>NC_141685.1:1196111715-1197311715 GCF_964263255.1 Lissotriton vulgaris
TAACTTACCTTCACAAAGAAGTTGAAGTTTTTTGAAGCTTTTGAAATAGGAGGTACAACAAGAAGTAGTAGTCAAAATGGCTGTGTTTCCTTCTCTCCCTTTATATATATACAGGTATATAACCAATCAAATGTCAGGTAATAAAAGTAGAAAATGAAAGTAACATTTTCATTGGTTGTCAATTCCAACAATTCAGATGTGTTTTGTGAAGTAATTTACCTCACGGTACTTGGAGAGGTCTACAGGCTAAATGGCTAAATGGAATTTCAATGAAATTTGTGAGAATGGAAGGGATTGTTATGTAGTATGAGCTAATCTATATTTGGTGAGAGTGTTTCTAGTCGTTATTCTGTAAATTACTTTCCCGCCTTTTTTTAGGACCGCTTTCCGGGAAGCTGCCCGGTTAGCGAACCTTAAGCGTCACGGGAGTCCACCATTTTGTGTTTCGTTCGCATTAAGATACAAGATGGAGGGCAAATAATGTTTAGAATGGGTAGAAGGGGTCATGGTAGACTTATCTTGACCCCCTAGGTTTTCTGAGCGTGGCTGAGGAGGCTTATATGTGCGGAAAAAAAATTTTTTTTTAAAAAAATTCCGCGAGGTTAGCTTTCGGTTAGCGAACCGGGTAGCGCTCCGGGGAGCGAATTTTGTGGAAAATTAGTGAAAAAAGTTAGAGAAAAATAATAATTGTGAGTGATCAGATGTAGGGTAGCTCTGAGAAGAGCTTTTGGGTTTATGGTACATTTAGGTACTTATAAGTAGGTACCAATGCAGAGTCTTAAATTCAGAATGAAAATTCTGTTGCCCTCATCTGAGAAGTGAACTCCATCTCCTCTGTAGATATCTTGCATGTAGTAACGCAAGTTATTGTTGTACAGAGAGCCCATTCCATGGTCTCTCATGTAAGCTGAAACAGATTTGTTTACATGCTTCCTCGCTTTCTCAATTTGTGGACAAAATTGGTTGGACCACCTCCATTTCTGTCTTTGGCATATATTGGAATATACCAAGGCAGTTTGAGGAAAAAGTGCCATTAATTGCTCCAAGGTGTCCTTTAAAAGCATTTCCAGACCTACCCCTGTCAAAGTGCCCAAATCATTACCTCCACAGTGCACTATTAACAGGTCAGGTTTTGGCAAATGCATAAAGGTTTTCACCAATGGTATCAATTGGTGACATTTTAATCCTCTTTGGCCCAACCACTTAATTTCCACATCTTGTAAATTGAGGTTGTGTAAATTTCTGCTCTCAGCATACCTTTGAGCCCAGTGGATGTAACTATGTCCAACAATCCAGACGTTAAACATGGTGGAAGAAGGTTGTTCTGCAGTCAGATGAAGTGTGGTAATGAAAGGGCAGTTGAAACAGTAGGAGTTTCTAAAGAAAAAAAACTGTGGATTTACAATGCTAATGATTCATTAGCAGTGATTGGTGCATTTCCATTTCTGAAAACAGAAAGTTAGGGTGCATGGATGTGTTCTTTGAAAGATGTAATTTGAATGGTCAAGGAAGAAACATTTAATGAAAGATTGCACTGGATACGCAGGTGCACTGAGAGTTCAGAGTTCAATTGAAACATTGTTGTGTGAATTTGCAAACATGAGAGGTCTTCCAGGAGGTGGTTGCTATGGAAACAAGGCAGACAGGGCAGAGGGGGGAAGGGTTTTGATTTGAAAAAAGTGAGGGAAGAGGTATGATTGGCTAATATGAGAGATATGTGAAAAGAATATCTGTATTTCTGTGCTTTCAATAGCTGCAGCCTTTGGAGTGCATCCTTTTTCTTCTGCTGAAGACAATTTGGTGTATTTCTGAGACTGTTTTCAAAACTCAAAAAATATTTGCTAAGGTGAGAAAAGATTTATTTAATTTAGATAGAGAATAGTATGATTTAAGGAGAAAATGATGAAGAAAGCTGTGTTTTTAAAATGTGGTTTTGTCTCTAGTGATATACTAATAGAATTAGTTTCAAAGAGAAATTATAATTGCATATTTGGTGTAACATTCTGGCATGCAGTTACACAAGATATTGTAATACATGGAGGCCATTTCATGGTCTGTTATGTAAGCTGAAACAGATATGTTGCTTTTAAAAACGATTTAAGAAATCAATTACATTTCTAGATATGTACTGCTAGAGCTTCATAGGTTGTTTTGGGCCATATTTATAAGGTATTTGAGTGTCTAAGATGTTGTGTTCGCCTTTTAAAATGTAAAGTGTTCCTCATGGGACAAGTGTCTTGTAAATACGCTCCCACTTGTGCTTGGCAAATTTAGATTTTGATTATGGGAGTTACCTAGCCATGTTAATAGTGTCCCAAAAATGGTGCTAGGGCATTCCAGAAAACACTTTCATGTGTCTCAAGGACATTTTTAGTCATTTCTTCATGAATGCAGGTATACAATTGATTTATATGCTGTGTTTAAAAACGAATTTTGAAATGAATTAAATTTCAGGATATGTACTGTTAGAGCTTCATAGGTTGTTTGGGGTCATATTTAGAAGGCATTTTAGTGTCTTTGAAGTTATTTTTCCCTTTTTAAATGGAAAGCGTTCCTCATGGGGCCCTGAGCAGTTCTTAGCCATGTTATTTAATAGGAAGTGGATAACATGGCTAAGAGCATTTGCTGGGAAATGCATGAATATCGCTGATTTTTCTGCTATATTCATGCATTGTGGCCGTTTTTTTTCACATTGCTTCATAGGTTGTTTGGGTTCATATTTAGAAGGCATTTTAGTGTCTTTGATGTTATTTTTCCCTTTTTAAATGGAAAGCGTTCCTCATGGGGCCCTGAGCAGTTCTTAGCCATGTTATTTAATAGGAAGTGGATCACATGGCTAAGAGCATTTGCTGGAAAATGCATGAATATCGCTGATTTTTCTGCTATATTCATGCATTGTGGCCGTTTTTTTCACATTGCTTCATAGGTTGTTTGGGTTCATATTTAGAAGGTATTTTAGTGTCTTTGATGTTATTTTTCCCTTTTTAAATGGAAAGCGTTCCTCATGGGGCCCTGAGCAGTTCTTAGCCATGTTATTTAATTGGAAGTGGATAACATGGCTAAGAGCATTTGCTGGAAAATGCATGAATATCGCTGATTTTTCTGCTATATTCATGCATTGCGGCAGTTTTTTTTCACATTGCTTCATAGGTTGTTTGGGTTCATATTTAGAAGGCATTTTAGTGTCTTTGATGTTATTTTTCCCTTTTTAAATGGAAAGCGTTCCTCATGGTGCCCTGAGCAGTTCTTAGCCATGTTATTTAATAGGAAGTGGATAACATGGCTAAGAGCATTTGTTGGAAAATGCATGAATATCGCTGATTTTTCTGCGTTATTCATGCATTGCAGGCCTTTTTTTATCACATTTGCAAGCATTTCTTAGCCATGTTATCCAATGGGAGGTGGATAACATGGCTAAGAGCATTTGCTTCAAAGGTTGTTTGGGGTTATATACCATTTTTGGGAAATTATTAACATGCCTATCTAACTCCCATAATCAAAATCTAAATTTGCCAACCGCAGGTGGGAGCGTATTTACAATAAATTTGCACCATGAAGAATGTAAAATAGCATACTAGATACTCAAATAACTTATAAATATGATCCAAAACATCTTATGAAGCACTAGTAGTGCATATTTCCAGAAATGTATTGGTTTTCATTTAATGATTTACTTCATTGGTAGGCCTTCACATGTTTTTTTACCTTGGTTTTTTTTCAGTGAAAATCTTATCTGCAACCATGTGTTGGCCTCACCTCAAATAAACAAAACAGGTGATGGACTGAATGTGGATCAATGACACACATTCACCCCAGTCCAAAGATCTGGGCCTAAACAAACCTTTAGATAGGCTACATCTTATCGTCATCCTGAATTAATGATTTAAAATATTAGGGAGTGATTTATGAGTGTTGTATGCCTGTTTTGTACCATTGAGTGTCATTTTTGTGATGCAGTGCTGGTGGAAAATATTTGCTATGTTAAATAATTAGTACAGCATTAAGTTTTAGATGACTGTTATTTATTTACTGTTTGGTAATAGTGGTTAATAACATTTTATATTATATTTTTTCACAGATTCAACTGCAGATTCTTTCATAGTTTGGAAAATGCCTTCCAGAAGTCGAATACGAAAGGCTAGAAAACGTCAAAGACAGCAGGATGATGTTTTATTGCAGCAGTCCTCTTCCCCAAATACTTGTCAAAACACCAAGAAAGGTCCGGGTAAGAGCACGAAATCATTCTTAAGAAATATTTGTAGTAAAAAAAATTTTGCTCAAAAAAATGTGTCTCTTAACAAAAAGAGAAGTAATTTAAATGGAAAGGAGAGACCCATCACAAATGTTACTGGTAGAGGAAGAGATAACTCTGTGCATGATAGTAGAAGGAAACAACAGTTTAGGGACATTCGACAACGAATGTTCCGTAATAGGATATTAGTTAATTTATTGAAAAATATTAAAAAGAAAGGCCAACAGAAAGCGGCATTTTATAGGAAGAAGAAAAATGTAGAGAAAATTATTGATCATGCTTTTGAAATCAAGCGAAAGTTGTTTATTTTGGTAATCAATAGAATTAGGAAACTAAGCAAGGTAATTTCTGATTTCAAAACAAAAAGTAGATGGAAGAGAGTAGTAAATCGTACTAACTTTTGTGAAGTTTTTTCTGGAGAATGGATGCATAGTTCAAGTTCTGAGGCATTTTTTAATGAGGAGACTTATTTTCAGGATAATGATTTGGTGCATGCAGTTGACATCAGTGGTCGAGCTTATGAAGTGAAGGATGGTTGTCCAGTTGAAAAAGAACTACTTGTGACAACAGAGACAGAAGAGGCGCTAAGTGATGAGGTTTTAGGAAGACGTCCTAAGGGTCCTGTGTACATTTGGAAGTGTAGTTCTATTTGCAGTGTGCGACAGGTTTCCATCAATTTGCTATGTGATTTTATACGGACATTTAATAAGAAAAGTTTGAAGCAGAAAATGAAGTTGTTGCAAGATTTAGATCCTTGCAGAGTGAGACAAATGACAGGTTTGCGTGGTCATTCACTGGCTTGTCTTTCCAGGAGAGTATGCCAGAGTGTTTTTCATCATTTCAGGATGCTAGCAGTGCATCATAATAAAGTGAGAAAATTAGTGAGAATGTTGTATTATGCTAAGAGTCCAGCAATTATGCTTAAACAGTTATGTGCTGCTCTTTTGCATGGTTCTGAAATAGATGTGAAGAATCTTTGTGAAGAAATTGAGTTTTGTTACTTTGGTAGTAAAGATGAGAATGTTCAAATTGACCCTGAAGTAGAGGGTAATGTGGAAGATAATGTACAGGTTTCCAGTACAGATAATTTTCAGAAGGAAATTGCCACGTTTCAGATGAAATCAAGTGAGAGGCCTAATTTCACTTGTGTATGTTGTCGACGCACTTATTATAAGAATCAGACTAAGGTAGTGGATTTATATGCAAAAAGTGAAAGGGAAAATAATAGTGAATGGAAGGATTTAGCCACATACTTGATGGTAGAAAATTATTTTGATTTGGGATCGGATCAACGTGTGTGTACTTATTGTTGTAATAAATTAAACCAAAACCAGATGCCTGCTAGGGCAGTTCATAATAATCTGGAATTGGTTGAGATTCCTTCTGAATTGAAGGATTTAAATACTTATGAATCTATTTTGATTCAAAGTATCCATCCCTTTCAGGCTATTGTAAGAATGGAGCCAAAGACAGGGAAATTGCCTCCAGCAGATTTACAGAGAGGATTAAAGGGAAGAGTTGTTTATTTGCCTCTAGATTTGAACAAAAACATTAACACAATTGGAATAGAAAAAGTGGAAGAGGAACCTCTGGTTATCTTGGTTAATGGGGTTCCGACAAAGAATAAGAAAATATGGCAAGATTTAGTGGATGTTAGGAAAGTCAAAAAGGCAACAGTGTATTTGAAGAAAAATAATAAGTACTATAAGAATGTATATGTTGCAGAAGAGGAAGTAAGTGATGAAGAGGATAGCGATTTGTGTGCTGGCCAAATTGAGAAAGTAGAGGCCTCTAAAAGTGAAGAAATATATGAACATTATAGTGTTCATCCTTTGCATTCCAAGGAAGTGATGGGGAATGCTATTGAGTTGTTTCAAATGAAACAAGCCAAAGGGAGTCCCATTAGTGTTTGGGAGGAAAGTTTGGAAGCTCGGTGTTTCCCACAGCTATTTCCCACAGGTCAAGGAGGAAGATATGATGAGCGACCTCGTGAAATTCCTGCGTCTGAATACCGGACTTTACGATTGTATGCAGAAGATCCTAGGTTTCGGCAATGCATTCCCTATTTGTTTCATCTCCTGTTTGAAAGCGATCTGTCTGGACTGTCATATGCAGTGAACCACATCTTAAAAAGTGGTATACAGATGCGAAACATCTCGGCAAGTGACTTTATGCATAAAGTCAATGTCCAAGACAGTATTTTGGATTCTCACTTAATTAATCTCATGGCGTGTCAGCGTGGTACTAATGAGTACTGGTACCGTCGTCATGGTGACTTAAAATGTATGCTGAGGAACTTAGGAACTCCGACATGGTTCCTCACTCTGAGCTGTGCCGAGTATGGCTGGGATGACTTACTTGAATTTCTACGAGAGGCAAATGGAAATATTGAAAACATTGAATTCAAGACACCTGGAGAACTGTGTTCTTTGGATCCTGTGAATGTATGCAGGTACTTCAATCATAGATTTGAAGCTATGATGTCTTTCATCACAAATAAAAAGAATCCACCTCTTGGAGAGGTGTTGGATTTCTTCTGGAGAAAGGAGTACCAAGCAAGAGGTGCCCCTCATATACATATGTTGCTGTGGATCAAGGATGCACCTAAATTTGGAACAGATCCGGATGACTTAGTGATGAATTTCATCGAACAGTATTCTACGTGTGCTGTTCCAAACGCAACGGAGAAGAAAAGTCTAAGAGAACAAGTTCTACGTTTCCAAAGCCATCGTTGTGGAAAGTACTGTCGTCGTAAATTCAGAAACAAGGACAAGTTCTACACCAAATGTCGTTTCAACTTTCCACGACCGGTGATTTCTAAAGGAAGAGTGAACAGTTTGATGTCTTCGCTGCGACATAATGTGACGAGGAAATCACCCAAGAATACATACAATTTGAAAAGGAACGAAGAGTCCAAGTACATCAATGACTACAACCCAGTGATTTTGTCCATGTGGAATGCCAACATGGATATACAGTTTGTGGCTGACAACTGTATGGCTGTGGCTCGGTATGTGACATCTTACATCACCAAAAAAGAAAAGACCGAACTGAAGGATATGTGGGAGGACATTTCCCATGAAAAGAGCCTCAGCAAGAAGTTGTACAGTTTCAGTCTGAAGATGTTGTCGCATCGAGAAATCGGAGCTTACGAATGTTCTGATCGATTGTCTTCAGCAAGTCTCTATGCCAAATCCAGGAGTCTCGTTTGGGCGAGTCTTGGTCTTGCTGCAACGCGAAATCGAGTTCTAAAACCTGTTCGGGAAATTGAGTATTTGGCAGAAAAGGAACCAAACAGTACCGACATTTTGAAGACCAACATGTTGGATACATATTATCCAAATCGAAGCAGTCACCTTGAGAATATTTGTCTATATGAGGTTCTCCAAAATTATATATTCAAGAGGAACATCAAAGAAGATATTGAGAAAGGAGTGTATGCTGTAATTGGAAGTGAGGGATGCCTGGTCAAGCAAAGAAAATGCCAATTAGTAAACCATCGAAAATTAAGTGGCGAATCTCCAGAAAAAAAGGAGTTTTTCTATTTAGCACTTTTGCAACTTTTCAAGCCTTGGCGTGCAGAAGAGGAACTGCTTGGAGATTTCCTCTGTTACGAAGACTCTTTCAATGCAGCCAAGGAGTCCATAGAATGTCCTGCTTTTTCTAAATATCAAGAAATGCTAACTTTGGAAATTGAGCAGGAAGCAACGATTGCAGCCGAGATTGCCAGAGACAGTTCTCAGGACAGTCAGAGTTCTGTTTCATTGAGTCAAGATCCACTTGGAGGACCTATTATCGAAAATGAAGCTGCCACTGCTATGAATGAAGTAGAAAGAGCCATGGCACATGCTCAGGAGGATTCAGTTAACTTACAAGACTTGGAAAAACAACTCAACGTTGAGCAGAGGAAAATATATGATGAAGTTACCAAGGAAATTGAGCACGGATTAAGTCATGAGAAGAAAGAGTGCTCGTGTACGTCGTTGAAGCCTGTCCGACTGTACGTGAGTGGAGAAGCGGGAACTGGAAAAAGTTTCCTCATTAAAGCAATCTCTTGTTATTTGCAGGAAAGGACTGAGTCATCGCTGTCTTGTGTTGTCACCGCTCCTACTGGACTGGCAGCACATAATATTAAAGGTATTACTTTGCATCGTCTATTGATGCTGCCGGTGGAGCATGACAACAAATTACAATACAACAAGTTATCTGGAGATGCTTGCTGTGAAGTTTCAAGAGTTTTGAGGAAAATGAAACTACTTATCATTGACGAAGTAAGCATGGTTTCCAATGTCATGCTTGCCTTTGTGCATTTGAGAATGCAAGAAGTACTTAAAACTGAATATGATGTCTTATTTGGTGGGAAACACATTATTGTTTTCGGAGATCTTCTACAGCTGACACCAGTAAAAGGTCAACCTGTGTTCAAAATACTCACGCATGAAGATACCAGGAAGTGCCTAGGGAGCATTGGCAACGTCAATATATGGTTAAACTTCAATTATGCAGAACTGCATCAAAATATGCGTCAGGCAAAGGATGAAGATTACAAGAATATTCTACAAGATATTAGAATTGGAAAAGTGACCGAGCATGGGAAAGAAGCTTTAAATGCACGGTTACTGTCAAATTTGTATCCCAAACAAGATATTGTGCCTGAGAATATTTTTCAGAAAATTACTGAGAAGAAATCCGGGATATGTCTCATGCCAACTCTTGCAGAATGTGCCATCTTCAACAACAAAATGTTGAATTTAGAAAAGCAAGAGATTGTGAAACTTGAAGCTATCGACAAATTAGAGCATATGGGATCAACAATTATTTTGTCAGACAATTTGAAATCAAAATTGGATTCATTAGAGAAGACTATATCTAAAACAGCGGGTTTTGAAAAGACTTTGAATGTGTGTTTAAATTGCCGAATTATTTTGAGAAGGAATTTACATGTAGAAAGAGGTCTGGTAAATGGATCAATGGGTAATGTTGTTGATTTTGAGAAATACAGAAATAGAGATGGAATAGAATTTTTAAAAATTAAATTTGATGGCATTGAGGAAGTACAGCAAATTGGTCGTTGTTCTGCTAGGTTTTTGCTTGTTAAAGATTTATATGTTCGCCGTAAACAGTTTCCTGTTTGCTTGGCATATGCGGTGACAATCCATAAATCGCAAGGTTTAAGTGTAGACTGTGCATTGGTGAATATTGGCAGTTCTGTGTTCAAGGAGGGTATGGCATATGTGGCATTGTCACGAGTTAGAACTTTATCGGGATTGTACTTGATTGACTGTGATGTCACAAACATTTGTGCGGATCTAGATTGTGTTAAGGAATACAATAGGTTAAGAAGAGAGTATGCGCCACATTTGCCTCAATATCCTTTGTTTGAGAAACGTGTGGTAGGCCGCAAACGTAGAAATAGCAGTAATAGTAGGGAGGTTGTTGCAAAAAGACTAAAAGTCAATGAACCGAAAATTGTTAGCAGAAAGAAAGTGGATTCTGTTGAAGATGTTGTCGGTTTTCAATTTGAAAACAGTTCTGGTGTCAACTGCTATGCAAATGTAGTGGTTAATGTTCTCTTTTCACTAGAGAGTTTAAAAGAACAGATTCTGTTGAATTCTGAACAAATTTTATGCTGTTTGTTGAATTCTGTTTTCGAGAAATGTAGCAGTGATCGAACAAAAGTAGAAAGTGTGTCTGAAGTTCGTTATCTGTTAGATGAATGTTCAGGTCAAACAGACTTCTCTGAAAATAATCAGCAAGATTGTCAGGAGTTTTTAATGTATATGCTTGATATATTGCAAGTTGAGGGTGTAGATGTAGATCACCTGTTTGGGCTTTCTTATCAATGGCAGCATGACTGCGAGAACTGTATGGTATCAAGTACTACTAGTGTAGACTCAGAAAGATTTATATATTTAACTTTGCCAGACAGTAAATCAGTCTCCTTTAATAAGCTAGTAAATGCAGCGGATCACAACATGGAGTGTAGCCAATGTAAATGTGATATGATGTCAACATTATTTATACGTAGATATGGCCAGTATGTCATTTTAATGATGCAACGATGTAGGCCTGATGGAACAAAATTGTCAACTTTAATAAAAAATTTTGTGGCTTCTCAGCTGTCAATATCAGGGAGGACTTTTGTTACTGTAGCAATTATCTATCACGATGGTCCATCAACAACATCAGGACATTATACAGCTTACTTAAAGTCTGGAAACGGCTGGTCATTCTGTAATGATTCTGTTGTAACGTTCAAAAAAAAATTGCCGTTTGACCTTAAAAATTCTTACCTGGTGTTTTTAAAACCAAAATTTTAAGTAGAGGGAATGTAAGTCTGCAATGCTGTCTCGATTAAAAATTCAACTATATAAACCTAATGCAAGTAAGTCTGCTTCATAGTAAGCAGTATCAGTGTCATAGGAAAAGGAGAACATGACTGACAAAGAAGAGTAAGATATTAGTAGTCCAGGATTGTGAAAATAATCTCAAATATTTTATTTTTGAAAGTTGCGAAAATAGAAAATGTCGGGATTTGATTGGAAGAATTACAAGATTTGCGAATCGCGGCAACATGATTTGGCCTAGTGGAAACATGTGATATAATGAGAGAAGTTTTTTTTCTATGTAACATATTTCACGTATCGATGGAGGTTTTCTTTCAGAAAGTGGCGGGCTGAAAATATTTAAAGCACAACAGAGTGGATGCTGTTTATAGGAGATCCTTCGACGTCATTGAAAGTAAGTTAATTTTAAGAAGTTTTGAAATCAGATTTCTTAGGTTGTATGGGTTTTTTAAACACAGTCATTTTGATTGTGTTTTTTTTTCCCCGCTGTTACATGATGAATACCTTCAAGTCACTGATTTAAGTGAAATTTGATACATTCTGAGAACAGCAAAAATAAACCATTTAACATGTATAATTAATGTTATGCTTTTTGTCCTTATGATATACATTTAGAAATGTGTGGTACATATGGGTAAGGTGAGTTCTGTAAATATCAATTTTAATGCTTAGAGTGCTGTACTTCTGGGTAGTGTTTTTTTTTTATAAAAAAAAGAGGCCTCACCTCAAAGAAAGCTCTTGAAAGCACACATCTTATTTGCATCCTAAAACAATCATTTACAATGTTAGACACAATTTTATTATGACTTTACATCTTTTTTGCGCTGCTATTGCATCACTATTGTGAGACATTAGCAGTGCAAGAAAAACATCATGTTTCAAAATAGGCCTCAGTTCAGCAATATCAAGATACAGTTTCTTTCGAATATATATCTTTAGGATTGTGTAGGGAACGTAGAGAAGCAGAGACTTCTGTAAATGTCAAAGTTGTTGAAAAACTGTTTGTTTTTGAACCTTTTCCCTTGTCTTTTCTAATTTTTAAATACATGTTTTAATATTTTTTGAAATGTTTGTTCTTTGTTTTACAGATTGAAAGTATGAAAAAATATTTAAAAAAGGTAACAAGAATTATAAGGTAAATGTTTTCCACTCTTTTTACCCGCAATGCACTGCTGATGATGTCATTGACAGTATCTCTCATTTACTCTCTCTAGCTGTCTTTCTTTTTACATTATTCTCTGTTTACTTCCCTTATACTAACTCTTCTTTTTTTTTAAAAAAATATTTTTTTTAGTTCGCTTAAAGTTCGCGAACCGGTCAGCGAACTTGAAGCGAACCAAAAGAAATAGAGCTTGCCAGAGTGATAAACATTCTAGCAATTTTGTTTGAAAGGGGAGGTAGTTCTGAAAAGAACTGTTTTTTTTTGTTTTTGTTGTTTTATGTTTTTTTTGTAATTTTTTGAACATTTTTTGATTTTTTTGTATTTTTAGAACTGTTTTATGTTTTTTTTGTGTTTTTTAAGGAGGGGAGACAACAAAAAACAGGCTTTCAAAACGGCTCAACTGGAGCAAAAAAAAAGAAAATTACTTTTTGGGTGCATTAGGGCACTTATGATTTTCATATGCAATGTTCATGAGGTTGACACTCATGTTGCCATATGACAGCATAGCACCACAGTAAATACAAGACACCTTCATGTGCTGGAAGTTACGTTGGATGTTTGGCACAGTCTCTTGTGCCTCTCTTCCCGTCAAAGACAATGTGGATGTAGATCTTGCCACAGGAGTTGCCGTCGGATTGTCTTCAAGATCCCTCAACTCAGCCCGGCTGTAGTTCAAGGGATGCCACCTGCTCATGTGACGGTGCATTGTATAGTTCCCCATACTGTACTTCTTTTCTGTGCCTCTCGACAATCTGTGGTCACAGATGAGGCAGGTGGCATATTTTGCATTCACTTTCTTGGTTCCAGGAGGGATGGTGAAAAACTGCCAGATGAAACTGGTTTTTCGTTTAGAAACCCGGGGCAACTCATCAACAAATTGTTGTCCCTCTCTCTCCTCTTCTTCTTCTTCCTCATCTTCCTCCTCTCTGTTAGTCATAATTTGACTGGGTGGTCCTCTCTTCTTATGGGGAGGTGGAGGTGGTGGTGGGGGTGCACCAGCTGCAGCAACAATGGAAGCCATTGTGGATCTTCAGATAAATGGTCTTTCTCTCACCAAGATGAAAGTCAGAGTGAGGAAATAAGGAGGGGTTTACTTGATTTGGGGAAAACAAAAGTTCTGAGCCAATGAAAAGTGTTATTTTTAGGTCACATGACCTAGTCATACATCATTTGGAAACCAAAAGTGAAATGAACCAATGAGAAGTTTGATAAACAAGTCACATGACCTGTTCCGCTTACGTTACGCGGCGCGCGCCGCGTCCCAGATCGCTTCCGGTTCGCGGTCCGGAGCACTTCCGGGAGCGCTAACGCGGCGCGTCATTAGACGCATTACGCGATAACGTGATACGTCGCGCTTCCGCGGCGCGTCACTGTTCCGCTAACGTAACGTTGACCGGTTCGCGGACTAGATCGCGGCATCAAGATGAGCTAACGGAAAGCTTCCCGGTTCGCGAACTAGAAGCGAAGAAAAAAAATATTAAAAAAAAAATTATCAATAAACATCTAAATATATTTTGGGATTTAAAGAATAATACATTTTACAGCTACAGATGTTAGCTTTTAAAAAACCAATGAAATTCACTGAAAAAACCATAGGTTATAGACCATATATAGTTAGAAATTTGCATTTAAAAAACCATTGAAATTCAATGAAAAAACCATAGGTTATAGACCATATATAGTTAGGAATTCGCATTTACAAAACCTTATTTTACTCGCATAAAACCATTGAAATTCCATATATAGTTAGTTGCGCTAACTATATATCGCGCACCCGCAATCCACTGCTGATGATGTCACATATTACATCATTCATGACATGGTCAGTGACATCACTGATGACATCACTGATGACATCTCAAATGACATCACTGATGACAACATCCAGTGACTGTATGTTTCTGTGAAGTTAAAATATGTCTTACATATTGAAGAATGAGTGGATGTATAAGTGTCTGGATGAAGGATTTAGTAGGTGCATGACTGACTGTATGAGTGAGTGATTAAATGTGTCTCACTGAGTGCATGGGTTAGTGACTAAACTGTCTTAATTTGTGCATCATTATGTCTGTTGTTCTGTAAACTGTTGCATGTGTTGATAAGTAGCTATATGAGTAACTATATGGGTTATTGATTGGTTACCTTAGTATTTGTATGGGAGACTGAGTGTGTGTGTGGGTGGCTGGGAGGTGTATGACTCTGTGCATAGATGTGTGAGCAGTTGATTCACTAGAGGTATGGTTTCAAAAGTGCATGTGGTAACAGCTGTATGGGCGGTTGACTGTGTGCATGAGTGTATTGGTGAGTGAATGGATATCTCAGTGCTACATGTCAAAGTAAGTACATATGTAAAACACAGTACATGTGAGAGTTGACATATATAAATAACTGTGCATAAGAGCCAGTGAATGTGTGAGTGGCTGTATGGATCATTGTGAACTTGTATCAGGGATTGTATAAGAGAGTAAATATGTGTTAGTATATGTTTGAATAAGTAAAGTTTGTATAACTGTATAGTTGAGGAAATGGAGGTGTGATTGATTCTTTGCATGACTGACTAGGTGTGTGAGTAACTCCATGGATGAGTGACAGTCTGTGAGTGTCTGTTTACACTGATTGTATCTAAGGTTATATTAGAGTCTGAAGAGGTTCATCGTATTATCACATGAATGATATCATCAGTGATGTGATCAGTAATGTCAAATGAGATGTCATCAGTGATGTCATCAGTGATGTCATTTGAGATGTCATCAGTGATGTCATCAGTGATGTCACTGACCATGTCATGAATGATGTAATATGTGACATCATCAGCAGTGGATTGCGGGTGCGCGATATATAGTTAGCGCAACTAACTATATATGGAATTTCAATGGTTTTATGCGAGTAAAATAAGGTTTTGTAAATGCGAATTCCTAACTATATATGGTCTATAACCTATGGTTTTTTCATTGAATATATATATATATATATATATATATATATAGTATAAGTATTGTGAATAATTCTTGGACGAATAAGTAACACGATTACTGGTGCGCTTAGTTAAATTGCAGATCAATTCCATCTCAAAATCTTCTGTTATTGTATGACACAGGTGCTGCTCGCCACTTCTCTTACTGGTTTGTAACTTTGCGCTAGCTTGGGCTGGTGATTATTCATGATAGAGTTTTTAGAGAACTGAAGTTATTTTATGCTATTGCTAGAGTCTAGTCCTTACATTGTCCTTTAGTGAAATAATGGTGGATGGATAATATTAGTTCATATTTCTTTAACGGTCTGCATGACGCCTCCTCTGTCACTGAATGCTTAGTTAGTTCTTATTTATCCCACCCCTCAATAGAACCGGTTTGAAGTTTGTTTACTGAGTGGTAGGCTTAGTAGCAATAGCATGGTCACGTCAGTCAGTAGCAGTTCATATAATAATAATAATAATAATACAGAAATTTATTGAGCGCGAACAGCTACCTCTGGGGAGGTGTCCCGGCGCTAGCGAGTCCCACAACAAGAGTAAGTAGTCAGGAAGGGGGGCAGGATTATTGCGTAAAAAGCCAGGTTTTTAGGAGTTTCCTAAAGCTTGCTTCTGACGTGGCGGATTGGATGGCAGGAGGCAGGGTATTCCAAAGTTTCGCCGTGCCGGCCGAAAAGGACCTGCCTCCAAGTCTCGCTTTCCTTATGTGCGGTACAGTTAGCTTGAGTAGGGAGTTTGAGCGTAGCTCACGTTTTTGGTGGTAGCGGGGAAGTCGGAGTTTCAGATAGTTTGGACATGTGCCTTTTAGCGCTCTGAAAGCCAGGGTTAGCACTTTGAACTTAATTCTGCTTGCCACTGGCAGCCAGTGCAGCTCGTGCAGATGCGGAGAGATATGCTGCCTAAAAGGGACCCGTTTTATTAATCTCGCAGCCGCATTCTGCACGATTTGTAAGCGTTGCACCGCATATTTAGGTAGACCAAGATAGAGGCCATTAGAGTAATCGAGTCGAGAAGTGATTTTTGCGTGAACAACCGTTTTTCGGCACTCGACTGGTAGCAAAGGCAGAAATTTCCGCAAATTTTTGAGTTTATGCAGGCAGCCCGTGGTGAGCTGTTGTATATGCGCCAAGAAAGACAACTTCTCATCCCATTTTACTCCTAGATTTTTTGCATGGGGGCTGGGAGATGGGGCAGGGCCCATTTCCGTTGGCCACCACAGATCCGGAGGGGGATGTTTGGGGTTACCAAAGAATAGCACCTCCGTTTTGCTCGCGTTCATTTTAAGTTTGTTTGTGTTCATCCACTTGGCCACGTCTTGCAGACAGCCCTTGATTTTGCTAAATGCTGCCTCGGACGTGTCTGTGTATGGGAAGACTAATTGCGTGTTGTCCGCGTAGGATATTGCCTTGACCCCCCATTTGGCAATCAAGGTAAAGAGTGGGGCCAAGTATACATTAAACAGCAGGGGGCTGAGTGCCGACCCTTGTGGGACGCTACACCAGAGATTTTTTGGTCCAGAAGAGAAGGGGCCCAAGGCCACTTTCTGGGAGCGATTAGTGAGGTAGGAGAGTAGCCAGTTGAGAGCTTTGTCTCCAATACCTATGTCCTTAAGTTGGGTCAGCAATCTGCTGTGATCTACAGTATCGAAAGCAGCTGATAGATCCAGGAGCACCAGCATAGCTGATGCCCCTGAATCTAAGGACCACCTGATAGACTCGGCAACCTCAATGAGGGCCGTCTCGGTGCTGAAACCGGCCCTAAAGCCCGACTGAGTTTCATGTAGGGCGCCGCTGTCTTCAATAAATTTGTTAAGCTGCCGCTGGATTATTTTTTCAAGCATTTTGCCGGGGGCTGCAAGGAGAGAGATGGGTCGGAGATTGTTCAGATCATTCGGTGCGCCTTGGTTTTTTTTTTTCAGCGGGAGAAGTGTGGCCTGTTTCCAACAGTCCGGAAACGTGCCCGTAGCAATGGACGTGTTCCATATGTGTAGGAGGGGCACTGCAATTGCTTCCGACATTAGTTTCCACAGTTTAGGTGGGCAGGGATCGTCCGGGCCTCCCGATTTACATTTTTGTATTTCTTTTACTGCTTCAGAGAGGGAGATAGGCTGAAATTGATTTAAAGGGGTAATGAGGCACTCAGAGACTCTTAGCTCATCCATTAATGTCGGCTCAGGGTCCGTAAAAGTGTCATAGACTTTTAAAATTTTGGTATCAAAAAAGTCTGAAATGGATTCGCAGAGATTTACTGAAGGGATGATATCCGTCTCGATAGCTCTGGGCTTGAAAACGGATTGAACAATCTTGAATACTTCTTTGCTTGATTGTTCCGCCTGTATGATGGAGGCCTCAAAGAAGTTTTTCTTGGCTTTTTTAATAGATAAGTGTAGAGCATGAAGGGCTTTTTTATAGCTGAAATTTGGCAGCGTCGCAATAATTAGCTCGCCAAAGGCGTTCCAGTCTTTTACATTTACTTTTTTCGGCCTTGAGTTGAGGGGTGAACCACGGTGCAGAGGGAGATTCTCTCCGTGATGTGGCAATACTGGCCGGCGCTATAGAGTCCGCTGTTTTGCTTATCCACAAGTTCAGAGAAGCAGCATCGGAATTAGCATCCGAGGTAAGGGGTATGGGGGTTGCGCGAAGTGCTGGACATAATTTGTCCGCTGTTAGATTGTCCCATTTTCTCCGCACATAGGATCGCTTTCCAGTGCTCTGAGATTGGGGGGGGATTGAGATGGTCATGGTAGTTAGGTAGTGGTCCGTCCAGAGCAGCGGTAGCGGAGAGGAGGCTGTTGTGTTTGGTATGTTGGAAAAGAAAAGATCGAGCATATGCCCTGCCCGATGCGTGGTGCCTGTAATAGCTTGAGTCAGATTGGCCGATTGCAGGGTAGAGATAAGATGGGAGGCCTGTGGGCAGTCAGGATTGTCGGCGTGGAGATTGAAATCGCCGGCTACGAAAAAGTAAGAGTGGTCTAGAGAGTTTAGGATTATAAAGTCCATAAGCTCACACAGGGCTGATGTCGGACAGTCAGGGGGTCTATAAATAACTAGGCCTGTAAGAGATAATTGGGGGGTAATTTGGAGGCAAAAGCGTAGCCCCTCGATGCTTGGGAGTATGGTAGGAGTGGAAGACAACAGAGTGTAATTCTCGTTGTAAATGAAAGCCACTCCACCTCCTCTTCGGCCCTCCTTTCTATTGGAGAAGCTCATTTTAAAGCCTGGCGGAATTGCTAGCGAAATGGATGCCATGTTGTCTTCATTGAGCCATGTCTCTGTGAGGCATAGAGCGTCCCAATGCGAGTCCGTTATGAGCAAGCATAGGTCATTAGCATGCTTGGGAAGAGATCTGCAGTTAAGTAATCCGATCCTAAGTTGGGTGGAAGGGGTGTTACGAGAGGGTTTGCTAGCTTTTTTGAGGAGTGAAGTTGTTAGAGAGGGAACTGTGCCTAAAGACATATGGCAGCGTGGGCAGTGGGTAGGGAGAGCCTGAGTCGCCAGATTAAATTCAGGCGTCTGACAGATAGTAGCAGCATTCAGAGCCCGGAGCTCCTCACTGGACCAGACTATCCTTTGTTTGTGGGCGCGGGCAGCATGGCTGGCGCTGGTCGCAGGCCGGTCGCAGACGGGCGCAGACGGGCTTGCCTTATGCGCGCCTTCGCGCGCAAACGGCGCTCCCGCTGCGCTCGTCCGCTGCGCTTCCTCCAATGGCACATTTTTGTAGTGTGGGGAGGCGAGGGGGGCGTGGCCTGAGAGGGGGCGTGGCCTCGTTACATGCCGTCAATGGCGGCGGCCAGAGGGCGTTTTGGCGAGGCGAGGGAGGCGCTGCTCGTGATCAGCAGGCTCCTAAAACAGTGTCAGCATGGACTGAAGGTTAGGCTTCTTTCAGTAAAATACACAGATTATTAGCACACTCAAAGATTAAAATATTTTTAAAAATATGCTCAGGAATTCAGCTCCCGGCTATCCGCCTCAGGAGTGGGAGTTTTGCAAATGCGCTCGCATGACGCATGCAACCAACAATTCCATGTATGCACAAATTTATGCATGTGTCCTCCATCTCATCTATGCATGTTTGCGGGCAAAAATAAAATGGAAATGCCGACTTACTGAACAATTGGCCCGTCTGGATTCTGGAATAGGTGGTGTAGGTCAGGTGGTCCTGGCTTCGTTAGTATATTCTGCAATCAGAATGTTTATGGAACATTTGATTAGTGTTCTATAAGTAGACGGTCTGTGAATCCTGCAAGCCAGTAGTCATTTAGACTTCGAAGTCAATTTTATTGGAATTGTTGTTTCCTAAAATGTTTGAGAGGATTTTTGAATGATGTATTTGTTTCACAGCACTCAATGTTTCTCTTCTTTATTATTTTACATGATCAGCACCACCCAGGAGCAAGAAGACGGGGTCCAAGTCGGCGGGACAACCATGAGAGGAGCGCTCCTTTACCGAGGATCCTGCTGATGGCCCCAGTAATTCCTACAGTGCTTATATTTTTAACAATTATATTTCCCTAACTTTTTAACGCACCTTATTTTTTCCAACCTATTAGGCCTCCTTCCTAATTCAATGTTAGTAAAACCTTTTTTGGTCTTCAATTTGTTTTCCAAATTTTGGGTATCCAATGCCATCCCTGACTTTCAGTTCCTTCAAACTGCCTCTGCCCTATGACTCTCTGTGCTACTACTATTAGACTATCTGCAGCTAAGCTTGCCCTGTTGGCCACTCTTTAGTTAAGGTATTCTTTTAAATAAAGCTGTGATAGAATAGCTGTAGCCACTGGGTCCACTCACTCCTGTCTTTTGCGTTGTCCTCTGTAATCTCTAGTCTTCGTCAATTCCCACCAACAAAATGCACATCAGATGTTTGCCTACTAATTTTTGTTTGGTTAGTGTACTACTACTACTGTTGTGGTTATTATTCTCTGCACATCCACATAGAGAACTATGCACAAGAAAATAGGATGTTGGGGATAGGGAGGTTGGACCTTACTTACACCTTACACCCTAGTCACAGAACTCAGTCAGAAGAACCCACAATCCAATGACCGTCTACCTACCTAAGTGCCTAAGTGTCGCAGTCATAGTCATTTGTCCCACTCCCGACCCCCACACGAAGATAGTTAGATATATATACCCAATGATTTTATTACACAACCCAGAACAGAAGAACACCCTTTTGCTCACTCACTCGTTTCAGTCCACAACAACCCAGACACTCGAAATATACCACAGAGTCTATGTGCAAGTTCAAAAACTTTAATTTTTTAATAACAAGCTTTGTATTGTTGTAACTTTTAGGTATTTCCATGAAAAACATCCAGCTCCACCATGCAAAATGAAGAACATTAAATACTATACATTTTGTACATCTAGTGCACGATAGAGAACTGTGGGAATTGTGGGAGACACCTCACCTTTGAACGAATACTTGTTACACATGCATCTTTGGAAAGCTCTGCAAATCTCTGGTTCGTAGAAAGCAATCTTCTCATCTGCCTATGAGAAAAATGTTGCATGTTAGACAGTGAATACAACTATGCCAGTTTTTAGCAGTCATGGCAAAAAGTGCAACATTATGGATAAGCTGGGCAAAGGCAGTCTTTACTTAGCGTTTATAGATCTAAAGACTGCCTTTGACCTAGTGCCCCGGGAGTGGCTGTGGGAGGTCCTGTCCGGACTGGGGTTGGCCCCATCTATCTTGTCCCTATTGGTGAGGCTCCATGCTGACAATTTTTCTCAGGTGCGGTGGGGCCCGCACGGCCAAAAAACAGATAGGATCTCAGTGAATAGGGGTGTCCGCCAGGGATGTGTGCTCGCTCCCACTCTATTTTCACTTTATGTAAATGGAGTGGTTGAACACTTACTAAAAAATCCATCAGATGCACCCTCCCTGGTGGGCAAGCGAATACCAACCCTGCTATTTGCTGAGGACACTCTCCTTATCTCGAAGTACCCATGGGTCTGCAGAGCCTCTTGGACAGCTTTCAGGCCTTCTGTACACAAAGGGGATTGATTATTAACACTAACAAAACCAAGTATTTGGTCCTGAACCCGCCCAAAAAAATGGGACGACCCCCAGTATTGAATTCTGTACCCCTGGAAAGGGTTGCGGAATTCGACTATTTAGGCATTCGGCTAACAGATACCATGCAGTGGAACTCGCATATTCAAAAGATGCTTCTAAGTCATAAAAAGGTAGGGAACAGCGCTCCTCATCAATTAAACCCATCGCCCCGGTTATCGAGATTTATAAAGCAAGTGGGGTTAGTGCGGCCCTGTAAGGGGCAGAGCTGTGGGGTTTATGTAATACCGAGGTACTAGTCAGATCCGAAAATAGATTCTTGAAGGATCTGATGGCACTCCCCCAGAGTACCCCAAGCCTACCTTTGTTATTAGAAACGGGGTGCCGCTCTATTAAAGATCAAGCACAAATCCGCCCGTTATTACTATGGGCCCGGTTATGGCGAGTGCCTGAGTTGGCTTCTTATGCTGAAGGTTTGACGGAGGTTATGTCAATGCATGGCTGGTCCAAAATCAAATGGCTGAAAGGTGTAAAATTTCTGCTTGGGGAGTTAGGGTTGGGAGATGCTTGGGAATCTAGATCTGCTCTACCTAAAGCTGTCCTCAAGAAGCTGTATTGGAATTGGATCACTAACAAAAATGGCTCTGTGTCGATGCATTGCAGAACCACCGTTGAATTTTTGAGTGTTAAGGATGTGGCTGCTTACGAATCTTACCTGGACACCATTACAAACCCTGTAGATTGGACCTTGTATTTTAAATTTAGAGTGGGGTCTCTACCAGTAGGCGAATTGACTGCGCGCTGGAAACCTCCTCAACAGACCTCACCTTTTTGTCCGACTTGTATGACACGGGTAGAGTCTGTTGCCCACTTGTTATTTGAATGCCAGGCCTATGAAGTCCCGAGGCGCTGTTGGTTAAAACCAATATGCAGAGAACTTGGCACTCGGCATCATAGTGTGACGCTACGTATTTTGATGTCAGACACTCGGACTTTGTTTTCATGTGCTGTGTCCAAATTTTTAGGATGGTCATGGTCCATCCGATCCAAAGGCTTTCTTTAAACCATTTAATGATTTAAATATATTTATATATTCTTGTTTTTAAGTCAGTGTGTATAGTACTAAGTACGTTGCATATATTGTGGTTTTTAAATGTGTTGTAATATGCTTTTAAGATATATTTTTATCGTAATAAAGCCTTCAAACTGGAACTGGATAAGCAAAAGGGACTAACAATACTGGTTTGTCAACCTCTTTAGTTGTATGCAACACTCATGTGGCCTCAAAGGTGTCTTTCTTACTGTGCAACAAGCTGCGAGGTAACATGGGCAAAACAGTAGACCCGGATCTAAAATGGTTACATGGCTCAGGCTAACTTTCCAAAGACTAGAGTAGGAGTAGAGATTAGATGACCCTAGGGACCATCTAATAAATTAAAACTAAACTTTGTCTAATGTGACTGCTGTACAGTAGGAGGCAATTTGGACTAGTTACAACGATTTATGTTGTACGTAACTGTTTTTTCAATCTTCCTTCCTGGTGAAAAAAGTACAACTAGTAAAATAGGGGGAGGTGTGCAGGCATCTAAAAAGGTGTACTTGCTTTTATAGGTGCACAATCACTACCAACCACCAGTGCCGACGGGGCCAGCGGCGATGCAAATGCCATCCAGGAGGGGACAGTAGCTGCAGCACCTGCAGGAGCATCAGTGGAGGAGGAAACTTCAGCGGTGGGCGGTGGTAAGTTATATTCATTATTTATTTGCATTACTAGGTGGAAGGGGAACATTTCCCTCACTGTGCTATGAGACCTATTAAGAAAGTATGAATTTGACGTTGTACTGGACAAGATACAATGGTTGAAGAGGACACCCTTTGCTGCATTACCAGCGTGAGTTGAGTAAACAAGGCCTCTTCTATCAGACTCCAACTCAGCTGTGAAAGTTATGGAGAAGACTAAAAGTCAGATCAGATGACCTTGAGGGATGTGTTGAACAAAAAGGGAAAGAAGTGACCTAGGGTGGAAGGAGGATGGACTAAAGAGATGTAATAATAAGACTACCATAGAAGGATACTTTGGAAGGTTCATGCACGTGGCTGATATGAATCCGATGCATGGGTTGTTGAAGGATGGGTAGAACTGGAAGGTGAAAGAAAATACATGCCTGGTTGGGCAAAACAATATGGGTGCATGTATATAGTGGATAGCAAGAGTCGTGAGCGGAGTTTGTGTCAATGAAACCCAAGGCAAGGAAGGAGTGGACGCATGGGTGGTTGCTGGTGAAAGTGAAACCAGCTAGGGCGATAATAAAGAATGATAGACATTTACTTTTAATGGGTGGATGCCCCCTAAATGTATTGTATTCATCATAGGTAGAGACTGTCACTGGAAGCAGAGTCTTACTTTGAAAATAAAAAAGGAGATACAAAAAAGACTGGTGTTCTTCTGTGTACTCAAGTCCACCCATAGTACTAGGGCAAGTATAATGCCGGAAAAAACTTCAACAAATGCTACAGGCATGGGAAGCAGGAGGATAAATTAGATATATACTAAAAGTTGCCACAAATTGTATGTACTGCGCTTGGTAGTGCTACTATGCCACAATGTGTTGAATTCATTTTGAAGAGTTTCAGTTACAATTCTGTTTCTTTTTTTATAGACACTCATACTCCTTCCCAAAAACCATCACAGAAGGAGTTGGCAGTCACGGCCCGGCAAAGGAAACTGCAGGCCATTGTGGAGGAGTACCGCCAGCTGGTGGCTGAGGACGAGTCGGAGGAGGAAGAGGCGGCGGCAGCAGCTGCTGCCTCTTCCAATGCGTCAGGCCACAACAAGGCCCCACCTGCAGGAGTATGGCGCCACGGTCAGGCAGCCGCTCACCGCCGGCATTTAACATCTGCCGCCCCCCCCCCCCCACAGCATGGATGCAAATGTAGGTGCCGTGCATTTTGGCAACAACTTCTCCTCCGGGTGGTCAAGCTGGAGGACCAATCAGAGGACCGCGTCAAAATAATAGTGGACAAACACCTCAAAGCCCGCCAATTGTAATGGACCCTGTTCATTTGCCCCTTTTTTAATACTTTTGTTGGTGGGTGGGAATTGGGTGTTGGGGTTAATATTTTTGTGGGACATTCTTTGGACTTGGACATTGGTTGGGGTTAGGGTGGGGATAGGGGTGGGATAGGAATTGGAGGATATTTTTTTATGTACATGAATAAATGTTATTTATTTTCAACATACACATATGATGTTGTTTTGTGGTGGGGTTACTGTTGTACATCACAAGGTTTACTGTAGATGCAGGGCAGTGGCCAGTGTTTGATTGAAATAATGTATTAATTGACCACATGTGTAACATGCAAACAGATAGATGCAGTACCCCTCACTCAGTTCAGTTCAGTTCTTAAACTTTATTCGATTATTCATAAAAACAATCATAAAAGCATATAGATTAAAAAAGACACATAAGAATTGTTACAGAACAAGAGAATTATGGTACAAAGAGATTGGTACAACTCAAATAGGGGCAATATCAAGGGCTTAGCAGCAACTAGATTGAACTAGCACAGTATTAAAAAACCAGACTTTTCCTAACAGATATAGATTTTAAGATAAAGGTTGCGATAAAAAAACAAATATCTGGGATGGCGAGTGCAAAAAGAAATCTCATGGCATTGACAGTTGTAAACACAAAGTATTTCTTAAACAATGGTTTGAGGTAACAAATACGCAGATGCTTAAACAGTGGGCATATTAGCATAAAGTGCAGCGTGCTTTGTTTGGTGGTTCCATCACATGGACAGGGAGTGGAAGTATAGATTTTCATCCTCGGGAATGCCACCAGGTTATGTACAATGCCTAGTCTCAGCCTTGTGAGTACGTACTGATGAGACTGTCTGGTGATAACTTTTAAATACATAGGCATGCCATACCCTTTTTGCTTGTTGGAAAAATAGGAAACATGAGTTGAATAGTGGCTACATTGTTCTTTACGCCTGTCATATTTATGCCCCAGGAAAACTCTTTTAACCTCCTGCTTCGATAAATCAATGGCACATGAGGGATCACCTTGGACATCCAGGTCAAAAAGATCCTTAAAGGATGTTAAGACATAGTTTAACCACGGGATCTGGTGGGCATTGTCCAGGCGTAAACAATCTTAAATTATTCGCCTGGTAAAACTAGTTTCATCTTTGGACCAAATAGACCTCCAAGCCATAAGGGGTCTCAATCCTGTTAGGTCGGTTAAGTAATCCAGCCCTACCTCATTGTGGATCAGTTCTGTAGATGCCGAAGGTGGAAGGCAAAGGAGTCTCTTTAGAAATATATTTTCAGCAACTTGCAGATCGCCCTGGATCCAGTGTCCCCAAAATCCTGAGCCGTAAAGGGCAATTAAAACACACCTGTGCCGATAGACATTCAACATGTCAGGGATGCGACGGCTGCCTAGTTTAGCAGCAAAACGAAATACCCCTGAGGAACTCTTGCCCATCTTAGCCTTGACATTGAGTAATTCTGGGGCGCAAGACCCGCTATTGCTAAAGGTTATACCCAGATAACAGAAATTGTTCACAACCTCAATTTGATTTTCCTTAAAATAAAATGATTTAAGTTGGTTCACCTTTTTCTCACAAGCCATGATGAAGGTTTTAGAGTTATTAATTTTTTATTTCTTCCCCTGTATAAAATCGTAAAAATGATTCATGAGTTTCTGGAGACCTATGGGAGTTCTAGACAGTAAAGCCGTGTCATCTGCATAAAGCAGTACCGGGATTGGTTGTCCCTCAACTTGGGGAGCGTCAGCTTGAACATTCTTCAAGTCGGACTCCATGGAGTTTATAAAAAGGGAGAAGAGTAGCGCGGGCCTAGACACAACCCTGCCTAATGCCAGATTTAACCCTGATCTTCCTTGTACATTCCCCCTCATGTCCATAGCGAATCTGGGCAGATAGGTTGCTATAGAGTCTAGCCAGGAAGTGGATTATCGTGGGTGGTGCTCACATTTCGAGTAGGGTTGACCACAGCAAATTATGGTCGACCAGATCGAAGGCACTAGAGAGGTCTGCAAAACAAAGGAACAAAGAGCCCTGTTTAGCTTTGGTGTATTTTCTTATAGGAAGATCTAAATTAATACACTGCTCAATAGTGCCAAGGCCCTTCCTAAAACCGTATTAGGATACCGCAAGGATATTGTTGGTTTCAGCCCATTCCTCCAGACGTAGCAATAAAACCCTGCTCATGATTTTTAGCGAGGAATCCAGGAGGGAGATAGAGCGGTAGTTCTTGGCCTCTCTTCTAACTCCCTTCTTATAAATTGGCAGGATTACAGATTCACTCCAGGTGGAAGGAGTAGTATCGTTGACAGCAGCATTAAACACCTGGGTCAGTAGGGGGCTCCAGAGGGCCAGATCAGTTTTATATAGATCTACCGGTACGCCGTCCGGTCCTGGAGCCTTCCCCCGTTTGCTGTTTCGGATGGCATTATCTACTTCTTGGAGTGTAATCCCCAGGGGTTGAATAAATCTGGTAGTGTAAGCACAAAGACTATCCTGAACCTCACTGGCTGGGTCAAAAATTCCTGTAAAGTATTGGACCCAACTGTCCTCACTAACCTGGGCAGTTAAAACTGGGAATTCCTCCTTTTGGAGGAAAGGGCTGTTGACAGTGCGCCAGAATAACTTACTGTCCCGCAGTTCTGCCGCCTTTGTCAAGTCCTCCCAGGCTTGTTCCCTGAGTTCCTGTTTCCTACGGTTCAACTGAGATTTATAAGCAGCCCTGAGGAGTGTTACAGCATCCCTGTCTCTAGGGTGGTTGGACAGTGCCCTCTTAAGATCTTGTAATGAGGATGTACAGGCTCTGTCAAACCAACCTAGCATGGCCCGCTTAGATATACCCTTAGAGGTGGTGAGGGACTTTTTAACTATATCGCCAAGTTTCTCGAAATCGGCAATAATGCAACTTGGGGTGGCATCAACTTCGAGACAACGAAGTAGCACCTCAGAGCCTGCTCTCACAATTTTCCGTAACCGTTTATCAGAGTTGTCCCCACACCATTTATTCTGAATGCCATTTTGCCTGCAAGGAGTAATCTCATCAACAATCCTACCATTAAAACGGGTCATAGGACCCCAGATGAGTATTGACATAGTAATGGCATTGTGATCGCTAATTCCAAAATCCACGATGATAGGGATCATACAAAGGGGGGCAATATGTGCCGATATCAACAGGTGGTCAATGACGGAGGCTGTATTCCTCCCAATGAACGTCAGGGCGATATTACCCTCATTATCCAAAGCAGGTTGGTGGATGACCAGGTCGAAATTTAACAGGAGGGTGTTAAGGGAGTCACCATAAGCAGTGTGGGTAAAATGAGCCCGATTCTCCCCATTTTCCCCGTCAAACCCACATACATTATTATATGAATAAGGACAGGTTTGAATGTTAAAATCACCCCCCCAGATGATGTCACATGGCTTATGGATGTCTCTACAGATTTTATTTACAGCTGACTCGAGGTCATCTACAACAAGGGTACTCGTAGGGTCGAACATATTATTGTAGTGATTGATTAACAAAGTGTCCCGACCCCCTCTATGTTCCAACCTAAGTATTTGTGAGTCTGAACCCACAGTGGAATGGGATCTCACGCGTACTGGGAAGTGCACAGACAGTAAAATTATCAGCCCCCCTTTTGCCCTACCCATAGAGGATTCTTGTGCTAAGCAATTGTATGACACAAAGCCATCAAAATGGATATCTGTCGTGGACCAGGTCTCCTGTAAGCAGAGGATGTCAAACCCGGAGATGGATTCCCTCCAGCCCAGGGATGACATCCTCTGCCACCAACTGGCAATATTCCAGCTCACGATTTTAAAACCTTGGGGACTAGGTTCTGGTACAGGCTCTACCATTGCATGGTTAATTAGGGGTACTGGAGTGGGTAACAGCTCCCCTGACATATCCAGAGCAATTGGTGGATGGTAGGTGTCTGCTAAGACATCTTGCGAGGAAGGCTCCATGGGCAACCTTTTAGATGTTATGGTGGTTAGCAGGCATTCATCTGGGCACACTACATTAGTCACAACTTCCCTATCCAATAAACCATTAACCATCTCAGGTAGGGAAAACCTTGAATCATGTGTTGGGGATAGTCAGTCAACTCCCTCTAAACCGTCTAGGCAGCTGTACCGGTTAATATCAGAGAAGGGAGTGTATTGGGGCAGCATAGCCGGTCTAGCATCAAATCTCCTTTGTCTACCCCTCCGTTCAACCCTTGTTCAGTCGTCCCTACCTCTACCGAGGGTTATGTAGTTAGGTAGAAAAAAGAAGGACACTGGAAATGTTTGGATGGTGGAGTCAAAGGACCTATTAAAACCCGCACAGATATGTGACACAGTACTAGGGTCTCTGAAACTGACCGTTATACAATCCCCATTTATGGACTTAACCATCTTACCTAGCCAGGGCACCCTTCTTACCATAATAATTTTGTTGTGAAGGTGGGCCGGGAGTGGTCTATTCCAGTTGAGCCACTGAACAACTTTACCTTTCAGGGAACTAAAGGTTTCTGTTTCTCCTGTCTCCAAGGTGGGCGCTCCAGCTAAAACTACCATATAGCGGTTTGCTTCAGGTGGAAGGTCAGGCAAACGTGGACTAGGGGCTCTAAGTGCTTTAGATGTGGAGCCTTGTGTACCATCAACCGTTATCCCATATGTGTTAATGTTACATGGTTGCGGCCCAGATATATGTTGCGGGGGTGCATTATTACCCTGGTTGGAATCTTGGTGGGCTACAGGGGGGTCTATGGGGAGGGTGGTAGGGTTTTGAGCCTCTTTGACTTGTAGGGAACCAGAAATGGTAGGGGTGATTTGCAGGGTACTCGGGCTACTGATTTTGTTGGAGTTGGCTAAAATAGTAGCTGTGGCTTTCTCTATAGTAGACAATCTGAGTTCTATCCTTTCCAGTTTGGCCTCTAGGGGGAATACGATCGATTTAAGAAGGGCACCCAAGCTTTCAATAGAAACCTCGCTACTAGGCAGGGTTTGGGTTGGGTTTATAGGAGGGGGTACAGGATCGTGTTGTAGCTTAGCTGTTTTCGATTTTCTACCAGCTTTCTTGTTATACGACCTTTTGCGTTTAGAAGTAGCCCCTTCCTTAACCCCCTGTGACATTGTATTATTAGCGGTATCCTCGAATTCAGAAACAATGGATACATTATTTATATCAAGAACTGAATTAATTTCAGGAAGTATTTCGTTAACCAAAATGTCCAGGTCCACTGAAGCCTGGTTATCGGCTTCTGAAAGGGGTGCTTGGTTAGCCATAACCGAGGTAGCAGTATCAACAGTTCTTTCGGGTGTTTTGGTGTTAGCTATAGTCCCCCTGGGAGGATCTCTTAATAGCCAACAGTTTTTTGGACAAGTGTTTCTCCAGGATATTAATTTCAGTGTCTATAATGGTATTCGCTCTGATGAGAAATTTTTCCATACCTCCGGCTGCAGATCCTCCAGCAAGTGAGGACTTACTCCTCGTTTCGCGACCAGCCATGAGCCCAGTGAAGCGTGCAGGTGGTTGAGAGAGGGGTAAGAGGGGGGCCCGGTCCGGTCAAGACCGGTCACGAACGGGCACAAACGGGCCCTCACTCAGTTATATTTGTCCTCTTAGTACTACCAGCCTCTCCTCCATTATACCTCCCAGCAAACTTCTCTTCTTACCTGTGATTGATGATGATTAAGTTTGGCACCGCAAGGGCTGCATGGTTTCCCAAGACAACGGAGAATATGCCGTGGTTGTGTGATGGTAGTGGTAGACTAGACACTGGCACTAGCATTGGCAAACAAAAACAAAGAGTCAGTCATTTGCCTGAGAGAGAATGTGGGAGAAGTAGAAAAATACAGTACATAAGACTGACAAAAAAATACAAACAATATTGCAACTGCTAAATGAACTCAAAGAAATCAATGGTGTCGGGGACTGCCAAGTACAAGAAGATAACTGTAGTTGTGTTGGAGTCAGTAAAACACAATCCAATTCGTAAACTTAAATGCTCTAAAATTAAATTCAAACAATGCCAGCAATTATTTAGATTTATTCGTTGGGTCACTTTGGGAAATTAATTGCCTTGTACACTAGTACATAAAGTGAGCTTGGGTGGGCAAGCAGAAGAAGATCCTCGCCCTGCCTCGTTGACATTTGATTTCATTAGTGTTGCTTTCATCACATCTGCCCCAGCAAGCGTGTGATAAATTGTTGGTGTAGATTTAATGTAGTAACATCACACCTCAATATAAAACCACTCAGCCCGGGGGAAGAGGGTTAGGGTTTGATGAATGGATGGGAACGGGGATTTGGGGAAAGGTTTGACAAAGAAAAACAGTACGCATGGAGACAACAAAAGCAAAACAATGGAGACGATGATTGATGATCCACCACTACCCAAAGAATCTAAAGTTCAGAAAAACGAAATGCATGCATGATGAAGATAAGTTATAACTTTATGGTTACTAATAAGTGGTACTTAACTACTACTACACAATTCAAAGGAAGTATTTCATATATATGATATGAATATGACTTTTGCCTAGGCTGTATGCCCTCTGAGAAACCGTAATACCTGCTGTAGCGGGCTGAAAGCTGGCAAAGAAAAGTAAGCAATAGTTTAAGTGAACAATCAATTACCAAACACAAACGAAAATGATACTAAAGTTAATGTATTATCCAGGTCCAAATGTGTAGTTGTATCTCGTCATTCATCTTTGTCATCCCTTCCATGGACACTGTGACTGAATATCATTCTTGTGCGCTTCTGGCTGGATGATGAGGAGGATTGGTGAAAGGCCTGCCTTTAAGTGTTCATGAAAAAAGAAATGGGGTATTCCAAAATAAGTTAAATGAATGAAAACATTTTAAAAAATCAATTACGGTGTAGTGCAAAAAAGAAATGACAAGACTTGTGAGCGGGAAGATTTTCAGACTGAGGCGGCTTGGATACATCGATTAACTCTACTCTTCTAGTTGCACAGCAGTCATCGAAAAGAACAACAAGATAGGAGCCAGCACAGAACAGTTACAGGACCACACCACAACACAGGGCCGTGAGTCTGTGGCCTAAACTCCATTTACCTAAATTGTTCACAGTTCCAGACAAAAGGCATATACAGCAACCTAGCATTTTGCAAATCAAGTGATTAAATCAATGCGCCATTGTCAGTCAATCATATCACTATTCTATTCCACCACGGCACACACATGTAGCCTAGGTCTGCTGTGGTTCTTGTTGATTGGTTGTGTTTACCTTGTATTCCACTTTCTGAACATATTCCATCAATCATCACAGATCAAACTGACTGACAGCGTGCAAAGATGGTATGGTGGTCATCACCATCCGGCGTGGCACGTGTACGTGTTGTCCAACAGACCACCAACAGCAACTCAGTCTGTAGTGAGTGACTACGATTAAGTCCAGACTGCACCTGCAGTAGTAGGAGTACAATTGGATACATATTATTAAACAACATGGAAACATTGACCATCACTTGAGACACAAGTACTTTGTTATTATATTAAACTACTAGTATAGTTCTACTTCATGCACATTTGCTCTGAGTCAGCAAGCATCCAATGCAATGTATGGTATCATTCATTTCATATAACTGTCTTTCTCTTCTGTGTGGCTGTCAGATCACAGATGCAGCAGAGCATTCTGAAAGTGATGACGAGTTTACTTTAATTTTGGAGCCCTGCTCAAGTTCTGACATTGAAGAGTTGTGTATGCCAGTGCAAACAGAGGTGGTAGCCTTAAGACAGTGATGCGTTTCAGATTGGAAACAAAACAGAAGATGGCTATAGTCACCTACATTTCAATTGCTATGGAGGGACTGTTAGACGCTACATTATTGTACTATTCTCCATCTCCATCCAATGTATGGCAAGATGGAAATGTATTTAGGGTGAGTCAGGAAGATGGAGCAGGACTGTGAGGAGTGGAGTGCACAGTTAAATGCACAGATGTGCAACTCCAATAGGTAATTATAAAAGTAAGAGAAAGGATGGTGTTGGTTTTGAAGTTTGAACCAGAAAGACAGATACACACAAATAAAGGAAGGGAGAATGTAACAATTTAAAAGCCTAGTTGTCAGGAAAGAGTAGCTCATCCTCAAACCCTGGTGGTTCTTCTGACAGAAGTAGGTCATGTAACCCAGTAGTTATGTCTTCCGACTCGCTCTCCTCTTCCAGCTGTGATTCACGTATCTTGTAGTCTGGTGGTATGAAGTGCTGATTCATTTTGGTCATGGTTAACCTCTCCACACTTTTGGGTGAGAGACTGGTCCTTTTCACAGTTACAATGGCACCAGCAGCACTGAAAACACGCTCAGAAGAGACACTTGCAACAGGGCAAGCCAGATACTTTATTGCCAGCCTGCTGAGCACTGGCCAGTCACTTCTTTTCCTATACCAATTCACCAATGGGATTTGCTCCATGAACACCTCTGTTGTGTCATCCAGATAGGCCTGGACCATCCGCTCAATGTTCAGTGGTGCTCCGGTTTGCTTGTCCTCTTTTTGCTTTGCGACAGCAACTGACTTACCCATCCCTTTCTGTAGAAACCAAGCAGCTATTTTTTTGGTTGTGTCTGATGAATCAGATCCTGTTGGTGCTGTTGTTGTTATTGTTAGTGTTGGTGACAGTTGGGAAGCAAACGCACTGCTCTCATGCTGTGAAGAAGAACTTGACTCTGTAGGATAGTCAGTAGCACTTGCACTGTCCTGGGCTGGCACTGGCAGGCCTCGAATTTCTAAATCAGTGGCTTCCTCATCTATTACAGTTTTGTACTTGGCAACATCCCCTTCTGAAAAAGGAATTACTGCATTACTGTTCACAAATAATTTGTACCATGGATCCAAAATTGTGGCAGTAATGTAATGTTGATGTGATACAATCTTATTTTGAATCCTTGTATTCTCATATAAGCGGACACCATGCTTCAAGTTTTCCTTCAACACCTTCGTATGTTTCAGACGCCTCCTTCAGCTCTTGCTCTAGCATGTACAACAATGGAATAGCTTGGCCCATAGTACAGTCCTCCCTGCTGACTGCACGTGAGAAGACCTCAAAAGGAAGTAGCATCTCTGTCAGGCATTTAATGAGGTCCCATTGCCATATCTCAACGGTCATGGCTTTAACACCTTGCCTGCAGCGCCGATTCTCCCCCGGTGCTGAACATTCCATTTGTGGATGTGGTCATGACAGAACGGTTCCGTCATGAGCACAGCGCGACTGATGCTCATGACGAAACCGTTCCATCATGAGCATCGAAGAGGTTAACAGTAGGATCCCCTGATCTTCTTGTCATGACATAAGCATTAAGTGGTATGTAGTGCTCAAACAGCCGATCAAGCATGTAATAAGTAGAGTTCCAACGTGTTGGGACCTCCTGGATGAGTGCTTTGACTGGCATTTTATAGTCACGTTGAATGACCCGTAGCTGCTTACGGGCTTCAAAAGAATGGTTGAAATGCGTGCAGATTCTTTTGCAAATGGTCAGTAAGTTGCTGACTTTGCTTTCATTTTTCAGAAAGTCTTGAACAATGTTAATGCAGGGTGCCAAACACGGGACCCTGAAATAGCGACCATCTTGCATGGCCTTAACTACATTACTGCCATTGTCGGTGGCAACAAAACCAATGTTAAGGCCTCTTGGTCGCAGCCATTCAAAGACCTTGCTGTTAAACTCAGCCAAAATGTTTGCAGCAGTATGCGATTTCTCCATAGCAAACATGGCTACAGTTGCATGTCTGCGAGCATCTTTCAAAATCTCAGCAGTGTCAATGCCTGCAGATACCTTGTCTCTAACACCTGACAAAGAGATCCAGTGTGCAGTGATGCACATGTAATCATTGGCTTGGCAACTGGTCCACATGTCTGTTGTCAGATGGGTACTATGAACAGCACTCTGCTGCAAGGCTTTTCCAAGCAATTCCAGCACGTCGTGGTGTAGTCCTGGAACAGCAACTCTGGCAAAATAGTAGCGGCTGGGAACATTCCCTTTTGGGCAGAGGGTTGTCACAAATTCCAGGAAACCCACCCCTTCAACAAAAGAAAAAGGGAGAAGGTCCAGTGCTAACATTTTAGCAAGCTTAGCATTGTACAAACGTGCTATTCGGTGGTTGTGCTCGTACTTTCCCTCCTGCCTAAACATGCTGAGAATGGTACGCTGCTTGGTATTGCCTTCAGTTATACTCAATGCAGTACTTCGCGTTGCAGACTTCGCACCTGTACTCCTTGGTGTCTCCGGGTTACTCTTACTCTGGTGCCACTGAGATGTTGCTGATGCGGAGGATGTGGGCTCTACCACTGCAGTGCTGGGGACAGGGGTACTTTGTGTACCACTACCAGATAGAATGTCTCCCTCTTCTTCCTGTTCGACTGTGAGTGGACCTTTTACTACTTCCCCACCAACATTAATGGTTCCTGCTTTCATGCGACGTAGGTGGTCCTCCCACTGGATTGCGTGGTGTTTTTTCAAATGGGTCATTTGGCCTCCGCTACCATAGTTTGTACCAAGCTTACCACGACTAACAGAAGAATGACAAATGGAGCATATAGCAATGTTGTCCTCATTCGCGCTATCTGTAAAGAAGTCCCACACTGGGGAGCTTAACTTTTGTCTCCTACTAGAGGTGCCACTTCCAATGCCGGATGAACTGGAGGTTGTGTGTTAAATTTCACTATGTGGCTGCACAGTAGTACCACTACCTACTTTTGCTGAGGTGGAACTTGTGCTGGATGTAGGACGCTGCCGGCCCTGTGCAAATGTAAAAATGGAAGCTGGAGGTAGTTTTGGTGTGGCCTGTGTTGGAGGTATGCGTGCTACATCCCTACTAGTCGCAGCCATTCTCACTAGGGTTAAAATGTTGGTCTCCATGTTCTCAGTCCCAGGAGTAATGCTTGTAATGACTGGGTCTGACTCATCATCCCCATCATTATCCGGCTGTTCAAAATCGCACTCCATAAGTGTAAGGCTTCCTGGAACCTTCCTTTTCCCTAGCCTGGTCTTCTTGGGATGTCTCTCCCTCTCATGCTCAGATTGTTGTGGCTCCCAATTGAGATCAAGATCATAAGAAGGGATGCTTGGCGAAGAACTCAATGGACTAACCCTCCTTTTCCTTGGTGGGGATTTGGAAAACAATAGATCTCCTTCATCAGGTATTCCTCTTCTTCTTGCTCTGCATCAGGCTCAATTTCCTGAACTGCCCCGACTTCGGGAGGAACAACGACTACTATTGCGGGTGGTGGTTGTTGATCAACAACTATTGCAGGCGTTGGTTGTGGTTGTTGTTTTCGAGGAACATCTACTATTGAGGGTGGTGGTTGTGGAACAGCTACTATTGCAGGCGGTGGTGGTGGTTGTTCTTTTCGTTGAGCATCTACTATTGCGGGCGGTGGTTGTTGAACAACTACTATTGCGGGCTGTGGCTCAGGTTGAACATCTACTATTGCGGGCGGTGGTTGTGGATGCTGTTTTGGAACATCTACTATTGTGGGTGGTAGTTGTTGTTCACCACTTTTCTGCTGTGTTCTCTCTTGCATGGATTGTGTACTACTTTTAGATAGCGCTAAGTTTAGGTCAGGCTCAGTATCACTGCTTTCCACCATTAGGCTGGCGACCTCTTCCCCACTCATCTGCTTGGGCCTGGGTTGGTGGCTTGGGCCCACTGATGCGGAGGTGCTGGCCCCAGCTTCGACCTCGGTCACTGCTGCTGCAGGCGTACTCTTTTTCTCCCAAAAAAGGTGTTCGGGTCAACACCAGACTTAAGTGTCACTTCCTTCTTCTGTTCTTTCTTCTTCTCAGCAACTTTCTTGGTCTTGGAGGACCTGGTACCTGCTTTCTTTGGGCCCATCTTCTTCAGATGTCAGCAGCAGCTCTCAGTTGCACAAGTTGCTGAGAATGATGTCTGGTCAGGTGAGTCACACCACACAGGACGTAGTACAGAAGGACGTCCGTCTGGCAGTAGAACAGGCGATGAATGATGACAGACACCTCCTCTCAGTCTTCAGTCTTTTGTGCACCTTCAAGCAAAGAAGGCAGAATAACATCAGTTGAATGTGGAATTTTTTTAGCTTTTATTTTAATTACTACTAAAAGTATTAGTACACTCAGTAAGAGTAAGAATAGCAAATAACTAAAATGCAAATGTAGTGGAAGTGGAACTTGTTTATCCTTAATTTGTGCATCATTTCGGATGGATGCAGAATCAGTGACCTGCAGCAGATAGCAATGGGGATGTGAACAGTAGTAAGCCAACAGGAACAATGGCAAGACACAGGCCAATTTGTCAAAAACAAAACAGTACACTACCACCACAGCTCCCAGCCACATGGGCACATATCACAGGAACATGGGTAAAGGCCAGAAAACAATAAACTCAAGCAGGCCTATATACCTATATGGCCAGAAAAGGGAGGATGCCTGTTACACTTCACAGCTTAATGCACAAAAAAGAAAATCCCCATGGCTAAAAGGTTTGAAAGTTACAGAACAACAACACAAACAACAAAGACATTTACAGTTTTTTATACATACCCAAACAGTTAACTACACCCCAAACACCATATTTGGAAATTCAATGTATTGCCATCCACGCCCTAAATGATGTTAAATTCAACAGACAAAATGGAAACCGCTACATCAAGCACCCCCGCTGCGCTGACTACCTCTGGGACTCTAGGCCTACTGGCAGAAGAAATCACAAGTTTGTAGGCTTGCGACAAAACTAAAGCACGATGGAAGGTCACACAAAATGGCCGCCCCCACATGGCTTGGCAATCCCCAACAACATGAAAAGAAAGAGAAGACAGACAATACATGCCTAAGGCAAAAGGACAATGCTTGGCTTCACAAAATGGCCGGACGCCACCCACATGGTCAGGCTACCCTCAAACAACAAAGTACATAGAGGACAGAAACAGTAAGTGGTCCATGCTCCAAAAACTACAACCAAATGACAACCTGAGGAGTGTCTTTAGCAAAATGAACAGCATCAACATTTTCGAGAAGGTTTTATGCAACTCGAGACATATTGCTCGCGAGATTGCAAAATCAGCGTGTTCGGCAGCGCGAATTGTACAAAACGTTGTTATTGCGTGCCCGAGCACGCACATTGAGCGCGTGAAGAAGACAAAAACTGTAAGGTCGCGTTGTCGCACTGTGCAAAGATACCAAAACTATGCGAGCTGAATTCTATGGTTACCTAGTGCGCAGAAAAAGCCATATTATTCAACACACACCCAAAACCTGCAATTCAACACCAAACACACATTTTGCTAATCAATCCAAAGCCATCCATGACCTACATGATGTTACACTTACAACTTAAACAACACAATTACAGTTGAGCAACTTTTATGCACCCATGATGATGACTCTCGTAGTACCCTTGGGCCTACTGGAAGAGTAGGCCACAAGCTTGGAGGCCTATGGCAAAAAAACAGTGGCTACTAGTACCGGAAAATGGCCGCCACAACATGGACAGGCGGTCACAAAAAAAATAAGAAAAGGAATGAAAAAAATAAGGAAGGAAAAAAACCGACAAAGCAGGCCTAAGGGAAAAGCAAAATGCATGGCTTCACCAAATGGAAATGGGCACCAGCCCCATGGTTAGCCTACCAACAAGAAAGTACATACAATTTAAATAAACTCAAGCAGGTCTACCTATAATAACCCTATATGGCCAGAAAAAGGAGGATGCCTGTTACACATCACAGCTTAATGCACAAAAAAGAAAATACCCATGCCTAAAAGGTTTGAAAGTTACACAACAACAACACAAACAACAAAGGCATTTACTGTTTTTTACACATACCCAAACAGTTAACTACACCCCAAACACTACATTGGGAAATTCAATATATTGCCATCCACGCCCTAAATGATGTTAAATTCAACAGACAAAATGGAAACCGCTACATCAAGTACCCCCGCTGCGCTGACTACCTCTGGGACTCTAGGCCTACTGGCCGAAGAAATCACAAGTTTGTAGGGCTGCGACAAAACTAAAGCACGATGGAAGGTCACACAAAATTGCCGCCCCCACATGGCCTGGCCATCCCCAACAACATGAAAAGGAAGAGAAGACAGACAATACATGCCTAAGGCATAAGGACAATGCTTGGCTTCACAAAATGGCCGCCCGCCACCCACATGGTCGGGCCACCCTCAAACAACAAAGTACATAAAGGACAGAAACAGTAAGTGGTCCATGCTCCAAAAACTACAACCAAATGACAACCTGAGGAGTTTCTTTTGCAAAATGAACAGCATCAACATTTTCAAGAAGGTTTTATGCAACTCGAGACATATTGCTCGCGAGATTGCAAAATCGGCGTGTTCGGCAGCACGAATTGTACAAAACGTTGTTATTACGTGCCTGAGCACGCACATTGAGCGTGCGAAGAAGACAAAAACTGTAAGGTCGCGTTGTCGCACTGTGCAAAGTTACCAAAACTACGCAAGCTGAATTCCAGGGTTACCTAGTGCGCAGAAAAAGCCATATTATTCAACACACACCCAAAACCTGCAATTCAACACCAAAAACACATTTTGCTAATCAATCCAAAGCCAATGAAGCCATCCATGACCTACATGATGTTACACTTACAATTTAAACACCACAATAACAGGTGAACAACTTTCATGCACCCATGATGATGACTCTATTAGTACCCTTGGGCCTACTGGCAGAGTAGGCCACAAGCTTGGAAGCCTATGGCAAAAACACAGTGGCTTAAAACACAAAATGGCCACCACCACCTGGCCAAGCCACCCACAGAAAGTAAATGAACTCAAGCAGGCCTACACTAACTACATGAACTACTAGGGTTACCTAATTTTACTAAAAAAAATTACATTCCACTACAACAGAGTTTGCAATTGAATCCAATACCACCCATGATTTTTACAGACATCACAGAAACATGGTTGGACCCGTGGGTACCTCTAGGCCTACTGGATGAAATTTCAAAGACATACAACTTGGCCCCTCATGAAAGTACAGGCCTCCCTCAATAATAATTGTTATGAAAGATTGAGAAGCACAGAAAACTGTAGTTAAAAAAAAACCCAAACCAAACAAACAATTACAGTACACCAATTCTCAAACATACTTGTAAAAGAAAAGTTCAAATCCAAAATTCCTCAATAAATCCAATCAAATGCTATGATGCAGCAGACATACACAAAGAGTGATCCTTCCAGCTCCAAATCCAAATGAAAGTGAACACCACATGGACAAAGCACTGGGAGGAGCCTGGTGGACAGGAAGAGGAAGTTGGAGACTCAGGGGCACTTCCTTTCTCTTGAAAAAAAAAGTAGAAACAAAAAGAGGACTCCTTGCCCAAACAAATACAGCCAAATCACAATCTGAGGGGTTTTCCCGAGCAAAATGATCATTTTTGAGAAGGTTTTAACTTGTTCGAGAGATATTCTGTGCCAGATTGCAGTTTCTGCATGTTCGGAGATGTGATCTTACCTACATGGCGCTGCAAGGAAGATCGCGCGTCCTAATGATGTGTTCGCGCGCCCGAATGATGTTATCTCTTTCTCACAGTCGCATGGGATTGTGCGGCCGGATTCCAAACATCGTAGCGAATGCGACCAGGAGACAAAAGCGAGAAAGCGAACGCAGAACCACGGTAAGTCATTACCACGCACACGAGAATGCTATTGAGCGCGGGAGGAAGAAAAACTACTTTGCTACGCTGTAGATTGCGAAGTAGTCGACAACTTCGCGCTCGCCGCGAAGCGCGAAGTTGCCGAAAATTAGCAAACTCCGCGAGCGGAGCGATGTTCTCCGCCCAGGGTTAATGACGAGCTTAGCTCGTCATGACCGTGCCCGTTTAATGGAACGCTCGCGTGCTGGGCTGATTCCCCTGCTGTGCTGAGCGTTTCATTAAACGTGCGCAGTCATGACGAGCTGAGCTCGTCATGAGCACCGGAGCGCCATGGCTCATGACGAGCTGAGCTCGTCATGAGCACTGGGGCGCTGTGCGCGCCCTCGCCCCCCCAGCACCACTGGGGGAAACAGCCCCGCAGCGAAGGGGTTAAAGGCTCCATGTCTCCACTGCCTATTAAAATCTTTCTTGTGGCTGTAGTCACAAACAGGCTATTAGGTGTGAAGAAATCTTAAGTTCTCCAAAAATATTTGAAATTTGAACATAAATTCAATTCAACACTTTATGACTGGCCTTGCTATTTGGAAAACATCACAGGAATATATGGGGACATCTCACAAAACATTCCTGACTGGTGCTAATATATGTCCTTGCTAGTTAAGGCAGTGCTTTGTTCAAATGCCCTTTAGCATCATAATACGAAGGTAGAACTGTGAAGCTGGTAATCTGTGTGACAGGTATATTTAAGCGCATGTGGTCTGTTGCATTTTTATTGTTCTGGTGATATGTTTTGTTTGTTTTATTGCTGTCCTTTTTTGCATTGTCATGTTTTGCACTGTGGTTGTTTTGTTATCTTCCGTGACTATTTGCTGTGTTGTGCCTTGTTCTGTTTTTTGTTGTGTTCCTATTTTTTTTTCTGCTGTACAATTGTTTTGCTTTCTACTTTGATCTGTAATTTCTTTAGCAATTGTTAAGACACCAATCAACCCGAAACTGTGGTAGAGACCATGCCTTAAATTAGCACTTCCTTTGCACCCTTTATGTGATGTGGCCTTTGCTATTGAGCAATCCCAATTGGAAAAAGCCCACTCCCACCTCCTAGTGCCTTTGCCTATTCTGCCACTGGATTGCAACACTAACAATTTTCTTCTGCCACTAAACATAAGAAAGGTAAACTATTTTAACAGTATGAGGCTCTAGATCTGGGTTTACTTGGTGCTTATGTTGCCCTCAAAGAAACCTGTTTACCTTAGTGGGTATTCCTGTTATGGCAATGTGAGAGTTGAGTCACAGCCCACAAGTAGACAGTGACCTCTATCCTAAAAAGTTTACCAGCTTGATTCCCAAAACCAAGTATCATCAGTTTATTTATCAAGATCTATGATAAGAAAGGGTTGTTATTAGGAGCTAGAACCTTTCAGTTCCAAAATTTGAGGCCACTGTATCAAAAGTTAGAATTTAAGTAAAGGGTAGCCTTGAACCCAACCATTACACAATTTCAGAAAATATATTTTCTCTCAAATTGTTCTAGAAAATGTATTCTATTCATTTTTAAATTCAGTCCCAAAATGTGTTAATAGAGGAAAAGTTTTGACAAAGTCAATTGGTTTGGCTTTTCTTTGTGATATTAAAAAGTAACTTTACACCTTTGTAGAAAAAATATTTTGCGATCCTCCCCCACAGACATTTATTGGGATTTATAGCACATATAACATTTATCTTCTGGTGTGTCTTCAATTCCTGTTATGTCACTTCTGACAATTATGATACTTTATAGCAGCAAGATTGCTCTGTGAGTTAAAAGTGCATGGCAGAAGTAGCCCCTAAACTGCACATCAGCAAGGCTGACTCATCCTTTTATTCATCAATGGCCCAATAAACTGAGCAAAGTTACAGTGGGTAATAGTAACACGTTACTTGCTGTACCTGTACATGATAGATGTAGGGTGTTAAAAGCTATTTAATAACAAGTTATTGTTCTCATTTTCTTGCATTTATCCAAGTGAGTAAGTTTGTCCTTAACCCCCTGGAGTCTACCCTGATAACTACTTTACCTGAGGATCCTGAGGTAGAAATACATTCTTATCAATAAAACCAACGTCAACAACTCTGTTACATGTTAAATCTTGAGTATATGCTTCTCCTGACCAAGCACACTTACACTCTTAAAAATGTAATGCCTACCAGTACAGATCACAAGTGACTCCTACCGGTTTAGTCCTTATTGTCTTATGTAACATTTCCTATACATTGATTTGCATACACATTATCCCTGTAAAATATGTGTGATGTAAAGTGCTCTGATGCCCTACATTGGTATGAGCAATGCTATAAAAATACTTAAATACAAGTGAGAGAAGGGCTCAGAAAAATTTCATAAACTAAAATAGATTACTCTCACATACTCCTAAATATACTGATCACACACTATAGTTAATATAGGCAACACTAACGTACTGAAATGATCCCTAATCTTTAGGTGGAAATTTGTTTTTCAATGCCCTTTGAATATAAGAAATAGATTGCATAAAACTGCAGGCTTCTGATGGCTGCATGTCCACCCTGAGAGCGGGACAACAATTCCTCCCTATCAACACCCAGCCAAAGGAGATATAACAGGGCCCACAAGAGCACAGGAAATATTGTGGAGCGTACCTTTGGTATATGGAAGAGCAGGTTCAGGTGCCTGCATAAGACTGGAGGTGCCCGGCAGTATACCCCCCTCACCTGCTGTAAGATCATTGCTGCCTGTGCCATGTTGCACAACCTTGCTGTGAAGAAGGGCACAGAGGTGGAGTTGTCAGACTTTGAGGACCATGACGACGAGGTTCTGTGCCTGAACCACAACCTGCTGGAGTTTCAACACCAAGTGATGGCAGATACAGACGTGAGGAGATTACATGCAACTATTTCTGAGTAAGTAATGAGACAAAGACAGGTTGTGTTAGGGACTAACGATTTTTACAGTGACACAACGTTTAAGCACGTAAGTGCAACAAATAATAATATGCACGTGGGGACTATGTCCCGGGTTACTTCACCCATGAACGGTAATGTCACTTGCGCCCGCGCTTCCCTGAGCCACTTGGATGTTGTTCACTTTGTTCAGCGTGCCCTGCAGCCTCAGCTAGGCTCCTGATACTCCTCCGTGTCCCACATTAGAGCTTGCTATGCTGCTCCGGCTACTTGTATCTTCACCCTCTGGCACGTCTAGGGCAGGATTCTGTGCTGTGTGTGATATCAACATTGCCTCTAGAGCACTGGTCATTCTGGCCATGCTCCTGGTGACCTCAGTTGTATTCTGCGTTGATCCCTCCTGCATATTTATACCTCTCCTGCAAAGCAAGGATGTGGCAGTGGCCAAGCGATTGATGGGCACGGGCATCCCTGCGCCATGTGTGTGACACACTGCCAAGTTTGGATCATAGCTGCGTTACTGAGTGGCTCATCTGCTGCATCCCTGCTGCAATGTCCCTATTTGTTTGTGCAACTGCTTTATTTAACTCCACTATATCTCTCATGCCCTTCCCTATGTCTCCTATGTTATGTTATGTTATTCTGAACTTTTAAGCGCACGGGCACCCAGGGGTTTCATAGCGCTGGCAGTGAGGAAAGATGGAAACAGTTAACCTATCCCGAAGCTTGCTTGAATAGCCAGGTCTTCAAGGCTCCCCGAAACTCCATGAGGTTAGTACATTTCCTGAGCGACAGGGGAAAAAGTTCCACACCTTTGGGGCAAGAAAAGCAAAACGGCATCCGCCTTGACGCTTCCGTTTGAAGGAGGGTTGGGTAAGAAGGAAGAGATGGGCAGAGCGGAGATTGCGAGTAGGCTCATGCTTGACGATAAGGTTGTTAATAAACATGGGACTTTTCCCATGAAGAGCCTTATGTGCACATTTAGGGCTCTGATTTGGCGTTTGCAGGCTTGCATTGATTTGGCCTGCATCCTTTGAATGCGCACCATGCTCCCCTCCAGCCCACGGAACACAGTGCCCTCACCACGTCCACCTGCACTGCTGACTCTGCGTTGTGTTCTGCGAGAAGGGCCCGTCTCATTTGTGGACTGCAGTGCTGCTGACCTATCATCCACGGTGTCTTCAGCCTCCCCCTCACCCTCTGCTGCCTCCATTGATGACAGTGAGGCCACAACACGCCTCCTGGCTGGTGGGGTTACAGGAGTGGACTGGATCTGAGATGGTGAATTTTCTGGTGAGAATTGCAAGTGAGGGGATTGGGAAAGCTGTGGGGAGTACAGCAACTCTGAGGTCAGTACAGTGTCATTTTCCAGGGACATGCCAGTTGTGTCACCTTTGTCCTGCGAGACTTGCACTTGGCTTGGACCTGCTTCCTCACTCTCCTCCCTCTCTGGTGCAGTCCCTTCTGTGTCAGTGGGTCGACTGCGTGATTTGGCCCCTAGGAATAATTGTGCGTATATTAACTGAGTGCTACTGTGTCACGGTCACTACAATAAATTATTTACACATTTCACTTTCATTTATCTGCAATCATTTCACTAACTTGCTGATGTCTGCGCTGTTACACATGGTCTTACATTTGCTGACTACATTTCCTATAATGCATTGCTCCTGTATGGTGCTAGCAGTACTGGACAGGGGTTTGCTTGTCCACAAAGGGTAAGGGGTAGCAGGTTGGTATGGGGTGTCATGCTGCGCATGGGTCTTACCTTTTTTTGTTGCAGCTCTGGCTGAGCTGTCCACATCTCCCAGTCCGCAGACGCTGTCTGCCTCAATGGTTGAGGCCACCAACTCCTCAAGGTCAGTCCGGGGGGGGCTGTGCTCCTGCCTCCACCGGTTAGGCCTGCCTGCTTGTGGATTTCTGCCATTTTCCTCTTGGTGAGGTTCCTGAGGTCATAGAATCTTTTCTTAAGGTCCTCAGTGTTCCTGGTTGTGATTCCCACAGCATTCACTTTCTCACCAATTGCCAGCCAGATTTTTCTTTTGGCAGACTCGGCAACCGTGAGGGATTGCCTGCCAAAAAGTTTGGTGTGCACCCTCACTACCTCCTCCACAAGTACCTGCAGCTCCATGCTGCCAAACTTGATTTTCCTCTTCCTGTCTGCCTTTTGGCTTTCACTGCTGCTTGCCATTTTTCAGTTTGTAAAGTTTCAAAAAACTCTCCCTGCTGCTCTGGTACTCTGCTCAGCTCTGACTGCCTCTCCAGAACCTTCTAATTAGTTGCAGCTGCCTGGGAAGCCACTTCCTGGGAGGGAGGGGGAGTGTGTTTTGCTCCTGATTGGCTGCCTTCATAGGTTTCACTTTTGGTTTTTTTCCCGATTCAGTATTTACCGAATCGGTATTTACCAATTCGGTATTTCCCATTCAATCCTATGGCCAAAGAGGCCCATAGGAATGAATGTACTTTTATGGAAGCCGAATAAAGATGATTTGATTTGACTTGAATGGGGAATACCGATTCGGTAAATGGAATACCGATTCGGTAAATACTGAGTTTACGATACAGAATTTTACCGATTCTGTAAAAATTACAGAATTTTTACCTACATTCCATTTACCGATTCTAAAATACCGAATCGGTAAAATTCGGTATTTTAGAATCGGTAAAATGGATTTACCTACATCGGGCCCAAAGTGTCTTGGCTAGCGGTGGTTCTACCTCATCTAGAAAGCATTAATAATATGCCGCATCTTTAAACGTGAGGAACCTATTCGTTATTGATCCATTCACTCTTCCAATCAATATATTTTGATTTAAATGGGCCCAGAATGATAATTTTAAAATTTTCTTTGAGGTTGAGGATAATATAGATGGATCGTCCAAGAAATGCGCTAACCCAATTTTTGTTAACCAAGATCTGACGTGTTTGAACCATGGAATTGTGTTACTACAATTCAAATCGATTATTTCTTTCAGACCATCCTTATAGTTTGACAACTCAGGGGTCGACCAGATTCTGACCCAGAGCAACAGAGGTCTCAGAATTGCATGGTAGTCAATACGTTTCAAGTTAAGATCTAAGATGAGCGGTACTAACGGTGTACTAATCGGTAGTCTTAATAAAGCTCTAAAAAAATGTTTTTGTCAGTTTCGAAAGATTTTTTGCACATGGGTCCCCATAATTCAGCTCCATATAATGCAGCTGCCTGTGCTTTAAATTTAAAAATCTCCAGATCAAGCAAAACTACTCTGTTTAGGCTATTTCCAAGTCGTTTCATAATGGGTAACAAGTTTTGTGCGAATTTTACTTTACTTTTCTCTGTCTGGGATTTCCATAGTAAATTGGAATCCAAGGAAACACCCAGATAGCAAACATTTTGTACACAGTCGATTTTATAAGGTTTGCAGTATGTTGCCTCACCCCATATAAGTACAATATCAAAAGATACACAAGCCTTGAGAAGAGATTGAGAAATTAAGAAGCTGCCAAGACAAATAAAAAGAAGGAAGGAATGAGGCTGGAAGAAGAAAGGAATGAGGATGGAAGAATGAGAACCTATTAGACATTATATTCAGTATCAGTGGAACTGTGTTGCTTCTCGGGACATCCCTTGATTGAGGTTTGATCTTCTCATCCTGTGCCACGTTATAGCAGGAGGTAGCATCTGCAACTTTTTGCCCATGAACTTCGGTACACAGCAGGTGCTGTCGGAGCCCAGTTTCAACCAGGTCAATTTCTGTTAGCACATTATGAAGTCGGTGATTTAGGAAACTGCGAGTCCCAGCACTAGCTGCACCCATAGGTGACCAGCAAGTGCAGTTTGGCTATTACCATGCCAAAGTCAACCCAAGGTAATAACCAGATACAAGATGAAGAACCTGTGGCAGCAATTCGTGGGAAGCTGAGTCATACTGATGGAGCAAGGATTCGCACGTAACGCGACTTGCTCTCTTCATGAACCTCGCTTAAATCATAACTGTACTAACTCTGATTGTTTGTCATTTATTTGTATTTCCCCAACACACGGGTGTCCCTAGGAGGCTTGCCTATGTGTTTTTCATCGTAATCAAGCTTGCACATTAATAAAATGGCCGCTTTGCAGAAATCCAGTCTGCGCATGCGTCGGTCATACCCATGTGATGTGACGCACTCGCAATCTGGAGGGAAAAGTTCGCTCATGCGCAGTGGTGTTAAAATGGCCGCTTGTCACTAATCATGCTTCATGCTATCTTAAGCCGCTTTTGTCTATGCATCTTTTCTGCTCTAACTCTTAATGCTATAAGTATTAGAAAATAAGGGATTAAGAGTAGTTGGTCATGGTGTACAGTGTATTCATTTTATTCTGTGTTACTAATTTGTTTTCGCTTACTTTTCATGTACCGCGTAAATGAGGGCCTTGAATTGGGGATGGAATCCATTTTGCAGCTGACGTATCCCTCATCACGTGATCAAAGATCTGGGACGTGCAGCAATGGAACCTGGCCAGTTGGCCATTGAAAAGGGGACTGTCCTTTCCAGGCGCACCTTTGCCCTTGAAGATGTGCTATTTTTATTCTAAATGCGCAACAATGTTGCAAACCTTTTCTTCACTATTGTACTTTCCCACACGTATGCCTGGGAACCCAGATGTTAGGGGGAGGGTAATGTCACGTGAACTTACGTAATAGAAATATAGGTGGTGACAAATGTCTTAAACCACCTCCCTTGACCAATCAGAAGATGGGACTTTGTCATTTTGCAACATTTATGGGTGGTCTTGGGGATCTAAACCTGTATAAATAGCCTAGCTTAGCTTAGAGAAGTTGTCCGACTTGTCCGACTAGCAGACCTGTCACTGACCCTACGAACTCTATAGGTGCCTGATACAGAGTGCTGCGGAGCATTCTGCCTGAAACTTTCCACAAACTCCAAGGGGTGGAAATTAGTCCTAAGTGCTAAGCGAAGCACTTTGCTGGGAGATTCGAAAACCCAATCGGGGTTATTGGCGGATTCCGTGCAGAAGAGGGGGTAACGCTGGCGTTGCATCCGATGCTGTGAGGGGTTGGTCGTGCCTTGGTGAACCCAGTCCTGACCCAGACCTGAGGGGTATCCTGTCCTGACTGTCCATGAGCTGTACCTGCTCACCTTCTGGTATTCCCTGAATCCTTGAGGGTCCTTGTCCCGTTTCTTCCCCAACTGACCCGTGGCCAGGGTTAGTCCTCATTCTCACCTAGGTAAATATTGACATAGGTGTCTGTCTATACTATACTCTCAACTTTTCCTCCTCTGATTAAAGCAATCTTGCCTGTGATATTCTCCATATCTCCTTTGACTGTAATTTCATGCAATTGATTATTAGTAAATGTTCCACTTTTACCCTTCCTATAGGACATTGTTAAACCCGACTGTTTATCTAGCTTGTTCCACTTATTCCCTTTCCCTTAGTATGGTTGCCGTGAAGATTAGAAAGATAGCATAAGGTTTAGGAAATAGTATAAAATTAGTAGGTCGAACATTAGGTTTTCCTCACGTCCTTGCCCTAGATTAAACTGTATTAGATAAATGTCCATATGATTCATGCCCTATAGTGTTCCCTTTTACTCTATGATACTCACTTTGATCCAGAGCTACATTCTGGTCCTAATACTAATCATTGATGTATTACTTTGCATTTGCCTCCTTGTAATGGCATTTTCGTCCTAAACTTATACTATATAAAACCCTTAAAACCATCAAGGTGTCTGTGGTCATTATACATTAAAGTAATATTAAAGGTATTAAATGTGTAAATCAGAATTTTCTCCCTTTTAGGAAAACCCTTATCACCTGTCCACTGCTAGCTCCTGATCTGTCAGGAGTAATGTGCCTGTGGTAAGTCAGGTACATGAATAGTGAGTGGTGAAAGAGTCACCCACCCCGATTACTGATAAGAGCGTGATAGAGGTTTTCACCCGGTTCATTTGCAAAACACTGTCATCGTATGGACGCCAGGGCCCAGTGCGTGGAAAAATTGGTAATCTAAGTGACCCGGGTGACCCGCGCGCTCTATCAGTAATTTCTGGTAGCAGAGGGATGGTTAGGACTAGTAAGATAGGTAGATAAGATAGTTAGAAAATAAACCGTGAAAAATAAATGTGCTGCTAAAATTTTAATATTGATTATGTTAGTTAATGTTTTATTGCGCAACTGTTTTTAAAATATTTTAATTGTTTTGAGAAAATTTTTTATATATGTATTGCTGCTAAAAATTATATGTTTTATTAACCAATTGTGTGTGCTTGTTGAGTGTTGTCTGAAATCCCCGGGGAATTGTATAACGGATGGTGAGTAGAATCCATCGCGTTCTGAGGTCATTTGTAGGGAGGAAAAGTTAGTGCATGGTTCAAGTGGAACTGGAAGCGCTAATTAGGTCTTTTTCGGAAAACTGTATGAATGACAGTGACAGGACTGCTGATAGAAACCTTGGTCTGATATCACCTAGTAAGGGTCACACTAAGGGAGTAATAGAGTCCTCGGAGCTTGTATGATAGCAGAGGGAAACGCTGACGAACCCCAGGCTTAGTATATATCCCGGAAAGAAGTGGATGAGACTGGGTAATAGCAGGTTTTCTAATGCTTGCGTGAGGGTAGGCAAGAGAAGTCTATCCGAAGTGTATGAAAAGTAGACAGAAGTGGTTTACTTGCAGTAAAAGAAGAACTTTCTATCTCTTTAGAACACTCCTACACAATGGCGAATGTTACACGTTGTTGACTAAAATTAACAATAGCACCTTAGAGAAAATACAAAGTTTCCGTTACCTTGTAAAGGAGGGAGACAGTCGAAGGGCTGCTCTGACGTCACTCCGTGCCGCGCTGGTATTGGTTAAACCAGCGGGTGTGTAGTGAAGCCGAAATTGTAAGGGAGGGGTGAGTGCCTGAGCGTGAGAACGCGTCTCGCGAAAAGGCCGCACACCCATTGGTCAAGAACCTTTGCAACCTCTGCACTGATTGGTTGTTGAGAAATTGGAGTCGCGCTAGCATTGGAAGCACAAACGAAGTAAACATTTTCCGCACCGAGCTTATAGATTGTTACGAGCGGTGTATGTGGTACCCTGATTTTCTGCCTGATCCACGAAATCTAGGGTGTCATAAAGAGTTGATGAGCAAAGGCAGACCTCACAACATGTACGGAGGAAAGAGAAAAATGTCATTTGTCAGCAAAATAAAGAATTTCTTCAAAACTGACAAACCCGTACGAACTAGGGAGGGCGTGATCATTCCTCCGCCAAATACTCCAGCCTCTTTCATGATGTTAGAAAAAGGGTATCATACCTGTGCATGGTTAGAGAACTGGGTAAAGTACACTGCGGAGGATGGAGTTTTAGCCTTTCCCATTGATGGTACTTTTAACGGGAGAGTCCTATTTAACCTAAGGACCCGAATGAATGAATTACATCCCAGACCTAGATTAACTCAGTATGAAGCTTTAGAGGAATGGGAAATTGAGGCTCTAGAGCGAGATAGACCCCGGATGGACAAGGGAGTGACCCAATGGTATCCAAAAATGGTAAAGGAAACCAAGGAGCAGAAACTGAAACAGTGGAGACAAAATATGATGGTAGAAGGGTTATTCCCCATGTTCGGAGCTAATGAAATGGCGGGAGGGAAGAAATGCACTGAGAAAACCAGACACATGATGCCCCTGGGTGAATCGGAAGATGAATTTTTAGAGGACTTATTTATGAAAGGTCCCCCGCCTTATAATGAAGACACCAGATCTCAAAGCTTAACTACTCCATTGAGACCTTCAGGAAGAAGAAGTACTAGTGAAGCCGATTCCACAGGGATAGAGCAGAAAAGAGCGGGAGGAGAGGGATTTGGTAGACCCGACCCCGTGGTCCCGAATTACAACCCCTTTGGTGAGGAAAGATCAGTTTTATCCACTCCATCTGCTCCGAATATATATCCTTCTCTAGTACCCCAAATGATACAGGATCCCCCCATGAATCGAGTATTACACGAGCAGGAAAGGGATGCCCTGAGAGGACAGCGGAATGATCTCATACATGCCATAGCTCAGATAAACCCAAATCCTGAAGCCCTGACGATTCCCGTAACCATTGGTCCAGTTTTTCCTCTATATGGGGACAGAATGAATACTCCTAAAACTCCAGTTATAACCCCGATGATGCCCCCGCCCAGAAGGGAACCACTCATTATTGATGACCAAGCAAGTGAATGTGAGTCCATGGCTTCCCTGATGGATCCGCCTAACAGGGAGCAGGGACCTAGTATGTCTCGAATGAGAACTCAGACTGGGAACAAAGACGTACTAATAGAGTCCTCATCAGGAACTCAGAGTGCGACAGCGGTAACTCCCGAGGAAATAGAAAGATGGACCCGAGAATTAGAAAAGGGAACCCCTCATCCGAAACCACTAGATATTTATAAACTAAGAATAGAGCTAGAGGAACTGAGCGCAGGGAATGTGGGTTTAGAACGATTGAATGTCCGGGAGGAAGATGAGTTGTTGTTCATGTGCAAACACCTTACTCGGAACGCAAAAATATACTATGACAAATTAATGGACACGGCAGTATGTATGGGAATAGATATCAGCAGATCCAAGGTACTACAGAAATCCTACCGGGTAGAATTTTCAGACAAAGATCTAGAAAACCTGAATACCGCAGGGAAGAAGACGCAGATTAAAGAACTGATAAACTTAGCACAGAAATGGGGAGATCTAGACAAGTGGAAAGCCAGGTGGGCAAAGAAAAAGGAGGATAGCAAGGAGAGACCACGGACTGCTGAGTACGTCCTACAAGAAGCTGACAAACCAGAAAAATTATGTCCCATGAGAGAAGTCCCAGGGGGAAAATATGTCCATGTCCCTTGGTCTAGACAAGATATAGTATCATTTACCAATGACTTTCCAAAATTACGGGAGAAACCAGTCGATTGGTACCGACAGGTCGAACGCTTCATAAAAGTTCAGAAATGTCTTCTGAAAGACCTGGATGGTTTTTTCGACATTGTGGTCCCTGTAGATTTGTGGACCGACTGCAAAATTGAAATTGATTGGCCTAGCGAAGAATATGCGAGAGACGAGATAACAGGAGCTCCCGCACCTGAAGTAATGAGGAAGTATGAGCAAGTCATACAGTACCTCAAGAAGAAGGTGCCCGCAAAAGAAACTGATTGGACCCGCATAGATAGAACTACCCAAGAGCGTGATGAATCAGTCCACTCTTATTATGAAAGGTTACTGCAGGTCTTCAAAACTTACAGTGGAATCGATAATGTGGACCTGAAGGATATGACACATTTCTGTTATCGATTCGTGTTAGGATTGAGACCTGAAATATCCCAGTGGATTAGGGATAACAAAATCAGTTGGCAAGGGAAACCCATTGATGATGTTCTCAAATATGCCAAATACTGCGAAGATGAGATCGAGAACAAAAAGAAAGCCCTAAAGGAGAAAGTTATGTGGGCTCAGGTGAAATTAGCTGAACAACAAGAAAAACAGTTAAGTAAAATGACTAACAGTAATAATGCTCCAAATCCGAATGCTGGGGGTGGAGGCAGGCCCCGGGTAAAAATGAGTAGGGAAGAGGCTATGGAAAAATTCCCCTGTCACGGATGTGGTCACATGGGACATTGGAGAGATAAATGTCCGCACTTACAGGCTGGTAATGCCCCCGTAAATGGTTTAAATCCACAGGTGCAGAAAGAGGGGATCCGAAAGACCCAACAGCAGGTAAATCAACCCCCGGTGCCACGCGCACCTAGACAGAATTTTAGGAATCAGGGTCAACAGAATGAAAGGGTCGAAGTGTGGGAAGGAGAGAATGAAAGAAATGCACCCATTCCACAGTACCTGTTAAATGATACTTTTCTCTGCGATGATCAATACTGACGGGGCCTGAGAGGGGAGGACAAGGAGTGCGTGCTTGGTGCCTCCTTACCGGTAGACCAGACTGGACCATACATTGAAGGAAAGGTTGAAGGGACAGATGTCACCTTTCTGTTGGACACTGGTGCTACCCGTTCCACTGTGAGAACAGCGGACGTTCCTAACCTACCTCTCTCGGGAGAAGCTATCCAAGTAGTGGGAGTTTCAAATCAGATAATCAGTACTCCGGTAACAGAACCTATGGAAATTTCCATAGGAAATTTCAAGGAAATGCACAGATTTGTGGTCTGTGATTCCAGTCCGGTAAACCTATTAGGACGAGATTTGCTATGCAAAATGCGTTGCACCATCTTTTGCTCACCAAATGGTGTTGAAATTCAGACCCCAGATGAAGATGGCCTATATAAATTGATGTTGCTAAGGCCCGACACAGACATTAAGCCCATGTCCATTGAAAGTCTACCTGAAGAACTCCAATCAAGCGTAACACCTGAAGTTTGGGATTTTACTGGGAAAGATGTAGGCTTAATGGCAAATGTAGACCCAGTTAAAATAACTATAAAAGCAAATGCTGTATACCCTAATACCAAACAGTATAAAATGAGTGCAGAAGTGAAAGAAGGAGTCGCAAAGGAATTAAACAGATTGCTCAAAGCAAACATCATTCAGGAAGTGATGAGTAGTCCCTGTAATTCACCCATACTTGGAATTAAGAAGCCTAGCGGAAAGTATAGGGTAGTGCAGGACCTGCGCAAGGTAAACCAAATTGTAGTACCTTGCTGTCCCATAGTGCCTAACCCCGCAGTAATACTGTATCAAATTCCTTGGGATGCGGAATGGTTCACTGTCATAGACTTGTGCCATGCGTTCTTTTCCATCCCATTGCATCCAGAAAGCAAATTCCTTTTCAGTTTTGAATTCAACAGCCAGGTCTATGTCTGGAATCGTGTCCCCCAGGGGTACACTGAAAGTCCATCGATTTTCAACCAGATTCTAAAGAAATGTCTTGAATCCTTAGTACTGCCTAAAGAGTCTGTCCTGGTACAATACATAGATGACCTGCTGGTAGCATCCAGAAGTCAAGACGACTGTGTCACTGATACCATTGCCCTGCTGAATCACCTAGGAAAGGGAGGACATAAGGTCTCACCAGACAAATTACAGTTCTGCAAAACTTCAGTAAAATATCTGGGGCACCAGATAGAGAAAGGGATCAGGAAAGTCACTACAGAAAGAATTTAAATAATTCGAGAAATGTCGCTACCAGTAACTCAGAAAGAAGTAAGAATGTTCCTAGGGGTTGTTGGGTACTGCAGACAATGGATCGTGGGTTTCGCGGCTATAGCTAAACCCTTGATTAACATGACAAAGAAAGGAGCGGAAGACCCAGTTTGTTGGAATGATGAATGCATGACTGCTTGTGTAACCTTGCGAAATTGTCTTTGCACAGCTCCAGCCTTAGGAATGCCTGACTATTCTAAGAACTTTGAATTGTTCTGTGACACGAGAGACAATTGTGCGCTCTCGGTCCTAACCCAGGAACATGGTCTGATTAGACGTCCCATGGCCTACTTTTCAGCCGCCCTAGATCCAGTGGCTGCTGGATTACCCGGGTGCCTGAAAGCAGTAGCTGCTACCTGTACAAGCCTAGAGCAGAGTGAGAACATTGTGATGGGACATCCTGTCACTGTATTTGTTCCACATTCAGTTGTGATCTTGCTCACCCGAACCAAGACACAGTATCTCACCCCTAGTCGGCTGACTAAGTATGAGAGGATTCTCATTGGTGCAGAAAATGTAATAATTTCCCGATGTAACATTCTGAACCCTGCCACTCTATTGCCCCTCCCCATTGATGTAGAGGCAGGAGGTGAAATTGACCATAACTGCATAGACTTGACTGAATTTAGCACAAAACCCCGTCCTGATATCAGAGAAGTGGCCTTGGTTGATGAAGACCTCAAAATGTTTGTGGATGGTTCATGCTTGAGACATGAGAATGGAGGTTTGAGTGCTGCCTATGCTGTAGTCACTTTGGAAAAGACCCTGGAAGCTTCCTATCTTTGCGAGGTTAAATCTGCTCAAGTAGCGGAGCTCATTGCTCTAACCAGAGCCTGTAAAATTGGGAAAAACAAAAGGGTAACTGTATATACTGACAGTCAGTACTGTTACGGGGTTGTTCATGACTTCGGCCAGCTTTGGTTGCAAAGAGAATTCATGACTTCCTCAGGTTCTCCTATCCAAAATGGAAAACCAGTACAAAACTTACTAGAAGCTATCCAATTGCCCAAAGAATTGGCTGTGGTCAAGTGTGCGGCTCACCGATCTGGAAATGACGAGGTGACAGCCGGAAACAGATATGCTGACCAAATTGCCCAGTACTGCGCCCGACACAAAATGTCCCTCCTAATTAAATTATGGGGAGGTGAAAGCAGCTGCCAACTGATGTTGTTTGAAAGGTTGGGAACATGGGATGAATTGAGAGAACTACAACAGACAACAGACAAGAAAGAAAGGGACATGTGGAGGCAGGATGAATGTCGACCAAGGGAAGGAGATGGTGTTGTGGTCCACAAGACTGGTATGCCTGTACTACCTGAACGACTGGTTACCGCAATGGCACGGATAATACATGAACCAACACATATTGGGAGGGATGCCATGTGCCGTATGTTTGAAAAGGTGTTCTACAGTTCAAAATTCAGGAGCACAGCAGACAAACTTTGTCAGAGGTGTTTAGTGTGTCAACAGTTCAATGCAGGAAAGAAGACAGTAGTGGAACAAAGTACCATTGGGAGAGCAGAAGGTCCCTTCATTAGGATGCAGGCAGACTTCATAAAACTGCCCCTGTGCAAAGGATATCAATATGTCCTGGTCATAGTTTGTTTGTTTTCCCGGTGGGTGGAGGCTTATCCAACAAAGAAGAATGATGCCCTGACTGTAGCTAAATTATTACTTAGGGAACTGATACCACGCTTTGGAATTCCAGAGACAATTGAAACAGACCAAGGTGGACATTTTTCAAACGAAGTCCTAAAAGAACTCTGCAAAGCATTCAAAATGGAGCAAAGGCTGCACTGTGCCTATCATCCAGAGGCTTCTGGAATAGTCGAGCAGATAAACGACACTCTCAAGTCCAGGTTGGCAAAACTGTGTGACACCACAAAAATGAACTGGATAGAAGCTTTGCCCATGGTGCTGATGAGCTTGAGAAGTATTCCAAACAGAAAGACAGGCTTGAGCCCCCATGAAGTGCTGATGGGAAGAATGATGCGACAGGCATGGGTACCTGGACACAAACTGCTAAGTATTTCTGATGATATGGTGCTAGAATACTGCAGGCAGTTGGGTGACCAAGTGCGTTCTATCTCTCACCAGATTGGAGAGACTGCTGTCGAATGGCCTACCACCCCAGCACACAAGCTGAAACCAGGTGATTGGGTGGTGTTGAAGAAACATACCCGGAAGAGTTGCCTTAAACCGAAGTGGGGCAAGCCTCGACAAGTGATCCTTGTCACCACAACGGCTGTGAAGTGTGCTGGTGTACCAAAGTGGATCCATGCAAGTCACACGAAGAAGGTGACTGGAGAAAACGCGACTGAAGCCGAAGGTAGTCCAGCTGAGGAGACTCCAGAAGAGGGTCCGGATCCCGCTGACATCGAACTACCAGGCACAAGTCAAGAAGTTGAATGGTTTCCTGCTGATGACCAGGTTCTTGATCCAATAAGAACCAGGAAATACTCTTACCTAGGTAGTGAGTGGGACAGTGCAGGTGAGTCAGAACAAGAAGGAGAAGGTCAGATCATCAAAGCCATCATAACATCTGATCAGGGAACAGGGCAAGTAGGGACAGAACAAGTCATCGACACTCCTCCTCCTGAGCCAGAGGAGACTGGAAAGGGACAGATAGTAGTCAAAGCAGAAGTTCATGCGGAAGAAAATCAAGAGATCGAAGAGCATGAACCAGGCCAGTTAGTAATAGATGAACGTGTTCAGGAAGAAGAGTCCAGTGAATCACTGACAAACGAAGATCAAATACAGTCTACCCCTGAACTAGGTCAGATTAAGGACCAGGCAGAAGAAGTAGATGAAAGACCTGGGACTAGTCAGACAGGTAGGGAAAAGGACACTGCTGAAGCAATAGTGCGACAAAGAAGAAAAAGCAAAAGGGTTCACGAGGAAGAGCAAGTTTCCTCGACTACAAACAGGATCGAAAAGAAGGATGAACCCCGATATGTGAAAAGACTAAGAATAAGAATAAAAACAGTCGAAGAAAAACTAAAGGACCGAAAAAGGGCTGAAAGTGAAAGAAAAGAAGCCTGAGGAAAGTCCATCCGAAAGGGCGGCAGAGTAAAGAAACAGAACAGACTGTATCGAAGCCCTGAGTGGACATATTTGGTATTGGAAGAAATTGATGAGCCCGAAGCTTGTGGCAAAAGCGACGAAGGGTCCATTGCCGGTCGGAGTTCGGACGAAGACCCTCCTTGAGGTGAAGCAAAGTAAAACCTCAGCTGAGAAGAAAGAAGAGGGGTTGAGAAAGCCACCTGTAAGATAAAATGTCTGATTCAAATGTCACTGGAAGGTCCAGATTTAGTTGTTGCAAGACATGCTGTAAAATATGCATCTGTAGTGTAGTGATGCTAGTAATGATATGGATAGGATTAACAGTGTTTATACCTTTTATGATAAGCAAAGACCCTAACATGTATCCTACAGACCTGACGACACAAGACGCAGAAGTTGTACATACTGAAGAAACACCACGAAGAGTAGAAAGACGTGACAATTCAGTAAGAATGAGACATACCCGACCTGACTTAGAAGCATCAGATGAGGGAGAACTACATTATCACCAAATGAAGAACAGGACACACTTAAATGTTTTCGCAAACCTTTTAGTGCACTATGTAGAAGCTATGGAAATAGAAGATTGCTATGTCTGCATGATGCTACCTACTTCAGTAGCTGAAGGCGTGACGTACCACCATTTACCCCTGACCTATGGAATTTCCTGTAGTATTTTAGCTAGTTTATTTTATAGAAGCACTTTACAGTATTATTACTCAAACACTGACGTTATCTTTTCAGAACTTCCTATTAGAGGGAATCTGAACCTTGTACATACCCTTGGTGGAGTGACTCGCTACATGGGGGAATATTTCCTGACTATAGGTGACATAGATCTGAATGAAGCTCGTAGAGACAACTTGACGTGTTCCTTACATGCTCAAGAGAAAATGTTCTTGAAAATGGCAGAGAAGAGAAGGGAAAAGTTTCAGAAAAAGGCAAATGACGAACAGAACAGAACCCCTAGATGGGCAGAAAACATGGATAACACCTCACAAAGCGAAGTTACTCCTGCTCTGTTGCTGGATTTTGAACGAAAAGGGAAACTCTGTCTTCATAGAGAAAAGACTAGTTATTATAACAATGTATTCATTGGTTCCAGCGAGTGTGAACATAATTACAAGGTAATTGGAGGTTGGGGTTTCAAAAATGGGTCAGAACCTGTGTTTCCAGGAATTTATTATATATGTGGAAACAAGGCTTATTTCAAATTGCCGGATCACTGGTATGGAAGCTGCTACTTTGGCATTGTCTTTCCGAAAATATACCATGTGAACAATGCAGCTGGAAGCAATGAGATTACTAATGGCTTAGTGCGTAGAAAACGTGAAAGTGTAGGAGAAATTATAGGTGATATGTTTAGCGCACTGATACCTGGAATGGGGGTAGCTCTGAATACTCATAGAATCTGCAAATTATCTACAGTAGTGGATCGGTTATCAACTGACACTGCTGCTGGATTTCTGATGATCAATACCGAAATGGTTGCGATCAGATCGATGGTTTTACAGAATCGCCTTGCTCTTGATACCTTATTGGCAAAAGAGGGCGGAGTCTGCAGGATGCTGAGGGCACAACATTGTTGCACTTACATTCCTGATAAAAGTGTCGAAATTAAGAAGTATATAAGAAACATTACTAATTTGGAAAAAGAACTCAAACCATTAGAGGTTGACAGTGCCTGGAAGAGACTGACTGATGGTCTCTCCTCTGTAGGTAGTTGGTTCTCTAACTTAGGTAAAAGTCTTTAATGGAAAATACTGATGCCAATAGTTGGAATAGGTGTGATTGTTCTGATCATATTCATCTGTTGCAAGTGCCAGAAATGCAGAAAATATGTAATGAATAAAAGAGGAAAGCGAAAGGCTGAAGACTTAGAATTAGAAGAATTAAGAAACCAGATATATAAGAAAATAAAGAACAATCATACACACAGAGAGGCGGAGAGAAAGCTCAACAATAAGTTCATTGAGGTTGAGATGGATGAATTGGATGAATGAAGTTGGCATCTGTTTTCATGTGTAGTGATGATAGTAAATATCATCAAAGAGGGGATTGATGGAGCAAGGATTCGCACGTAACGCGACTTGCTCTCTTCATGAACCTCGCTTAAATCATAACTGTACTAACTCTGATTGTTTGTCATTTATTTGTATTTCCCCAACACACGGGTGTCCCTAGGAGGCTTGCCTATGTGTTTTTCATCGTAATCAAGCTTGCACATTAATAAAATGGCCGCTTTGCAGAAATCCAGTCTGCGCATGCGTCGGTCATACCCATGTGATGTGACGCACTCGCAATCTGGAGGGAAAAGTTCGCTCATGCGCAGTGGTGTTAAAATGGCCGCTTGTCACTAATCATGCTTCATGCTATCTTAAGCCGCTTTTGTCTATGCATCTTTTCTGCACTAACTCTTAATGCTATAAGTATTAGAAAATAAGGGATTAAGAGTAGTTGGTCATGGTGTACAGTGTATTCATTTTATTCTGTGTTATTAATTTGTTTTCGCTTACTTTTCATGTACCGCGTAAATGAGGGCCTTGAATTGGGGATGGAATCCATTTTGCAGCTGACGTATCCCTCATCACGTGATCAAAGATCTGGGACGTGCAGCAATGGAACCTGGCCAGTTGGCCATTGAAAAGGGGACTGTCCTTTCCAGGCGCACCTTTGCCCTTGAAGATGTGCTATTTTTATTCTAAATGCGCAACAATGTTGCAAACCTTTTCTTCACTATTGTACTTTCCCACACGTATGCCTGGGAACCCAGATGTTAGGGGGAGGGTAATGTCACGTGAACTTACGTAATAGAAATATAGGTGGTGACAAATGTCTTAAACCACCTCCCTTGACCAATCAGAAGATGGGACTTTGTCATTTTGCAACATTTATGGGTGGTCTTGGGGATCTAAACCTGTATAAATAGCCTAGCTTAGCTTAGAGAAGTTGTCCGACTTGTCCGACTAGCAGACCTGTCACTGACCCTACGAACTCTATAGGTGCCTGATACAGAGTGCTGCGGAGCATTCTGCCTGAAACTTTCCACAAACTCCAAGGGGTGGAAATTAGTCCTAAGTGCTAAGCGAAGCACTTTGCTGGGAGATTCGAAAACCCAATCGGGGTTATTGGCGGATTCCGTGCAGAAGAGGGGGTAACACTGGCGTTGCATCCGATGCTGTGAGGGGTTGGTCGTGCCTTGGTGAACCCAGTCCTGACTCAGACCTGAGGGGTATCCTGTCCTGACTGTCCATGAGCTGTACCTGCTCACCTTCTGGTATTCCCTGAATCCTTGAGGGTCCTTGTCCCGTTTCTTCCCCAACTGACCCGTGGCCAGGGTTAGTCCTCATTCTCACCTAGGTAAATATTGACATAGGTGTCTGTCTATACTATACTCTCAACTTTTCCTCCTCTGATTAAAGCAATCTTGCCTGTGATATTCTCCATATCTCCTTTGACTGTAATTTCATGCAATTGATTATTAGTAAATGTTCCACTTTTACCCTTCCTATAGGACATTGTTAAACCCGACTGTTTATCTAGCTTGTTCCACTTATTCCCTTTCCCTTAGTATGGTTGCCGTGAAGATTAGAAAGATAGCATAAGGTTTAGGAAATAGTATAAAATTAGTAGGTCGAACATTAGGTTTTCCTCACGTCCTTGCCCTAGATTAAACTGTATTAGATAAATGTCCATATGATTCATGCCCTATAGTGTTCCCTTTTACTCTATGATACTCACTTTGATCCAGAGCTACATTCTGGTCCTAATACTAATCATTGATGTATTACTTTGCATTTGCCTCCTTGTAATGGCATTTTCATCCTAAACTTATACTATATAAAACCCTTAAAACCATCAAGGTGTCTGTGGTCATTATACATTAAAGTAATATTAAAGGTATTAAATGTGTAAATCAGAATTTTCTCCCTTTTAGGAAAACCCTTATCACCTGTCCACTGCTAGCTCCTGATCTGTCAGGAGTAATGTGCCTGTGGTAAGTCAGGTACATGAATAGTGAGTGGTGAAAGAGTCACCCACCCCGATTACTGATAAGAGCGTGATAGAGGTTTTCACCCGGTTCATTTGCAAAACACTGTCATCGTATGCACGCCAGGGCCCAGTGCGTGGAAAAATTGGTAATCTAAGTGACCCGGGTGACCCGCGCGCTCTATCAATACCACACAATTATAATCCAGCTAGGACTCTCTGTGACACCCTCAATCTTAGAACAAAGCTTGAGAAGACTCCAAATGCTCCCAAACAGGTCAGGCCAATGAAAACAAAATCCAAACGTTGCATCCATCTATCCTTGCATCCATACACTTGCTCCTCTACTTACTGATCACCGATCCATGTACTCATTCATTCATCAATCCATGCACACACTCAGCCATTCATTATCGATGCAGTCATCTATCCAGACTCAGTAATTCATCAACCCATCAATCCAATCATTCACTTATCTACCCATGCTTTAAGTCATCCAACTATTCCACAAAGATTGACTTATTTTTGCATTTGCATAAACAAAAAGCATAAGTAGCCCTTCTTCTATAGAGATTGGAAAGCACAGCACATGTCTAATTTCACAACCCCACCACGCAAACCCTTGAAGTTATAAAGGGTTGTAACCCACGGTTAGCTTGTGGCATGCTTCATCACTGAACCACTCAGTGAAAATGATGATAAATCTAGATGGGCTCAACTACCGCTTGATATTGTAGGGATGGGTTTTAGAAAACTATTCATGCTGTAAACATTTTCTCATTCACAAACTCACCAATAAACACCACGACTTGCACAAACTAGCCAATCAAGAAGCACTTTCATGTATGGGAAAACAACCCTACTGGTTTTGTTATCGGTTGTTTCTTTATATGGTTAGGAAAATCGGCTACCAGAAACCGAGGTCAGTTAAGTGCCATGAAATGAGTATTGTAAAGCAGGTGCTGTGATTAGTTAAACTGATGAGCCAATTTAGTATTACTGGTGGAGTCATGATAGAAACATCAAGAGTTCCTTCCTCTGTCTTGCACCACACTGTCCGTACAAGGTTGCCACCTTTGTTAGAAAACATTAGCTGCAGCTCATTTACATTTTTCTAATCTAGAGGGGCTCTGAACTGGTAGGTTAAAAGAATCCAGGTCCACTTTACAAAAATCTTTTGTTATATAGCAATTATCCTCCTGTGTGGTCTAATAATCAATCCGAAACAATTTAGACAACTCTTAAATACACCTTACCTCTCTTATGTATGTGTTTGCTGTTTTAGGTTCAAGTTCAAGGACGAGAAAAAAGTATCAGACTTCACTGCTTTTCACAATAGTTTTACCAGCCTAGACTTATAAATAAGGTCAGGGCAGTAATAAACACGGCCAGGCGCCAACCCGATGTCAGCATTATCTAGTCACATCATACTTTCTCATTTATCTACGCTAGGTTAAAGAAATGCTACTGTTGACCACTTGCCATATTATATTGTTCAGGATGGTGGCTACACCCTCCTCTAAAACCTTCCAGACTCCACACTGGCCCACCTTAAGGACATTCTACATGCAACAGCATGCCTCATCTAGGGCCTAAAAACATATGACCATTTCACCAGCGCCATTATGCACCTGCCCTAGATTTTCATGTTGAGCAGCGTCAGCTTCAAACTAGTTGCATCATTTACAGGGCAATCAACCACAGCACTCCTGCCTATCTGTCTGGAAAGCTACTGATCTCTAGTGGCTCTCTGGGCACAGCCAGAACACCATCAGACTGGAGTCAAGGACACGCAACAAAAAAAAACTCAAGACAACGCGCCTTCTCCACCAAGGATCGCAGATGTACCCACTTGAAGCCCGTTACAGGCAACTGAGCTTGGTGACTGTTTCCAAATTATGCTAGTGATTTATTAGAACATACATGTAGTTTGTTCTATGTTTGTTCAAAAACACAATAATTAAACGTGTTAAAAACAGACAATGTGCCTTCTCCACAGCAAACGGTCATGCTTTTGGACTGCATGCACCAGATGATCTCAAACAAAAATCATGCTTCTTTGACTACCACCAGACAGTTTATGAACCATGAGACCTTTGAAGAGAAATCATGACTAAATGGAACACCTTTCCGTACCCCTTTGTGGAATTAGTAATACTCGAAATAAAACCTGAATGATCCTTCACAAGTTATTGTTATTAAAGATGACAAACTTCCCCACCAGGAAGAATGGGCTAATTTCTGACACAAATCACCAGCAACAACATAGGCCCCAACTAGAATCATATAAGAGAAAAGATGATGAAGGCACGTTTCAATCTCTGGCAGCCATATACGATACTCTCACTGGCACATCAGGCTTCTTTACACTGTCTTGGTCCCCAGTAAACCAAGAAAAGAGCAGTCTTAATCCCGATCAATAATTTCAAGAGAAATTCATAGGCAATTGAACAAACGATGGATCATAAATCAAACTGGTAAACATATATTGGCTCCCATAGTCACAGACGGTCATATTTAATAATGAAGCATAATCAGGTTACATTGTTACCACCACTGCAAATAACCCTCTGAATGTCATACAAAGGGACGAGTGGAGAATGATCGAACACCAGGGCTAATGAAGCCGCAATGAGTCACCTCTGAAGAAGAGTGTCAGTGCCAAACTGACAGCTGGTAACAATGCAGCCTGAGTGTGCTCTGTTATTCATTCTTGACTCACTGGCGACCAAGACTGCTACAAATGTCCGGAGGAGGGTCTCATGAACGCTAGACACCGTAACCTCAACACCAATCCATGGTGGAATTTGCAATCTACCTCAACAGACACATGGAGCTGAAGTCGGATATCTGTGCATAGACTGCAGAACGCTTTTACCACACTTTATGTTTTGTGTATTATGGTTTAATTTGCAAAGCTGCTTATAAGTGTGTTGGCTTCTTGTACCCATGGCCTAATTTAAATATGACATGCATGTGAATAAAAATGTAGGGCCTTGTTTACAAGAAATTAGCGTAGGGCAGCACCGCAAGGCTTCTTGCTGCACTGCCCAATGCCAATTCAAAAGGGCAGGAATGCCCTGTCTTTACACAATACTGTTAATTCCCTTCCTTTCAGCCTGCGCCTTGCCACAATTAACAGCCAAGGACCAACGCAGGCACCCTTGCACGATGGTGCAATGTTGTCAGCGTTGTTTGCATGATTGTTTTGTGCAGGAAGGGACACCATCCTGCATAAAAACAATCAATGGAGGAGTTTTCCTCTTTCTATATGTGGGAAGGCGTACAGTTTTGACGCAAACCCAAGTTTACAGATCCTTGTAAGTCTGGGAAAGTGTGAAAACTCGTGGGTGGTGAGTGGGAAAATCCACGGCAACTCCCATGGAATGTCTCCTTGACGTAGAGTAAGGCAAGGCATCAATTTGAGCTGCTTTACTCCATATCAATGAGGTCATGCAAAGTCATGCAGGGTGGCTTTGCGTCGCATCATAGATGTGTTTGAGAGCCCTGCGTCACCGAAGCCTCCTAAGAAGTGACGCTCCAGCAGCGCAGGCCTCTTGTAAATGAGACCCTTAGAATTACTTTGTGGGCTAATAATGTTATACACATTGAATATCTCTCATAATTATTTTTTCCTTAATAAGCATTTTCTTTTCCTTGCAAAATACTGTTCAGTGTTCAGCCATAGTTCATCTTCTCGAAAGTCTAGTTCCATTAGACTTATCCTGAACTAAGAAGACGGAAAGATTTGTTGTATGGACTGTCAATACTGTTTCTTTGTGGGCAGCATCTAGTCTCCATCTTATATTTACCATTCATACAAAAATATGTCCACAATTGTGAACTTAACAACAGGTGCACCTAACAGTGATCACTCTCACTTGTTCCAATGTTCTCAATATTTTTTCCAAATATCATCCTAATAATACTCCCAAACACTGCTATTGATTAGTAAGAAAAAGGGGTTTTGTTTCTTTGAGGTCACATGACTTAATGTTCTAGGGTTTGAGTAAGTATCATCCCTCATTAAAGCTGTTCCACCTTAAAATTACAGAAATCAAGCCCACAGCCAGAACGTTGGTTAGAGGGTCACTGGGGATACACCCTTCATAAAAACAGAGCAGGGAAACCAGTGAAGGGTTATCCTCACGTCATCCTAGATATCCAGCGCCGTAACCACGGGAACACGAGGAAGCACTAGTTTCACAGTTTAGAGTGTTCCTTGTGATTAGGGACACCCTCAAATTCAGCCAAAATTACATGCAGGGACACAATAAAAAATGGTGGGGATGGGACAACTGCACAGTCTGTTGTATGGCATTACAACGCAGGCTTTTACCACGCGTGCAATTACAACGCTGTTTTTACAACGCAAGCCATTACAACGACTTGCGCTGTAAGCGCTGGATAGTGGAATGGTTTAATTTTCTATTCCAACTCCAGCCCGCGTTACAGTAGGGAAAGTGTTGGAATAGAAAATTAAACTATTCCCTATCTAACAGCACCCTCCAGCGCAAGTCGTTGTAACGACTTGCGTTGTAATAGCAGCGTTGTAATGGTAGCGCGTGGTAATACCCGCGTTGTAAAGGCTGTTCCCCGCACAGTCTGTCATGAACTTTCATCATACATCTGGTCAGATGATATTTTGTTTTTACCACATTTTGATGTTGGCACTCAAAAATGCCTTGATTTTGCATGGAAGCACTCAAACATTCTGGGTAATTAGACATAACTGACCTCAAAGTGACATCAACATCTTAGCTTTAAATATATGATGTATTCACCTCTCCAGAAGCACTTTGTAGCACTGTTGTCACTGGCTGCTGTCACCAATACAAAAGTATATTGAAAAGCTACCCAAACAAAACACAAAACTATCAAGCTGAACAGTATATTCCTCCCAATTATACTTTAAAAAAAGTTCCTCTCTTTTCAGTAAATATTCCCATTGTGCAGTGAAAGGAGCTGCAAAAAACAGAGCAGTACGGCATTTAAAGAAGTCCATTGTATTTCAAAGTCTTCAAAGGAATATCTAATCATTTTGAGAGTTCTAACAAGACCACCCACTAGCAGTACAGGTCTGTGGTGCATATGCACCATCATTCCATGATGAAAGAGGTGATCCTTTCCGATTATAATGGGCAGTGGCGGCTGGTGTAATTTGAAAGTGGTGCTGTGTAAAAGTTGTGTGCGGCACACTGTAGCGAGCGAGCCCAAACATATCCAGGGCGGTTCGTGGGGCTTGTCCCCATAGGGACATTTTGAAAAAAGAGATGCCAAGTGGTGCATTTTCAAGGATAGTTCAGAAAGCTAGAATGTTAATAAAGCAGTTGGGAAAGTGTAGCAATTACATCAATATAGAGATTTTGTATGATAATATAATGTAGGTTGCTGCTTATCAATATAACCACAGATCTTCATCATCATCATCTTTTTGCCCTTTACGTAATTTCTCAAGGATTTTATAAGTGGCCTGAGAGATCTGTACCTATGACATCAAAAATCTGCTTCAGGCCTCAATGGCACACCACTCTGTCACTTATATCTATAATGCTAACATGCCGATACATTATTCTGTATATAATATGTGAGAAACTGTACTCTCCTTCAGCAGTCTGTATTTTACTTTTCCTATTAAAAGCACAACTGAATAAGCCAGTAATAAGGAATGATGTACCCGGTCACTTGTAATAATGTATTACAAATGACCAGTGGTGCGGTCTTTAATTACTCTGCTATCATCGTCTCACTGCACTGGTAGAAGGTTGTTCACCTACTGTTCCAGCTTCTAGTATACAGAGGCACTGCAATTTTAATTGGGCTCAACCTCCCTTCATTTGAAAAGTAAAGGATACACATGTCTACAAAGCAGTGGAAGCCACAGAAACCGAAAAAATAGAGCAAGGTCAAAGACAAAAGATCTGGTTCTTGTATAAAGAAAAGAAACACACACAACATGCAGGCACCAATGCATGTGCACATGCACACACACATATACCCACGCTCAGTGCCGGTGCGTCCATTGGGGGCATAGGGGCGTTGCCCCCCCGCCCGCACCCGCAGCTCCCTCGGCGTCTCTGAACTGAAGTAAACTCTCTGTTTACTTAAGTTGAAAGACGCCGAGGGACAATGCCTGTCAGTCAGCATGATGCAGGACCGCCCACCCCCTTCAGAGTCTGACAGGCATTGTCAGGGGCAGGCAGCAGCACAGGTGCGCATGAGTGGGGACGGAGGGCACATTTTTCAGCCTTGCCCACTCATGCGCACTTGTGCCTGCTTGGTTGGTGCATGCCCATTAAACAAGCGAAACCTCGCTCTCCTAATGGGAGGCGGGCAGAAAGCAACCGTGCCCTGTGTCAATCCTAATACAAAGAGAGTTGGCCAGCAAGGGATTTTGTTGATTAACTAATTTACAGCACCATAGGGACCTGTATTATATCATGGTACCCGGGTATGGAATAAATCAATGGCTGTTTTTGGATTTGTTAATTTCTTGAAAAGAGTCCAGTAAAATCAGAACAACACAGTGTTACCACACTAACACCATATATACATTAAATAGAAAATTGTAAGTAAATTTTAAGTAAAAAACGGAAAGACCAGGATTTTGTGTTATTGGAGTATTATTATTCAAATCAGGCAGGGTACATACATAGATATTATTTAGATATTCAAGGTATTGGTAGTATCATCCTTAAACATATCTAAACATTAAGTCCAAACTGCGCAAAAATAAATACAATGATTTCAACTCAAAAATCAGAAGAAAATCAAAGGAAGGTAAATACACAAAATATGCAGAGATGGACTGAAGAAGTCGACGTTTCGGTCTTTTTGAAGATTTCACAAGACCATCATCAGGACAGTACGGTTATATATACAAGTGATGACCCTTTAGATTTCTTGAGTGTACGTCTATGAGTAGTTAAGACGATCGCAACACATTGAATCGTGGCGTTGGTTCGGGGCAGATACTGATTCTCAAGTGCCCAAATGTAACTCTTGGTTTACATATAAATGTTGTCTGAGATTTCCAACAGTGAATCCAGAATGGGGCGTTTTCCCAGCACACATGTAATTTTCTAATTAGAGTTATACGAAGTGGCCGCATCCGAGAAAGCCGGACCTGCCAGAAGCTTTCTCGGATGCGGCCACTTCGTATAACTCTAATTAGAAAATTACATGTGTGCTGGGAAAACGCCCCATTCTGGATTCACTGTTGGAAATCTCAGACAACATTTATATGTAAACCAAGAGTTACATTTGGGCACTTGAGAATCAGTATCTGCCCCGAACCAACGCCACGATTCAATGTGTTGCGATCGTCTTAACTACTCATAGACGTACACTCAAGAAATCTAAAGGGTCATCACTTGTATATATAACCGTACTGTCCTGATGATGGTCTTGTGAAATCTTCAAAAAGACCGAAACGTCGACTTCTTCAGTCCATCTCTGCATATTTTGTGTATTTACCTTCCTTTGATTTTCTTCTGATTTTTGAGTTGAAATCATTGTATTTATTTTTGCGCAGTTTGGACTTAATGTTTAGATATGTTTAAGGATGATACTACCAATACCTTGAATATCTAAATAATATCTATGTATGTACCCTGCCTGATTTGAATAATAATACTCCAATAACACAAAATCCTGGTCTTTCCGTTTTTTACTTAAAATTTACTTAAAATTTTCTATTTAATGTATATATGGTGTTAGTGTGGTAACACTGTGTTGTTCTGATTTTACTGGACTCTTTTCAAGAAATTAACAAATCCAAAAACAGCCATTGATTTATTCCATACCCGGGTACCATGATATAATACAGGTCCCTATGGTGCTGTAAATTAGTTAATCAACAAAATCCCTTGCTGGCCAACTCTCTTTGTATTAACTTTGCCCGAGCCCGCAAGGGTATATTGGGTTGCTCACCTGTTTATTCACTGTGTCAATCCTGGCACTGCTCCAGCGCCAGTATTGGCTGAGGACGGAGGGCGGGGTTGCCGCTCCAGTGAAGGCGCCAAGGTCCCAGAAGATGCGCCGCTTACCGGCGGTCAGGTAAGTTTTCTTTCTTTCTTTCTTTCTTTCTTTCTTTCTTTCTTTCTTTCTTTCTAGGCATTACATTATTGGCTATTTAATTGGGACTTAAATGTATTTAGCCATGTCATTTCATTTATAGTGCTAAAATCCCCCTCTGCTGGTTAGAAGTCAGGCAAATTTGCTGTGTATATTAAAGTCCTGCTTTTATTCTAGACAACTAGTATGGGGTCATAATGGCTGCTTTTGATGCACTTATTTACAATTTAGGATTTATAACAGCGGTTGCTGTATTTTAAGTACTCTTTTAGAATTATTCGATACCAATAGCGTGTATGCAGTGGGATTTGTAAACCAATGATGTAGGCTCTCAATTTCCGTCTGTACCTCATAAAGAGGGCTAGTTTTAATTGGTGCACTGCAAACTATTTGTGACCTCATAAAAATAAGAATAGTATGCATGGCAAGACAATTCGAAGACTCTATCTTTTCTATTTAGTAGGCTGAGTAGATGTTTTGATGGGAGAGCATGTGTAGATTACTTGAGGCTACCTGGTTTAGTGTGTGGAAAGATAGATGGATAGAGAGATACATGGATGGATGGGAGATCGCCTGGGGATGGCTGGATGCTCTGGTGATTCTCCAGTAGTGAAAGGATACATAGATGGATGGGAGGGCAAAAGAGTTACAGGAGAGTGTGTCCAGTAGAATGAGTGGATGTATACAAGGTTGAATGGGTGAATACTCCATATGATGGACAAATGAATGGATGATATTCTAGTAAGTGGATACCTAGATGGTTGGGTAGGTAACTGAGTGAATAAGGAGGAGAGTGTCTAGAAGGAAGGATAAACGGATTAATCCAGAGGAAGATGGAAACATGTTTGGAATAAATTGGGGGTTAATTAGGTGAATGATGCATTGGCTGAACGTCCTTAGGTTGGACAGACTCACTCACTATGTAAAATTCATCCCAGCTTTTACGCCCAACACTTTGAAATGTCACCAGCCACCACTGGTTCTTAAGGTAACTTGCTGCTGAAAATAGGGCCTTCTGACTCTTCTTCTCCGACATCTGGAACTCCTAAAAGAAAAAAAAAGAAAAGGGATTTAAATGCTATTTAATAGCCTAATCATATACTTGCAATGATCAGTTTCCCTGCAATCTTTACTTATGAATAGTTAATAGAAAACACATATTTATCATCGTGCAAGAGCTCTCTATCCTGTTATCACTCGAAAAAAATTGGCACATAGCTTAATAGACAATACAAAATACTTGCGGCATTTATTCTTTAAGAAAGATTCATAACGCATTTACAGCAGACATTATTAGCTTTAATGGAGTTAAAAATGCTTTCTAAGCAATAAATCGAGCAAGAATGAATGATGTCCTATCCATAAACCTGTGTTCCTATTTCCTTTTCGAGCGACAATTCTAATACTCAAGCCTGTTTCAGCCTGGAACATGAAAAGGATAGCCTACACCTGCAGTAATCTCAAAATTACTTTTTGCAGGGAGTCGCTGCCAGTAGACATCAGTTCTGTTAACGTATGTATTTATGATTGAATTTAAATAAATCACAATTTGTGATCATTTGTGCTTTGCTTTTACCCTGAGCTTCTCAACTGAAATAAAGAACCAGCGTTGGGCTCAATTTTAGATTCGAAGCTCAGCATAAGTTAGACTGGCGGGATTTCGTAGGCATTTACTCCTCATTGTGACATTTGCATATCAGCACTGCGATAAATTTGCACCTTTGAACCTCAACCCCGCCTCAGTTACCAATCTGATCTGTGAAATTCCAAAGGGGTAGAGCTGCCGCCGGGGTGAGGTGGCGGGGGGTGGTAACAGGGAGACCCATTGGTTTCTCGAGGGTGGTTTTAATGGATACACAAACTGGAGATCTTGCAAAATGTTTTGAATTAAAAAGGGGAATGAATCACATATCATGTGATGCCAGGGTCTACGAATGTTGTTCAAAGGCCCTCATACTGTAACTGATGGTTAGCGGTATATCTTGATTCTCCACTTGTAGAATGACCAGCACTGTGTTTACAAACCATGATTTGGTTAGAAGATTAATGAGATGCATGCAACTCAACAAGACAACAGAAGCCCCAAGCCCTGAACCCAAGGTCTTCTAACAGGAAGGCTGCTCTTTCTCAGTCCAAGCCAGCAAACTTTCCAATCCACTGAAGAAAATGACACAACTAACTCACCTCTCAGAAGACAATACAAATTTGACTTTCCAATCTGCAGACCTCTGGGGGATCTTTCATATCTATTTAAGGCCAAGCCAATCAACACTAGAAACTCAGCAACCATTCTGTACAATACGCCAGGCCAACCATAGAACCATAGCACATAGATAGGAGTTCCATCTGAATTCCTTAAAGATGACAAAGCTCCCGCAGAAACAGACTAACATATGGCAAAGATGGGCTATCTACAGAAATCTACCACTGGAGTCACACACCACAATAGATCGTTGATTAGATTAAGAAATAATGGCATATGGGCATGAATAGCATAATTCAACCAAGACTCGTAAATAATGTTGGGGATGCGGGAGAACACAACACAGAATGTAATGCTGAATGGCGCATGGTTTTGTATAGTGTTGTTATCTTTGTTACTGTATTTTTATTTAAACACCTCATGTACAATAGATGGGACAAGTGGTATCATTGTCATATCCTAAATTTGAAATGTATGTCTCATATACCCCGGATCCTCTGGGTCCCCAAAATACGAATGCTAATAAAATTTGTTGTAAAAAAATAATAAGACAACAAAGATACCCTTATACTCTACACAGACACCGTAGACTGAAATTATAGGGTATGAAGTGCGCTCAGCGCCTTCTCACGCACCCATTAAAAATGTATGCAAAGACAGCAGCCCTAGGTTTGTAGCACAATGACCAGATCAAATGGTAGGGCTTGCTGCAGCACGCTGAACTTATTATATAGGACATACTACAACTACACATTCCACAAGCTACCTCCTTAGTAGTTAGTAAGCAAAACGGATTTGCAGAGCAACATGTGATAGTGAGGCAATCGCTTAGCAGAGGAGTAGGGGGACGCCTCGGGCAGAGTGCTCCCCTGGGTGTTCGACCTTGGACCAATTAACATAAGGAGACCGTGGGGCATGGATGTTCCATCGCCCTGAAAAGGATTTAAACCTTGGCTAGAGGAATTGACGATTCTGCCTTATATATATGGGTGTTAAAATAATGTCTTAACATTGTCCTGAGGAGGCCTAAAAAGATGACAGGCTGAAACGTGGTCATGTAGACGACACTGGAGTCAATGGAAATATAGCGTGTTTCTAAATTATAGGGTGTCCCACTGCAAACAAATTGAAGCAGTTGTGTGTTTATGACTGCCTCCTAGTGGTCTGTCCATATGTTTATGGAAGCCTCTATCAAAAATGTATTATTCTTTAGGGTTACTTTGTTTTTCTTTGTAGATTTTGTGTCCATGCACAGAATGTGATGATATGTCATTTTTGTATTCATTGATTAGGTGTTATTGGCTATGAGGAGATAACTTTGTCTGATATTTTCATTGTGAATTATAAACACAGTGAAATCATGGCAAGACCTCCCCTTATTTATTATGGGTCAGGTTGCTTTAGTTAAAATGAGTATTATTCTGCTTTTACTTTTTCTGTTTATGAACATCATGATAAAAATCCCTCAGTTTTTCTTTGAATCAGTGAACATCAACATTAGAAAGTTTATATGGCTGGGTAAGAAGCCCAGACGAAAAATGTAGGTGTTGCAGCTGGACACTGAAGAGGGAGTCCTGGCGCTTCCTAATGTAAATATGTATTATAAGGCTGCACTTCTTGATTGGTTGACCAGGTCCTCCTCTGCCTTTTAAAGTGACAGGAATTTTTATCTAGAGCATAGGTCTTCAAACTGTGGGGCGAGCCCCCCTGGGGGGGCCCAGCATCCCCTCAGGGGGGGGCGCTCACTCCACGCCACCACTTAACCTTCCTTTGTTCCTACCAGACTCATTATGCTTCCTGTGTCTCAGTCCGAGCAGCTGCTGCAGCTTGGGATGCCGGGGACTCGTCCGGGCAGTGTCTGGAGCCTTATCTCCGGCACCCCAAGTTTTTCACAGGTCTTTAAAGACCATGTGCAACCCGTGCATATCTTGGAAACGGAGCACAAAGAGCCAAACAAGAGCTCAAAGCGAGCACAAAAGAGCACAAACTAGTAGAAAAAGCTGAAAGAAGGGTACAAATAACACAAAACGGCACAACAAAGCAGAAAATAGCAAAAAGGAAAAAGAAAGGAGCACAAAATGCACATCCCGAGTGCGACCTGTTTTATGCTGCCTTGATAGGGAATTTCAGAATGGTTATTGGTTGCTAAACTGTTCAGGTTATTTTAAATATGCTTGGGGTAGCTGAACCAAAAACTGACATATTGATAGCGAACCTTTGAAACTTTCCTGTTACATTTGAATGGCATTCATAACTTCCTAAGCTCCTGTCATAAAAGGCATGATTGTAGGCGTAACAGAAGAGGAATCCCTTTAGAGAAAACCGAAAATAAAGTATTTTTTTTCTTTTTATGTAGTGTTTTTTGTTCAGGCTTTTGTTTGCCTTTACTACTGTTTCGATGTCACATGTAAAGGGGCAGGGATACATGTTTTGCGTTTTACCCAGGCTCCACTACCTCAGTGAATGGACTTGACCCAGCTTTAAAGCTGAGGTGAGCCTGGTGATTCCTTTAATCAACTCTGAACATTCATATTTCTCCCATGTTCCTATGTGTAGCTAGCTATACACCTTGTGTAATTGACCTGCCAGACAGGAGTTGAGCACTGCTGAACTGGAATTTTTTTTTTGGGGTGGGTTACATATATCCACCACTCAAAATACTTTCATATTTCACTATACTAATTCACCACTAATCCTTTATGGATTTCCAGAGTAGAGTGCTACTCGCCCCCCCCTAAAAGGCGCTTCAACACCCCATCGGGGTAACAAGCGCTATATAAATGCACACCTTTTTTCCCCTCTTCAATCCTTCAGCTATCCTTCTGAATCCAAATAATTAACTAACCTATCCACCACTTAAATCACTTTCATATTTCAATATACTAATTCAACACTAATTCTTTATGGGTTCCGGAGTAGCGTGCTACTCGCCAAAAAAGCGCTTTGGCGCCTCGTCAGGGGTAGTAAGTGCTATATAAATGCAATTACAATATTTGCACACCTTTGAAACTGGTTACAGAGGCTGTTTGTTTTCTAGTTCCAGTACCCCCTGGCCCCCACTCTGCCTATTTCTTAAATTTGGATTTTACTTTTTACTGCCTTAGTGTGAAAATGCATTTCATTAAAAGGAATAGTAAGTCGGGTTACCAAAAGAAAAATTTCAGCAATCTGTGGTTTAAAGAACCTGCAAAGGCCTTGTCACTAAATAGAGTTATAAAAAAATAGTAACAACTCATTTATAATGTGACTTTTCAATCTTTGTTCCCTTTAATTATCAGTCATGGATCATTCAGGCAACTCTAGAACACAAGTAAAAATGCTTTCTGTTCAAAGAATGCACAGATACGTGCTGAAAATAGGCTTTAGGGGACTGCTTATTTGTGTACTGTCTGGGACATCAATATAATGATCTGGCAACCCTAATTACAAGACTGGAAGTTTGTTGCAGGATAAGCACAATATTTATTTCCTCCACCCTCGATCCATAGACCCTGAATAATGCCATAAAAGCAATAGTGTAACTTATATCTGAAATCCTATGCCAGCCCTCAATAACATGCTGAATAATTTCAACTGTGTCTGGGAAAGCAACCTGCATTCAGACAACTTGCTCATCATTCTCGCCCTTCACTTTCACACTCATCCTGCACTCACAGGGATCACAATGTACTCACACTGATCACCATGCACTCACACCACCTGCTCACCCTGCACTCACTGACCACACTGCACTATGCCACTCACCATGAACTGACAATGTTCTCACTCCACTTACCCTGTGGTCACATGAACGCACTGCTCACTCTGCACTCACAGTGATCACTTTGCACTCAAATGCTCTTGTGCTGTCCACCCTGTACCTCACCCTGCTGTCACACAAGCACACTACTCACCCTGCTCATATGAAACTTCACCCACCTATCCTCCTCACTTCTCACTCTGCAATCTCACTCAAACAAGCCCATCACTAACCATACATTCATTTGTCCCACTCTGCACTTACATCTGCACCCAAATGATCACCTCACTCACCCGGCAGCCACTACTCTCACACTGTCGCATCATTCACCATGCACTCACATGGGCACTCCTGTCACCCACACAGCGCAGAGGGCTAATGTGCCTGCCACAAAAAATGTGTACCATGCAGATCACAGAACTGAGTGTTAGTGAACTACGGTAGCCCTATAAAAAAGTGAAATGTTGGTCAGAAAGGGGTATAGAGAGATGAGGTGCATTGTTGGCGAGTGGTAGTTAGGGAATTCATGGAGAAGGAGGAAATAGGAAAGGGGGCGCTTAAAAACTGTTGCACCATGGGCGACCAGTGTTAGGGACAGCCCTGGCTGGGAGTCTTAACCCCCCCACCCCTTCCCCCGAAGTTCGGGTCTAGTTGCACCCCTGGTTGCTTCCAATTTCAGAAGTATATTTGCTGCCTGTTTTCCTATCCCCCTCTTGAGTTAGGGCTCTCTGATTGGAGTAGTCATCCAGAACTGCCAATCAGCATGTAGTTCCTGTAGCAGAGCGCTGCTTTGACATCAGCACTCACGTTCCTCCAATGAACGGGACAGCAGGAGAGATGCCAGGGAGTGCCGCAAATTTTGTATACATAAAGTTGCAAAATACTTCAACTTTGCTAATGAAACAGCACTTCTTCACTGTTGCCTTTTGCCTTGTGGTTACTAATATTTGACATCTGGTTGCTGCTGTACGCCTCGCTCTTGAATACTTTCCCCTCAAGGTTATCCTAGTTTGTACCCTAGCAGCTACTGCATTTTACTGCAAGGAATTTACAATGGTTGTATCTTTCCCAAAGATTCCATTCTCTGGCAGGTCAGAGTGAAGAGCTTTTTGTTTTATTATTTTAAAGCTTCTCTCCTTTCCCCTTCATCCCACTACTAGTGGGAACGTTGGAGGCTTCAAGGAGGAGCGGATTTGGAGATAATGCCATAGATGCTCACTTTGGTTCTGGGGACCCAGGTTTGAGTCCTGGCATCGGCTCAACATCATGTGATCCTGGGCAAAATCACTTAATTTTCAATTGACTTACGAAAAATGAATTTGACCTTGAATAAAGTCACTTGTGCTTGTTTAACATGTTCCAATCCCTAGAGCTGAGTACACAAGCCTAGTATAACAAATATTGTGAAGTATGCCTACCATCTGTCATCACTTCTTTCTTAGACCAAATTTAAATGCTTTCTTGTGCAGTTATTTCTGAAATTTTCTAAAGTGATCCTCTTCTAAGCTAAATATACAAACAAATTGACTCTTGATGCGGTGAGAGAATAAAGATGTATATATCCTCTTGAATCACTTATATCACATGTGTATGATGTAAATGTCCCCTAGACCTTCTTGGAAAACTGTGGCTGGCCTCCTACTGGCATGGCATCTGGCCATACTTCACCTAATCACAGATTTTTGAATTGTGTCAGAAAGCATGTTTTGTGGAAACTCTTTTTCTGATATCTTGTATAGGGGCAAGGATGTGGCGCAACAGCCAGAGCTGAAGACTGTGGAGCTGGGGAACCAGGTTACTTTTTTTGTGTCTGCTCAACATCCTGTGATTCTGGGCAAATCACTTAATCTCCCTGTGCTTACAAAAAATGAATGTGTGCTTGTGTAATGTAAAAGATGCTTCGGTAAGGCGCTCCAATACCTTTGGGTCATGTTCGCGCTATATAAAACAGCAAAAATATATTTAAAAATGTTGTGAGCACTCCCGTTTCCGGGTACTGCTCAAGACTGGAAGTGGGGCACAACCTAAGGATGGCAGAAGCAAGAATCCATCCACACATTGACTGTCTCCGTGGAGAAAAACAAGCGCACCCCTCACCTTTGTTTTGGGAGTGTTTTTACTAATCTATCCTAAATTTTGTTGTATGTGAAAAATAAAGCACCAATATAAGTTTTTTGGTGCTAATGTTTTCTTGGAGACTTTAAAATTGAACTTTATAAGAAGCACAAGCACTACAAAAACTTCAGTTTACCTTATGTAATATGATTTTCTGTCATGCCTGCACGAACGGCGCCTGCACGAACGGCAGGTGCGTGGTTGGCGTCTCTCCCGATGCAGATGGTTGGCAAGATAGCGGAGAAGTTCATCACGTATGCGCGGAGGTTAGCGCATGCGTGTAAATAGTATAAAGCCCTTCCTCGCTTGTTGCTGAACGCTTCGCGTTCCTTCCGGTTTCTGTCAGCAGTTCTTCCGGGTCACGGTGGTGGCGTTTGCGGGTCTCGTCGGGATTGACTATCTGCGGTTCCAGTTCCCTGCAGTTCTTGATCTCAGGCTAGTTCAGGTATTCCTGCCCGGGAGTCTTGGTGCAGGTATATGTTCTTTGTTTCTGGCTATAGCGGTTGGCTATTGGTTCCGAGTGTCCTTTGTTGGGACTCATTTGTTTCTAGTGTCTGGCCCTTTAAAAAGGTTTCTTACAAAGCAGGATAGTTTCTAGGGATGAACGAATAGTTCCTTTTTGTTTCTTTTGTTTGTTTTCATGGGCTCATTGTGTATAGAAGACCCACGATACCTTATACGTTTCTGAATACCCTCACACAGGCAGTACACAGCATCATCGCCCTCTCTTCTCTCTTGTGGAGTTAACAGGAGAACAGTTTACCTCATTAAGTGATACCTCATTCAGAGTGTCCCCAGCATTCTTTCCCTCTGTACCTCTATTCTTTGTCTTTTAGGAGAAGGTTAACAGAAGCCTCCCTGTCCCCTGAGCAGCCTATCTTCTCTACTGTGTACAAAGACCTTGTGTTTCCCCGCTTTTCCTTGTTTTGTTTCCCTGCTTTCCCCACACGGGCATCACTTCTCGTTACCAGTATACATATCTTGGAACGGAGTGAACCGGTGAGGGGGAGTTGAGGACTGGGCTTCAAATTCATGGTGTTTCCGAGGCAACCATCTTTACCAGCTTGACATTTTCCCTATACGAGGTGGGCTCTGCAGGAGGGAATGGCCAACAATGATGCAGAGTACCAGCTTCCAGAACGTTTTTGTCAGGTGGTAGTGGTGGGGGGGGGGGCTCGACGTGTAAAAAGGTTCAGCTGGGGGGGCTCTGTTGGCAAAAGTTTGAAGACCTCTGATCTAGAGCTTATGGTGAAGGTAATGATCTTGCAACTAAGGAGGAAGTTAAAACGATTTGACGCTGCCCTAGTGTCCTTTCAAAGAAGGATACCATAATGCCAGATAAAGCCTCATACCATCTAAAGCAAACTTAAGCTTAAGCTTTAGTCTTTGGCTCACTTCAACAAACATTCACTGAGATGGATACAAGTAAACATCCTATGGAGTTAGTCCCAGCTGGCCTGATTGCATCTAAATCATCTAGATTCTGCCACTGAATACATTTTTTAAATTTTGGCAGCGGTATAATACAGCATCCATTTTCAGATGAAAGCACTTCTTCACAGGTTGGCAGCTCATTTCATCTTTTGTTTATTTGGTTGTAAAACTGCCAATGAAACCTGTCTACTTTACATCCTGTAGAGTATTGACTGGAGCTGGCCCATAAAATGGGATGGACTAAGATTCGGAATAAGGTTCATCAGCCTACACCACTGGGAAAATTCTCCATTGTGATAAAAAAATCTTGCACCGTACAAAACCCCAAATAAGACCAAAGGTTGCAAGTATGGGTTGACACATGGGGCCCCAGCAAAATAGAATCCACTAATTTCAGCTGGGAATGGAGCCACAGGGGTTTCTATATATTTCCCCAATCCTATTGAAGTGATCCATGATGATACAATGGGTCTTATTTATAGAATTTATGGGAATCCTTGGAATTTTTAGGCAAGGGAAAACCCTATTTCGGATACCTCTGCCAAGGACCGCAAAATTCCTACCACCCAGTTTTGACCCACCTGTGAAGATAAAAACTCTGTGAGACTTGTGTGGCTCGGCCATGTGTCCACACCAGGAACAGCTTAAACAAAGGATATCACATAGATAGAAAGCAGATAGTCAAGGAAGTAGACATACACAAGTTCTCACTTCATCTTCACCAAAGGACTCAACCTCAACGACATTGCACACACCCTGATACTCAGTCCCTCACTCAACTAAGCAGAGACTCCAAATTATAGATACCACAGCAGCCAGCCTCCCTCTCAACCTCCCACCATGCACACATCCTGCACCTCAAAGAACTTCACTGGTTACCATCCACAACTTTCTTTAAACTCCTGACACACACATAAAAATCCTTACACAACACTGGCTCAGCATAATTCAAAACCGCCTCAGAATTCAGGAACCTTCCAGGCACCTTTGCTCAGCTGGACTCGTACTCATACAAATTCCATACATAAGCAGCACCAAAATAAGCAGCAGTGACTTCTGTTCCCTTACTCCGAAAGGCTAGAATGACTTGCCCCTACAAATCTGTGCCGCATTTAAAATTATCGCACAACACACAATGCTGAAGACTCAGCTCTTCAACTAGGTGAGTCCATGTGTGTTTTTAATCAAAGTTTGAGTTGTGCAAAGGCTTTGGGGTAAAATTACCTGATGTGTTTTATGCAAATTACATTCCTCTGGACTCCCCTTGTTGTCTAGTTTTCACAAATGTGCAGATTGGTTTGGTTGCGTTAAGTGTCATCGAAGCTAGGGACCAAAATCTACAACTTGCAAAAAAAGTCAGTTTTCAGTGAAAAAATGTGTTGCATTCACGTAACTTTTTGGGCTTTTTACTTCCTGTTGTGGGCAATAGGCCTATTCACACAAGTGACGTAGCATTTTTAGCAGGAGAATTCTGGGAATGCTGGTAGGTAGGAAATGTGTGGCTCCCCTTGGTTGTCAGAACTTTTCCTCACAGAAATATGAGGAAAATGTGTATTTTTAGGCAGATTTTGAGGTTTGCAAGGGTTTCTGGGTAAGCAAATCTGGGCAGATCCACCCAGGTCACTTCACCATTGATTTCCCTAGTTCTAAAAAATGTGCAGGTTTGCTAGGCTTCCTTAGTTACCAGCTGAGCTAGGCCTAAAATCCACAGCTACTCACATTGCAAAAAAGGCCAGTTTTCAATGGAAAAATGTGATGTGACAATGCTGCATTTTGGGCCCTTTCCTGTCAGGGACACTAGGCCTAACTAAATAAGTGAGGTACTATTTTTATCTGGACACTTGAGGAGAATGCTGAGTGGTACGGCATTTGCAGCTTCCAACAGATTATAGCTTTGGCTCACAGAAAATGTGTGTTTTTAGCCACAATTCGGTGTTTGCAAACATTTATATGCAGAGTTTTATTTGCAGAGTTTTATATAGTGCTGGCTAGACCCGGAGTTATCAGAGTGCTTTACATGAGGATTAGCGAGTTACAAAATTACATCAGTTAGAGGAGCCTAGTTTCACATAGGAAAAAACAGTGTTACACAATAACAAGAATTGCTGTAGCATAGAATACAATATACACACGTCCTATGGGGAATAGAAGGTAGAGGGGGGAAAGGAAAAAGGGGTGGGAAGAAGATTGGGACAGATAGAACCGGCAAAGGAGAAAGTACTTCAGGGGAGTCAAAAAGTCAATATAAAAGGCAAACAAATCGGTTATGAGATCAGCAATCATAACATCGGGTGTCGCGGTGACTGAGCAAGATGTGAGGGGTGTATGAGATCCCAAGGCGGAGTCAACTTGGGGCAAAAGTCAGTCAGGCCACACAGGGCATAGTCCAGCGGTATGTGAATCAGATTGAAGCAGCCAAGATGGAGGACCCAGGTCACAGGCACCGATGGCATTACCACAAAATGGCGGGACATGCAAAAAATCTTATGGGTAAGAAAACCTGGTGAAAGCCACACAAGTCACCCCAGAATTTACCTTGGCTAGGTGTCTAGTTTACAAAATTTACAGATTTATTAGGTTTCCTTAGGTACCGACGAAAGAATCGCACAAAATCCACAGCTACCGACTGCAAAGAAAGGGTCCTTTTTCAGTGTACAAATGTTATGTGTTCATGTTGCATTTTGACCCATTAACTGTCACAGGCACTAGGCCTACCCACACAAGTGACGTACCATTTTCATTGGAAAACTTTGAAGAATGCTGGGTGGTAGGACAGTTGTGGCTCTTTACAGAATCCAGAAGTTTTTACCCCTGCCAATGAGCCAGTCATTCCTCCACCATGCTGTAGGTGACTACTGAACCTGTTTGTTGGTTGCCTGCCCCATGCTTTCTACTGCACTGTGGCTGCGCTAAAAGTACCTGTCAAGAGTGCAGAGCTCCTGGGAGCATGGTGAGTGTGGAAGGTAAAGACAGCAACTCCCTTCAAATGCATAGTCCAAGTGCATGGTGGACCCCAGAAGTGAAACCACAGAATAAGATCCTGCCAGTGATAGTGAGTGATTACCTCACCCCATAACACTGAGCTACACTGTTTATCAGCATCATCATCAAAATAACTTTATTCGATTCAGAAGAATCCTAAAAGTATACAATTTAAAAAAATTCATACATACAAATTCAAAAATGGTATTACATATTCAAAGGTTCAGAGGCAAGAATGAAATACACAGTATATCAAAACATAAAGTCAATAAGACATTACATTAATACATAATAATTCCTAAATAAAACCGAGTCTAATTGAACTAAACATGAAACTACATATAGGAACAGTTAATGACAGTCTCAAATGCTCCAAAACTTCCTTATATATTCATGGTCAAATATCCTTCAGGAGAAGTTTAGTAACTTCTCTTGGAACCATATAGAGCGAGCAGGAGACCGTAAAGTGCACTGTGCGTTGTTAAGCTACGTTATTACATATGCAAGGGGGTACACTGTTTATCATTGTGGGGGTGAATCCCCATCTTTGGAAATGACTGAAATGTTGTGTGACTTTGAGTAGGAGATATACTTCACAATGATGAGGCAAAGTCTCTCTACTGATAATTACTATGATGTGAGGGAGACTTGTTTCACCTGAGTTATTGATTTACAAAAGGGTTGGCTAACAATCCTTTCGGCATCCTCTGATTTTCACCTATCAGTTACTCTAGATCTGAAGGAGTGTAAGTGCTTTGGGTGAGTGATGTCTTGCAGTTGTTTGGCCATGCATAACTGTTACTGTGATTGATTACTCTTCCTTGTGATCACTTGTGTGGAGTCGGCTGAAATGCATTAGAAAGTTTAAAGTTAAAATATTATTGGAATCAATGAGCAGTGATATGATTTTGTACCTTCAAATGACGCCAGTCTATCTCCAAGAACTGTTTTGTCTGGTTCCAGAATGGCCACCACACTGTCATTAGAATGTGATTGACTTCCACAGGAAGCATGCTGAGACCATATTGCTTCTGTTTCACATGTTCATACCCAACAGTGCTACAGTTACTCTACACAAACTAATGACATGCACAACATAAACCTCCAAGGTTATGAAATTGACAGAAGAATTGACTAATAGACATTTTGTAACTCGCCACCTATCAGAAATCTGGATCCAGCAGATGGGTGTGTACTTCTTTGCTGTGATGATTCTCTCAAGCATTGGGCCACCTTTTCCTTGTGGAGTCCTTTGTCTGGTGGTCCTTTTGTGGATTCACTCAGAAACAAGGACAGACTAAATATGTCATGAATAACAATTACAGATCTCAATTGATGTATAGTGGGCTTATCCAAAATGTGAATGATGCTAGCAAAAAGCAGCAGCTATGGGGGCCTGACATATTAGCCATTTCTCTGTGCATTATGTATAGTTTTATGAGCTCTGACCGGCATAACTCTGTGTCTGACAGACTTAAATAATTCAATATCAGCAGTACGTCATTTTTAATATATCTACTAATTTCCTGACTTGAGGCCTTGAATTAAGCATACCCACTTTAGAGGGCTACCTGAGCAGGTATTGCTTCAGATCTTTTCTTAATACCAATTAATATATCAGTTCTCTTCTTTTTCAGGACGTGAATACAAATGAAAGACAGTACAGAATGTATGGACACTGAAGCTGATGATTACCTCACTCTTGCCATAATAATGGATTACAGATCCAGCTAAGAAGGATCAACCACAGCCCAGTGTGGCATCTGCAATTATACTTTGTGGATTCAACCTAGAAATTCTAAAAAACTATTTGCGTCTTTGATTCTTTTTATTGATTGATTGTGTGTGTTTTAGTGATGCTCCCTTAGCACAATGACTAAAAGAGGTTCCAAAGGTAGGATTTGTTCACAAACAGCACAAGTTAGTTGGGGATACGTAGCTTCATAGATCTTTAAATGAAAAGTGGTTTGTAGCAAACAGTCCAAATGTGCTGATCATCCAGCGAAGGTCAATGACAGTGTCAGCTTTCATCATTGAACTCACAGTTTTGGTGGTGGACATTTACACCTTTATATGAGTGGACACCTGTCCCATTCTTTTCTCTCCTGAAGAACCATTAACAGTTTCTGAAGCCTTTATCAGTAGCTCACCACATGTTGGAAACAAATGTTAGCCACATTATACTGTTTTTCATCATAAGCTCCACATACTTGTGTTCTTCCATAATTCATGCAATCTTGTCAACACCGATTTATTCCCTTTTTGAGACACAATGTAATCACATATTTGTAATCATGCATTTTTGGATCATGAACATGACAGAAAAAAAGATCTTTGGGATAGATATGCTGTATCGTGACGCAATTCAATGACATGCATGGCGTTCAGCTGTACGTATGCATTTAGACAAACAAAACTGGTTTGCCACATTCGCTGACCACACTCGATGAAGATTTTGGTCCTCAGTGTATAAAAATAGGTCCGTTTATATGCCTAATCCTGAAGAATGTGGCCCAGGTGTAGGCTGTATGCTACATACTAGCACCTTCTCTGTATTGTTATACCTGACAAGAGCTAGGTCCTGGTTTGGGTACGATTAGCCCGTTCCATCTTTACAAAAAGTGTGCAAGATACAGTACCCCGCCTTCCATGTATATTTTGTACAACAATACAGGTATCAAATGGGCTGTCCCAATGCACTGTCTCTCTCTCACAATCTCATCTTATATCACCTAATGCTAAGTCCTTGTTCCATACATTGACCGACTTAATATGTATTATGCATATCATTCTGTTTCACAGTGTATCATGTCAAAGAAATGGCACTGTGACACAAGTGTGGCTGCATTCCTGTTCAACATCTGATACTCAGCAACTATTGTTTTTAGTTTGGTGACTCCATGGAGCCATATAAGGCTCTTGTGGTACAGCTGCTTAGCTTTCAGAAAATGAATATTTTTTTTAGATATTTTGTACGAACTAACAGATTTTTTTGATATTTGTGTATTTAGTTTAAACAACTGGTTTGACCTATACCTAAATAAATTATGTTCTTGTATTATCTAATACTAGCAGCCCGTCCCGACCTTGTCCGGGAGCAATCAGGCTTCCCCGACCTCGCCCGCCCGGCATTGTCCAGCAGCCCGGGACACCGCCCGCCGCGACATTGTCCAGCAGCCCGGGACACCGTCCGCCCCGTCCCCCGCCTGCCCCGACCCCCGCATGCCCCGACCCCCGCCTGCCCCGACATTGTCCGTGGGTCCCCCGGAGCCTTACCTCAGCTGCCGCTCCTCCCCCGCGCTCCTCAGTTCACCGCTCTGCCGCTCCTTGCTGTTCGTCACCGCTCCTCCCGCCTGTCCGCTGGTCCTCACCGCCTGTCCTCCGCAGGTCACCGCTCCTCCCCAGCGCCATGTCCGCTGCTCCTCTTCGCGCTCCTGGACGCCGCTCCTCCCCACGCTCCTGACGTCAGCACGCAGGTCGCGGCCGGCGCTACTTCGAAGGGACTACTTTTTTTTTTAAGGTACAATTTTTAATTAACCCATATTTTTATAGTTTATATAGCCTATGTCCATCTGCACACCCTAACGATTACAATGATGTGTCGGGTGTGTGGATTGGCGCTGTGGTTCCCGAGTTTACCCGCCTCAAAGGTTCAGAGTTCTTGCTTTATAATAGTAGTATAGATCTACATAAATTCACTAGGAAAAAACAATTTTCTCAGTGATTCACACTTTATCTTGAAATCAGAAATATATTTGTCTTATTTTGTTAATAGGGCATAAACAAAACATTTAAATATACTTCTTTTTATCGGATATCTCTACTTCTTCTTTTTCATAATCAATCTTTCTTTGACAGTTTGCTGCGAGGTAGATATTCTTGCTAATCTTCTCTGCGGTGAAATGTCTTCTTTTTCTCCGTGCCATTTGCTCATCTGTGAGGTTTTAGTGGCTACAAAACTGTGGTTATTGCACCCACAGTAAAATGCTACGACTTATTGTCGTCTACAGCGAAAAGGCCTGGAGAACAATCATTAGCCAGGTCCTTGTTGACAATAGACTCAACATACATCCCCAACGCTACATTGTAATATCTTGTCCCTCCATTCTGTGGTTATAATGTTTAAGTTCTTTCAGAGGTAAATGAAGATTTTTTTTTTTTAATGTTTTGTTATTCATTTGCATAGCACTGATTTGTGACTGGAAGCCACTTAGTAGCACTGAGGGCCAGTGGTACTAGTTACTGGTCGCAAAATAACTGGTTGCAATTTCTGAGCAGTAGTTTTGCAACCAGTAAAGTGTTTTATGAACCAACTTATGTACTAATAGGTTGGTTCATAAAATTCTGATTCAGAGTGGGTCCTATCCTGAGTAATCAGATAGGTCGAAGACTGGTCGCAGATTGGAACTCACTCTGATTGGAGACCGTCGCATGGATGGTGGTCTGCTAGGATCAGCAGACCACTATGTCTTAGATCACTTTTCAATAAGGTAAATGTTTATCTTTTTTTTATTGCAGCCCGCTTTCCTTCAGGAAAACTGTTTAATTTACAAAAAGATGGGAGTACTCTCCTAGAGCACTTCCTACTCCCCAACAAACTCTTTTTTTAACATTGATAAAGGGAAAGGGGTCCCTAGATCACCTCTTCCATTTTGGGAATGAATTGTCACTCTGACTGTGGAGTCAATACCTTTTCAATAATTTGCAACTGGATTTTGGATGCAAAACATTGATACATTGCATACTGAATTGGTATTTGGAAGGGACGCCAACAACATGCCCCTTTCAAATACTGAATTGAGTAGAGTCACTATCCAATTTGTGCAACTGGTAAAAGTTTACAGAGTTCTAAAATATTAGTACAATTTACAAAAGAATTCTTGCGATTGCAAACTGCAATTTTTACAGTTGCAGAGTCTTGATAAAGTGAAGAGTTTACTTTTCATGGCTTCTTTGGTCGAGTCAGTAGTTGCTGAACAAATGTAGGGTTAGGGAAACCTCGTCTATGAAAAATACTGAAAAAACGTATGTTTTATTTTTAGATATGGGTTTTACAGACCTCTATGAGTCAGTCTAGGGGATTTACAGTTCATATTAAACAACAGGAGGTTCAGAGCTAAAAATAAGTGCAGCTGCTACAACAGCTGCACGTTGGAGGCAAAGACTTTCCTGGGCCTTATAACGTGACATATGTTGTTTCTGGGACATCAAAATCGACAAGGGACTGAGATAATTCTGTAGATTAGAAGGTATAGGGCTGAATCGACTGGCATTTATAGTACTGAACATCCACACAGCTAACATCTAAAGCCTGTAATATTCAATATAAAAGTGACCTACATGACATCAGATAGAAGGTCTACTTATGTCTAATATGTTGACATTTTGTGTAATTAATAAGCTTTTAAAATATGGCACTGGAGACGTGAATTGAAAAGCATGCACTGATAAGCATCCGCACCTCTTACTAGTTCTACCAACTAACAGCTGAGAAAACAACACATGAGCAGCAGAAGGAGTATTTAAAAAGATGTGCATTCTTTGTCACATTAGGATAATCTCCTCAAGTGTAAGTGTCACTGTCCTGGAAGCATTTCAAATGGAAGAGTTATCAGTGTGAGCATATGTTCCACCTGGGAGAAAATACTAACACAGCCTTCATTTTTAAGTGAACATTCTTGATATTTCATTGACAAAATAAAATTTCTATTGTAATTTACTGTAAGGTATTCCTGGTTAGAGAGTTTTCTTGGTCCACTTAAGAATGCTGTAGAGCAGCGGCTCTTAACCTTTTGACTTATGCAGACCCCACTTAATCATTACTGGAATCTGAGAACCTCCACCGACTCATTACTGCAGTCCAACGACCGCCACTGAGTCATTAGTGGAAGCCTGGTATCTCGACCTAAGCACCTCCCATGATTTGAACCTCAGAACAATACATACAATTATAGAAACAAGTAATCATCAAACAAATACCCAAATTTAATTCACAAACATCTATAAAAGAAGATTTCATTTGAATAAGTTAAAACCTTTATTAATGTGGTTTCTATTTAAAAAATGATGAAGCAATCAGTTAAACTTCGGCATATCACTTTGTCTTATTTACACCTAATACATTCTTTCTTTCTGTTGGCGCTTCAACTGCGGCCATCCATCATCCATACTATAGTCTGTTTGCTATTTCCACACATTTGTTTGTATACTTTAGAAAATTAAATAATATGTATAGATTCATAAACAGTCACAGACCCCCTGAGTAGCACCAGGGGTCCAAGGACCACAGCTTACATTTGCATCTGTCTGGTGTGCAAAATGTTGGGACAAATGTGGTTGTTCCATTTCAGCATGACACAAAATCTTGTGATGATGTAGATCTGTGGTATATTTCAAGGCACATGGTGTATACAGTTGACAGCCCTTTTGAATCTCCCACCTGTGAAGGTGAGGTCCCCATGTAAAAGACAAGCAATCAATGTGAGTAGCTGAGCACCATTGTAAAATGGAAGCATCATAGCCTTACATTTTTATACACATTCTTCTGCCCTTTCATGCTCAACTTTCACTGCTGCAGGAGCCTCTCCAACTTACCGCTCAATGTTTGCCTCATTTTATTAAAGTGATCCATACCTCATCATAGGCTAGATTCCCTCTTACAGCAATGTTTATGCTATGGTAAATCTTTACAGATTGCTTGAACTCCCACATTTCTTGCTGCTATTGAAAGTGCGAGGAAATTATGTCCTTAGAATCTAATCATGGCTGAACTATTGAGTGAAGTGCTTGGTGTTCATGCCCCAGTGCAAGTACTAACATCTATCTCACAAGTCCAGCTATGAATACTCTCCTTTACAACTTGCGCAGCTGAAAGGCAGGGACCTTCAAAAGGCATGTGAAGTAGGAGGGAAGGTTATCAAATGGAAGGTATTTCTGCAGTTCCCATTAACAGAAGAACATCTGTGTCATTAAAAGCCTGACAAAGTACACTGATAGATTTGGAAAAAAACACCTTTGGACCTTGAGTCAATAGAAAGAACAAAGTAGGGCATTACTGGACAAATGCTGTTGACTTCATCATAATTTTGCAGTTGCATTCTGCACATGCTGAAACCATTTAATGAAATGCCTGAAGGCTGTTAGTCAAGGGGTAATGATACAATCTCACTCTGAGTTGTGATCCTACAGTGATGATTCTCAAAGCATCTCCCACCGTTGCTTGGTCAGAAGCTCGAAACATCTGGGCTTCAAGGGTTTTCCTACCATCTCTATCCATGCCCAATGCTATGGAGATGGACGTGGACCAGGATACCCCAGGGAATCTGCTGGTGGATTAAGTAATGCTGATGTTGCAAGACCTCTGCTTGGATCTGAGGGAGTCCATTGCAGCTCCTAAAAGAATCCTTCTCATTGTAGGGATATCCAGAGGAGCAATCTAAGCTGCTTCTCCTAACCACACCAGCATGGTCAGGCTGATACTGCAGTGCTACCACTATCACATTATCAAACAACATTGTTATTCCCTCTCCATGCAGTGGGGACACCCCCCATGCAACCACATAAGTCCATATCCCATCTTTGTTGATGACTCCACACACAGCATCCAAACCTTCTTATGTATGCCTGTGTAGAGAAGGGGTCCCTTCAAAGTAGGAAAAAATGCACATTGCGTGTACCACACAGTGACCGTGATGAATAAATTGTCAACGTGAAATTATGCATCTCCAACCCTTCAGCTACAATGAGGTTACCACTCCATTCACAATGCTTTTCCTATTGCTTAAAGTACCTTGTTTTCCCCACAGTTGACACAGTATAGAAACATGGTAAAGGTTGGTTGAACAGTTTGTGACCTTGGAAGACAGTAGAATGCTGAAACAATATAAATTGATCCAGTATTCTTGTTGTCATTTATGGCTCTTATTGAGAGCCAGCCACCTAAATAACCAATTTATAATTTGTTTACTCACTGTGCCTTTGCCACAGTATTGAAAAATAAATATTGCCTCCCACTGCTGTTATGTCACTAAAGAAACTGCTCGCTACCTCGAGACCAGAGCATAGTGGGGAATGCTTAATAACTGTCTTCTGAGTTACCCCACTTCTCCCACCTCCCTGTATTCTTTGCAGCAGTGTGACACCCACGTTAATCCATCTCTGTAAGGTACGTAGCCATCGACCAACTTCCTAGCTGATCCATAGGATCCACTATGCAGTGAAAGATGATAGGTGGGGCATCCATAACATAAACATGTAGATGGCCAGCTGTAAAATTGAGGTTTCCACCTCAAGGATCAAAGAGACATCATAGACATTCAAACTTCACTGTCATTGTTTAATTGAGAGAGCGTTCTCAGGCTGAATAGAGTAAATTGGTGGTAAGCTATATACACTACAAATTCTGAGGTGCCATAGTTATAGGTACGTAAGTATATTTGATCCCATGCAAGAAATGTTGTCACTAAAGGAGCATCGGTTGCTGTTATTCTGTGATGTTAGTTGTTTTACAGACATTCTATTGCTACTTTAAAAAGCAATAATCTGCCAAGTGTCCCTGTAGCCGAAACGTCTTCGTATTTTCCATCTTTGTTGATATTGATAGCAGAGTAGCCCATGTGACAGAGTGGAATGGGAAAGATCTGGAGCTGAGATGAGGTTAGGTTTGCGGGGAATTGGTGGAAGTAGTCACAGAAGCCAACATTCCTACTGTTACCCTTACTATACTTAAGCTAGGAATAACTGGAAATCTTCAGTTAGTTTACTTTAGTTTGAATTCCTCTGAATGTAAAGAATGTAAAAAAAAAGGCAGCAATATCCGTACATTTATTATCAATGGGCAGTTTGCTAATGGTCTGCTACCACTGTTTCCAAATCAGAGAAGACATCGAAAATAAAAAATAAGCCATTTTTTATTTAAAACTAGCAGCCCTTCCCGACCTTGTCCAGGAGCAATCAGGCTTCCCCGACCTCGCCCGCCTGACATTGTCCAGCAGCCCGGGACACCGCCCGCCCCGACATTGTCCAGCAGCCCGGGCCCCCGTCCGCCCCATCCCCCGCCTGCCCCGACCCCGGCATGCCCCGACCCCCGCCTGCCCCGACATTGTCCGTGGGTGACCCGGAGCCTTACGTCAGCCGCCGCTCCTCCCCCGCGCTCCTCAGTTCACCGCTCCGTGGTCCCCCGGAGCCTTACCTCAGCTGCCGCTCCTCCCCCGCGCTCCTCAGTTCACCGCTCCGCCGCTCCTTGCCGTTCGTCACCGCTCCTCCCGCCTGTCCGCCGGTCCTCACCGCCTGTCCGCCGCAGGTCACCGCTCCTCCCCCGCGCCATGTCCGCCGCTCCTCCTCGCGCTCCTGGACGCCGCTCCTCCCCACGCTCCTGACGTCAGCACGCAGGTCGCGGCCGGCGCTACTTCGAAGGGACTACTTTTTTTTAAGGTACAATTTTTAAATAACCCATATTTTTATAGTTTATGTAGCCTATGTCCATCTGCACACCCTAACGATTACAATGATGTGTCGGGTGTGTGGATTGGCGCTGTGGTTCCCGAGTTTACCCGCTTCAAAGGTTCAGAGTTCTTGCTTTATAATAGTAGTATAGATATAGATATAGATGTGTGATCTGCTTAAAATGCATGTACTTAAATATTGAGGAAGATGCATTGATATCTGATGTGAGATTCAATATACAGCGGGAAACAACAATCTCTGTTTCCTGACATACTCATGGTGCTTGTTGCTTCTCCGGCAGAAGAAGACGCCACTATAATATGGTGCTATAGTGCACTGATATTCACTGTGGTTTGTTGCTCTTAACGTACTGACATTGGTTGTGTTGGGCTTTTATTGAATTTGCAAACTGCTAACAAAAGTCGATTTATGTTTTTTTTTCTAATCGGTTATGTAGCTTTAAATGTGTCAGATATAAAGAATCTGTGTTTTCTGCATGTGGGTCCTTATCAGTTATTTCACAAAAGTGTGATTTCTGTATTTTATATGTACATACATTTTAAATATTCAACTTTCTAACTGTTTTATTGTAGATGTCCTATGAGCAATATGATCATTTGCCATCATAAAGTTCCATGGTTCATTCACATTTTTATAGGTATAAACACTATTAGACCCTCATTATAAGTTAGGCAGAATAGGGGGAGGTATTTTCACATATGGTGAATACCATTACGCCGAAGAGAATACCTCCTAATCCTACTTTTTGTCTTGCAAATGAGGCATTACGTATGGAAATGGTATTTAACAGACCAAATTCTGCATGTTTAGCCTTTTTTTATGGGCCTTTTCCCTGATAACCTTCATCAAGTTTATCCTGATGTAACCTTTCAGGGTAAACTGTGAAGGTGTGATAATCACAATACTCATAATTCCGTTCCCTGTGTAATCATTCTATTTAATTGTTTTTATGTCATCTGTATCACTCGAGACAGGGACGAAACATATGCAAGTCAGTTTTAACCCATCCACAGAAAGGATAGCCCAGTCCAAAAAGCTAGGTTTTAGCTCTGGAATAGGCATGATTTTTAAAATTACTCTGAAAAAGCCTATTTTTTAATACACAATGGGTCATTAAGCTGTATTTGCACCATACGCTGACAGCTATAACTATATTTGTGATACTTGTGTGTGTAATGAAGAAATATTTTGACCTCATTTATAGACTGCCTCCATATCTTGTCTGTGAGGCAGAGGATGGGTTCAGTATACAGTATTTATTGGTTTATGAGCACACCATGGTTTTTCAACATTTATATATGGTCTTGCATTGATGAAAAAGAATAAAAAACTCTCAATGTCCTAGACGGGTTTAAAGTGCTTCAGCTGGCATGTGTTTTAATAAGGTTGTCAAGGACACCCTCTAGTTCTCAAGGATTGGGGGTATATACCTTGCATGTGGTTAATATTCAAATTAATTTTACTGGACATTAATAGTTATTTGTATGAATACTAGAAAATGCATGTATTAGATTCCAGCTGTCAGAGAACATAGAAGATGTGTGTTTTATTGTGATCATATGTATTCTGACATCTGGGGATTCACATAGTGTAAAAGCAAGGCTATATGAAACAGCCACTTTTTTGTATCTTCAGATTCAACTGCATATTTGAATCGATATTACTATTGCTGTGTTTATCGATATCTATGAATTAATTTGGGGCTATCATTAACTAAGAGGTTATTATGGCTCAATGACTCAGTGGCTGCAATGATAATATATTTCATTGTAGATTCAATAAATATTTTAGTACATATGGTTGAAATAGTTTTTCTACAATAAATACATATTGTTTCAAGAATTAATCTGTACGTCGTCCTTCTTGTCCAAATAAATCTTCCCATTTGCAAACTTGCAAATGATTACTGTTAGTATTGAAGGGTTTGACTGGATCAATGAACCTTTATCCCATGGTGGGTACATTATTTAATTTGTAAAAACAATTAAGTTCAGTCGTAGAAAGTTATTCTTAGGAGCCTTCTGCCGATGCTGCTGATTACCAGTTTTGCCATGTAACAAAGCTGCCTCACTTTGACTCCACCTCATGTTTCTTTCTTCCCCAATGCTACACTTCTTGCTTCCACAAAAATTAAGTGAGGTTATCAAGCAATGCAAGGCCACCGTGCGTAGCCCTGCATGACTTGATACATCTACAGGAATGCAAGACGGCATAAATAGCTGCCTTGTGTTACTCTTCAATTTCATGGGTTGAGCGTGGTTGTTCTCACGCATCCACCCATGGATAGTGGGGCATTCCCAGATTTACCATTAGAGGTAGACCTGGGAATGCAGTAAAAGGATACACCTCTCCAGGTGAGGTGAAACAAGGAGAAATATCTGTATTTCTCCTCATGTGTTCCTCTTTCTACATATGCTGCATTCTGCAGCATACATAGAAAGAAGAAAATGTCTTGCAGGATTGTTTTTGTGCAGGAAGGTGTATAATGGTAAACACTGCACATTCCCACCCTTTCACGCAGCACAGCAAGGTGGCTTGTTGCATTGTGCTGAGTGAAAGGATGATAAATCTTGGCGTAAATGCATAGAAAGTTTATATCTGTTTTTGTGCGGTACTAAGATGATAGATAGTATCTAATCTTGAGAAAATATTTAAATCGCCACAAAAATGAATATTTCCAACCCCACTCCTTCCCTAACATCCAATCAAAAGTCTTTATTTCGGTTTTACAGTACCATAAAAGAAAGAAGCACATAGATCTTGCTTGGCAATAATCAGAATAAAAGGCACTGTAGATTAAAATACTTCCTATACAGGCTTTTGATAATTTAAAGGAAGATAAAAATTAGGATAAAAAGCTTATCACAAAGATACAATATGTACATAGTGCAAATATAAGCATATTTCAATATTTAAAAGATGCGTCCTAACATCAAAATTAAAATACCAAGCAATCCAAATATTTACAATCCAAAGTGCTAGTGCGAAATACACGCCCATCTGCTCAGATCATTTGGGTTCAATTCATTTACTTCCTTCAAGACAATAGGGCCCTTCTTCTAATGGACCATGATTTACCCAGAAATGTTGCTGGTGCACAAGCAAAGAATGGTCTCGCGTCTGACTTCAGAATACGTAGGGCTTCTTTGTGACTATGCGTCTCTAAGTATCTACATACAGGGGTAAGCCAGTTCCTTCTGGGTCTGGTGTAGGCAGGGCAAGCAAAAATACATGGCCTATTGTTTCTTTAAGGCAAGGGCAAGAAGGACAGCCCTTGGGCTGTGATATATTTGTCCTCCAGGTATTAGTGAAGGCATTGATAGGAAGGCAACCGTGTCTAAATTGAATGTATAATTTCCTATATTCTGGCACTTTTATTAAATCAAGGAAGCTTTCTAGCCGTCTGCTAGATTTAATATTAAAGAACAGGTCAGTTTAGCAGCAATGTCGTGCATTCATAAAGTTCTTCTGTTCTACCCAGGCCCAAAACTTTTAGTGTGTCCCTAGAGTATGTGGGAGGGTGACCTTCTAGCTCCTTGGGCACACCTATGTCTGCCCGGATGGTATTTATGTAGTTGATCCACCCAATTTTATGGTTTTTGTCCAGGACAGAAACTTCATTAAAAACAGCTGCATAGGACATCATTTCTGGAGTTGTGGATAATTTGTGCCAAAAAAGCAAAGGGCGTAAGCTCACCAGATCATTGATAGACTTGACATCCATATTGAGTTTCAAGGGAAGGAGGGGGGGTGCTCTGTTGGAGTGATAACAGACTTCTAAGAAACTTATTTTCTATTATCGAGAGGATGTTAACGTTTATAGAGCCCCACAGTTCAGCTCCCTAACATCATATCTAAATATGTGTTGTTTAATGTTGATTTAAACAAGTCAAAAATACCATTTGCCTTACGGCTAAACTGAGCCTCGACTTGAATTAAGGGGAAGTGGCAAGAAAACCAGTACAAATTGATAATACTGTTAACTTGACTGTAAACTTGGCCAATAATATCTCAGAATTTAAGTGATGCTGATTTGTCTTAAAAGTAGAATATGCATTGAAGCATGTGGGGAAAATCAAGCCTACATGCATAAAATAGAATTATAGATGAGTAACAATGAATTATGGTGATGATTTTCAACAAGGGGTTGGTTCTGAGTGACATCAAATTAAGAGATAAGCTTGAGTTTTCAATATTTCACTCTAAACCCAAGGTGAAATACATCCCTGTGATTCACTTTATACCAATCTATAACTTTATGTTTTGTCTGGCCCCCAAAACGATCTTCCCTTGCTTTCAACTGCTAAGCAGGGGCAAAGGGGTAATGGGGGATCCATACATACCATGGCCTCTCCTCCTATGTCCCAAATTTAAAAACAAATACAAGACCCCTGCTAATGACCTTCACCATTTTCTGTGCCTTTGTTTTCTTCTCTTTTAGAAAATGAGCTCCTTGCTTTCCAGCACTGCTCTAAGGGGCTCTAAGAGACCCCAGTCAAGGAAGCCTGTAATTCCTTTATGACGTAGCAACAGTAATTTACAAGTTCTGTTACCCACTGCAGTTATATTATAGCAGTGAATTACTGGTTTTAAAATTCAGTCATTTACACTAATGACTCTCTATGAGAGCCATGCATAGCAAAGAAAATTATTTATTGTAGAATCCTGTGAGGACAGAGGTCTTTAAAAGTTCTCCATCTATAGAGGCACCAGCAATCTGAGCAAACAAGTTGAAGAAACCAAATTTGCATGAGTTAGGTGACGTGTTTGTAAGAGTATTGGAAAATCACAGACCTGAAGCTTTTGTATGTCAAGCAGGAGTAGGCACTGAAGTCCTTTTTTCCTAGATTTGAAAAATTAGCTGCAATAGAAAAACCTAGGACACCTGACAAGGGGATAACAAACACTATGGGTAAGCTGAGCCCAAAACCCTACCATGTTCATGAGTGCAATTGGGGGGAAAAAATGGAACGCAGAAGCCGAGAGCAGTGGAAGCAGTCTTACACAATATCTATGTCAGCTAAAAGAGGTGCAACAAACTTGAGAAGTGGATGCACCATACAGTAGCAGACACAAGAGGGATATTAAACTTGAGGTTAACCAACCAAGCTCCCAATAAAGCCATAGGATAGTTATTTACATAGAAATAGAAGAATGACTTGCACCAGGTAGAAGAATGTATGCTTTTAATACTGATGATGAGCACAACAGCAGTGGCATCTTGTTTTGTTAGATGGGCATCATAGTTGTAAGTATGTGACATTAAAATACCAGTGTTTCTGCTACTCATTGTTACAACATGTTGCCAATGTTTTCTACATTCCTGAGGCCAGTTCTTGCACCACAATTTGTGGGCCGCTATATGTAATTTCTGCAGTACTTTCAAGCATTGATTGCATTAGTTGAGGCTTTTAAACTCACCTCCATATTTATGTTCTGTTGCAGCTGAACTGTTTACCATATTGCTAGCTTGAAGCCTGTATTACACCTGTTTCTAACTGTAGTGGTCAAGACGTTAGGCACTATAAATCTCAAAAGTAGAATTTTAGTGTTGAAACATATCCATTAAGAAAGGGTGGGAAGTGGAAGTTACATGGTGGGAATGAACTGAGTTCGTAACTACCCGCATTTTTATTTTAATGGATGTTCACAAACTCATCCCTGACCCCTTCGCCCCATGGAAAAAGTTGGAGATTCACTTCTGCCAAGAGAAGGATTGCATGCCTTTCCAGGCTTCTCTTCTTCTCACACCAAATTTTGGCATAAAAAGTTTTCTTTCGGAAGCATATTTTCCCCATAGACAAATGCCCCCCAAAAATTAGCAAATCCATTTGCTCGGGTGCTGCCAACTTTCTCATACTAAAATATGCACCATATCTTTCAAAAATAGAAAATGGAATTCACATAGGTTTTCAAGGAGTATACCTGGAAAACTGTGTCTATCAAAGGTTTCCAGGTTTACCTATGCACTGTTGTACACCTGAAGATTTAGGACTTTCTTTGAGGACCGAGCCCCCGGATCCTAGATACCGCATAAAGGGACGCAGGTGAAGGAATAGGACAGAATTGACTATACATGCTACACAAAGGTCGCCTTAGCTTCCTTGACTTGCACAGGAACACATTCACTTTACATCTATTGCTTATCTGATTCATGCGTACAAATTAACTTCATGAACCCATAGGAAAATATATGATCTATCTTTCTCACTGCACTTGATGAGATCTTCCAGAGAATGGAACTCTACATTGCAACAAAAGGGTTTTATGAAAACAAACTAAAGGTGGAAGTGTTCAATTTAGTCTTAAAAAAGGGGCAGAGCCAGAACAGCCAAGAGGAAAGAAATGTAACAGATTGGAAACACTCAAGATTAATGTTTTACATCATTTACCATACGTTTTTCGTGAATTGGATTAGATTGCAAAGCCTACTTTGAAATGAGTACAGAACAAATTGAAATTTTCCTGAGGAAGGGGATAGAAAGAAGAGTGACAGTGAACATACTTTTTTATAACTTGTCTCTAAAGTGGCACCGGGCTGGTAAAGGGAATTAGGGAAACACTGGTCTCACAGGAATAGGCTGTGGTCGGAATATAATATCGCAGTTTAAATAACTAGACATTCTATCGCCTCTGTGAATAGTCATTGTATCTCTCTCTGTTCTCCTGCATTTTTTTGGGACCCGCATTTGAAAACAGGAGGAAGTGGGATTACAGAATGATGTCTGACATGTTTGAAAAAAGGTCCGTAAAGATAATTGGTTTGGAGGAAAATGTTCATCGCCTCATCTTCATGGTGAAGACGACCTGGTATTAGGCATTTACATTACCCTCAGGTCAAGAAGCAAAGAGAAATGAATACTTTTTTAATTAGTTTGATGAAGTTGAATGAGAGAGAATATGCAATGATGTGTCACGTTCCTTGATGTGTGCGCAAGACAACTGTGAGCTATAAAACACTATATGGTTGGTTTGTAGAACCTGAGAAATGCAAGCCATATATGGGCAGGCACTATAAGAGTGACAGTGAAATAGTTACTTACATGGTGGAAATGTAAGAAAATTAGAATGTTTCGAAAGTAAATGATGACTGCCACATAAAGAACACTGGGGACTGCATCCCGAAGTGCCTAGACTAGCACAGATATGGCCGCAAAAATAATAGCAAAAACTACAACAGAGATATCACATTTATTGTTATTGGTCATCAGGGTCAGTGCGCAGAAAGCAGCATATTTAATCAAGGATAACAGGAAAATCCATGATATTTTGGTAGTATTTTTTTAGCTGTATTGCACAAGAACACCAGGTAGTTACATATTCATCACTTTGGAAGCATCTTCAATGAAAATATGTATAAGAATACAAACAGTCAATCAATCAGCATTTCTAAAGCGCAGCTTATCACCCCGGGAGATACATAGGTGCTGGGGTGTGGTGAGCCTCAGTTGAACAGCCAGGTCTTAACTCCCTTCCTAATTTCACTGAGTGAAGTGAAGGTTGGGAGGTGGAGTAAGAAGGTAATTCCCAGACTTGGCGGCAAGGTAAGAGAAAGAACGAGCTTCACTGAGAGTTCACCGGATGTAAGGGACGTGAGTCAGGGTGAAGGAGGCAGATAAGAGGAGTCCGGTCAGTTGGTGGAAGGTCAGGCGATAATAGATGTAGGAGGGTGCAATGTTGTGGTGAGCCTTGAAGGCGAAGGACAACAAAATTAAGTGGTATCTCTTCTGTACGAGTAGACAGTGGTGGTTTCTGAGGTGGTGGTGAAGCTGGTGCATCTGGGGAGGTTGAGGATGAGCCTGGTTGTGGTGTTCTGTATGGTACGTAGTTGTTTAAGTGGCTGGATAGTGGTTCCGGGGTACAGTGCATTCCTGTAGTCCAGTCAGATGGTGACAAAGGCTTCAATCACAGTTTTCCTGATCCACCTGAAGATCTTGTGAAGCATGCAGAGGATGTGGAAGAAGAAAGAGTCTACTGGATTGACCTGGTGCTTTGCGGAGAGATCGCTCTCAAGGACGATGCCGAGGTTGCGTGCGTGGGTTAGGTGAGGGTCCGAGTGCAATGGGCCACCATTTGGCATCCCATGGCTAGTTGTTGCTTCTGAAGATGAGAACTTCTGTCTTGCCAGTGTTCAGTTTCAGGCAGTTGAATCTCATACAGTCGGCAATGTTAGTCATGACTTTCTGAAATTGCATCTGGTGGTGGCTGTGTCTTTCATGAGGGAGAGATGAGTTGGGTGTCATCCGTGTTTGTGTTGAGATGATGTTGAGTCTGTAGGTGCGGACGATGTCAGGCAATGGAGTCATGTAGGCATAAAAGCATTTGGGGCTGAGGGATGGTCCTTGGGGGACCCAGCAGATGATGCTTTTGGGTTTGGAGATTAATGGTGGCAGGCAGATTTTCCTTGTGCGCCCTGAGATGAAGAAGGAGATCCACTTGAGGGTGTTGAAAGGTCAAGTAGGGTAAGGAAGTTGAGGTCACTGAGGAAGATGTAGTGCCTGGAGTCAATTGCCAGGGGGCGATGACTTTGGAGATGGTGTTTCAGAGGACGGGGGTCCGGGGTTTTGTAGGCAAGGGTTCCTCAGATGGTTGTGTTTGTGTCAATTCAGATTTGGAAGTTGAGGTATTACATGGTTGATGAAATAGCGCCTTCGCGATGGTGCTTTGGAGGTTCTTCTTGTGGATGATGGTGATGCCTCCTCCGTGTTTGATGGTGCAATCTCTGTGTATCATCTTCTAGGCATGGGGCATCATGTTCACAGTGACGGTGGTTGAGGATGGTGTGAGCCAGGTCTTGGTGATGAACATCATGCTGGAGGTGGAAGTGGCAATGGTGTTCCAGATTTCTGTGGCGTGCTTGCAAAGGGACCGAACATTGAGCAGCATGCACTGGAGCTGTACTAAGGGGTTGGAAGTCAGCTGTGTAGTTGCCCCAAGGGTTTCTGTGCTGTAGGCGAACCAGAAGCGGTGACTGGTGAAGGGACCTCCGTGTGTCTTGGGGAGGAAATGCAGCAGTTGTTGTGGACTCTGGGGGCCACGAGCTTGGTGGTGGTGTAGCGACAGTTGGCAGGAGAGCTAGGGTTCCTGGCGCTGGGCGCGGTCACGGCACAAACGGGCTTGCCTTAGGTATGCAGTAGTGCTGGGAGGTGGGTGGGGCTGTCAGAGAGAATGAGAACTGGACAACCAGCGTTGGGTGAACGGCAGGATGAGTGCACTGAGGGGACCAGAGGAATTAACAAAAGTGGCCTAAAAAAATAAAATAAACATAAAGCTAACACCAAAAACCGACTGAAAAAAGGACTCAATGAAATTTGCAAAAAGCTGCGAGCACCTGGAATTGATGGTTTGACCAATCCTGAGGGTAGCAGGACTCGTCGCAGGCACCAGAGTATAGGGCTAGGTTGAGGCTGTGGGGAGCGGTGCAAGACCAAGGAGGTCAGGACCACTCCAGTACCTGGTTATGTTATAATGTGCATACCTCTAGAATGCAATATCACCTAGGAAGGTTTTCTGATGCTGAGCAGATGTGAGTCCAGCAAAACATAGGGCCTAGTGGGACTGCTCGAAAAGCCAAGTCTTCAGTTCTGTGCAGAATTCAAGAAGTAAGGAGGAGGCTCTTATGTGTAGTGCAGGTAATTTCACACTTTATGAGCTATGTTGAATAATGTTTGACCACCTGTCTGGTCTTCCATTTGTGTGGGATGTATGCAATTAGAAGTCTGGACCATCGGAGGTCTCACAAACATTTTTGAAAGCAGATGCAATTGTTGAGATATGCTGGACTAATATTGTGTAGTGCAGGTTGGGTACAAAAAGAGGGCTGAGTTGACACATGTAGAGATAGAGGGTGAATCAGAGAAAGTTGTGAGTTAGGCAGAAAATCAGTAGCAGAAAGGTGAAGTATAGATGTGCAAAAAGAGAGGTAGAGGCATGAGGGAAGTTAGGGTTGATTTGAAATAGAGAATAAGCAAAGAGAAAGGAAAGTGTGAGAGAGAATGTTGAAAAAACAGAGCTGGATATAGAGTGAGGTACTAAAAAGCAAATAACATATTAAGCAAGATAAGGTAGAGGGAACAGAGGTGGAGAGAGAGTGCTGAAGTAGAGATAAAGCTGAAAAAGAGGTAGATAGAGATGAGGTATGGAGTGGAGTAGAGCGGTGAGGTAAAAAGAGAGCTGAGTTTAGAAGTGGTGAAACTAATGGAGGAAAGATACAGTAAGATTAAAACAAGGTAGTGAGTTTCAGCGAAAGACATAAGGGGTAGTGTGAGCTGAGGCAGATGAAGGGTAGAGAGGTAGAGAATTGAAGGTACTCACAGGGGGGTAAAGAGAGATGATGTCATTAAAAGAGGTTGACCGCAGTGGAAGACACAGGTGTATTGAGAGAGAGAGGTGAGGCAGACATAAGTAAAGAAGAGAGAGTTGAGAGAGGGGTAAAGGTAAAGAGATGTATAGCAAGTTAGAGAGAAAGACTATTGTGTGATTAGGGTGGTGTAATTTGCAGGTTTGTTTTATATTTGAGCAATATGAAAACTTCTTGAGCATTTCATTTTGATTTTCTATATCTGCGCTGTATACATGGCTACTAATCTGTCAATCCTAATGTAGGTGTGACACTAAAGAAGCCGATTAAGCCTGCTCCGCTGCAGGCCCCCGGGTCCCAGCGTCGCCAGGTGTCCAGTCAATTAGTGCACCTGTGGAGGAACAGCACACACCCACCGCCTTGGGATTAGCCTGCAGGTCTGCTCTCGTTACCCCCAAGGGGCATCATCAGCGCTGGGGAGGGCAGGTGGTGCTGGACTTAGCGGGAAATTCTCCTCCGACCCCGGCTTCTGCTGCTGAAACTCCCGTCTGTGAACTAGGACCATTACCGTGGCGGTACACTGTCCCCAATGCGGCCGACTTCCCAATCTAGCAGCAAATCCGCAAGGAGCTTGACTCATCCACCGCCTCTCAGTAGTGTAGTTCTGATTCGGGCGCAGACCTAAGCACACTCTCGGCCTTCCCTACATTTGCGGGCCCTAGCCACGGTCTCTCATGTTGCCAACAGCCACCCGCCTGCGCGCCAATCTCAGCTCCGATAACTACTTTAGGGCCCCGCATCCGACTCAGTAGAGGCCTCAAACTCCGCCAGCTGCAGCGATTCGAGTGCCGCTCTCAGAGCCTCGATGTTGGGCTCAGCAGGTTCCCCGTATGTTGCAGAGACACCTCCGCTGCCCAGGTTACTGATGACGCAGTCAGAATAGATGATGGGGAGAAAGGTCGACGTAGCCACGCCCCCATTTCTTTAGTTTTTAAAAATATTTTATTGTTAATATTTTGTTTGTTTTTAATTTTGAACTTACTGGAGTCAGAATATTAATTGTTACACCTCCGCAATCCAACACTTTCCCTACTGTTGCACTGATTTGAGTTGGAATAGTAATTTTTACCCCTCTGCTATCCAACACTTTCCCTAATGGAACACTTATTGGACTTGGAATAGTAATTTTTACCCCTCCGCTATCCAACACTTTCCCTATTGTTGCACTGCCTGGAGTACGAATAGTAAATGTTATCTCTCCGCTATCCAACACTTTCCCTATTGTTATAATTATTGGGTGGGAATAGTAAATTGTATCCCTCCGTAATCCAACAATTTCCCTACTGTTGCACTGAATGGAGTGGGAATAGTAATTTTTACCCTTCCGCTATTCAACACTTTCCCTTCTGTTGCACTCATTGGGGTGGGAATAGTACATTTTATCTCTCCACGATCCAACACTTTGCCTACTGTCACACTTATTGGAGTGGGAATATTAATTTTTACCCCTCTGCTATCTATCTATCTATCTATCTATCTATCTATCTATCTATCTATCTATCTATCTATCTATCTATCTATCTATCTATCTATCTATCTATCTATCTATCTATCTATCTATCTATCTATCTATCTATCTATCTATCTCACTTTGTGGTTAGCGGGCTTGTTTCTACAGGGGTAATCTCATTTTCTTTAGGGACTGTGTCCGGATTTCTGGGGCGAAACAAAATAAAGTAAATACATCATAGAACACACTGACTCTGAATTAGAACGACCGGCCATGTTGCTTCTGCAGTCTTTCAAAGGACCAACTTGAGCCTATCACCAACATGAACGCAATGTGGATACCAATGGAACAAGGTAACCATGTTAGTATGTCTCTATCGAATATTCTAAACTTAACTGTGAGTTCCAGCTGGCTCAGAGGTCACTAGAACTTTCTCGAATACACAAGAAGGGATTAGTCTCTGACAACTGCATAAACATGACAACTTGTGTTTCTCTAGGACTGGAACAAAAATCTTCAGAGTCGTGGAAACAATAGATAACTATTTTACTCAGTCAATCGTGCATGCTTCGTTTCTACCGAGTTGCAGAGAAATAGTGAGATGGGCGGTTTCAATAAAAAGGTTTATTGAACAGTCTTCTTTCTCATGCAAGAGAGGTGAACTGCTACAATCGTTAAACAAAATGCAAAGTATAATGCGTACAGCGCAAACAGTAATATAAAATAATACTGTAATAGCAAGTACAAGTGCTACAACAGATATAAAAATGCATACATAAATAACACCGGCTAAAATACTCAACTGGTGCTTCTAAAATACGCCTACCCCAATGTACCCGAACCCAGGTCTAGTACCAGGGAAGAAGTAGGTGCTGCTTAGCATAAGTTTTAGTTCTACCAAGAACTGCTAAAGGTTTTTCTAGGTTCTAATCAGCTCCATACCTTTAGAATGAACGAGGTTGGTATCTCTGTCTCGGACTCGATTTCCCAATACCCTACAAGGGGAGTCAGAAACACTGGAGCTGGATTCTCGGCCGAGGAGGACAGCTTCTTGTCAGTGCGTCAGCTGGAGAGTCGGCTTTCTTCGGCACTTGCTGTTGCAAGCTGCGCCGGGCAAGTAGGTAGTCGAACTGCACCGAACCACACCGTGCTTTGCCATAGCAAGTGAAGGTATATTTATACCTTGACGTTGTTTAGGAATGCAAGCTTTGACGCAAATTCGGCCATATGAACATCATGGATAAACCCCTAAGGAATAGTTGTTAATGCATAATAAATGAGTTCTTGGAGAAATCAATATACAGGCTAGGGGAAGTCGCTAACAGCTTAAGAGTCTGGTTTTCCAAGAAATCGTTGTGACGTTGATGAACAGATGAAAGTACCCCTGCCTGTATTTGGGTAGCATGGGATATGCCTAAATAAGGACTGGATTTCTATGCCTAAATTAGGGCAAAGCAAATTGTACCTATATAAGGGCATGAATCGGAAAAATTCATTCGGAATCTAAAACGCCATACAACACCCACTCCACTTTCTTATGGACGACATTTCTAAGTTCTAAACATGTGAAACATATCTAAAATATATCTACACATGAAGTGTGAGAATCCCACCCAAAAATACATAAAAATGCATTTGAACTGGTTGTACACATAAGCATTGGTGCTGTATGCATTAAAGCAATGTTTCATTCTAAGAATATCTTCACAGTTAAATGCTAAATGAATGAAACATGAAAATATACATTTATGAAAATGGCTCGTAAATACAGAAGAAAAAAGCTGAAACCATTTCATGTCAATTTACATAAAACTGTATGTGGACAAGGTCAAATATTGTCTGGAAGTATCCGAAGAATTTGTGTTCTCTATGAATAGTTCTACTTTAAGCAGTTTACTTTTGAAAAATACAAATTTGGAAAAAAAAGTAAGCATGAGAATAAGAGTCACAAAGCTAGAACTTTGTTTTGAAAAATGAAGGTCAAATTCAAAGTCTCTCAGAACACTGTGTGCCAAATTCAAAAGTCAGAAGATTTGATGTTTTCTCCAAACACTAACACTAAGTCTGTAAAAAACATAATCTACCATTGTAGGTGAAAGTTGGATTACCTTGTGTAGAAGATTAACCGCACATAGATTAGAAGCATCGCCGTCGGCAGTGGTCGTATTAGCAATGTTCGTAATGGATGATACCTGTGCACTTGTTTCCTCTCGTACCTCATAGCGAGCATTTTGCACCTGTGAGATCTCAATGAATGCTGTCATCAGAATTGGTAGCCGCTGGGGACAACACAGTGCATAGGCTGTTACTGGTTAAAGCAAAGTATCAACATACATTGGCATGACTGATGGGAGTGTTAGACAGATGTCTAGAATGCATTCTTCTCCGCATAGCAGGAAGCGTAGAACAGGTAAGATGCAATCTTGCCAGATTGGTCTGAATGACAGAAACCATATGGTATTTCATTCTCGTAGATGAGGTAGTTCCAAAATTTGGACAATGTGCTCATGACACTTCATTGCCAGTAGAGTTGTCTCCATGGAGAACTGGGTGTCGCTGGTGAATTGGCTTGCCATAACGCAGCAGTAGTAGAAAAAATAGTATCCTTGCAGCACTTACATCCTTCATGCCAAACTTGTGATAGAGTGCAACAATGTGTCATTGAGAAGACATACCTAGACGGCCGTGTCAACATCCGAAGGTCTATATTAATGTTCAAAAAGGGAGAAAAAACCGAAAGATCTCATCACCAAATGTACTAAAGTGATGTCTGGGCAAGAAATCGCCACAGTAAGACTCATCTAAAAAACTTGCACTTGAACTCACCGCTTAGCTGGTGATAATTCCAACCCAGCCGGGCCTTCCCTGTTAGCACTAGTGTGAGTGCGTCCAGAAGCGGTGAAAATCCTAGTATCTGTGACATAATTGAGATAAAATATGTCACTAACGATATGCAGTGTCGCCCTCATCTATTAGTGGCTCTAAGCAGCATCTGCCTACGCCAGAGATGTCACAGGCATTTTTAAAATGAAGTCCTATTGCTATATACCAGTGCTATGGAATTCGCTGTTTACTATGGTAAATGATACATGTTCATTAGTCTCTACAATTCTGTATTCCTGCGTAGAATACTTTATGTACTATCATACACGGAAGTGCACTTAGACTTACATCTGTTATGACAGTATATACTTTCAAGGACGGGCTCGGAAATCACTCGAAATCTTTCATCAGACTTTCGAAACTTCTCTGGTTAGAAGTATGCTGTTAAGAGGAGAATACTGTTTTTATCTGTACTATTATGAATCGTTATCATATAGTGCTAATATCTGCTCACGCGTGATTCTAGTCTTACCCACATTAGTTCAATACCATGAGAACCTGGTGCGGTCCCCAGATTGGTTGGTGTCGTAAGCTGTAGACAGTAAGAAAAGGCGGGATTAAGGAAACTCACTCGTTGCTACTAAATACCCACATACTGCACCCATCTATATAAGCGTGGACGCATCGTTCCCACTTACCCGTGTGCGGCGTTTCTACGGAGCAGCAAGTGAGTGCAGCTCTTCCCGGGCCCGGTTCCGTGTATGGACACGTGACCACGTTTACGCCCATATAACAGCGCGTCATGAGCGCACGACGCTGCTTGCAATGTGAGTGTAGTCTGGGACGAAAAACGGGTCGGCCATATTGGAACGATAGATTATCGTATCTCTACATAATAAATAGGTTTTAACTGTTGTTCCTGAATTTAATTAGTAGAGATGGATATTACGATTAAAGCTGAGAATTGTATTTAATCGGCGAAACAGTATTACCGTCAAAGAGTGAAACAGTAAAACGCCATAATGACGTGCGCAATATACTACGTCATGAATACAGAATTTAGTGTTTGTCTGCATCACGGAATTCCATATCTTTATTTGTTACGTTCCCATTCCCCAGTGCACAGTGACATTCCGAATCTAGTTATGTGTGCTATGGTGCAGCATGCACCGTGATTAAAACTATGTAAAATATCGATTTGTCTATTATTGTGAGAAATGCCCAATCATACTGTGACAGCCTATCACAATACAATAAGTATTTTCTCTTGATCCATGTTTCAGTATTTACATCAGTATCTGTCGGCGCGGGAAATACATCCTAGCATTAAGAGAGATGTAACATCACAATCCTCTCACATGTATCCACATATGATGATCTACAGTTTTGCTGAATCCCTTGACCCTCTAAGATGCGTTCAAAATCACAATCTATTATATTCAGTCACCCAAAAAGTATTGCATCTCATGGTCATAATTCAAACCCAATTTTACAGATTTCAAACGCATAATCCAGGTCGCTTCTGTGCGTCTTAGTCTTAATTCGCGATTGCCACCTCTTATGGCCAAAGGTATCGTTTCTATGCCAAAAAATTGTACATTTTTGTTTGTGTGACTTTGTTGGCAGGAGGCCACATGTAAAGCCACCGGATATTTGGGGTCACAGTTGACAATAGCTCTCATATGTTCCAACATTCTTTCTTTCAAAGATCTGATCGTGCTCCCCACATATCTTTTGCCACATAAACATTCAATGATATAGATGACAAATTTAGTTGTGCAGTTAATATTGCTTTTGATGTTATAACATACTCCATCAGGGCCCTTAAAACAGGTTGTTCCATGTTTAGCCCATTTACACATGCTGCAGAATCCGCATTTGTGGAAACCCAGACCACGTTGTGTCAACCAATCTGCACTCCTAGTGTCCCGGGGTACAGTGGGACTCAACTTGTTCCGTAATGTATTGCCTCTTCTGAATGAGATAAGTGGTCGTTCTGTGATGCAGTCACACAGTGCTTTTTCGGACTTCAAAAAACTCCAGTGTTTCGTGAGACTTTTTCTTAGATCAGAGTGGAGTGAGTTGAAGTCCGTGACCATTCTTATGATATTCTTATCATCAGTATTCAGTTTTTGTTTAGTGGTTAGAGTGTCTATTCTCTTCACTTTCTTAATCCTCTGTTCAGCTTTCACAATAGAGTTTTTTACATAGCCCCTGGCCTGAAATCTTTCTTTCATGCTAGTCATGCATCTCCCGAACTCAACATCCTCACTACAGTTTCTTCTTGCCCGTACAAATTCACCAAAAGGTATGGCGTTAATTTGGTGTGGGGGGTGAGAGCTGGTGGCATGCAAGATTGCATTGCATGCTGTTGACTTCCTGAACAATCTACTGTGCAAGCAATTAGAAGATACATAGAATTCAATGTCTAGGAATTCTATATTTGTTTTGCTCCACTGCATAGTGAAGCTGATTTTCCATGTATTGTCATTTAAATATTGAAAGAAATTTTGTAGTAATTCCTCTGAGCCTGACCAAATAAGGATGCAATCATCAATATACCGACCCCAGAATATTATAGAGTCGATATATTGACTACCCCTATCGCCCCAAATTAGATCTGCCTCCAGTGCACCCATAAACAGGTTCGCAAACGAGGGTGATATTTTTGAGCCCATGGCTACACCTTGCTTTTGTTTGTACCAATGTTTGTCACACATGAAAAAGTTGTTTTTGAGAACTAGTTCTATCATAGTGGACAGCATTTCCGTATGTTTCAATAAGGTGGCCGGTCTATTACCAAGACATTTGTTGATAGCCTGAATACCTAAGTCTATATCGATGCTGGTATATAGAGATACCACGTCCATCGTCACAAGATGAAACTCTTCCTGCCATTCCATATCTGCTAAAGTACTTAATATATGTTTAGAATCCTGAATATAGGAAGGTAAGTTTTTGACTATTGGTCCCAAAAAAAGGTCTGCATATTCTGCTAGCCTTTCCGTAGGGCCACCCATACCAGATACAATGGGTCTCCCTGGTGGAAAAGGTAGGTTCTTGTGAATCTTAGGCAAGGTGTAAAGCCATGGATAGGTCGGTCTAAAAACTTTTAGGTATAGATATTCTTCCTCGTTCAGTAACCCCAACTGCTTCCAATTCAACAAATGGGAGTTGATTAGTATTGTGAGAGGACCAATGGGGTTGTAAGTGAGGCGTTCATAGCATACTGTATCTTGCAATTGTTGACTAATTTCTAGTTGATAATCTATGCGATCCATTACCACTACATTCCCTCCCTTGTCCGCCTCTCGTATAGTGATTGTATTATCATTCATAAGTGTGTTTAGTGCCACTCTTTCCCCACTGGTAAGGTTGTCCTTGTATTTGAACATTCTGCTCTTGCGTAGATGGTTCAGGTTGTCAAGATCTTCTGATACACATTTATAGAAATTATCTATCGCATTGCCTCCAGGTAATGTGGGAATCCATTTAGACTTGGACTTAAGCCCACTGACAATGCTATAGTCTGATTCTATATTTAACTCTTCTAGAAGAGTGTCCATGTCAAGAGGAGAGTCTTCCATATCGGTCAAAGATAAGAGAAGATGAGTTGCATGTACATCATTTATTGATAATGATTCGCTGGTGTCAGTTACAGGTGCAGTGACATTCATACCTCTATCCCTTTGCTCCATACCAAAGAAATGCTTTTTCAGTTTCAGGTTCCTCACAAATTTAAACAAATCAATTTTCATTTTACATATGTCACCAGTTGCATATGGGTTGAAACTAAGACCTTTGCTGAGGAGGGAAACCATGTCTGGAGTAAGATGTAGTTTGGACAGATTGATCACCTGTACTTCCCTAGTGTCGGCACCAGCTAATTCCTGTTGGCCCCTGACCTCAACTTCCTTCTGTAATCCTCTGTGCTTTCGTCCCCTACCCCTCCTGCCCCTCCTGGTTTTGGATCTGACTGGTTTCTTGCTGTAGGGAATCTGTTGCCCTTCCTGATCCGTAAAACTTCCTGGAAAAAAGGTGGCATGCCTTGTCTGTCCTGGTTGTCTGATTCTCCCCCTACAGTACCCACAGAATTTAGAGAGGTATTGCTTGATGAAAGGGAGGCAGGTTCTGAGCCTTGGGTCCTTTTGTTTGTATTCTTAGCACTATTAGGAATTAAGGAGTCATACTTCTTGTCAAAAGTAAAAATTCGACCACGGGTGTAGTCCAACTCATCTCTTCTTAATTGCCTGGCTTTCCTATTCTTAATATCAGATTGATGTTTTAATAGGATTTCATCCAGGATAGTATAATTCTTAACAGTAGATTCAGGTCTATTTAGATCTTTAATCTCTTGTTCAATGGTAGCTATTTCTGCTTGTAGTTTAGTGACTCTGCGCTCTGCGCTCACAATTAATATTTCCATTAGTGTAATCGAGTTATTGGAGAGAGATTCTTCCCATTTAATCATGAGGTCGGCGTCTAGGTCATCGTAAGTGGGAAAAATTTGGCCTCTCAGACCTCTGGGGACACGTTTTAACCTTAGATATTGTTTAAGGGTTGCCCCATCCCACCATTTAGAGTTTTCTAGCTTCTTTAAGCGTTCCAATTTAATGAATTTATCTCTGAGGCCCTCAATACGAGGGGGATTGGTGCTGGTGGAGGCAGTTTGAGTGGACATGCCTTTTGCTAGGTTCTCAAACAACTCTTCTGCCATTTTGGTACGATCCATCTTGGCGATGCTTGTTTTATCTAGAAATGGTATACTAGAAATCTCCTCAAAGTTTATACAATGCGTGGCGGCTACCCTAGACTGCAATTGGACTAGAAGAACGAAGGTTTTTTATCAGTGAAAGGGTGCACTGCCTGTTTTAGACGCATATAGTTCTAGACAACAAGAGTTTCTTAGGTGCTAGACGGCGAGTGGACAAACCCAAACCACTCCTGTGAGCAAGAAATACTCCTAATACGTAATTGGTTTGCCGTAGCACTCTATAAAGTAAAGACGTTTTGTACAATGACAATATACAAGCATGTTCCAGAGCACAAAATGACAGAAGTTGACAAATTCCACAAGATGAGTAAATCTTGGCGTCTTTAATGAAGATTACAGCCAGCCGACACGTGTTTCATCGCCTTCGCGATTCATCAGGGCTGAAACAAATAAATAAGTTGCATATAGCATATACTTTGTACATATAAATTACGTATACCAGACCATGTTGTCTGGGTATTATATCTATACAATAAATGCTTCCTCCAGCAGTGAGCATACAGTGATTGGTTCCAGCTTGTCATTTCTAGTGCTACCACAACACATCCGTGTCGAATCCAGTGTCTACCGTCGAAATTAAAACAGACGTGAGTATACGTGATAGTGATCGTGAAGGGATGTGTGGGAGAAGGTGGTAATTCACTGTATGTGGTTACGGTATTCAATGACACAGAGTGACAAAAACCTAAGGCGCAACGAGAGTGTCCTGACCGTGCGCGGCTCTTACATCCTTCATGCCAAACTTGTGATAGAGTGCAACAATGTGTCATTGAGAAGACATACCTAGACGGCCGTGTCAACATCCGAAGGTCTATATTAATGTTCAAAAAGGGAGAAAAAACCGAAAGATCTCATCACCAAATGTACTAAAGTGATGTCTGGGCAAGAAATCGCCACAGTAAGACTCATCTAAAAAACTTGCACTTGAACTCACCGCTTAGCTGGTGATAATTCCAACCCAGCCGGGCCTTCCCTGTTAGCACTAGTGTGAGTGCGTCCAGAAGCGGTGAAAATCCTAGTATCTGTGACATAATTGAGATAAAATATGTCACTAACGATATGCAGTGTCGCCCTCATCTATTAGTGGCTCTAAGCAGCATCTGCCTACGCCAGAGATGTCACAGGCATTTTTAAAATGAAGTCCTATTGCTATATACCAGTGCTATGGAATTCGCTGTTTACTATGGTAAATGATACATGTTCATTAGTCTCTACAATTCTGTATTCCTGCGTAGAATACTTTATGTACTATCATACACGGAAGTGCACTTAGACTTACATCTGTTATGACAGTATATACTTTCAAGGACGGGCTCGGAAATCACTCGAAATCTTTCATCAGACTTTCGAAACTTCTCTGGTTAGAAGTATGCTGTTAAGAGGAGAATACTGTTTTTATCTGTACTATTATGAATCGTTATCATATAGTGCTAATATCTGCTCACGCGTGATTCTAGTCTTACCCACATTAGTTCAATACCATGAGAACCTGGTGCGGTCCCCAGATTGGTTGGTGTCGTAAGCTGTAGACAGTAAGAAAAGGCGGGATTAAGGAAACTCACTCGTTGCTACTAAATACCCACATACTGCACCCATCTATATAAGCGTGGACGCATCGTTCCCACTTACCCGTGTGCGGCGTTTCTACGGAGCAGCAAGTGAGTGCAGCTCTTCCCGGGCCCGGTTCCGTGTATGGACACGTGACCACGTTTACGCCCATATAACAGCGCGTCATGAGCGCACGACGCTGCTTGCAATGTGAGTGTAGTCTGGGACGAAAAACGGGTCGGCCATATTGGAACGATAGATTATCGTATCTCTACATAATAAATAGGTTTTAACTGTTGTTCCTGAATTTAATTAGTAGAGATGGATATTACGATTAAAGCTGAGAATTGTATTTAATCGGCGAAACAGTATTACCGTCAAAGAGTGAAACAGTAAAACGCCATAATGACGTGCGCAATATACTACGTCATGAATACAGAATTTAGTGTTTGTCTGCATCACGGAATTCCATATCTTTATTTGTTACGTTCCCATTCCCCAGTGCACAGTGACATTCCGAATCTAGTTATGTGTGCTATGGTGCAGCATGCACCGTGATTAAAACTATGTAAAATATCGATTTGTCTATTATTGTGAGAAATGCCCAATCATACTGTGACAGCCTATCACAATACAATAAGTATTTTCTCTTGATCCATGTTTCAGTATTTACATCAGTATCTGTCGGCGCGGGAAATACATCCTAGCATTAAGAGAGATGTAACATCACAATCCTCTCACATGTATCCACATATGATGATCTACAGTTTTGCTGAATCCCTTGACCCTCTAAGATGCGTTCAAAATCACAATCTATTATATTCAGTCACCCAAAAAGTATTGCATCTCATGGTCATAATTCAAACCCAATTTTACAGATTTCAAACGCATAATCCAGGTCGCTTCTGTGCGTCTTAGTCTTAATTCGCGATTGCCACCTCTTATGGCCAAAGGTATCGTTTCTATGCCAAAAAATTGTACATTTTTGTTTGTGTGACTTTGTTGGCAGGAGGCCACATGTAAAGCCACCGGATATTTGGGGTCACAGTTGACAATAGCTCTCATATGTTCCAACATTCTTTCTTTCAAAGATCTGATCGTGCTCCCCACATATCTTTTGCCACATAAACATTCAATGATATAGATGACAAATTTAGTTGTGCAGTTAATATTGCTTTTGATGTTATAACATACTCCATCAGAGCCCTTAAAACAGGTTGTTCCATGTTTAGCCCATTTACACATGCTGCAGAATCCGCATTTGTGGAAACCCAGACCACGTTGTGTCAACCAATCTGCACTCCTAGTGTCCCGGGGTACAGTGGGACTCAACTTGTTCCGTAATGTATTGCCTCTTCTGAATGAGATAAGTGGTCGTTCTGTGATGCAGTCACACAGTGCTTTTTCGGACTTCAAAAAACTCCAGTGTTTCGTGAGACTTTTTCTTAGATCAGAGTGGAGTGAGTTGAAGTCCGTGACCATTCTTATGATATTCTTATCATCAGTATTCAGTTTTTGTTTAGTGGTTAGAGTGTCTATTCTCTTCACTTTCTTAATCCTCTGTTCAGCTTTCACAATAGAGTTTTTTACATAGCCCCTGGCCTGAAATCTTTCTTTCATGCTAGTCATGCATCTCCCGAACTCAACATCCTCACTACAGTTTCTTCTTGCCCGTACAAATTCACCAAAAGGTATGGCGTTAATTTGGTGTGGGGGGTGAGAGCTGGTGGCATGCAAGATTGCATTGCATGCTGTTGACTTCCTGAACAATCTACTGTGCAAGCAATTAGAAGATACATAGAATTCAATGTCTAGGAATTCTATATTTGTTTTGCTCCACTGCATAGTGAAGCTGATTTTCCATGTATTGTCATTTAAATATTGAAAGAAATTTTGTAGTAATTCCTCTGAGCCTGACCAAATAAGGATGCAATCATCAATATACCGACCCCAGAATATTATAGAGTCGATATATTGACTACCCCTATCGCCCCAAATTAGATCTGCCTCCAGTGCACCCATAAACAGGTTCGCAAACGAGGGTGATATTTTTGAGCCCATGGCTACACCTTGCTTTTGTTTGTACCAATGTTTGTCACACATGAAAAAGTTGTTTTTGAGAACTAGTTCTATCATAGTGGACAGCATTTCCGTATGTTTCAATAAGGTGGCCGGTCTATTACCAAGACATTTGTTGATAGCCTGAATACCTAAGTCTATATCGATGCTGGTATATAGAGATACCACGTCCATCGTCACAAGATGAAACTCTTCCTGCCATTCCATATCTGCTAAAGTACTTAATATATGTTTAGAATCCTGAATATAGGAAGGTAAGTTTTTGACTATTGGTCCCAAAAAAAGGTCTGCATATTCTGCTAGCCTTTCCGTAGGGCCACCCATACCAGATACAATGGGTCTCCCTGGTGGAAAAGGTAGGTTCTTGTGAATCTTAGGCAAGGTGTAAAGCCATGGATAGGTCGGTCTAAAAACTTTTAGGTATAGATATTCTTCCTCGTTCAGTAACCCCAACTGCTTCCAATTCAACAAATGGGAGTTGATTAGTATTGTGAGAGGACCAATGGGGTTGTAAGTGAGGCGTTCATAGCATACTGTATCTTGCAATTGTTGACTAATTTCTAGTTGATAATCTATGCGATCCATTACCACTACATTCCCTCCCTTGTCCGCCTCTCGTATAGTGATTGTATTATCATTCATAAGTGTGTTTAGTGCCACTCTTTCCCCACTGGTAAGGTTGTCCTTGTATTTGAACATTCTGCTCTTGCGTAGATGGTTCAGGTTGTCAAGATCTTCTGATACACATTTATAGAAATTATCTATCGCATTGCCTCCAGGTAATGTGGGAATCCATTTAGACTTGGACTTAAGCCCACTGACAATGCTATAGTCTGATTCTATATTTAACTCTTCTAGAAGAGTGTCCATGTCAAGAGGAGAGTCTTCCATATCGGTCAAAGATAAGAGAAGATGAGTTGCATGTACATCATTTATTGATAATGATTCGCTGGTGTCAGTTACAGGTGCAGTGACATTCATACCTCTATCCCTTTGCTCCATACCAAAGAAATGCTTTTTCAGTTTCAGGTTCCTCACAAATTTAAACAAATCAATTTTCATTTTACATATGTCACCAGTTGCATATGGGTTGAAACTAAGACCTTTGCTGAGGAGGGAAACCATGTCTGGAGTAAGATGTAGTTTGGACAGATTGATCACCTGTACTTCCCTAGTGTCGGCACCAGCTAATTCCTGTTGGCCCCTGACCTCAACTTCCTTCTGTAATCCTCTGTGCTTTCGTCCCCTACCCCTCCTGCCCCTCCTGGTTTTGGATCTGACTGGTTTCTTGCTGTAGGGAATCTGTTGCCCTTCCTGATCCGTAAAACTTCCTGGAAAAAAGGTGGCATGCCTTGTCTGTCCTGGTTGTCTGATTCTCCCCCTACAGTACCCACAGAATTTAGAGAGGTATTGCTTGATGAAAGGGAGGCAGGTTCTGAGCCTTGGGTCCTTTTGTTTGTATTCTTAGCACTATTAGGAATTAAGGAGTCATACTTCTTGTCAAAAGTAAAAATTCGACCACGGGTGTAGTCCAACTCATCTCTTCTTAATTGCCTGGCTTTCCTATTCTTAATATCAGATTGATGTTTTAATAGGATTTCATCCAGGATAGTATAATTCTTAACAGTAGATTCAGGTCTATTTAGATCTTTAATCTCTTGTTCAATGGTAGCTATTTCTGCTTGTAGTTTAGTGACTCTGCGCTCTGCGCTCACAATTAATATTTCCATTAGTGTAATCGAGTTATTGGAGAGAGATTCTTCCCATTTAATCATGAGGTCGGCGTCTAGGTCATCGTAAGTGGGAAAAATTTGGCCTCTCAGACCTCTGGGGACACGTTTTAACCTTAGATATTGTTTAAGGGTTGCCCCATCCCACCATTTAGAGTTTTCTAGCTTCTTTAAGCGTTCCAATTTAATGAATTTATCTCTGAGGCCCTCAATACGAGGGGGATTGGTGCTGGTGGAGGCAGTTTGAGTGGACATGCCTTTTGCTAGGTTCTCAAACAACTCTTCTGCCATTTTGGTACGATCCATCTTGGCGATGCTTGTTTTATCTAGAAATGGTATACTAGAAATCTCCTCAAAGTTTATACAATGCGTGGCGGCTACCCTAGACTGCAATTGGACTAGAAGAACGAAGGTTTTTTATCAGTGAAAGGGTGCACTGCCTGTTTTAGACGCATATAGTTCTAGACAACAAGAGTTTCTTAGGTGCTAGACGGCGAGTGGACAAACCCAAACCACTCCTGTGAGCAAGAAATACTCCTAATACGTAATTGGTTTGCCGTAGCACTCTATAAAGTAAAGACGTTTTGTACAATGACAATATACAAGCATGTTCCAGAGCACAAAATGACAGAAGTTGACAAATTCCACAAGATGAGTAAATCTTGGCGTCTTTAATGAAGATTACAGCCAGCCGACACGTGTTTCATCGCCTTCGCGATTCATCAGGGCTGAAACAAATAAATAAGTTGCATATAGCATATACTTTGTACATATAAATTACTTATACCAGACCATGTTGTCTGGGTATTATATCTATACAATAAATGCTTCCTCCAGCAGTGAGCATACAGTGATTGGTTCCAGCTTGTCATTTCTAGTGCTACCACAACACATCCGTGTCGAATCCAGTGTCTACCGTCGAAATTAAAACAGACGTGAGTATACGTGATAGTGATCGTGAAGGGATGTGTGGGAGAAGGTGGTAATTCACTGTATGTGGTTACGGTATTCAATGACACAGAGTGACAAAAACCTAAGGCGCAACGAGAGTGTCCTGACCGTGCGCGGCTCTTACATCCTTCATGCCAAACTTGTGATAGAGTGCAACAATGTGTCATTGAGAAGACATACCTAGACGGCCGTGTCAACATCCGAAGGTCTATATTAATGTTCAAAAAGGGAGAAAAAACCGAAAGATCTCATCACCAAATGTACTAAAGTGATGTCTGGGCAAGAAATCGCCACAGTAAGACTCATCTAAAAAACTTGCACTTGAACTCACCGCTTAGCTGGTGATAATTCCAACCCAGCCGGGCCTTCCCTGTTAGCACTAGTGTGAGTGCGTCCAGAAGCGGTGAAAATCCTAGTATCTGTGACATAATTGAGATAAAATATGTCACTAACGATATGCAGTGTCGCCCTCATCTATTAGTGGCTCTAAGCAGCATCTGCCTACGCCAGAGATGTCACAGGCATTTTTAAAATGAAGTCCTATTGCTATATACCAGTGCTATGGAATTCGCTGTTTACTATGGTAAATGATACATGTTCATTAGTCTCTACAATTCTGTATTCCTGCGTAGAATACTTTATGTACTATCATACACGGAAGTGCACTTAGACTTACATCTGTTATGACAGTATATACTTTCAAGGACGGGCTCGGAAATCACTCGAAATCTTTCATCAGACTTTCGAAACTTCTCTGGTTAGAAGTATGCTGTTAAGAGGAGAATACTGTTTTTATCTGTACTATTATGAATCGTTATCATATAGTGCTAATATCTGCTCACGCGTGATTCTAGTCTTACCCACATTAGTTCAATACCATGAGAACCTGGTGCGGTCCCCAGATTGGTTGGTGTCGTAAGCTGTAGACAGTAAGAAAAGGCGGGATTAAGGAAACTCACTCGTTGCTACTAAATACCCACATACTGCACCCATCTATATAAGCGTGGACGCATCGTTCCCACTTACCCGTGTGCGGCGTTTCTACGGAGCAGCAAGTGAGTGCAGCTCTTCCCGGGCCCGGTTCCGTGTATGGACACGTGACCACGTTTACGCCCATATAACAGCGCGTCATGAGCGCACGACGCTGCTTGCAATGTGAGTGTAGTCTGGGACGAAAAACGGGTCGGCCATATTGGAACGATAGATTATCGTATCTCTACATAATAAATAGGTTTTAACTGTTGTTCCTGAATTTAATTAGTAGAGATGGATATTACGATTAAAGCTGAGAATTGTATTTAATCGGCGAAACAGTATTACCGTCAAAGAGTGAAACAGTAAAACGCCATAATGACGTGCGCAATATACTACGTCATGAATACAGAATTTAGTGTTTGTCTGCATCACGGAATTCCATATCTTTATTTGTTACGTTCCCATTCCCCAGTGCACAGTGACATTCCGAATCTAGTTATGTGTGCTATGGTGCAGCATGCACCGTGATTAAAACTATGTAAAATATCGATTTGTCTATTATTGTGAGAAATGCCCAATCATACTGTGACAGCCTATCACAATACAATAAGTATTTTCTCTTGATCCATGTTTCAGTATTTACATCAGTATCTGTCGGCGCGGGAAATACATCCTAGCATTAAGAGAGATGTAACATCACAATCCTCTCACATGTATCCACATATGATGATCTACAGTTTTGATTCACAAGAACCTACCTTTTCCACCAGGGAGACCCATTGTATCTGGTATGGGTGGCCCTACGGAAAGGCTAGCAGAATATGCAGACCTTTTTTTGGGACCAATAGTCAAAAACTTACCTTCCTATATTCAGGATTCTAAACATATATTAAGTACTTTAGCAGATATGGAATGGCAGGAAGAGTTTCATCTTGTGACGATGGACGTGGTATCTCTATATACCAGCATCGATATAGACTTAGGTATTCAGGCTATCAACAAATGTCTTGGTAATAGACCGGCCACCTTATTGAAACATAATTAAATGCTGTCCACTATGATAGAACTAGTTCTCAAAAACAACTTTTTCATGTGTGACAAACATTGGTACAAACAAAAGCAAGGTGTAGCCATGGGCTCAAAAATATCACCCTCGTTTGCGAACCTGTTTATGGGTGCACTGGAGGCAGATCTAATTTGGGGCGATAGGGGTAGTCAATATATCGACTCTATAATATTCTGGGGTCGGTATATTGATGATTGCATCCTTATTTGGTCAGGCTCAGAGGAATTACTACAAAATTTCTTTCAATATTTAAATGACAATACATGGAAAATCAGCTTCACTATGCAGTGGAGCAAAACAAATATAGAATTCCTAGACATTGAATTCTATGTATCTTCTAATTGCTTGCACAGTAGATTGTTCAGGAAGTCAACAGCATGCAATGCAATCTTGCATGCCACCAGCTCTCACCCCCCACACCAAATTAACGCCATACCTTTTGGTGAATTTGTACGGGCAAGAAGAAACTGTAGTGAGGATGTTGAGTTCGGGAGATGCATGACTAGCATGAAAGAAAGATTTCAGGCCAGGGGCTATGTAAAAAACTCTATTGTGAAAGCTGAACAGAGGATTAAGAAAGTGAAGAGAATAGACACTCTAACCACTAAACAAAAACTGAATACTGATGATAAGAATATCATAAGAATGGTCACGGACTTCAACTCACTCCACTCTGATCTAAGAAAAAGTCTCACGAAACACTGGAGTTTTTTGAAGTCCGAAAAAGCACTGTGTGACTGCATCACAGAACGACCACTTATCTCATTCAGAAGAGGCAATACATTACGGAACAAGTTGAGTCCCACTGTACCCCGGGACACTAGGAGTGCAGATTGGTTGACACAACGTGGTCTGGGTTTCCACAAATGCGGATTCTGCAGCATGTGTAAATGGGCTAAACATGGAACAACCTGTTTTAAGGGCCCTGATGGAGTATGTTATAACATCAAAAGCAATATTAACTGCACAACTAAATTTGTCATCTATATCATTGAATGTTTATGTGGCAAAAGATATGTGGGGAGCACGATCAGATCTTTGAAAGAAAGAATGTTGGAACATATGAGAGCTATTGTCAACTGTGACCCCAAATATCCGGTGGCTTTACATGTGGCCTCCTGCCAACAAAGTCACACAAACAAAAATGTACAATTTTTTGGCATAGAAACGATACCTTTGGCCATAAGAGGTGGCAATCGCGAATTAAGACTAAGACGCACAGAAGCGACCTGGATTATGCGTTTGAAATCTGTAAAATTGGGTTTGAATTATGACCATGAGATGCAATACTTTTTGGGTGACTGAATATAATAGATTGTGATTTTGAACGCATCTTAGAGGGTCAAGGGATTCAGCAAAACTGTAGATCATCATATGTGGATACATGTGAGAGGATTGTGATGTTACATCTCTCTTAATGCTAGGATGTATTTCCCGCGCCGACAGATACTGATGTAAATACTGAAACATGGATCAAGAGAAAATACTTATTGTATTGTGATAGGCTGTCACAGTATGATTGGGCATTTCTCACAATAATAGACAAATCGATATTTTACATAGTTTTAATCACGGTGCATGCTGCACCATAGCACACATAACTAGATTCGGAATGTCACTGTGCACTGGGGAATGGGAACGTAACAAATAAAGATATGGAATTCCGTGATGCAGACAAACACTAAATTCTGTATTCATGACGTAGTATATTGCGCACGTCATTATGGCGTTTTACTGTTTCACTCTTTGACGGTAATACTGTTTCGCCGATTAAATACAAGTCTCAGCTTTAATCGTAATATCCATCTCTACTAATTAAATTCAGGAACAACAGTTAAAACCTATTTATTATGTAGAGATACGATAATCTATCGTTCCAATATGGCCGACCCGTTTTTCGTCCCAGACTACACTCACATTGCAAGCAGCGTCGTGCGCTCATGACGCGCTGTTATATGGGCGTAAACGTGGTCACGTGTCCATACACGGAACCGGGCCCGGGAAGAGCTGCACTCACTTGCTGCTCCGTAGAAACGCCGCACACGGGTAAGTGGGAACGATGCGTCCACGCTTATATAGATGGGTGCAGTATGTGGGTATTTAGTAGCAACGAGTGAGTTTCCTTAATCCCGCCTTTTCTTACTGTCTACAGCTTACGACACCAACCAATCTGGGGACCGCACCAGGTTCTCATGGTATTGAACTAATGTGGGTAAGACTAGAATCACGCGTGAGCAGATATTAGCACTATATGATAACGATTCATAATAGTACAGATAAAAACAGTATTCTCCTCTTAACAGCATACTTCTAACCAGAGAAGTTTCGAAAGTCTGATGAAAGATTTCGAGTGATTTCCGAGCCCGTCCTTGAAAGTATATACTGTCATAACAGATGTAAGTCTAAGTGCACTTCCGTGTATGATAGTACATAAAGTATTCTACGCAGGAATACAGAATTGTAGAGACTAATGAACATGTATCATTTACCATAGTAAACAGCGAATTCCATAGCACTGGTATATAGCAATAGGACTTCATTTTAAAAATGCCTGTGACATCTCTGGCGTAGGCAGATGCTGCTTAGAGCCACTAATAGATGAGGGCGACACTGCATATCGTTAGTGACATATTTTATCTCAATTATGTCACAGATACTAGGATTTTCACCGCTTCTGGACGCACTCACACTAGTGCTAACAGGGAAGGCCCGGCTGGGTTGGAATTATCACCAGCTAAGCGGTGAGTTCAAGTGCAAGTTTTTTAGATGAGTCTTACTGTGGCGATTTCTTGCCCAGACATCACTTTAGTACATTTGGTGATGAGATCTTTCGGTTTTTTCTCCCTTTTTGAACATTAATATAGACCTTCGGATGTTGACACAGCCGTCTAGGTATGTCTTCTCAATGACACATTGTTGCACTCTATCACAAGTTTGGCATGAAGGATGTAAGAGCCGCGCACGGTCAGGACACTCTCGTTGCGCCTTAGGTTTTTGTCACTCTGTGTCATTGAATACCGTAACCACATACAGTGAATTACCACCTTCTCCCACACATCCCTTCACGATCACTATCACGTATACTCACGTCTGTTTTAATTTCGACGGTAGACACTGGATTCGACACGGATGTGTTGTGGTAGCACTAGAAATGACAAGCTGGAACCAATCACTGTATGCTCACTGCTGGAGGAAGCATTTATTGTATAGATATAATACCCAGACAACATGGTCTGGTATAAGTAATTTATATGTACAAAGTATATGCTATATGCAACTTATTTATTTGTTTCAGCCCTGATGAATCGCGAAGGCGATGAAACACGTGTCGGCTGGCTGTAATCTTCATTAAAGACGCCAAGATTTACTCATCTTGTGGAATTTGTCAACTTCTGTCATTTTGTGCTCTGGAACATGCTTGTATATTGTCATTGTACAAAACATCTTTACTTTATAGAGTGCTACGGCAAACCAATTACGTATTAGGAGTATTTCTTGCTCACAGGAGTGGTTTGGGTTTGTCCACTCGCCGTCTAGCACCTAAGAAACTCTTGTTGTCTAGAACTATATGCGTCTAAAACAGGCAGTGCACCCTTTCACTGATAAAAAACCTTCGTTCTTCTAGTCCAATTGCAGTCTAGGGTAGCCGCCACGCATTGTATAAACTTTGAGGAGATTTCTAGTATACCATTTCTAGATAAAACAAGCATCGCCAAGATGGATCGTACCAAAATGGCAGAAGAGTTGTTTGAGAACCTAGCAAAAGGCATGTCCACTCAAACTGCCTCCACCAGCACCAATCCCCCTCGTATTGAGGGCCTCAGAGATAAATTCATTAAATTGGAACGCTTAAAGAAGCTAGAAAACTCTAAATGGTGGGATGGGGCAACCCTTAAACAATATCTAAGGTTAAAACGTGTCCCCAGAGGTCTGAGAGGCCAAATTTTTCCCACTTACGATGACCTAGACGCCGACCTCATGATTAAATGGGAAGAATCTCTCTCCAATAACTCGATTACACTAATGGAAATATTAATTGTGAGCGCAGAGCGCAGAGTCACTAAACTACAAGCAGAAATAGCTACCATTGAACAAGAGATTAAAGATCTAAATAGACCTGAATCTACTGTTAAGAATTATACTATCCTGGATGAAATCCTATTAAAACATCAATCTGATATTAAGAATAGGAAAGCCAGGCAATTAAGAAGAGATGAGTTGGACTACACCCGTGGTCGAATTTTTACTTTTGACAAGAAGTATGACTCCTTAATTCCTAATAGTGCTAAGAATACAAACAAAAGGACCCAAGGCTCAGAACCTGCCTCCCTTTCATCAAGCAATACCTCTCAAAATTCTGTGGGTACTGTAGGGGGAGAATCAGACAACCAGAACAGACAAGGCATGCCACCTTTTTTCCAGGAAGTTTTACGGATCAGGAAGGGCAACAGATTCCCTACAGCAAGAAACCAGTCAGATCCAAAACCAGGAGGGGCAGGAGGGGTAGGGGACGAAAGCACAGAGGATTACAGAAGGAAGTTGAGGTCAGGGGCCAACAGGAATTAGCTGGTGCCGACACTAGGGAAGTACAGGTGATCAATCTGTCCAAACTACATCTTACTCCAGACATGGTTTCCCTCCTCAGCAAAGGTCTTAGTTTCAACCCATATGCAACTGGTGACATATGTAAAATGAAAATTGATTTGTTTAAATTTGTGAGGAACCTGAAACTGAAAAAGCATTTCTTTGGTATGGAGCAAAGGGATAGAGGTATGAATGTCACTGCACCTGTAACTGACACCAGCGAATCATTATCAATAAATGATGTACATGCAACTCATCTTCTCTTATCTTTGACCGATATGGAAGACTCTCCTCTTGACATGGACACTCTTCTAGAAGAGTTAAATATAGAATCAGACTATAGCATTGTCAGTGGGCTTAAGTCCAAGTCTAAATGGATTCCCACATTACCTGGAGGCAATGCGATAGATAATTTCTATAAATGTGTATCAGAAGATCTTGACAACCTGAACCATCTACGCAAGAGCAGAATGTTCAAATACAAGGACAACCTTACCAGTGGGGAAAGAGTGGCACTAAACACACTTATGAATGATAATACAATCACTATACGAGAGGCGGACAAGGGAGGGAATGTAGTGGTAATGGATCGCATAGATTATCAACTAGAAATTAGTCAACAATTGCAAGATACAGTATGCTATGAACGCCTCACTTACAACCCCATTGGTCCTCTCACAATACTAATCAACTCCCATTTGTTGAATTGGAAGCAGTTGGGGTTACTGAACGAGGAAGAATATCTATACCTAAAAGTTTTTAGACCGACCTATCCATGGCTTTACACCTTGCCTAAGATTCACAAGAACCTACCTTTTCCACCAGGGAGACCCATTGTATCTGGTATGGGTGGCCCTACGGAAAGGCTAGCAGAATATGCAGACCTTTTTTTGGGACCAATAGTCAAAAACTTACCTTCCTATATTCAGGATTCTAAACATATATTAAGTACTTTAGCAGATATGGAATGGCAGGAAGAGTTTCATCTTGTGACGATGGACGTGGTATCTCTATATACCAGCATCGATATAGACTTAGGTATTCAGGCTATCAACAAATGTCTTGGTAATAGACCGGCCACCTTATTGAAACATACGGAAATGCTGTCCACTATGATAGAACTAGTTCTCAAAAACAACTTTTTCATGTGTGACAAACATTGGTACAAACAAAAGCAAGGTGTAGCCATGGGCTCAAAAATATCACCCTCGTTTGCGAACCTGTTTATGGGTGCACTGGAGGCAGATCTAATTTGGGGCGATAGGGGTAGTCAATATATCGACTCTATAATATTCTGGGGTCGGTATATTGATGATTGCATCCTTATTTGGTCAGGCTCAGAGGAATTACTACAAAATTTCTTTCAATATTTAAATGACAATACATGGAAAATCAGCTTCACTATGCAGTGGAGCAAAACAAATATAGAATTCCTAGACATTGAATTCTATGTATCTTCTAATTGCTTGCACAGTAGATTGTTCAGGAAGTCAACAGCATGCAATGCAATCTTGCATGCCACCAGCTCTCACCCCCCACACCAAATTAACGCCATACCTTTTGGTGAATTTGTACGGGCAAGAAGAAACTGTAGTGAGGATGTTGAGTTCGGGAGATGCATGACTAGCATGAAAGAAAGATTTCAGGCCAGGGGCTATGTAAAAAACTCTATTGTGAAAGCTGAACAGAGGATTAAGAAAGTGAAGAGAATAGACACTCTAACCACTAAACAAAAACTGAATACTGATGATAAGAATATCATAAGAATGGTCACGGACTTCAACTCACTCCACTCTGATCTAAGAAAAAGTCTCACGAAACACTGGAGTTTTTTGAAGTCCGAAAAAGCACTGTGTGACTGCATCACAGAACGACCACTTATCTCATTCAGAAGAGGCAATACATTACGGAACAAGTTGAGTCCCACTGTACCCCGGGACACTAGGAGTGCAGATTGGTTGACACAACGTGGTCTGGGTTTCCACAAATGCGGATTCTGCAGCATGTGTAAATGGGCTAAACATGGAACAACCTGTTTTAAGGGCCCTGATGGAGTATGTTATAACATCAAAAGCAATATTAACTGCACAACTAAATTTGTCATCTATATCATTGAATGTTTATGTGGCAAAAGATATGTGGGGAGCACGATCAGATCTTTGAAAGAAAGAATGTTGGAACATATGAGAGCTATTGTCAACTGTGACCCCAAATATCCGGTGGCTTTACATGTGGCCTCCTGCCAACAAAGTCACACAAACAAAAATGTACAATTTTTTGGCATAGAAACGATACCTTTGGCCATAAGAGGTGGCAATCGCGAATTAAGACTAAGACGCACAGAAGCGACCTGGATTATGCGTTTGAAATCTGTAAAATTGGGTTTGAATTATGACCATGAGATGCAATACTTTTTGGGTGACTGAATATAATAGATTGTGATTTTGAACGCATCTTAGAGGGTCAAGGGATTCAGCAAAACTGTAGATCATCATATGTGGATACATGTGAGAGGATTGTGATGTTACATCTCTCTTAATGCTAGGATGTATTTCCCGCGCCGACAGATACTGATGTAAATACTGAAACATGGATCAAGAGAAAATACTTATTGTATTGTGATAGGCTGTCACAGTATGATTGGGCATTTCTCACAATAATAGACAAATCGATATTTTACATAGTTTTAATCACGGTGCATGCTGCACCATAGCACACATAACTAGATTCGGAATGTCACTGTGCACTGGGGAATGGGAACGTAACAAATAAAGATATGGAATTCCGTGATGCAGACAAACACTAAATTCTGTATTCATGACGTAGTATATTGCGCACGTCATTATGGCGTTTTACTGTTTCACTCTTTGACGGTAATACTGTTTCGCCGATTAAATACAATTCTCAGCTTTAATCGTAATATCCATCTCTACTAATTAAATTCAGGAACAACAGTTAAAACCTATTTATTATGTAGAGATACGATAATCTATCGTTCCAATATGGCCGACCCGTTTTTCGTCCCAGACTACACTCACATTGCAAGCAGCGTCGTGCGCTCATGACGCGCTGTTATATGGGCGTAAACGTGGTCACGTGTCCATACACGGAACCGGGCCCGGGAAGAGCTGCACTCACTTGCTGCTCCGTAGAAACGCCGCACACGGGTAAGTGGGAACGATGCGTCCACGCTTATATAGATGGGTGCAGTATGTGGGTATTTAGTAGCAACGAGTGAGTTTCCTTAATCCCGCCTTTTCTTACTGTCTACAGCTTACGACACCAACCAATCTGGGGACCGCACCAGGTTCTCATGGTATTGAACTAATGTGGGTAAGACTAGAATCACGCGTGAGCAGATATTAGCACTATATGATAACGATTCATAATAGTACAGATAAAAACAGTATTCTCCTCTTAACAGCATACTTCTAACCAGAGAAGTTTCGAAAGTCTGATGAAAGATTTCGAGTGATTTCCGAGCCCGTCCTTGAAAGTATATACTGTCATAACAGATGTAAGTCTAAGTGCACTTCCGTGTATGATAGTACATAAAGTATTCTACGCAGGAATACAGAATTGTAGAGACTAATGAACATGTATCATTTACCATAGTAAACAGCGAATTCCATAGCACTGGTATATAGCAATAGGACTTCATTTTAAAAATGCCTGTGACATCTCTGGCGTAGGCAGATGCTGCTTAGAGCCACTAATAGATGAGGGCGACACTGCATATCGTTAGTGACATATTTTATCTCAATTATGTCACAGATACTAGGATTTTCACCGCTTCTGGACGCACTCACACTAGTGCTAACAGGGAAGGCCCGGCTGGGTTGGAATTATCACCAGCTAAGCGGTGAGTTCAAGTGCAAGTTTTTTAGATGAGTCTTACTGTGGCGATTTCTTGCCCAGACATCACTTTAGTACATTTGGTGATGAGATCTTTCGGTTTTTTCTCCCTTTTTGAACATTAATATAGACCTTCGGATGTTGACACGGCCGTCTAGGTATGTCTTCTCAATGACACATTGTTGCACTCTATCACAAGTTTGGCATGAAGGATGTAAGAGCCGCGCACGGTCAGGACACTCTCGTTGCGCCTTAGGTTTTTGTCACTCTGTGTCATTGAATACCGTAACCACATACAGTGAATTACCACCTTCTCCCACACATCCCTTCACGATCACTATCACGTATACTCACGTCTGTTTTAATTTCGACGGTAGACACTGGATTCGACACGGATGTGTTGTGGTAGCACTAGAAATGACAAGCTGGAACCAATCACTGTATGCTCACTGCTGGAGGAAGCATTTATTGTATAGATATAATACCCAGACAACATGGTCTGGTATAAGTAATTTATATGTACAAAGTTTATGCTATATGCAACTTATTTATTTGTTTCAGCCCTGATGAATCGCGAAGGCGATGAAACACGTGTCGGCTGGCTGTAATCTTCATTAAAGACGCCAAGATTTACTCATCTTGTGGAATTTGTCAACTTCTGTCATTTTGTGCTCTGGAACATGCTTGTATATTGTCATTGTACAAAACGTCTTTACTTTATAGAGTGCTACGGCAAACCAATTACGTATTAGGAGTATTTCTTGCTCACAGGAGTGGTTTGGGTTTGTCCACTCGCCGTCTAGCACCTAAGAAACTCTTGTTGTCTAGAACTATATGCGTCTAAAACAGGCAGTGCACCCTTTCACTGATAAAAAACCTTCGTTCTTCTAGTCCAATTGCAGTCTAGGGTAGCCGCCACGCATTGTATAAACTTTGAGGAGATTTCTAGTATACCATTTCTAGATAAAACAAGCATCGCCAAGATGGATCGTACCAAAATGGCAGAAGAGTTGTTTGAGAACCTAGCAAAAGGCATGTCCACTCAAACTGCCTCCACCAGCACCAATCCCCCTCGTATTGAGGGCCTCAGAGATAAATTCATTAAATTGGAACGCTTAAAGAAGCTAGAAAACTCTAAATGGTGGGATGGGGCAACCCTTAAACAATATCTAAGGTTAAAACGTGTCCCCAGAGGTCTGAGAGGCCAAATTTTTCCCACTTACGATGACCTAGACGCCGACCTCATGATTAAATGGGAAGAATCTCTCTCCAATAACTCGATTACACTAATGGAAATATTAATTGTGAGCGCAGAGCGCAGAGTCACTAAACTACAAGCAGAAATAGCTACCATTGAACAAGAGATTAAAGATCTAAATAGACCTGAATCTACTGTTAAGAATTATACTATCCTGGATGAAATCCTATTAAAACATCAATCTGATATTAAGAATAGGAAAGCCAGGCAATTAAGAAGAGATGAGTTGGACTACACCCGTGGTCGAATTTTTACTTTTGACAAGAAGTATGACTCCTTAATTCCTAATAGTGCTAAGAATACAAACAAAAGGACCCAAGGCTCAGAACCTGCCTCCCTTTCATCAAGCAATACCTCTCTAAATTCTGTGGGTACTGTAGGGGGAGAATCAGACAACCAGGACAGACAAGGCATGCCACCTTTTTTCCAGGAAGTTTTACGGATCAGGAAGGGCAACAGATTCCCTACAGCAAGAAACCAGTCAGATCCAAAACCAGGAGGGGCAGGAGGGGTAGGGGACGAAAGCACAGAGGATTACAGAAGGAAGTTGAGGTCAGGGGCCAACAGGAATTAGCTGGTGCCGACACTAGGGAAGTACAGGTGATCAATCTGTCCAAACTACATCTTACTCCAGACATGGTTTCCCTCCTCAGCAAAGGTCTTAGTTTCAACCCATATGCAACTGGTGACATATGTAAAATGAAAATTGATTTGTTTAAATTTGTGAGGAACCTGAAACTGAAAAAGCATTTCTTTGGTATGGAGCAAAGGGATAGAGGTATGAATGTCACTGCACCTGTAACTGACACCAGCGAATCATTATCAATAAATGATGTACATGCAACTCATCTTCTCTTATCTTTGACCGATATGGAAGACTCTCCTCTTGACATGGACACTCTTCTAGAAGAGTTAAATATAGAATCAGACTATAGCATTGTCAGTGGGCTTAAGTCCAAGTCTAAATGGATTCCCACATTACCTGGAGGCAATGCGATAGATAATTTCTATAAATGTGTATCAGAAGATCTTGACAACCTGAACCATCTACGCAAGAGCAGAATGTTCAAATACAAGGACAACCTTACCAGTGGGGAAAGAGTGGCACTAAACACACTTATGAATGATAATACAATCACTATACGAGAGGCGGACAAGGGAGGGAATGTAGTGGTAATGGATCGCATAGATTATCAACTAGAAATTAGTCAACAATTGCAAGATACAGTATGCTATGAACGCCTCACTTACAACCCCATTGGTCCTCTCACAATACTAATCAACTCCCATTTGTTGAATTGGAAGCAGTTGGGGTTACTGAACGAGGAAGAATATCTATACCTAAAAGTTTTTAGACCGACCTATCCATGGCTTTACACCTTGCCTAAGATTCACAAGAACCTACCTTTTCCACCAGGGAGACCCATTGTATCTGGTATGGGTGGCCCTACGGAAAGGCTAGCAGAATATGCAGACCTTTTTTTGGGACCAATAGTCAAAAACTTACCTTCCTATATTCAGGATTCTAAACATATATTAAGTACTTTAGCAGATATGGAATGGCAGGAAGAGTTTCATCTTGTGACGATGGACGTGGTATCTCTATATACCAGCATCGATATAGACTTAGGTATTCAGGCTATCAACAAATGTCTTGGTAATAGACCGGCCACCTTATTGAAACATACGGAAATGCTGTCCACTATGATAGAACTAGTTCTCAAAAACAACTTTTTCATGTGTGACAAACATTGGTACAAACAAAAGCAAGGTGTAGCCATGGGCTCAAAAATATCACCCACGTTTGCGAACCTGTTTATGGGTGCACTGGAGGCAGATCTAATTTGGGGCGATAGGGGTAGTCAATATATCGACTCTATAATATTCTGGGGTCGGTATATTGATGATTGCATCCTTATTTGGTCAGGCTCAGAGGAATTACTACAAAATTTCTTTCAATATTTAAATGACAATACATGGAAAATCAGCTTCACTATGCAGTGGAGCAAAACAAATATAGAATTCCTAGACATTGAATTCTATGTATCTTCTAATTGCTTGCACAGTAGATTGTTCAGGAAGTCAACAGCATGCAATGCAATCTTGCATGCCACCAGCTCTCACCCCCCACACTAAATTAACGCCATACCTTTTGGTGAATTTGTACGGGCAAGAAGAAACTGTAGTGAGGATGTTGAGTTCGGGAGATGCATGACTAGCATGAAAGAAAGATTTCAGGCCAGGGGCTATGTAAAAAACTCTATTGTGAAAGCTGAACAGAGGATTAAGAAAGTGAAGAGAATAGACACTCTAACCACTAAACAAAAACTGAATACTGATGATAAGAATATCATAAGAATGGTCACGGACTTCAACTCACTCCACTCTGATCTAAGAAAAAGTCTCACGAAACACTGGAGTTTTTTGAAGTCCGAAAAAGCACTGTGTGACTGCATCACAGAACGACCACTTATCTCATTCAGAAGAGGCAATACATTACGGAACAAGTTGAGTCCCACTGTACCCCGGGACACTAGGAGTGCAGATTGGTTGACACAACGTGGTCTGGGTTTCCACAAATGCGGATTCTGCAGCATGTGTAAATGGGCTAAACATGGAACAACCTGTTTTAAGGGCCCTGATGGAGTATGTTATAACATCAAAAGCAATATTAACTGCACAACTAAATTTGTCATCTATATCATTGAATGTTTATGTGGCAAAAGATATGTGGGGAGCACGATCAGATCTTTGAAAGAAAGAATGTTGGAACATATGAGAGCTATTGTCAACTGTGACCCCAAATATCCGGTGGCTTTACATGTGGCCTCCTGCCAACAAAGTCACACAAACAAAAATGTACAATTTTTTGGCATAGAAACGATACCTTTGGCCATAAGAGGTGGCAATCGCGAATTAAGACTAAGACGCACAGAAGCGACCTGGATTATGCGTTTGAAATCTGTAAAATTGGGTTTGAATTATGACCATGAGATGCAATACTTTTTGGGTGACTGAATATAATAGATTGTGATTTTGAACGCATCTTAGAGGGTCAAGGGATTCAGCAAAACTGTAGATCATCATATGTGGATACATGTGAGAGGATTGTGATGTTACATCTCTCTTAATGCTAGGATGTATTTCCCGCGCCGACAGATACTGATGTAAATACTGAAACATGGATCAAGAGAAAATACTTATTGTATTGTGATAGGCTGTCACAGTATGATTGGGCATTTCTCACAATAATAGACAAATCGATATTTTACATAGTTTTAATCACGGTGCATGCTGCACCATAGCACACATAACTAGATTCGGAATGTCACTGTGCACTGGGGAATGGGAACGTAACAAATAAAGATATGGAATTCCGTGATGCAGACAAACACTAAATTCTGTATTCATGACGTAGTATATTGCGCACGTCATTATGGCGTTTTACTGTTTCACTCTTTGACGGTAATACTGTTTCGCCGATTAAATACAATTCTCAGCTTTAATCGTAATATCCATCTCTACTAATTAAATTCAGGAACAACAGTTAAAACCTATTTATTATGTAGAGATACGATAATCTATCGTTCCAATATGGCCGACCCGTTTTTCGTCCCAGACTACACTCACATTGCAAGCAGCGTCGTGCGCTCATGACGCGCTGTTATATGGGCGTAAACGTGGTCACGTGTCCATACACGGAACCGGGCCCGGGAAGAGCTGCACTCACTTGCTGCTCCGTAGAAACGCCGCACACGGGTAAGTGGGAACGATGCGTCCACGCTTATATAGATGGGTGCAGTATGTGGGTATTTAGTAGCAACGAGTGAGTTTCCTTAATCCCGCCTTTTCTTACTGTCTACAGCTTACGACACCAACCAATCTGGGGACCGCACCAGGTTCTCATGGTATTGAACTAATGTGGGTAAGACTAGAATCACGCGTGAGCAGATATTAGCACTATATGATAACGATTCATAATAGTACAGATAAAAACAGTATTCTCCTCTTAACAGCATACTTCTAACCAGAGAAGTTTCGAAAGTCTGATGAAAGATTTCGAGTGATTTCCGAGCCCGTCCTTGAAAGTATATACTGTCATAACAGATGTAAGTCTAAGTGCACTTCCGTGTATGATAGTACATAAAGTATTCTACGCAGGAATACAGAATTGTAGAGACTAATGAACATGTATCATTTACCATAGTAAACAGCGAATTCCATAGCACTGGTATATAGCAATAGGACTTCATTTTAAAAATGCCTGTGACATCTCTGGCGTAGGCAGATGCTGCTTAGAGCCACTAATAGATGAGGGCGACACTGCATATCGTTAGTGACATATTTTATCTCAATTATGTCACAGATACTAGGATTTTCACCGCTTCTGGACGCACTCACACTAGTGCTAACAGGGAAGGCCCGGCTGGGTTGGAATTATCACCAGCTAAGCGGTGAGTTCAAGTGCAAGTTTTTTAGATGAGTCTTACTGTGGCGATTTCTTGCCCAGACATCACTTTAGTACATTTGGTGATGAGATCTTTCGGTTTTTTCTCCCTTTTTGAACATTAATATAGACCTTCGGATGTTGACACGGCCGTCTAGGTATGTCTTCTCAATGACACATTGTTGCACTCTATCACAAGTTTGGCATGAAGGATGTAAGAGCCGCGCACGGTCAGGACACTCTCGTTGCGCCTTAGGTTTTTGTCACTCTGTGTCATTGAATACCGTAACCACATACAGTGAATTACCACCTTCTCCCACACATCCCTTCACGATCACTATCACGTATACTCACGTCTGTTTTAATTTCGACGGTAGACACTGGATTCGACACGGATGTGTTGTGGTAGCACTAGAAATGACAAGCTGGAACCAATCACTGTATGCTCACTGCTGGAGGAAGCATTTATTGTATAGATATAATACCCAGACAACATGGTCTGGTATAAGTAATTTATATGTACAAAGTATATGCTATATGCAACTTATTTATTTGTTTCAGCCCTGATGAATCGCGAAGGCGATGAAACACGTGTCGGCTGGCTGTAATCTTCATTAAAGACGCCAAGATTTACTCATCTTGTGGAATTTGTCAACTTCTGTCATTTTGTGCTCTGGAACATGCTTGTATATTGTCATTGTACAAAACGTCTTTACTTTATAGAGTGCTACGGCAAACCAATTACGTATTAGGAGTATTTCTTGCTCACAGGAGTGGTTTGGGTTTGTCCACTCGCCGTCTAGCACCTAAGAAACTCTTGTTGTCTAGAACTATATGCGTCTAAAACAGGCAGTGCACCCTTTCACTGATAAAAAACCTTCGTTCTTCTAGTATCCTTGCAGCAAGTCCCAAAATGAGAGGCAGTCCATTAAGCACTGAGTGCACGAAGTTTGGAAATATTCCTAGGACTGCTTCAAAAGGTGCTAACAGTCCAGAAAATGTGGTCTTAAATATAGATACAATACCACTCGTATCAGACATGTTTAAGATATGACTTAACTACAAACTGCACCGTCCATTTCTCAGAAATGTTAAAAGGGCATGTATCTCAGCAGAAGTCCTTGCAACTTGTAGATCATAGGTTTCTTTGTCCGAGGTCAGTAGCACAGTTTTTTGCAAAAGAAGGCTTTCATTGTGACTTGGTTCTTGGAAACAATACTTGCATACAGCAAGTGACCCTGGCTGACACAGTTACTAGATATGGTATACCTGGCAACATGCCACAGCAGCGGTGATTGTCCAACATGAGGTAACTTCCATTAGAAAGTTGTCCGAAAATTGGATCAGTCAATGCAGCTGGTGAACCTTACAGGTGGCAGGATAAGTTGGTAGAGAAACCATCTCAGGCCCCGTGTAAATTAATACCCTGACAAAGGAGAGAACTGCTTAGTGCATTTTCACAATTTTTACCACTAAGAAACACTTCCCATCCCCCACTCCAACATCTGTGTGTGTACGGTAATTCCCAGAATGTCTTGATGTATTCTTTACCCAACCTTTCATAAGTGCCTGCTGGTATATGTTTTAGGCAATACTGAAAATGGAGCAATCACTCTGCCTGTTACAATTTTCCATGTATAATCCATTCAGTAGCTGGCTTTTCAGCAACTGAAAATGGCAATCTTTCCAGTTTTTCAATGCTCAGCACTGTATAGTCTGCTCCCCTCTGTGCCAGTTTGATCTATTTATCAGTGAGATTGAATTCTGAAAACAGTGACGTGGTATTGATTAAACACCAAGGCACATAGCCTGAATGAAGATTTTGCAACGTCCAGCCTAATAGCATGATAGAATGTAATTGCAACTAACCATGTTCCAACATGACCAAGTCCTCTTCCATGATTTCTCTGACAGAAGCCATTATGCTGTCCAATGAATATATCCTGGACGACAGAGTCGTTAACCCGTTGTCAACTACAGAGAGTTTCCTTTAAATTAATACAATCAATTTCTCGTATTCTTTCTGCAGTCTCTGCTTGCATAATCTTCCATGCATCATTATAAGCAGCATAGATACCAACATATATAAAACGTTTATAACGTCATGATCTTGTTCCTAGCAAGAATTCCCTAAGATCAGTACCATCTTTAAGTTAGGATAAGTGTTGCTTTACATCCTTAAGTGTAGATCTTTATTACCATTCAAGGCTGAGTTTCCTTACACTGTATCGTGTTACTATTCCTGGATGCTGTCTTTGAACATATCTTGGGTTTGGCCTATTGAATGTGAAACCCTGTGTTTTGTTCAGGAATCTATATTGACAGTTGTTTGTGTCTGTGGGCCAGATCAACCATTTATTCCAATCTGGATCTGTTCTGTTGTGATGCAAAATAGTATGTGCGTCGACCTCCCCGTCTAAAGTGTTATAGCTATCAGGTGCAGGTGTAGGTACGTACGGATTGTTCAGGTCTTTTATCTTGGCTAACCCAAGACAAGACGTCTGTTGGACAGTGTCATTCAAAAACATAATTTGCTCAGGGATGATACAGGCTCTAAACATAGCTTCTATACCCTGTACCTGCCAATCTTTTGTACCCCAGACAGTTTTTGTCTCAATGTTGTTGTTCCAAAAGTCGAAACCTAGTTTAGACACTTGGACATAAAAGGCTGCAGAATAAATCTGTTTTGTATTGGTCAAAATACTTTTCATTCCTGTTTTGTTTACATTTTTTAAGTAAAATGAATCTGGATTTGATACATTGAACCCTGAAAAGTATGGACATTTTCTCAAAAATGTTTTTGAGCTAACCTTTGGTGGCGTAGGACAATGTTTCCATTGGTTATACATTAATACATTTCTAGGCAGTGTTGATCGGTGCAAGAAACATTTGTTCATAGTCTGATGAACCTTCTAAATATTCATGATTTGTGAATACTGCAGATGTTTCTAAGTCTGACATCATATTATTAACAGTCTCGAAGTCCCAATCATCAAAAAAGGTACTAGATAAAACAAAGTCACTTAATGAAATCTTGAATTAGTGTGGAATCTTCAACAGCTCTGACAGGTCAAAAATGTCATATTCAGTTCTGTCCCAAGCTATACCACCAGGTATAGGAACGGCTGTGATGTTCACTGATGACAAGTCTCTTCGTTCACGATGTGACGATTTGTGTGGTTTGAGGAGTAAGTTGATGTTCTTACTTGCAGTGTGCATTTTGACATATCTTCATTCCCAAAGTTATTACCAGAGTCAACCAAATTAGAAGAAAAGCACCCCCAACACAATCCAAAGTTCAATCTATGGTGAAACCAGATAAGTCTTTTCCAGGTGATGAAAAAGGTCTGTCGCTTGTTCTTTGAATGTACTTTTTGCTGGCGTTGTTTCAGGTTTGCTGGAATCCTCAGAAAACGTATCAAAGTTAATGAAATAGCCAGAGGCAATTCTGTCAATGGTAGGGATTGCATCAGGATTCGTTGAAATCGCTGGAACCACTTGATCACTTGATACATTTGTGTAGTCTGATGCTACTTCGTTGTAGACTGGTGTTTCTTGAGAAACTGTTATTTGGGTTTCAAGAGGTACAAGTTCCATTGCTTTGTTGCATAAACCTTTGCGCACTGCAGATTCTTCAAAGGTGATGAGTTTCTCAGTTTGAACCTCTTGGATAGTAGCTAGAGCAAGGCATCTGCTACTTGGTCGGAGTCCACTTGGCCTACTGCTTAGTATGGGCCACATGATGTGGTTTGACCAGGTCGATGGACACGAACCTGTTCTCCTTTTTACAAGCAGGGGTGGCAGTAATACTGTTCTTGATCCGTGGATTGCAAGGACCGGTACTGCTTGTCTGTAAGAAGGCCCAAATTCCTTCTTGTCCGCGATCTTTTCTCTGACTAGATCCCCAAGCTTAGGAATCCAGACAGGCCTTGCTGGGACAGTTGGTTTTTCTTCAGTGGTGGTTTGTTTCAGGAACACGTTGCTTTGTTTCAGTCTTTTTTCATTTAAGTCCTGTAATACAGCCAAATGTTCTTTGATATCAAAGGGTTTTCGGTCTACCACTGAAGTCTGACAATCGAGGTCCACTACTAACATTCTGGTTTCAAAAAGGACTTCATATGGAGTGATACCTCCTAGAGAACTTGGCAGATTGTTAAGACTACGTTGGACTCTTATTAGATGTTTGACCCACCTGTCGCCCGAGCCTAATACCGTGTTATAGACTGCTTTATGCCCCGGTTTTTTCTCTCCACAACCGAATTTCCCTCAGAATGGAATGGACTAGAGTACAGCAATGCAATGCCCAAAGTGGCCATGGCCTCCTTGTAAGCTCGGGAGCTAAATGCAGGCCCCTGGTCAGAATGTAGTGTGCCGACTGCATATGTGCCGATAAAGACTCGCAAATCTTTTATAACAGTTCGAGCGTCAGCCGAGAGCTGAGGCCACATCCAAATGAACCTTGAGCACGAATCCACTGCGGCCATGATATATTTGTAGTTACCATCCCTCTGTAAGGGACCACAGTGGTCCAGGTAAACGCAAGCTAGTGGTTTATCTGAGATTATCAAGGGTGTCTGCGCAGGAAGTTTCACAGTAGAGACTTTCATCTTTTGGCATATTTGACATTCCAGAACATAGTTTCTGGTTTGTTTCCTCATGCGCGGCCACCAGTATCTCTGTTTTAATAATGACACTGTGGGGGAACCACCTGCATGTGCAGAGGCAAGCCCTTCATGTGCTGTTAAGATTAGTCCTAATCTACGTTCCATGTTTGGAATGACCCTATCCCCCACTCCAGGGATTTGAGCAAACAGAACATTGTTCGCATCAGTTATACACGAGAATTTGAGTGGAAACCCTTTCGGTAAAATGTTACCACTGTCTTTGCTTGAAGCATTGACAGCTAGCATTATTTCGCTGTCTGTTTTCATTTTTGAACGAGTGAATGCAGCTACAGAAGTCGTTTGTACAGCTGCCTTAGCGGCTTCATCAGCCAATGAATTCCCTGCAATGTGAACGCCATCACGTTGATGATTTGGTGTATGTATCACATGAGTGTTTTGTAGTCCTTCTCGTAACTGAACAACTTGTTCCCAAAGCAGTGTATCCTTGATTGTGCCACTTTTAGAATCTTTGTAACCGTTTTGAAGCCAGTTTTTCAAGTAGTCATTGTAAGATTGAACACAATCTCGGACGCAGAGGCTAGCCGTGCGAGCTGAGCTGTGCTGGCAATGCTGCAGGAGCCGCCAACGATTAGAATTCAAGGCGGTCAGCGGTCAAGGCGGTCAGTGGTCAGCGGTCAAGGCAGTCGCGGCAGCAAGTAACCGCCGAGAATTATAACGCGGTGGGAGCCGCCAGTGCCGCCATTGCCGCCATTGCTTGAAACCCCGGAGCAGTTGTTGCCGCTCGTGGGTCAATCACGGCAGGAGTCAAACGTGGAAGGAGCCGCTTAAAAAAAATACAAATAAAAGACAAAAGCGGCACAAACGCGTCAGGAGCCGCTGAAAAACCCAAACGCGGCAGGAGCCGCTAACATTAAACATCAAAGCGGCCGTTGCCACTTGCAGAACAAACGCGGCAGGAGCCGCTGAAAAACCAAACGCGGCTGGACCCGCTTAAACAAAACATCAAAGCGGCCGTTGCCGCCACGGAACGAAAGCGGCAGGAGCCGCTGAAATCTGAAACCTAAACGCTGAAAACCAAACACGTCAGGAGCCGCTTACATAAAACACCAAAAACGGCTGTTGCTTGCGGAACAAACGCGTAACAAACGCGGCAGGAGCCACTGAAAACCAAACCAAATGCGGCAGGAGCAGGTTACACCATATATCATACATCAAAGCGGCCACTAAAAAACAAATCAGACATCAAAGCGGTCGCTAAAAATCAAATCTGACATCAAAGCGGCCGTAGCTGCTTGTGAAAACGAGCGCAGCAGGTGCCGCCAACAAGAAAAACATCAGAGCGGCGGTTGCCGCTTGTAAAAACGAACGCGGAGCCGCCCAAAGACCAGTTCCCTTGCGGTTTTTGCCGCTTGAAGTTTAAATCGCGCTAAACGCGGCTCTGGAAAAGCCCCAAACTCGGCAGGAGCCTCCAACCACAGAGGAGGACAGACGCAGTCATTACTATTCTTCCGGAGAACGCAAGCCTGTGCTGAGCTGCGTGGAGGGCATCTATAGCGTGCGGTACCTGGGCTGCAGCAAGAGCGGTTAGAGCTGTAATGGTTTAGCTAGCCACGGAAGCTGAGGGAGCAGCGAGGCGAGGCGAGCTGAATTGAGAACTGAACGCCTTCTGGGGAAAAAAAGCCTACAACGCCGCCATGCATCCGGAGAGACTCTGACCACAAGGAGTGTAGCGCCTGGGGATCTGGGGGGCCGGCGGCAGAGAGTTATAGTGCGGCAGATCGATTCTTCTTGGCTTTCTACAGTGCTCACAGCGGATTGGAGCGTGTGGAAGTAGCTGAACCTGGGCAGCGGCAGGAGCGGCTGGTGCTATAAAAGCCATATAAGGTTAGCTGAGTACGGAAGTCGCAGCCTGAGTGATCTCAACGGTTACCAAGTGCGTCCCTGAGTTGGCCCCGCAAATTCCTGGTAGAACGTCATCCTTCCTACTTCCCCATCCTACTCCATCCTCCATCCCTCAACAAACGGAAAAGCACCAAGAGTAAGTGTTTTCTAAGTCTCTTAAGCAATGGTAATGCCATCTAGGTGCTTGCGCTCAAAGTTAAAAGCAAAATCTGTAGTAGACTCAGAAAGCTGTAACTTGAGCAATAAGAGTTCCCTGAAGCCCCAGAAAACCATTCGTCGCCGGAGAAACGGAGATCATCTTTCATTCTTGAAAACATACCCATCGGTGATGTCAATGTTTTCAAAAGGGGTAAAAAGCTCTAAGCGTGGAAAGGGGTTAAAAGAGGAAGGGTAAAAGGAGGATTCAGGTGGAGAAGCAATGGACACCCATGAAATAGCAAGGAATAGGGTGGAGAGCCAATTTATAAAACTGGAGGTGCTTTACCCCCCTGTAATTATACACCAGAATTATGGGGGTGAAACTGATGTGTTACATCCTCCATGTGAAATGAACGTACGACAAGCAGAAAAAGAGGGTAACACTCCGGAAACGGAAATAGCCTTATCAATGGGCAGGGTAGAGGGTTACCCTCGGGAGAAGAACATTGAAAAAAAGGAAGTCACCCTATTATCTCCACTGGCAGGATTGGTAACCCTCTTGGACAATTCAAGAGAGACACAGAGATCTGTACCGGGCTCAGTGCTTAATTTGTAAAATATGAAGTCCAGGTGCTCAAATGTTTATCGGAGGCCACACCCACCTCATCCACTGGCCCCACCCACTTCCTCCACCAGCTCCACCCACTTTCTCTATTGGCTCCAACTACCTCCGGACACTTGTATCAAACCTATAATACCTAGCCAAAACTTTATCAGACCAAAATCCCCTCTCTATGAATATGAAGTCTTTTCTGACTTGGAAATTGCAAGGCACCATTTTTGAGGACCAAGTATTCAAGGAAATACTGAGAGACATCATCCAACACTTATAGGAAAACGAGAGGTCAGCTACTAGCATGCTATTCGAATGGGAAGCCTTCTTAGTGGTGGCTAAGGCATCCAACATTGATTTGGTGTGGTGCCAGGAAAATGATGGCTAGGGTCCTGAAAATACCAGATAAAACATTAAATGACCTGGAACAGGCGCCAATACATGACCCTCTCAGGCAGCAATATTTACAGTTGGCGGGCAGGAACATACAGTGCTCCTGGCAACTCATATATACTGAAAACCTAATCCACAAAGACTATGAGGGAGATAAAGCAGGCAAACTACTTGTGTGGCTGTTTAACCCCAAAATGAGCATCACACAAATGACACATACCTATGAGAGGCCATGAACTGTACAAAAGAGCATTAACACCCTTTTTAGGCTTTTACACTGACCTATATAGAGCACAGGGCCCTGAATCACCTGAAGAACTCAGCTCCTAACTGGATTGGATAGAGTGAACCTGACCGGATTCCCTCCAGAGAGGCAAGAAACTTTGAACATGCCCATGATGGATTCAACCTTCAGTAGGCAATAAAAGAATCGGCAATGGGAAAAACTCCTGGACCATATGGCCTGCTTGTTGCATTTTGCACTGCCAATAGGCAGGGCCTCTGGAATTACGCGTCAGGGAAGGGCCAAATTATGTGGCAGGGTTAAATAAATTGTACCGGAAGAAAAGGCAAATAATGCAGCATAATGAGGCACATTTTATGATAGTATCACTTCATTATTTTGTCAATGTAACACTTGTTAATGGAGCCCTATTTAAATGCAATATATAATTCTCCTTCTGACCTAAACGGTTTTAACCATGTGCCTCTCCAGGGACCATCTTCACATTCCGCTGAACTCCAGTGAATATGAGACACACCGAGCGTCTGATCCGCAAACCAGCGTGTGCTACCTTGGTCCTGGAGTGCAGCTCTCTCTATTCTTCTCAGGGGGCCTCATACCTTCAAGATGGATGAGGCTCCCTTGCGTTCTGAGCCATAGGCCTATTTTGGTCAAGCACATTCTATTTTTTCATTGCAGAACTTATGAGATTAAGTAACCACTTCCATCCCCCTGCCACTCCCAGCTGATACGTTTCTTTTTTATTGCTATAGTATCATGTAACATGATTGGTTGTTGTGGTGCATAAGTTTCACCAGGGTCTTATTTGGGCCTCTCTCACACATGTGGACGTTGGACTCATTCTCAAACACTAACACACATACATCTACCCTCATACACACATGTGCATCTATCCTGACACAATCCTGGACCTACCCTCATACACACACTATACACACACAGGCCTTTTCTTATCTAGCTTGTTTAAGCTTAGGCCAACAATCAGGTATTGCAGTACCTCCACGAATGGTGCACTTCTCGACCCCTGGAAAACAACGCTATTAAAAAAGACGAGAAAACTAAAGTAGTGTTCCCCTGGCAAACTCTGTAAAGTGGAGCTAATGTGTTTGGGTGTGAATAAAATCAATCTGGCCACATTTTTTTCTTCATATTTGGAACCTTTTATTTCTCTCCGTCTAGAGGCTGCACTTTTACAAAGAAAAATGTCAGAAAAAGACATTTCCAGAAAAAGTGTTTTTGTTTGGATCCATTTCACAGGGAAACAAATAAAGGAATGGAGAGGAACAAGAGGGTAAGTAAGCACCATGTCTTGAAGTCCCAGTTTTCAGCAAGTGAGGAGGAGCGAGACAGAAAGAGGGAAAATAACAGAAAGAAGGAGAGAAGAGGGGAGCAGCTGGCAGGGAGAAGTGGACACTGTCCTTGTCTTCCCTGGGCAGGTCGTTCACTGGGCCCGTATCCGAACGGCCACCAACAGCCAAGCCTTATCTATAGGTTTTAGCCATGTCTGCCAGCCTAGGACGCATTTGTAAATTAAACAGGTAGGGGAACGGATTCAATTAAATTAAAGATAAAGAAGAAGTGGCGCGCCAGAAGCTCACTAGGGAAAAGAAAGCATGATGCACCGCTTAAGAAAACACAGAGGTGTGTGTCAGCAATGTACTCAACATAGGTCAGACCATCACCAGGAGCTGCAACACGTCTAGCTCTAGCTGCAGAAGACTTTGCCTATCTAGAAGCAGATAGGACAACAAGGCCCAAAGCCAGTGACTGACAAGGCCGCCGCAGAGGTCAGTCTATGAAATAAAGGCAGCGCAATAGTACACAACAAGCTCGCAAACTGGGTGAAAAGCACTTCAGGCACAAATTCAATCCATTAAGTAGTAAAACATAACAGGGTGTGAGATAATGGAGGATGGCGGAATACCTCAGCCAAACCACCGGAAAATGCTGTTGTAATCCCCTCAAATGCTAACCCTCAGCATGCTTTCTGCGCACTACAGTGGGAGACGCTAGTTTTATTCCTCCGCATTTCTGCTGCTTCCCCCAGGAATTTTTAATTGACCCTTAAAGTTTATGACAGTGGTATAAGCACTGCCTTAGCTACAAAAGGATTCATTTATATTTTTAAACAGAACTCATATTCTCCCCTTATGAAATGAATGTTGATGGAAACGAAAAGTCTCTTTTACAAGGGAGTAGGGGTAATCCGTGAAAGCAGGCTTCTAATTGTGTTACCGTGGGCCGATTTTGGTAAAAAAAAAAAAAAAAATGCCCCAGTAACAAAACCAAGCTGCCCCGGTCTGGGGGGATTTCACTGCACATGGTGCCCGGCTCCTGGGGCATGCTTGCTCAGATAATAGTTACTGACTCACCGGCGCGTATCGTTTTTGGCTCAATACCCGGTTCACCAACCACAACCACTACGCTGACCAAACTCAAATGAAAATGAAAAAAGCAGCGTTGGTTACTACTTACAGTAGTTACGGACTGGACTGGTTGCAGCCTTTATTAACTGGCCTGCCGCCTGATGCTACTCTGCTACACAGTTCACAATGGCCTCCTGTTTCAAATTGCAGTGCCGGTGCCTAACAGACTTCCTTTTCCCGTGCGTTGACACATGCGCAATGTGCTCATGATTGATGATAAGGCGGGGCGGCCGGGCGGGCTTGTAATTTTAAAAAGGTTACGTGAAGCCTGCTGCTGCAGCAGCCCCACAACTCCCAATTAGAACATTGACTGAAGGGCGGCATGGATTTGTTATCGGCTAAGGACTCTTCAACGGGGAGACAGAGTGTCAATAGTCGATCATATTGTGTGACTGGACACACATGCAGTACTTCATGTGAGTTGGCACCAGCATGCAGGTAGACCCGGCCCTAATAAATAAGTGCTGGTGCTAAGCACCGGAAAGCACCGGCACAAATTAAGCACTGACCGGGCTGCTTGTCGATAAAATCAAGTGATCTTTCTTTTAAGGTACAACAGCGGATAGAATCCAGTTTTAGATCTGGGCAGGCAAAAACGGAGGATTACACCTTACCGGACATTTGCTAATCAAATAGAAAAGAATGCAGATCTGATGAAGCAGCTGAAAAAGTTTGGCTCTTTGGGGATGGATCCGGAATTGTATCCGGATGTAGAAGTGTACCCGGCCCCAATAGGAGCTCAAACACATATGCCTACCATGTACAGTAGTACACCTACCAATATATCCCAAGCCCCTGATTTATTAGATCTCTCTGTTGAAAAGATATCAGGAGTTTCAGTGGGTGAGGATAAAGGGGCAGGGAATTCTTTGAATTCTTTGTATGTAAATGAGAATGCATGGGCAGGGGGGATCACGGATATCTTTTTTGCATTAGAAAAAATTCTCTCCTCAATTTTATCTTTGTTGGCGAAAAGTACATTAAACACTGATCACATACTAGAAGTCCTCTCGCCCATATTGGTAGGGGTTCAAGACCTTAAACAGCTCAAGCAAGCCCTAATGATCCCTGAAAAGGCTCCTCTACTACCCAGTCAAGCATGTCAAATACACAATGAGATGCAAAATATTGATACATATACAGTGGTGGGGGAACTAAAAGATCTGTCTATGGGTCTTGAAAGTGCTCCTCCCGAAAGAAATCCAATTATAAGCTCGCCCCGAGGTAATCTTCACGAGTGAGTAAAGGTCCCTACATTAGGGGAACATTTAAAACCAAAGGTTTCCTCAGCCCTAAACCCATTACGTGTTTACCCAATTTTTAAAAAAATGAATCCAAAAGAATCAAGACTTCAGCTACCCGACGAACTAGTTAACATCTCAGTTAGTGCACCTGTGGGAGAGGTCTCAATAGTGAGTAAAGGTAATGCCAAAAATGGCCGCAGGGGGAAGAAGAAGATGAATAACCGCCGTTTCCTAAAACGTAAACAGAAAAAACTGCGGTTCCATCCTGAAAGTGAAATAGGAAATAGTTATACATCCCCCTCTATTAAAAAGAATACAAGGACCGTGGTTCAATCTATAATGGATGAGAGTCAAAATCATGGGCAGGTAAATGATCTTCAGCCGAATAGTCCAATTTTAGTGTTGAACGCCCCTTCGAACCAAGAGGGTAAGGAAGAAAGTGGGCTAAATTATGATACAAGCAGTGACCTTAGTTTAAGAAGTAAATTGGACAATTTAAATGGCCCTGTAATAGATCCAATTGTAGCTCCAGGAGGTACTGTACAACACATCTGTGGGCAGGATCTGTCCCCAACGAGGACTGAATCCAGCCAGGGGATAGTTGGGGGGGTGGGGAATAACTACGGAAGTTAAAAATAAAGGGGGTAAGTTAAAAAGAGATTTACCCATGGGACAAATAGGTATTAATAAAACTAGGGACACTGGTATAGGTGCCGGGCAAGCGAATAAGGTTTTAATCTTTAGCCCCCTGTTCGATGAAGAACCAATGACATTGAATAGAAGTGCCCTCCTTAAGACACTATCTGAAATAGAGGATCTGGGGTTAATCACCAGTAAGGATATTGAATTGGTACACCTAGATTGGAGGAGCGCACCCCCTAGAACTAAAGCTACTTTCTCATCAGGGGTAGTATCAGCACTTGTTTTAGCAAACGTCGATGGTTTTAGGAGAAGAGGAATAGACGTGATCCCTAGTGTAGTTACTCGTAGCGCTCCGACCAAAAGCCTTGGAACAATTTATCAGGCGCAAGGGAATGGCTTCACTGAGTATGAGGGTGTAAACACCCACATAAAGTATGAGGATATGGAAATAACAGTAGGAAGAAAAACGGGTGTTAGAGAAATTAATATTTTAGCACCCGAGGGTCAGGAGGCTTCTAGTTTGGACGGAGAAGATGATGTGACGAAGTGGAGCTGGGTTGTAGGTACTTTGAATTGGGCAAAAACATCCATTATAAAGCCCACAGAGCGGGGGTAGCCAACTGGGGAACATTATATCATGGAATGTGGCGGGGTTAGGAAAATCTAGTTATAAGCTTAAAGCTTTAGTAGAATTAGACCCCAAGATAATCTGTCTCCAGGAGACGTGGGCGAGGGAAGAGTTCCATTTAGAGAACTTTTATGTGTACTGCAGTACAGCAAAAAAATCAGTAAAAGGACATGCAAGTGGAGGTCTAGCCATCTTACTTAGCTGCGACATAGCATGGGACCCCTTGATATATAAACACCCTTCAAATTGTTGTATTTGTGCAAAGCTGAAAATAGGAAAAGATAACTTGAGGCATACGATGTCTTTGTTGTTGGTAAACGTGTATATTCCCCCGGGGAGGACGTCTAATCCATTGGTCGACTCCATCTGCAATTTCGTGCTAAGTTTAGGTAATACTGAAGAATGTACACGTATAATGATGATAGGAGACTTTAATGCTAAGCTAAGTAACAGTGCAGTCCTGTCTTTCTCTAATTCGGACCTGGAGGAGGTTTGGGCTATCCCAGAGTCTGTATTCCCGGCCCTTTTCAAATCTGATAAACGCAGCCTATCCCTTCTGCAAAATCTTAGGAATCTTGACCTCGTACTTTTAAACTGGAGATTTCTAGAGGATTCTCCCGCAGCTTATACTTTTAATGGAACATATGGCCACTCTTTAATTGATTACCTGTCAGTTTCCTTTCAATTGTTTAGTGTGTGTACACAGTTTATGGTACTCCCTACAAAGTTGAGTGACAATAACATTCTAGAGGTAAATAGGGTTACAAAGATTGTGAAGCCCGAACTCTGGAATCAGAGGAATGAAAATGTCACTTACTCTCGAAATAATGGTCGTACTTGTTGGTCATATAAGGCACTTCCAAACTTTCAGAGGGTTTTTAAGAATATTGCTTTTAGCCCAAGTCTGGAGACTCCAGTTTTGAGGTATGAGAGAGTTTTGGCAGCAATTAGAAGATTGGGAAGAAATAAGCAAGGTATGAGAGTCTCCCCTATAGTAATAACATCATGGGAAATTAAAAAATTGAATAAGGAGATTAATGGTCTAATTAGAGCCCAATTCAGAGAGCCCAGATTACAAAGGCAGAGAGAGATATATAGACTAAAACAGGTTCGGAAAAGGAAAATAGCATCAGATTGGAGGACCATTGAAGATGAAAAATGGGACAATTTAAGAGAAGTGGCTTTATCCGGGGATACTAGAAAGTACTGGGCATTGATAGCAAAGTTTTGTGATGGGAGAGAAAAATCAGAACCCATTCTAATCTCAGAAACCGAATGGTTTATTTATATTTCCCAACTTTATGCTCCCAATCAACTAGCTGATCAGTTTGAAATGGTCGCCAATACTTTTTTAACGGAGGGTGTTGTAGGAGCACCGTCAGGTTCGGAAATTGAAGGATATATTAAGGGGGCGAGATACTCCAGTGCAATGGGGCCAGATGACGTTCCTGTAGCTATAATAAACAGGACCTTGAGGATTGGGCTACATTTTTACATCCTTTGTTTGTCCACTGTTATAATAATGAGGATATCCCATATTCTTGGAAGAGAAGTATAATAGTCCCGTTATATAAGAAGGGCCCAAAAAATTCCCCGGCCAGTTTTAGACATATTTCCCTTTTAGATGCAACGGGGAAACTGTTTGCGAAGAGTATTCTTGGCCACTTGCAAGAGTGGGCATTTGGAAATAATTATATACCTTTGGAGCAAACAGGATTCCGCAAGAATAGTGGCACACTGGATAACATTTCTGTTCTGCAAACCTTAATTGAAAAATATCCTGTGGGTCGGGGGGTCCCGTTGTACTCAGCTTTTATAGATTTCTCCACAGCGTTCAATAGGGTAGATCGGGGGACCCTATGGAGGAAATTGGTTGCAATGGGGATCCCAGGGAACCTCCTAAGATTAATAATTTAACTCTATTCTTCGACTTGGACAAAAGTTTTACTGGGGGGAACACAAGGCCTCTGAAAGAAAATAAGCACACATAACGGGCTGAAGCAGCGGTGCCTTCTGGCCCCTTTACTCTTTTCTATTTGCATCAATGATCTGCCGAGTAGTGTAGGACAGAGTAAAGGGGACCCTCCTCAGGTAGGTAACCTAAAACTGAGTTGTCTGTTATATGCAGATGATGCAATAATAATGGACTTAACACCAATTGGTTTGCAAAGACGATTGACAGAGCTAGTTAGGTACACAGAAGAGTATTTTTTAGAAATAAATATTTCATAGGGTAAAGTCATGATTTTTAGTTACCAAGGTTGTAAGGTTAGAAACATTTTTAATTGGTTTCTGGGAAAGGAAAAACTGGAAGTAGTAACCTTTTATCCATATTTAGGAAAAATATTTACTAACAGGTGTTCAGCTAACAGACACATGGATCACTGCAAAGGTAAAGCGATTTCACAAGCCTCTGCAATTAATCGCCTGTACATGCAATGTGGGAAAAGACATTTCTCACACATTATTTCAGTTTATAAAAGAAAGATCCCACCGACTTTGAATTATGCTAGCGAAACAATAGATGCGCATGAGTGGGCCAAATTTGAGAAAGTGGAAGGAAAGATCTGGCGCCAAATATGTAATCTGAATCATGTTGCGCCGATCGCGGCACTTAGGCTCGAATTTGCTCTTCTCTCTACATATGTGCTATCAATGGCTGCCTGTTTCAGGTGGTGTAATGCTCTCATAAACGGTTCCGACAATTTACTAAGGGTAGCATTGCACAGGGAAATATTTGTAAACATGTTGGAGAAAAGTGCTATCCTTAGAAATTATTTAAAAGCATTAAGCAAGTTTGGTTTAGATATGGACGGGGCAGCGGCTTTATGTAAAACAGCCTAAAAGAAGATAATTAAGAAGACAATATATGTGGTTTCTCGTGAAAGAGATCTGAAACTATGCTCATTGAATACAAGGATGGATTGTATTGTTGGGAGCACCATTGTTAAAAATCCCCAACCTTATGTTCTATAGAACCTGAAACACGGAATACTTAGGGTGATTCTGTTATTAAGAATGAATCTATTACCTCTAAGAATTGTAACAGGTTCCTGGGAGGGTTTTCCCAAAAATGAAAGATATTGTCACCTATGTAACTGCGATATACAAGATCTGAATCATGTTTTGTTTGTGTGCCCTGCACTCCATTCAATTTGACGTAGATATTTAAGGATTGTTTTTTTAAAGCATAATATCTCCACAGCAGAACAGGCCCGTAATTTTCTTCTGTCCCCCCCATCAGAACTGATGTGTTTTAAACTTTTTGGCTTCTTCAAAGAATTTTTAAATATTTATTAAGAGCGTAAAATGTTACAGTGATTTGAGTGTATATAGTTCTTCTATGTTAGACCATTTACACTGCTGCTAGGGGAGGTTGGGAAATAATCTCCCAAAAAGTTGCACAGAGCACTTGCACTTTTTTCTTTTTTAAGTCCCTATGTGCACTTTATGAGATACTTTTGCTGCTAATTATTCATTGGTAAAGAGTGTTCCGTAGAGGACGCTTAGAGCATCAGCACTTTTTTGAACACTTTATAAAAACTTTTTGCTGCTAGTATTAATTGAGATCATTTCTCTAAAAGAAGCTTTTTAATTGTCAGTTGTTTGATATATATAGTTTTGGATTACAACCGCATATTAATTCTTCTGTGTACCTCACTTAATCGGGTTACCCGATATTCCATAGCGTGCTCTAACTTAAAGAAGTCTGTTTATGTTGTAAGACCATCTGCATTGAAATGAAGTTGTCCACTGTAGAGCATAGCCTAGTGAAGAGAAACATTGTCCTTTTTTAATTGTATGTTTTTTTAGCATAAAATCGAACTTGTAATTTTATTCAAATTTTCATATGTGTGGAATGGTGTTTTAATCATGTATTTTATGTGGAATTCTTCGGAATTCTAAATCATAATAAATATTGAATTGAATTGAACACATTAATACAAATTGCACACTATGTGTGTGGGGAATTCGCGATCAGTATTTTCAAGTGCCATCTTGAACCCTTGTAGTTCAGCTCGATGAGCTGTACAATCTCCTAAGGATTGAGTTTTAGTGACCATAGGTCTAAATTTGCCATCGCGCCAATGACCTTTAACGATCGCGCACGCCGCACTATAGGCTTGTTTACTCCTCGTAGCGGGTTGAGCTGATCTGTCAGTATAAATTATACATTCATACATATCAAGAGGCAGAATTTCAGTAGGCAGAGGACATTCTTGTTCATATTGTAGAAATGCTTGTGTTTTCAAATATGGATCAAAAGCTTATTCAACATCCGTTGCAGCAAGAGAATTAACCCATTGTATCCATCTCGGATGTAAACCTTTAGCATTTGGAATGCTCGCTTTTGTCACTGCCTCTAAGGCAGGTACAAGTGTAACAACCATAATGTGCTTACCCTGTGTGAGGGCTCTCTCTTCTGCTACTGCAGTTTGAACCGCTGTCAGAATTGTTTCTGTTGAAGTGAGTTTCATTTCTGCTTGTATATACAAATGTGATTTGTGAGCTATTGGTACTTTTCACCTTCGTTAAAAGTTAAGTACTTGAATCGTCCTAGAATGATTTGGATCAATAAGTTGCGTACGTTTATACATGTTTGCTAATGGTTAGTTGTTGAAATGTATGTTTGTAGTGAACGCAAAATTTCTGTGTGTTTTTGTGGTAATTTACTGTTTTAAAATCAGGTTTGATTAAATCGTAGAGAGGTTTAACCCATTCTGCGTAGTTTAGAATGTAATTTCTTCCAAAATTTAAGAATCCTAGAATTGACTGTAAGTTTTTCAGTGTTTTTGGAGGTTGGAGCACCACACATTTCTCTAGAAAGTTCGCTGCCAGGCTTTTGCCTTCACTTAATAATTCATATACTAGAAGAAGGACATTTAAATGGGCAATTCTAGATTTCTTTTAATTGAATTTGTAACCCTCCGAGGCGAATCCAAGTGTAATGGTATTCACCCTGTTCAAGTGCCTACCCAAGTCATCATCTGTCAGATAGATGTCATTTACATATGATAATGCTTCACCGTCATAAATTTGTTACTCTTGCTGAAAATAACCAAGGACTGTTCTTGAATCCCAGTGGGAGACGACAAAAGTGACGCTGTGTCCCCATAATTGAGAAAGCGGTCAAATACTTACTTTCTGGTGCAATTTTTTGACAGAAGAAACCAAAGTATGGCTACTTCGTGTCATATTAAAAAGAGAATAATCTTGAATAAAGAAGTTACACTACGACCTGATTTTTCTGTTTCTGAAAATTTATTTTTTTACAAACATATGTAGTATTATTGAGCGGAGTGCCGAATCACTGTTTGCTAAGACATATATACACCCATTTGAGAGCTAGAGCATATCTCACGGAAAGGGCGATTCATCACAGTTTAGGTGTGTAATTTATGCTTGACTTGTTATATACAGTATCACACCATGACATACTTTCTGTGGAACGTGATACTGTAGGAAAGGGAGGAGTCGGAGGAAGAAAAAGAAGCAGTCTCAGGGGAAATTGTGTAGACAACGGGAGTTTATAACAATACATTGACACTTGAAACTATGTTAACTTGGGTGATGTTGTGTGGTGTACTTTCATGGTGGTGAGGTTTTCTTCTGGGAGTTGAATCTACCTCCTTGCTTTGAGATTTAATATGAGTGCAAGTTGTCATGGTTGTCAAAATGCAATACTGAACTTCATGACACAGGCGAACGTTACACTCAGGTAACACAGCTAACAAGATTCTCTACCTTAACTCAGGCAACACAAATATCTACCAAACAAATATCAGCACCAAAAATACCTACTACAGTAACCTCAACCTGCTCTTACACTGTCTACATACCTTCAAAATTACCATGTTACTTTCATCATTAACAATTTAGATATTCCCATAAAAAGCACTTCCAGCCATGCTAACATTATGAACCAGGTTAATTTACTATTCCATTTCCAATCCCAGCAAGAAAGAAGTGCTTGGTGATGTCTTGGTAGGTAGTTACGAAGGGCATGTCACGCTGAGATTCAGATGGATTACATGGAAGACTAAGCAAGATGTGCATGTGGTGGATGGGGTAGGTTCTGTGGTAATTCGGGGAATAGCATACTTTGAGCTGCAGTTGCAAACATTTTCTTTTGGTTAAAGATGACTTCTCTGTCTCACCGTCGCAGGATGGTTGTCTTTTGAGAAAAAGTAGGGGAACTGTTGGTTTAAAAATGTTAAAAGTATGGGCAAGTTGTGCCCCTCAGATCCCCCACTTCGACCATTGCCCTACCCTGGTGGCCTATTTGGCACTGGGGACAAGATATACTTGATTTAAAAACCTCAGGGAAGTACCTAACCAGCAGCAACTAGGCATAAACAGGGCCCTGTGAGTAACAAGAAAAGAGGCTAGTGAACAGCCAAGGCTTACTTTAGTAGGTGGCAGAGAAATTGGATCCCAGACATAGTCTGACGCAAATAAACATACACACATTGAATTGTATGCTACACGAGTGTGATGAGTATTAATAAAGTTAACAGGGCCTAGAGACCAGGCAAGTGGTACTGTGTCCTACATAAGTGCTTTTTTATTCCTACCATCATCATCACAGCACTTCTAGCATCATAAGCACAACCCCTGACTTCTAGCACAGCATAATGTAATCATTAGTAGTTCCTGGTATTGCCTGTGAAAGCACTTACTGGCCTGACACACTCAGGCACAAGAGTTACTCAACACCAGTTCCCTCCCAAAAAAAGCTGTTGTTAAAAGACAAAGGAACCAATTCCATAGCTTGCCCTGAGTGGGATAGAAAAGCGCCTTGTGCTTGTGAAAGATGACAGGTGATGGAAGACTCACTTGCACGTCTGACATATTAACAAATAATGCAATTCTCTGTAATCCAGGGTGACACAGCCAACCTATATATGGGAATTGGACTGTTCAAGAGGCTAGGATTTAGTGCAAAGAGAATAATACACACTTGTATAAAATGGAAAAAAGCTTGCAACAACACTCTGAGATTCAATTAGGCGTTGATGTGAAGTGATTTATGCCTTAGATTGAACGCCGCTAAACATATTTTTCCAGTATTATGTGCCATATCTTGCCTCCTTTCCTCTGACCTTAAAGAACGTGTTGCATTTGGGTCTTGCTGTATGTGATTGTTTTTGAGGAAAATGCCAAGGCTAACAAGCGAGATAAATGTGAGATTGACAAGAGAATACAGACAGAAAGGGGTTAAGACGTGCGCTTCTAGCTTTCCTGCCCAGGGGATTGCAGAGAGTGCCTAATGCCGGTGGCATGATGTCTCGGAGTTGCTCATGACAAGTTTATCAACCATCACGGTGACCAAGCTCAAAATAAAAAGCAGCGGTGGTTACTTACTGCCTTTAATGAGAAGAGGCCGGCTGTTGCACACTGCACGATATGCTGGCTGCTTTAAATAATAGTACTGTTGTGCTGAACTGCCTGTGCCAATGCGTCGTGACTCGTGCCTGTGATCCTTTTTACATGTGACACTGCTAATGCAAACAATTGAGTCCCCATGTTCACAATAAAAATATTTCCCGTTTAATGTACTTACTAACGCAGATGTCGTACTGCGAGTCTCTCCAAAATTCAGTGATCATGGAATTCTACGAGAAAGGCAGCACAGAAAATTACCTTACATCTATGCGTCTGGTGAAATCCGATCCAACAGCCAAGGTCTCCTGCCCCCACCACAGCTCCATACATGACGAATGTTCGGAGCTGGGCACTGCCTCAGCAGCACTCTTCATTGGGGACTCTGATGAAAGAGTGTGAACACTACAATTATTTTGTGTCGTGCAGTCGTTGATTCGAGTTGGCACTAAGGTGTAGACCCAGACCTGATAAATAGGTGCTGGTGCTGAGCACCACAAAGCACCGGCACAAATTAAGCACTGGGTGAGGCATAGACCTTATGCACCAGTACAGCCCGCCCTGGTTTGTTACTTATTACAAAGAGGCATTTCATGGAACTTTTAATACCTTTTTATTCTAACTATTAACAAAGGAATGTTCCCTGTGATGTTATATCTAGTTATACTGCCACCTACATACATGCCCAATCATACAAGCCACAGCATACAGACTAAATGCTGTGTTTTAGTAAAAAGTATCTGTTAGTTTATTGAAAGATTCTTTTGCTTATATACCATAAAAACCTAAATTAATACATACAAATTCAATTACATTCAAAAAAATGCATGCAGGCATAAGGATATCCTAAGGATTGATCAAAGAGAATATATATATTTTTGTGGATCTGTCAATACATGATTCATTTGACACAGGTTAGGATATAAACATTATTGCACTGAGCTTTAAAAATGTATAAGTGATTGTAACGGCGGGTCAGGAATGGTCTGGACACTATGTCTTGGTAAGGAGGGTTTTATTTTAACATACAGTTTCTTTTTACGTAAGGTTAGTCTTTCTCTTGCAAAATCGGCAGGATCCGTGGTGCTGACTGTCGAGGGGTATTCCTTTCCTCTCCTACTTCTGGTGTCAGGATAGCGTTTACTTCAGAGAGGCCTCTCTCAGTGGTTGTCCCCGGAAACAAAAGAGAGAAAAAGGACCAATTTACTGTCACGTCCTCCACGTTACTGCCAAGGGTACCAAGGGAGTGAGGGACACCTTCAAGTGCGTATTAATGTAATTCCGAATGTACGTGCATAAAAGTGAGGGAGGGTATTATCAGGGAAAAAGGAAGTGCGGGGTTCTAGGGTTTTGTAGGGCTTTTTACCGCAGGCAACGGCCCCCTCCTTCCCACCCAGTTCGAGACTCTCTCCCGTACCTGTCGTAGCCACACACCTCCCGCGGGCGTGTGGCACGGCGCTGCGCGGTCTCGTTGGCCTCCTGGCACGTCTGCTTCAGTCAGGGCCTCTCTGCTTCCGTCCTCGTCGGCTTCTCGTCCTGGAGCGGCGGTATCCTCGTCTGCTTCTCGTCCTGGCGTGGAGAGTACCTCGTCTACTTCTCGTCCTGGCGTGGAGAATACCTCGTCTACTTCTCGTCCTGGCGTGGAGAATACCTCGTCTGCTTCTCGTCCTGGCGTGGAGAATACCTCGGCTTCTCCCGCACCTACTTCCCAGTCGGTGACGTCACACCCCGATCTCCAGAGTTCCGGGGCTTTAACCAATGCAGCGAAGGCCACGTCACGATGGGCAGTCCCGGCTTCCTGTTCCGTGGTCCAGTTAAAGGGGCCGCGTTGTATTTCTTGCGACGTGCTGTGCCAGGAAAAGGAATCGTCCTGTGAAGAAGGATTAACGACATCTTCATCATTTACTGACCACCAGGATACTTCTCTGCCTCCGCCCTCAGAGTTAGGTACTGTCCCGGTCACCTCGTTACACACCTCCCCCCCTGGATTCTCCCGATCGGGGAGAAGGGGCGATCTAGACAAAAAGTCAGCGTTAGCATTGTCCCTCCCCTTGCGGTGTCTGATTACAAAAGAGAAGGGCTGCAAAAACAAGGACCACCTGAGAACCCTAGGATTGAGGGACAAATTCCGCTGCATCCATTGTAATGGCGCATGGTCTGTATAGAGTACAAAGGGACGACCTTCCAGATAATACCTTAGTTTATCCACGGCCCACCTAATAGCCAGGCATTCCCGTTCAATCGTAGGGTATTTCCGCTCCCTGGGGTGCAGCTTGCGACTTAGGAATAACACCGGGTGTTCGATCCCGTCTTCCCCTTCTTGGGACAGCACAGCTCCAATCCCCACCTCAGAGGCATCAGTAGCTAGGGAGAACTCTTTGGTGAAGTCAGGAGGTATCAACACAGGATTGGAAGTGATCGCCTCTTTGAGGGCCTCAAACGCCTCCCTAGCCTCCTCTGATGGTCGTAACAGCTGTGAAGGCTTGGACGCTTTACTAAGGAGGTCTGTCAAGGGACTGGCTTTAGCAGCAAAGTTCTCAATGAAGCGTCTGTAGTAGCCTATAAGGCCTAAGAATCCTCTCAAATCCCTTTTGGAGGATGGAAAGGGGGTCTGCTTAATCGCCTTGATTTTCTCTTCTTGGGGAGCTATGACACCCTCACCGAGTAGAAATCCTAGGTACCTCACCTTGGGAAAGGCTGCTCTTGATTTTTTTGCGTTAACATGCAACCCTGCCTTATCAAGAGCTTGTAGGACGTTATGAACATGTCCCAAATGTTCCTTCCATGTCTTACTGAATATTACAATGTCGTCTAGATAGACGGAACAATACTGGTTCAGATCAGAGAGGACTCGGTTCATTAGCCTTTGAAAGGTGGCAGGTGCTCCGTGTAATCCAAAGGGTAGTACATTGAATTCGTAGAGCCCTTCCGCAGTAGAGAAGGCTGTTTTTTTCCTGTCCTCCTCTCTCAGTGGCACCTGCCAGTAACCTTTTGTAAGGTCCAGTGTAGTTATAAATTTTGCTTCTCCAATCCTTTCTACTAGCTCGTCCACTCTTGGTATAGGATAGGCATCAAAGGCCGATATGGCATTCAGAGCCCTAAAATCCATACAAAAACGAGTGGACCCATCAGGTTTTGGTATCATAACTATGGGGGATGACCAATCGCTATGAGAGGGCCTGATGACTCCCAACTTAAGCATTTCTTTGACTTCTTTTCGTACATCCTCTCTCCTAGCGGCCGGAATTCTATAAGGTCGCTGCTTGACTACCTTTCCCTCCACTGTCTGAATCTGGTGTTCTGTCAGGTGAGTTAGGCCAGGGGTGTCCGAAAATATGGAGGAAAAGGGTCTGAGAGTCTGTAACAACCCCTCCGTTTCTATTTTCGTTAGTTCTGGATTGATGGGCAACTGGTCTAAAGTACTTGGGGACTCGCAAACTGGTAGACCAAAATGGGCTGCTTTAGGAGGAGGACCGATCCATTTTTTAAGCAGGTTTATGTGAAAGGTTTGGGTTCTAGAGGGAGACAGTCGGACCCTGTAGGTGGTTCGACCTATCGTATCAATTACGGGGTAGGGTCCTAACCACTCGCTTTTAAACTTCTGAGTGGAAGAGGGTAGCAACACCAACACCCAATCTCCCTTGTCAAGCGTGCGCCACTTTTTCCCTTTGTCGTAGTAGAATTTTTGTTTTTGTTGTTTCTGTTCTGCATGGGAATAGGCCAAATCCCTGAGTTTCCCCAGTTTAGACTGCAGTTGCTGCGTATAGTCTAGGAGAGATCTTTGTTCCTCCAAGCCTTCCTGTTCCCAAGCCTCTTTGGTTATCTCTAATAGAGACCTGGGTTGCCTTCCGTATAACAACTCAAAGGATGAACATCCTAAACTACTCTGCACTTGTGCCCTTAATACATACAGGGCTAGTGGTAGAAGTTTGTCCCAATCCTTGTTTTCTACGGAAAGCATTTTCTTCAAAGTGGTTTTCAATGAACGGTTATACCTCTCCACGAGGCCATCCGTCTGAGGATGATAAGCTGAGGTTTTAATTTGGTGGACATCCAACAGCTTACACACTTCCCTCATTAGTTTTGAAACAAATGGGGTCCCTTGATCGGTAAGGATTTCTTTTGGGAATCCTACTCTCGCGAACAACTCAACCATTTTGTCCGCTATATTCTTGGTGGTAGGAGCTTTTAATGCAAATGCTTCAGGAAACCTAGTATGATAATCAACTATGACCAGAGCATAGGTATGCCCGCTGGTAGTGCGAGGTAATGGACCGATAAGGTCCATCCCCACCCTTTCAAATGGTTTTCCCATGAGTGGCATAGGTTGCATTGGGACAGCTTGAGGTCGTGTCAAGTTCTTTTTTTGGCAGATTGCACATTTCTTGCAAAACATTTCCGCCTCCTTGTAAAGTCCTGGCCAAAAAAAATGTCGTACGATGTTCTGGGTGGTTTTCTCTGCCCCCGAATGCCCTGCTGTAAGATGTGAATGAGCATAATAAAGTATCTGTTCACGAAAGGCAGATGGCACTACCAACTGAAGGTCATCCCCTGCCTTCCCTTCTCTGTACAATAAATCCTTTTGGATTATGAATCTGGGATATGTTGGGGAAGGGAGCGTTTGAGCAGCGTGGGCTGCTTCCCAAGCATTCAGTAGGGTGGAATCATTGGCCTGGGCAAAGCGGAAATTTCTATCCATAACCCAAGGTTCCTTTACCAGGTACGCGGTAGCTGTCTGTCGCTGTGCTGACAATTTATCTTGGAATAGAGTCATAAAGTCGGGGTTATCAACGCCCAGAATGATATCTTCAGGCAGTGTGGATATGACCCCTACTTTGACTTTCACCGGGGGTCTATTCTGGGGTTCTATGACCAACCGCGCTACCGGATAAGGACGTACATCACCGTGCACGCATCTTATGTGCACTTTCTCATTAGGTATAATCTGGGTAGGTTGAACCAATTTCTCTTGTATTACTGATTGCCGGCACCCTGAGTCTAGCAACCCCCTTATATTGGTGTTGTTGATCCTAATACGTACATAGAAGGAGGGACCCATTTCTGCTGAGTACATGACAGCTCGGGGAATGTAGCCGACCTCCATGGGCTCCTCTGTCGGTTTTTTCTTTGGACACATCCGAGCGATGTGTCCCCACTCCCCACAGTCAAAACATTGGGGTCCTTTAAAGGGAACGTTATCCAGCCTCAACGGTTTTGGTCTGGCAGGAGGGGGTATCTCCTGTTTCTTTTTTTCACTTCTCAGGTTTACCGCCAGTTTCCTGTTTTTCTCAGAGTCCCAAGCAAAAGTTCTGGGTTGAGCTCGTGCATAATTGGTAGCCATTTCAATCGCTTGGGCCACCGTTAATCCAGAGTGTTGGCGTAGCCACCTTTGAGTTCCGTAAGGCAACGCCTCCATGAATTGTTCTAAGACTATGCTGTCCATAACGTCCTCTTTGCTTCTTTGGCCGGGCTGTAACCATTTTTCGGCCGCCATTTTTAGTCTTAGATACAAGGTTTTGGGATTTTCCCCGGCTACTCCTCTTTCCTTTCTAAAGCGGACCCGATAGGCCTCGGGATCTAATCCCAGGTGATCCAAGATAACTCCCTTAATTGTTCCATAAGGTGTATTTCCAGCATGATTTGCCACCTGGTAAGCGGCCTGAGCTTCCCCAGTCAACAAAGGAGCTAAAAAAAATGGCCATTTCTCTGGGGGCCATCCACACGCTTGAGCAGCTCTCTCAAAGTTTGAGAGGAAGGCATCAGGGTCCTCCCCAGGAACATATTTTTGTAGCGATACTCCGGAAGGATGGGGACTTCCGGCCCTACGCTCGCCTCCCACTACTGGGGTTTGGGCTACCTTCTGTAGACCTTCTATCTGGGCGGTAAGAGCGGTCTTGAATAGTTCTCTGTCTGCGTCGGCTACAGAGATCTGATTTTTTATGGCCCATTCCAATTTGTCCTGTCCTTCGATTAAATGTTTAATGACTTGATCCATCAGGGTCTGCTGGTGGGGGTCTGGCAATCCCACTTCTGACACCACTTGTAACGGCGGGTCAGGAATGGTCTGGACACTATGTCTTGGTAAGGAGGGTTTTATTTTAACATACAGTTTCTTTTTACGTAAGGTTAGTCTTTCTCTTGCAAAATCGGCAGGATCCGTGGTGCTGACTGTCGAGGGGTATTCCTTTCCTCTCCTACTTCTGGTGTCAGGATAGCGTTTACTTCAGAGAGGCCTCTCTCAGTGGTTGTCCCCGGAAACAAAAGAGAGAAAAAGGACCAATTTACTGTCACGTCCTCCACGTTACTGCCAAGGGTACCAAGGGAGTGAGGGACACCTTCAAGTGCGTATTAATGTAATTCCGAATGTACGTGCATAAAAGTGAGGGAGGGTATTATCAGGGAAAAAGGAAGTGCGGGGTTCTAGGGTTTTGTAGGGCTTTTTACCGCAGGCAACGGCCCCCTCCTTCCCACCCAGTTCGAGACTCTCTCCCGTACCTGTCGTAGCCACACACCTCCCGCGGGCGTGTGGCACGGCGCTGCGCGGTCTCGTTGGCCTCCTGGCACGTCTGCTTCAGTCAGGGCCTCTCTGCTTCCGTCCTCGTCGGCTTCTCGTCCTGGAGCGGCGGTATCCTCGTCTGCTTCTCGTCCTGGCGTGGAGAGTACCTCGTCTACTTCTCGTCCTGGCGTGGAGAATACCTCGTCTACTTCTCGTCCTGGCGTGGAGAATACCTCGTCTGCTTCTCGTCCTGGCGTGGAGAATACCTCGGCTTCTCCCGCACCTACTTCCCAGTCGGTGACGTCACACCCCGATCTCCAGAGTTCCGGGGCTTTAACCAATGCAGCGAAGGCCACGTCACGATGGGCAGTCCCGGCTTCCTGTTCCGTGGTCCAGTTAAAGGGGCCGCGTTGTATTTCTTGCGACGTGCTGTGCCAGGAAAAGGAATCGTCCTGTGAAGAAGGATTAACGACATCTTCATCATTTACTGACCACCAGGATACTTCTCTGCCTCCGCCCTCAGAGTTAGGTACTGTCCCGGTCACCTCGTTACAGTGATATTAATCTACTCAAAGGTTTCCATGAGATGAGAAATGGACAGAAAATGTGATTTGTGTATCTAGTAGTCAAAAGCCATCATCAAAATAGATGAGATTAAGATTGTTTGTGAAAAAAGAGATTAAATCCCCTCAGTGTTTTTCTAAATTATGAAGCACATAGATTAGAATAAGATTCAAGCTGGTGATCACCAATAAGACCCATTAGTGTCAAGACAAGAGGATAGGGACTTACAAAATAGGATCGGTTATGGAGGCCAGAAGTCAGTCAGTCAGTCAAAACACTTTATTCGATTATTTAAAATCATAAATGACAAGATTACAAACATTTCATATATGTAAAATAAACAATAACATTCAGTATACATTAAATACCCATAATTTCATTTAATAAACAATAAAATCAGACAGAATTGTTAAGGATGGCTAATCTTTTAGTTTTGCTCCGAACATCAGCCACCAAAAAACTGGCAACACAAAAAATGTCACAAGTGCTACTTAAGATCTGTAAATAAGTGAGAGCAGACCTAACTTGTAGAAAATCCGCCTCTCTTAATATTGGTATTAACATTTTTTCCGAATGTCATAGTAGAACTCACATAAAGTGCAAAGTGTCCTGGGTTGAAGAATTATCAATAAATACGGCTCAAGTGAGGGAATAGTTAATAACACATAATTAGCCTTTACAAAAGGTTTCTTTAGCTCCTGCTCCTCACGTTCCATTGCTAACATGTTTAAAAAACTAGTCTTTGTCCAGCTCACATCCTCCTCTTTAATAAAATCCGGTGACATGTAAATCTCGGGGCGCCCTAGTCTTGTAAACATTAGTCTTACATACACAAGCCAGGGAACCCTGTTAGCTTTATCCATGGATACACAATCACCTAAAATCTGATGATTCAATGTAAATTCTTGGTTTAGCCAGGTCTTTACCCAACACATCAGTAGGGCAACTTTCAACAAATCAGTAACATATCCCAACCCTAGTTCAGTATATATTGAAAAGGTTGGGGTAGACTGGGGTACTGCGAGAAGAGATCTTAAAGAGGAGCCATACGTGGCTATAGCCAAACATTTAGATTTATAAATTTTCAAAAGGTGCCTCTTTCATCAAAGAGGACCCCTAAGTATGTAAAAACGGGCACCTTCGTGACCTCAACTCCATTACAAAAAAAAGAGGTTTCGACTTCAATTTCCTACAATGTTTCCCAACCACCATGACATGTGACTTCTTGATATTTACTTTCAAATCCAAGGACACCATAAAGTCCCCAAAGGAGTCCAACAACCTTTGGAGACCAAGGCCAGTAGGGGCCAATAAAACAGCGTCATCTGCGTATAGGAGAACCGGGATTACTGAGTCTCCTATACGCAGAACATCCAAGGAGGCCCCTCCTAAGGATTTCTCCAGAGTATTAATATATAAAGTAAAAAGGAGGGGTGCCAGGAAACACCCTTGCCTGATACCCCTCTCTGAACTAAAATAACTAGTGCATCTACCAACCCGTGTAACCCTGACTGACGCTAGAAGACCCGGTGTAAGACGGCTAAAAAATTAACCAAAGGTGGATCAATGCCTAAGTCTAATAAAATTGACCACAGTTTAGCCCTAATAACCAAATCAAAAGCTGAGGAAAGGTCCATAAAACCCATATAAAGGGACCCTTCCTAAGCCAATGTATATTTACTTATCAAAAGCTGTAGATTCAGGCACTGATCAAGGGTGCTTCTCTTTTCCCTAAAACCGTATTGGAGATTCGAGAGTACCCCCCTGCTATCTAACCAATCCCTGAGTTTATACAAGATGACTCTTCCCAAGATTTTTAATGCTGAGTGTATCAAGGAGATTGGTCTGTAGCATGAAGGGTCCCCTCTCTGCCCCTTTTAAAAACCGGGATGATATTAGATGTAGCCCAGGAGGCAGGAAACCCATTTGAGCCTGAGGCATTGAAAACATTGGTTAAGATCTTAGCCCAGAATTTTGGTATATTTCCACACAAATCCGCCGGGACCCCATCCGGGCCCGGTGCTTTATTTTTTAACACATCCAGGATTGCTCTTTCTACTTCAGCCACTTCAAAGGTTATGGGTGGCAAAGGCTGTGTAGAAATATTATCATCTACCAGAGGCCCCAGGCCCTGATTGCCATAGATCTCCCTAAAATGTAATAGCCATTAATCATCTGGAATGATACAATCCAGGATATGTTCTTTTGCCCCGAAAAAAAGAGGGATGGTTAATAGTTGACCAAAATTTACCACTGTCCTGCAAGACTTCAATTGATAAAAGATTGTTCCACGCTTCATCTTTAATTTCTTGTTTGCGTTGGGCAATAGCCAATTTGTATGTTTTCCTCAAACTAGCAATGGATTCCCTGCTTCTTAGTCTTTCCTTCAGGGCTTGAAGCAGAGCACCATGAGCCTTGGAGCAGCTTCTGTCAAACCATCTTTCTTCCTGATAAGGTCTTAGTTTAGTTTTAACCTTTAAATCATTTGCAATCTGGCTACATATGGCAACATAAGCACCAATTATCTCTGAGCTAGGAGCAGAACTATCTAAGCACCTGGCTAAGTTCACATCAGCCTTAGAGAAAAAATCCTCAAAAAATGTTTCAGGGACCACCTTAGACCACTTGAGCCTCCTCCCCTGGTCTTTTGTAGTCAGGTGACTTACACCCAAAATCCCACTATCCCTAAAACCCAAAGCTACTCCTGATTCCACCTCCAGAGTCACTGGATTATGGTCACTAAACACAGAAAACACAACTTTATAAGACACAACCCTAGATAAAACACAGGAAGACAAAAAATATAATCAATGACAGTACCTGTGTGTGGTACTGAAAATTCTGGACCCCGCTACTGTATGGTACCGAAGCTCTACACTCGTGTCAGAAAATATCATCGTACCATGACGAATTGTATCGGCAGACCGGTAATGATTGGGACATTATACCTATGCATTTGCGTCATGATCGAGTGATGCAACCGCCCTAAAATCATAGTTTCTGTCCTGAACCCTCGGGTTCCTTTTTGTGAGCGGCATCCATCTTGTGGTTGCCCTTACATAGTCAATTGACCAAGGCCGAATTCGAGCTGAAAGGACACGTAGACCTTTCCTGACTCCTCTGTGACCTGGGCGAGCTGACTCCACTGCCTCAAGCCAAACCTGTTCGGGCAGTCCTCAAACCCACTGGCCGAGCGAGATTAGCATCAAGGCACAACATGTCATAAACCGTTTACCGCATACAAGCTACGCTTTATCATACACACACCTGTCCCTGTTTCTTCTTTATGGCTAGTTTTACAAGGAGGAGGTGCCCAATTTTATTGGGGTTTCATCGATATCTGATGGAAGTTCTGGGCCTTGCTGGGTAATCCATCACAAACTGGACAAATGAAAATATGGGCTTGCCATCATGACTTTGCTTTTTCTTTGTTGTAAAAATATGTATATGGTTGAACCGTAAAACTAGGAATTCTTGCCTGAAGCTGATATTTTTGTATTAAAGGAGAAGGCTGGTTCTATAAAAACGAACAGTCTCCTGAGAATATATACAACGTGCTGTTGTACTTCTAGGACGCTTGTTACTTGGTTGCAGCCAATAAAACTCGATCCTTGACATCACCTAGAAGACTGTGTTTCTGTGGTCCAGAACTGGAAGAACTCAAGAGGTCTCTGGGTGTTCCCCCTGGCACCGCCGGGTCCCTAAAAACCCGATACCTCAGTTGGCGCCCAACGTGGAGCGGTATCAAGCAGTGTCGGTCCAAGCCAGATGTTCGTGAGGAGCTTCGTGTGAAAATTTCAGAGGACGGCCAGCCACTTCAGTGACCCCTGTATGTCGACGTGGTTCCGAAGGTCTTTGCTGCGAGGTTCCCCGCGTCCTGATGGCTACGAAGGACTGCTGCCCTGACTATCGCCCTGTTTTGGACCCATTGATGCTTGGTAGAGCGAAACGATAGACGAGTCTTCTAGTGACGTCATCGATCATCAATACTTCAGTTAAGTATAAGTGGAGCGTCTCCCAGTCCTTAGTTTGATTCTTAGTTTTGGTATCCTTGAGATACGCTTTGATTTGGAACTTGCAAGCGCCAAAGCAGAGGGACTCGTGTATTCACGAGACTATCGTATTCGATAATCCTTTGAAGTTTGAAGCTAGACTAGAGGGCGAAGATGCCTGGTCTTAGCAGACTTGGAAACTTGTTTTGTCTTGGTTGTAATAGGGACTCCCGATTAGAGGATTCGTGTCCGGTTCCTCCGATTGGAACTCCAACATATGAGCTCTACGTGAAGCACGGCGTAGGCCCTATCATGTATAATGAAGTGTGGATAAAATACACCAGAAAAGATGGTGTCTTAAAATGGCCTCAATATGGTAGCTTTGATACAGAAATCTTAGACAATCTAGAGGTGAAACTGTTCAAGAAGAAAGCCCGGCCGGCGATGTTTGACTCCTTTCGCCTATGGCGCAAAGAAGCCAAACAGAAAGAGATGAAATTAGCAAAGAAAAATAAACGAGGTATGTCCATGGTACAAGCTGCCATCGCATTCAGGGATAATGAGGAAGAGCAAGAGAGTGAACAAATGCTTAGAAGTAAGAAACTAGCAGTAGATAGATGCTACCCAGTGTTGCCACGTGAAGGACAGGGATCAAAAGGGACACCTGAAAAGGATCCTTTAATGTCCCATTTACTGAGTTCACCACCCCCCTATGCACAAAATGCTACTGCACCCCCGCAACGCTTTGTTATACCGCGCCCCGTCGCACGAACACCAGTTCTTCCACAAGCACCAGCTCCTCTTCAGCTGGTTTCTTCTCCTCCGGCGCAGCCCTCTCAAGGGCCGCCGCGTTTGCTACATACTCCATCTGCTTTTTCTACGACTTCGCCTACGGCTCCAACTGCCTATTCTAATACTCTTTCTGCTACTGCCTCGACTTCTGCTTTACATCAGCCTGTCTTTTCTGGCGCATCTGCCTTTCCGCCTGCTTCTCCTTCTGTTCGACAGAGAGTGGCAAATACTGTCACTGGTCTTTTCTCACCTTTCTTTGGGTCGCCTAATACGACCCCTAAAACAGAACGTAGACAGTTGCGAAGTCGACTGCCTGATTATCAGGAAAGAGACGCGCTGAATGAGTTAGCACGTAAATGGGTTACTGATACTGCAAGATATGACACTCAGTCCGTTATGGAAGTCTTCCGTCAGTGGGAAGCATCCACACAGAGATATGTATTTGAACAGATGTGTGTATATCTCCGCGAAGATTTGAAGGGAAATGATCCAGAGTACGATATGCAAGTATTATTCCGTGTGCGATTCAAGTTCGTAGAAGGCATGATTGTGGGTGCCGATGTTGAACAAGCAATAGATATGTTGTTGTCTTATAGGAGTAAGGGAAGCAATTCTAGATCATTGTATGAGCATGACATGCCAGGTAGGAAAAAGGCGCGGCAGTATCCAATGAGAGAGGTTCCTCCAGTTTGGAGGGAAGGTGATGCAAATGCAAATCCAGCAATTCCGCCGCATTTCCAGCGTGTATGGGTACATGTCCCTTGGAAAAGATCAGAGGTTTTGGCTCTAAAGCAGACATTGCCGGATCCCCGTAAAAATCCTGCAGGGTATTATAAGGAGTTATGACAGACTGCCAGCTCCCGTATCATGAATCTAGCTGATGTAGACATGTTGTTTGGAAATGTTGTTCCACAGCCTTTATGGGGAAAGATTCGTCATGCAGATCATGATCAAGAGTTAGGTGATACATGGGTTAATATCGCTGCTGCTGATGCTAGACAAGTTGGTGGCTCTAAGCCGGAGCCTTTAGTAGCGGAACTTCCTGGCAGAATTATCACGTATATGAAGACTTTAATGCCTGAATTGCGTGTGAATTGGGACAAGTTGTCTGCGTCGAAGCAGAAGAAAGATGAGAATGTGTCTGACTTTTCACGAGGTTTTCGTCGATCATAGTGGTCAGGATATGGCTACTGAGGGTGGCCAAAGATTGTTTGTTGACAAGTTCGTACATAATTTGCTTCCTGAACTGTGTAATAAATTGAAGGATTCAGAGAGTGCTTGGGCTGTTTCCACATCAGCGCAGATTCTAGCTACAGCCCTGTACTATGAGAATAGACGCAAAGACGAGCTAGAGAAGGCAGATAAAAAGACTAAAGAATTGAAAACTAAAGTCCTTCTCCAGCAAGCTTATCCGCCTCGTACTGCTAGTCAGCCCGATTATCAGCAACCACAGCAGTATTCGAGAAACTCGCAAAGAAACGAGTCTTCTCAACAGCGTTTACCGTATGGTCTGAATCAGTGTGCGTATTGCAAGGAAGAGGCTCATTTCAAGAATAGTTGTCCGGCTCTGTTGCGACGTTTCAATAGTGTTTCTGGTGCAAGAGGTAGAGGTGTTCAGCAGGCCCCTAGAGGTAGGGGTCGTGGAAATTTACCCCAGAACGCTCGTCTCTTTCCGCCTCAGAATTCTATGAACAGCTTTGACCAACAGAATAATGCGTCTTCTAGGACAGCTCAGTACTATGCTGATGACTATTATGCAGAGAACGAGAATGAGGATAATGATTGCTAGGACAGCCATGGACAAAGAGAGGGAGTTGTTTCAGTTCCAGTAGATCAGAATGGACCTTATGTTGAGGTGATTACATCAGGTGTGTCAGAGCCTTTTCTGTTGGATACTGGTGCTACAAAGAGTTCTATTATGCACTCAAAGCTCCCTGGCGCACCTTTGTCTGGCGAAATGAATGTTTCAGTAGGTTTTTCTGGCGCCTCGGTTAGGAACCCGATTTCTACTCCCATGTCCCTTTCTGTTGGGCCATGTGAATTAGAAGCACCCCTCATTCTTACAACGGGTTGTGGTGAGAACTTGTTGGGATTGGATCTGTTAAAGAGACTATATGCGACTTTGTACTGTTCTCCTTCGGGAGTACAACTTACCCTACATAAGAAAGTGGTTTCTCCAATGTATTTGTCAAGGGAAAATATTCCAACAGAATTGTCTTCACTTCCAGACATACTTTGGGCTACTGGATCCAATGATGTGGGCCTTTTGGAAATAGCGCCATATGTTATAACATTGCGAGCCAATGTTAGGTTGCCACGTATTCCCCAATACAAGATCTCTAGCGAAGGTGAAAAAGAGTTGTTAGCAATCATTTACGATCTGATTGAGAAAGATGTCATTGAAGAGACAACAGGGAACATCTGTAACATTCCTGTTCTGCCGGTTTTGAAGCGTACTGATCCTTCCCAACCACCTGTCTATAGGTTCGTGATTGATCTTAGAGAAGTGAACAAGATTGTTGTGCCACAGTTTCCAGTTGTTCCTGATATTACTGCCTTGTTGACTATGGTTCCAGCGTCAGCCACTTGGTTCACAGTGATTGACTTGAAGAATGCTTTCTCCAGCATCCCGATTGCAGAGGAGAGCAGAGATATTTTTGGCTTCAATTTAGGAGGCCGAAGCTTCTGCTTCAAACGCGCTCCTCAGGGCTACTGTGAAAGTCCATCAATATTCAGTCAGGCTCTGAAATCACAACTTGACACGATTGTTCTACCCGATGGTACGACTCTTATTCAGTACGTCGATGATTTGCTGGTCGCTGCAGATACTGAGGAGATTTGCAAGCAAGCCACTTTGTCATTGTTGCGTCATTTATGTGATATGAAGCACAAAGTCTCTCTTTCGAAATTACAATATTGTCGACAAGAAGTGACCTACTTAGGTCACATCTTATTGAAGGAGGGAAGGAAGCTGACCCCAGAGAGAATACAGGCAATTGCAAAATTGAGTGTCCCAAGAACACAGAGAAAAGTGCGTGCTTTCTTGGGCATTACATCATATTGCAGACAATGGATACCAAATTTCTCCTTGTTGGCCAAACCTTTGGTGGCACTAACTTGCAAGGATACACCGAACCCCATTCCGTGGTCTGAAGATTGTCAGAAAAGTTTTCACGAATTGCGTGATGCATTGTGTTCGGCTCCTGTGTTGGGTACCCCCGACTACAGTAAGCCTTTTACGTTGTATGTCCACGAGAAGGAAGGTTGTGCATTATCAGTCCTGACACAGTATTTTGGGGGCAAACAGCATCCATGCGCGTACTTTTCAGCGACTTTAGACTCGGTAGCTAAGGCATTGCCAAGTTGCTTGAGGGCCACTGCGGCGGCAGCTGTCTTTATTCGACAGTCTGCTGGGTTAGTAATGAATAAAACTCTAATAGTCATGGTCCCACATGCAGTAGACATCTTGCTAAATAGAACAAGGACACAGCACTTAACTAGTGCTCGATTGTCAAGTTATGAGCTGACACTGCTAGCGAGTCACATACACATAAAGAGGTGTGATACACTCAACCCAGCCACGCTATTGCCCATTCCAGTAGAGACAGATGAGGTCGAAAAACATGACTGCTGTTTTAGGACAGAAGAAGAGACAAAAGGGAGAGTAGACTTGCAGGACACTCCTCTTCCTGAATGTAATGATGCTTTATGAATTGATGGTTCGTGTTTCAAGTTGCCGAATGGTGATACGACTGCAGCATATGCTGTGACGACGTTGCATACGGTTGTTGAAGCTGCACGTATCCCACACAATTCTGCGCAAGCAGCAGAGTTGATTGCACTTATAAGAGCATGTGTGTTGGCAAAAGGAAAGCGAGTGAATGTGTACACAGACAGCCAATACGCCTTTGGCCTGGCTCACAGTTTTGGACGATTGTGGCGTGAACGTGGGTTCCTGACGTCGCATGGTACAAAGATACAACATGGTCAGCTAGTAAATGAGCTTCTCGAGTCACTGACCTTGCCACTACAAGTTGCGATTGTGAAATGCAGTGCACACAGAAAGGTGACGGATGATGTTGGTCGCGGGAATGCATTTGCAGATGAAGTTGCAAAAGAAACTGCAAGGAATGTGATGAGTCAAATGTATGTTGCAGGCCCTGCAAGATGGATTGGTGATGTGGGTATGTGTGAAGACACGATTGAGAGTGTGAAATCTATCCAATCCGAAGCTACGGAGAAAGAGGTGAATGAATGTAGAGAAAGCAAGGGTAAATTGGATGCGAATGGTTGTTGGATTGAATTGTCAGAGCATCAGAGATGGCTGTTACCCGATGCGTATGTGCTTGCAGTGGTGACAATGGCTCATGGAATGGCCCACATTAGTGTGAAAGGGATCTGTAAGTTGTTAGCTCCAGTATGGCAGAATAGTGGCATCCCTAAATGTGCATAGAATGTGGTCAAGAACTGTATGGTGTGTTTGAAGTGCAATCCTGGTAAGGGAACTCCAACTCCAGCTGGTCATTTTGCGCCTCCAACGTACCCGTTCGAGGTTTTTCAGCTAGATTTCATCCACATGGAAAGGTGCAACAATCTGAAATACGTACTTGTTGTTGTTTGTGCCTTTTCCAGGTGGGTGGAAGCATATCCCCTTAAGGACAATACTGCCTTGTCCACAGCTAAAGCCCTTGTCAAAGAATTCTTCCCTAGGTTTCGAATGCCTGGAATGGTCTGGAGTGATAATGGGAGTGAATTCGTGGGACGAGTGATGAAGAGAGTGTGTGAGAGTCTAGGCATATACCAGAAGTTCCACGCGGCAAATCACCCCCAATCAGCTGGATTAGTAGAGTGCTATAACGGCACTCTAAAGTTGAAACTGGCCAAGATTCAAGCAAGCACAGGTCTTAAATGGCCTGACGCTCTGCCTTTGGCGCTCCTGTCCACGAGAATGACCGTCCACTCTAGAGTGGGACTTAGTCCACACGAAATTGTGTTCGGTCGCCCAGCCAACATATGGGGAGTGCCAAGGCCCACAAAGCTCAGTGAGATAGAGCATCCTGTACTGCTTGACTATTTGCACGAATTGACAACTAAATTGCGTGTTTTACATCAACAGGTCCACCGTTCCTCCCCGCCAGCGTCTGATGATCCAGGCCACGCAATTGAGCCTGACACCTGGGTCCTGGTGCGAAACTTCCAGCGAACCAAGAACGAGCAGCTTCACTGGTCCGGACCATTCCAAGTTTTACTGGCTACCCGCTCTGCAGTACGTGTCCACGGCAAGAAGAACTGGGTGCACGGCGCCCATTGTAAACGGGTCCCGTTGCCCCTTCCATATGACCGGTGGGTCCAGGAGGGAATTGCTGACTCTGAAACCGAGACTCTGCCTCGCTTCTTACCCTTCAGTGATGCACGTTTGAAAGGAACTACTTCAGAAAAGGAGAGCGATAACACTATGCAAGGATCTGTGCCACCGTCAATGCAATTGGACACTACTGAGCCTGAACTCCTGTTTCAAGACCACACAGCTCCTGGTCGAAACCGCTATAACTTAAGGCCAAGACCTATGACTATGGACAAATAAAAAAACTTTTTCTTTTTGATTGTGCAGCTCTCTCGTCCAGGAAACGTGCTCATTTTTGATTTTTGAACCGCCATCCGGTTCTGGTGCTAGGGTCGCGGTTGCCACAGTCTTTGGAGTGCAGCTGGAGACGGTTAGGTCGACAGTTCTGTTGCTCCAAGGGAGTTACCCTGGATTGACAGAAGCACTCCTTAGCAGAATCAATCTCCCACCGCGGGCAGCAACTTAGAGGATGGAGTTTCCCAAGATGAAGAGACCTGCCAGATCAGCGAACTTTGAAACAAGAATATGCACTGTGATGGCGAAAAAACAATTTTTAATAATATGCATTTTAATGTTGTGTAGCATAATGATGTTTTTGGTGGGATATACTTTATTCACTTTTTGAGTTTCATTTGCATACACTACACAGCCCACACCACCTCCTACTGTTTCCCAGCACTCTTTTCACCCTCTGCCTGAACACGAGTCTGCCAGAAGATTAGAATTTGTAAATAACTCATTCGTCCAGCTCCTACACCAGCACCAGTCTGTAATGAACACAACAAATTATTGGGTATGTGGACTCATGCCACACACAACAGATAAGGGTATCCCGTATTTTGTCCTGCCATTTAGCTACTATGGTTCTCTGTGGGCTTTCCAGACAATGTTCCTGTTTGCCATAGAACCGTATCCCCCGCGTCCCACAGGAAGAAACTCAAGCAACAAGGCGCTAGTGGCAGGAATCAGAAATAGGAGCAGGGACATCGACACATATAGGACGATCCCCAAAGATGAGTTTAAGGTGTACAGTAGATGGAACATAACTAAGTATAGAATTTCCTTTAGTGAGAGCCAGCGAGCAAAGAAATCCTCCCCAATCTGGATAGTACCCCACCAAGGTCACCTATGTCTGCAAGGAAATGGCAAAAACCCTAGAGTTCAGTTGGGGAAGAGTGTCTGTACTGAAACTTACGTTTTCTCGTCTCAGACCTCTCCCTCATTCCTAGAAGCTAAGGGTACCTACTTCGTCTGCCATGATAGGGCATACACATGGTTGCCCCCTCACTTTTCGGGCACATGTTTTATCTTGTTCCTGTTGCCACCCACCTACACAGCCGAGACAGATTACCATCGGACAAGGACAGTTAGGGGTGTTGTGAGTAAAGACGACACCGCGGAACAGGAGTTTGGAGATTTCGCAAAAGGTTTTCTGCCGTTTTGGGGGCCTATGGTGAACAGCTGGAACATTCGCCAATTGACGAGGGTAGTTGAATCCGCCGTGACTGAAACGGCTGGTGCCCTTAGTAACTTGACTGCGGAGCTCCAGTCGGACCGCCTTATGACTCTTCAGAACAGGGTTGCTCTAGATGTTATACTTGCAGACCGTGGTGGGGTATGTAAAGTGATCCAATCCAGTTGCTGCATTTTTATCCCAGATAATGCTCCGACAGTATACCAGGCCATCTCCAAACTGCATAAGATCTCTGAGTCCATTCATGTGGACAAAGGAGACTGGTCATTGCTGGGGTGGTTCTGGGAACTGATATCTGCCTGGGGATGGAAAATTCTGATATTCATTGGAATGATCTTAGCCATTCTGTTCATGTTTTGCCTGTGTGTACAGTGCGCTCCTGCAATATGTGGCCTCTGTGCTACATCATGTGTAAGGAAGCCTGTGTCAAGGGACAAACTCAGTAACAGGATGATGCTACAGCAGCATCTCAATGACTTCATGAATACAGATTTGGACTCAGATTAGCATGAGTTATTGCCTATATAAGGGCAAAAGGAGGGTCTGTGGTACTGAAAATTCTGGACCCCGCTATTGTATGGTACCGAAGCTCTACACTCGTGTCAGAAAATATCATCCTACCATGACGAATTTGGTATCGGCTGACCGGTAATGATTGGGACATTATACCTATGCATTTGCGTCTTGATCGAGTGATGCAACCGCCCTAAAATCATAGTTTCTGTCCTGAACCCTCGGGTTCCATTTTGTGAGCGGCATCCATCTTGTGGTTGCCCTTACATAGTCAATTGACCAAGGCCGAATTCGAGCTGAAAGGGCACGTAGACCTTTCCTGACTCCTCTGTGACCTGGGCGAGCTGACTCCACTGCCTCAAGCCAAACCTGTTCGGGCAGTCCTCAAACCCACTGGCCGAGCGAGATTAGCATCAAGGCACAACATGTCATAAACTGTTTACCGCATGCAAGCTACGCTTTATCATACACACACCTGTCCCTGTTTCTTCTTTATGGATAGTTTTACAAGGAGGAGGTGCCCGATTTTATTGGGGTTTCATCGATATCTGATGGAAGTTCTGGGCCTTGCTGGGTAATCCATCACAAACTGGACAAACGAAAATATGGGCTTGCCATCATGACTTTGCTTTTTCTTTGTTGTAAAAATATGTATATGGTTGAACCGTAAAACTAGGAATTCTTGCCTGAAGCTGATATTTTTGTATAAAAGGAGAAGGCTGGTTCTGTAAAAACGAACAGTCTCCTGAGAATATACACACCGTGCTGTTGTACTTCTAGGACACTTGGTTGCAGCCAATAAAACTCGATCCTTGACATCACCAAGAAGACTGTGTTTCTGTGGTCCAGAACAGGAAGAACTCAAGAGGTCTCTGGGTGTTCCCCCTGGCACCGCCGGGTCCCTAAAAACCTGATACCTCATGTGTCATACCTTTAAATGTAGGGACCCTCTCCTCACCATCACTAAAACCTGACTCAAAAGATTCATATTAGCTAGAAGATCCTCCAAAGCCTCTCCCTGTCTACTATGTTCAAAATGTGGGACCACAGAACAGGGAGGCCCCTGATGATCATCTATATAACAGTCTAAACTACATGGGTGAATATTAAAATCACCCATAAGGATAATATTGAATGCAGTATTTTGTTTTATTCTATATTCTGACAAAAAACAATCCAGGGAGACCAAATGTTGATTAATACACTCCCTCTCTGACATTATAAAAATTGATGAATAATATTTTAGACAAATTGGGCGTAGCCCGCTCAACTATTAAAAAATTACTAGAGCCTGATTCCAACATCTTTAAGAAACCATTCAGTTTTAAAGAAAAAAGGAGGATTAAACCTCCTTTCGATCTACCAACTGTCCCTGGGATTGCAGGAACAACAAAACCTATATAGCCATCCAGGCAAAAGTTCTTAGTTGTGTCCCATGTTTCCTGCACGGCAATAATGTCATATTGTTTTATAAAGTCTAACCAGATGTCATCATTTCTCTTAGACCTAATTCCTGCAACATTCCAATTTAGAATTTTGCAGGAAGTAGCTAGATTTGGCTCCACTAGTCTCTCTACTTAGTGCTGGGCAGTATCTTCCAGTCAATCATTGTCCTCCAGGTTTGTCAATGGGGTAAAATAGTTAGTTAGAGCTATGTCCGTATCCTGTAGTTTTGAATTTTTTTAAATGATTGTGGGGCTGCTTTAACACTCTCAGTTCTCTGGGGAGCCCCCCTGCTACTTGGGGCTGGGGAATATCATGCAACATATTTAGGGCCAACAAAGACCTCTTCCTAATAGGCATAGATGAGTATGTAGCATGTGCATTTATGTGTACAGTTGATGGTGCATAAAAATAACCCAATGGTAAGGGTCTAATACCAGAATTTTCTAACTCTGAAACGTCCCAGAACAATTTATCTGCCACATTACGCCTATTAAAGTTCACTACCACACAATCCCCTTCAACACTCTTAGGGCGACGTCCAGTCCATCCGACCCTTCTGGCCATAATAACGGCTAATAAAGCTAGACGCTATATCTGAACACCCTCTGCTATATTGTATACACCAATTTCTTGACTGCCTTAGGAGATTCAACCACTTCATCACCTAATGGGGGTACTCCTGTAAGAACAGCCACCAAAGGAGCATCTTTTGGGGGAAGATCAAGATTGATGCTACAAGGATTTACTCACCTTTTGCTAGTTCTGGGATACCTGGCGATTTTCTCTCCAGCGGTATTGTTGCTGCCCACCCTTTGGGCGTAACAGGGAATAAAACTCCCAATATCGTGTTGCGAAGTATTACCAATGGCACCCAAACTCACATTATTAGATGTTTTAGTAAGTTGATCCTGGGTTAAAGTTGAGCTAGTGATACAATAGTGACCCTCCTTATGCCCAGATTTGGGAATATGATCTTGCTGGGCCTGTCTAACCAAGTCTTGCTGACCTCTATACTCCTTTATAAATGAGTCAATTAATTCACATTTTTTCAAAAGACCTGCACCACAAATATTTAGAGTATCTACAATGTCCTTAGCAATGCCAGCTAAAGCTGGTTCCAGATGTGAGTTAAACATCTCCTCCACCATATCACCCAGTTTTTGGGGGATATCACAATCAGTATAATGTGAGACAGCTATTTGTTTTAGCCGCTTTATGCACTTCTTCGTTCCTCTTCGTTTCTCCAAGTTACGTTGTGCTGTTGATCCAAATCGTTCTCACCCAGGGGACTGACTGTCAGTGAAAACTTCTCCAACAGCTTCTACTATACCACTTTGAGTCTCAGTCTCGCTCGTGGAATTAGTTATCACCACAACCGGACCTAAAGGTACCTTGGTCATAGGCACAATAGCAGTCAATTCATATACAGTTGAGGGGAGATCCAATCCCAACTCCTTCTCCGCATTGGCAATCTCCTTACTTAAAACCCCCACAGCTGATGTCAAATAAGAAATGATGGATTCTGACTTCCTCGGCACCTTTGCCTTTTTGCCCCCCTGCTCCCCATTGTTCTGCTGTTTCCGCTAACCCATTTGCAGGCATTAAAGGGGAGCCCAGCCCGGTTTCCTTCGGCCTCCGATGGCCACAGACGGCATGCCCTTTGCCCGGGCTTCGCCCGGCGCCAACCGTGCGCGTCCCGCGTTGCGTGGGGGCGGGAGCGCTTTCAAGGCTGGTGCCGGTGCTGATGTGACGTGGCTCCCCTGCAACCCTGGAGGTGCTACTGGGGAATGTAGGCCGTTCCCCTCACAGCGTAGAGATGACGATGAAAAGCCGTTCCCCTCATGGCAAACAGAGCACAAAGGCAGCCGTTCCCCTCACGGCAAACAGGTAAATACAAAAGCGCGTCCCGGAGGTCAGTAGAAATCCAATGGTCCATGGGAGAACCCACAAGTGAAAAATGGTCACGATTTCCACTATTGATAACCTATAGTGAGAAGATAAGTGGCAGCAATCGAAATTATTGGAGACTCCAGTAGTACATTCTAGGTGCCTCGCTGCATTATCTGTGGCTATTTTAATTAAACTATATCATTTCATTACTGCACGGTCGAGTGAGTGCCATTTCCTGCATAAGAAGAGTGATGTTTATGATATGGACATGACTAAGGGTAGTCACATTTATGATGGGCAGGGCAGTCAAAATTTGCTGAACAATGAATAGGTGCATATAAACTTTCAAAAATTGGTGGGCAGAAATAAGTGGATATGGTAGTTTGCCTGGTAACAGAGGTGAAAGTAGGCCAAAACTGGTCTCACCCTATCTTCTAGTTGTTAATCAGTGCTCAAAGGTAAAGTAGACTCACTTTGTCTTTAGGTGCATAAGCAACTGTGTCATGCCAGATGCTTGCAGCACTAAGCCTTGCCTAATGCAGGTGGCCCAAAGGCTCAAAACATGCTTGTGGCTAAAGCACTGAAAGTAAGCAAGCACAGGCACTGAGCCTTGTACTGAGATGATCCGCAAGCACTGGCGTCTGCCTGAGACCACGGTGACCACAAGCATAAGAGCTGGAGGACAGGCTCTGCACCATGCCATTAGTCCAATTACTCATTGCTGGTGGCTGCACAGTAACAAGAAACTAACATTAATAGACAAAATAAGCTAAAGTATAGATGCTGCTGAAACTGATGAATTGTGTTTTAAATAAGTTGTGAACACTCACTATTGTTTATAAACACATAGAAGCATAAGAAGCTCAAAGCACTGCTTAACACACCCCAGTCCCTTCCCTCCCTCCATACAATACTATAATAATGGAATTTGTTGTGATGGTGTGTTAAAACATTTGACTTTTTAGCAAATTTAAGTGAAAATTGTGCTGTTATATGCATTATTTTAACACAGTTTCTAAAGTCTTCTCTTGGTCGTACTCGCTGAACCCTTAAGATATATCCAGTGCTGGAACCTGTCTTTGAGTTCAGATTTCGAAGCCTGCTTTCTACATGGACATCAATTCACGAATTGCCAGGAGCAGTGAAAGTGATATCACACACCCTTTGACCTCCATGATAACACAGAAAGTGGCATCATATGACTTTTGACATTGAGTTGAAAGACGTGATGCCTCATGACCCTGACCTTGATCCCGAAAGGGCCTGGCGGGCACATTATGACAGCAAGGACAGGTCTGCCTACAAGGCGGTGGTTAAAGCTTACCACCGAGACATCCGCCTCGAAAAGAAAGCCTATTTCGCGGGGAGAATCGAAGCAGCTTCGAACTCCAGTAAGGAGATTTTTACTATCGTTCGAGAATTCATCTCACCTCGGACTACCACCTCGGAGGAGGGCCCCGTAGAATCCTGGGCGGCGGATCTTGCGTGTTTTTTTACAGGCAAGATCAAACTCATCCAGGACTCCTTTCCATCGAGTGGACCGGTCACGCTGCCGGTGCCTGAGGCCGGTACGCCTTCCCCAGTCATACAGGGCGCCATATTGGCTGAGTTTCCATCTCTGTCAGCCTCTGCTTCCCTAGCGCTCATGAGCAACTTAAAATCTGGGTCTCCGCTTGACCCCTGCCCAGCTAAGCTCCTGGGTAAATTGGCGGAGGTGGTTAATCCGCTGGCTCACCCTCTTCTCAACCTTTCGCCGAGTTCGGGAGAGGTGCCGCCAGCATGGAAGCAGGCAATGGTCATCCCGTTGCTTAAAAAGCCGGGACTTGACCCGAAAGCCCCAGCCAATTACAGGCCAATTTCGCTGCTGCCGGCTTTTGTAAAAATTTTGGAAAAGCACGTTCAGTCGGTGCTCTCCAATTTTCTGGAGTCCCACGAGATCTTACACGACTCCCAGTCAGGCTTCCGTTCCAACCGCAGCACCGAGACCGCGCTCCTGGAGGTCTCGGAAACCATTAAAGGGGTGCTGGATTCCGGGGGCAAAGTCATGCTGGTGTTGTTGGACTTGTCGGCGGCTTTTGACACCGTCCCCCATGAGGGCCTGCTCGCAAGACTCTTTGAGATTGGCCTGCGGGGGACGGTGCTCAAATGGTTTTCTTCCTTCTTGGCCGGCCGCCGGCAAACGATCTGGACATCATCTGACACCGCTGTAATGCCGCCTCTGGGAGTCGGGGTCCCTCAGGGCTCTATATTGAGCCCGACCCTCTTCAATATCTATATGACCCCTTTGGCGGCGGTGGCGGAGTCATTTGGTGCCCGGATTGTGTCGTATGCCGACGACACCCAGCTCCTCTTCTCTTGTGAGAGGGGCGCTGACTTTGACGGGGAGAGTATCCAGAATTGCCTTGGGGCTGTGTTCGCATGGTTCCAACTGCACAGCCTCAAGTGCAATTCCGATAAATCGGAGGTACTCTTCTTCGGGTGCGATACGGAGCCCAGTTGGCAGGCCTGGTGGCCCATCGACATGTTCCCTCCGTCCGGCTCTTCTCCCATGGCTAAAAACTTGGGGGTTAAGATGGACAAGGGGCTGACGATGAAAGCCCAGATCCTGGGGGTAACCGGCACCTGCTTCGGCCTGTTAAAAATGTTGCGGAAGTTTCTGCCTCTATTGTCTGAAGAGCACAAGAGGCTGACGGTGCAGGCCCTGATAGGCTCCAGGTTGGATTACGCCAACAGTCTGTACTTGGGCCTGCCAGAGTATTTGCTGCAGAGGCTTCAAGTTGCACAGAACGCGGCGGCCAGGGCCATCTTTGGCCTAAGTAGACGCACCAGCGCCTCTGGGTTGTTGGTGACGCTACACTGGCTACCCATCCGCAAACGGATTGCCTTTAAGGCTCTGACCTTGGCCTACAAAGCTCTCCATGCTGTGGGAGCTAAACATCTTCAAAAGAGACTTACTTTTTACCACCCTACTCGCTCGTTGAGGTCGGAATCTCTACTCCTTGCGGCTGTTCCGCGCGTGAAGAGGGCTCGCCTAGGGGGCCGCTCCTTTAGTCTGCTGGCTCCACAGATGTGGAATTCATTACCGCTCCCTTTGCGGGGGGCGACTACTCTTCTTGATTTTAGAAGAGGCCTCAAAACCTGGCTGTTTTCTCAATAGGTCTGCCAGTAGCTCCGTTTTTTCTGTTGACTTCTAAACTGTTTTTATCTGTGTTGTGTTATTCTGAATGTGTTATTCTTGAAATCTGTTCACCTTACCTAAAGCGCCGGGATACTCTTTTTGAGTAACCGTTGCGCTATACAAGAAAATAAATAACATAACATAACATAACATCACAATAATTGATGTCCTAAAGCCTAGTGTTTTACCCCAAAGAGAAAATACATTGATAACTTGAAATAACACTCAAAACAAAGATTTGAAAAAACAATGTTGGTCATGCTCACCAGTATTAATCGATATGGATCATATATTGGCCTATGAAGTATCAGCTTGTTATACTCCTTATCATTTGTAACAAATTTTGATTTTTGATCACTTGTAAGGAACTATCACATTTGACAAATTCACAGGTGTTTTGTTCAAACACAACCTAACACCTGCCCTATAAACAGGGGTCGCTGTTGCTGTCCCTTGGGAGCCCCGAATCCTTGGTTGTGAATGGTGTCCACACAGGCAGAAAGTGGACTAGAAGTGGAAGCTTCAAAGTTTTTTCAAAATATTTTTGGGATCAATATTTGTGGGATTTTTAAATGTGTCCAAATATTCCAGAACGGGATACAGAGTCGGGTACAGGTGCTTTAAGTCGGGTATGGTGAGGTCTCTGGCGGATTTCACAAGGAATTTTGACATACACAGACAAAAATGCACACACTCTCTCCCTTTCTGTTTTTATAATCCTCGAAATTAGCTTTCCTAGCATAGACGCAGCGTGTCCTGCTCTAAGAGCGCTTGCAGGAAACATATATATCCCTTCAGATAGCGATAGCGCTTTAAGTAGGTGCTGAAGAGCTAGAGACGCCTTGTAATTACTTCCTTTTTTATGGTACTGAAACTTGTCATTGTTCGTCGCTTGCGGTGTTTGTTGTAACAGCGACACTGGTCATTGTTCCTCATTTGCAAGCTGGAAGTAAACATTACCGGGCCGCCGTCCTGTAGTGGGGGTTTTGATGCAGTCTCTTTTACCGCTGCAGTAGACAGGAGAGGGGCTAGCAGTCTTTCGAAGATAAGCGCTTATAAATTCAATGTATGGTAACTTGAAGGAAGAAACTCGGTTAGTGTGCATGTCCGCGCTTGTATCTGAAATCATTCTGCATACGAACTACGCACTCACTCTTGAACCGGGTTGCAGAGCGAGTCCTCCACTGCGGCTTCCGTAGAGAAGCTACGGGAACGGCTTGTTCCACACTCTAGTAAGTATATCACCTGCGTCCGATTTCCTTTATCATTGACTAGTTAGCTGTTCTGCTACGCTCGAATAGTTATGTATGTATAACGACGACAATGAGATCTGTATAAAAAAGTAAACATGTTTTTATCTTCCTGTTCATTAATAAACATTGTCATAGGGGAAGCGGTCTTGGTAATGGGAAATTGCCTCATGAAAGCTCAACGGTCTCAAATTAGCTCATATTTGGAAGGGAAGCTTTTATTTGTGTGGAAGGGGTAATGCGCGCTAAGAGGTGTATCACCTTGGGCTAGAGGAGGGACAGTCACGGGCGGTTCTAGTATTTTTGGCCTCCCCTGGCAGGAACAGAAGGTCATAGGCCCCTCTAGTTTGCATACAATGACGTCACAGGATATGGCATCAGAAGACGAGTCATCAATCGAGTGTTAGTCTTTAGGCATGGAAGCCACTTTGAAGAAGTACTTTTCATGGTGCAGCAGTAAAACAATAAAACATAAAAAATAGCACTAAAATAAGGACATGTATTTTAAAGTTCCATTAAGTGGAAATACATTATATTAATCCCAGTGGGTGGAAAGAATTGGTGTTGGTTTCTCCAAAACATGTCTTTTTTTTTTTTTAAATCTCTTCATTAGCAACAGGTTGGTCCGTATAAGCATGCAGTCAAATAGTAAACAGAGTACATTGACAACATCTGTAGTCATTATACAAAATAAGCATCCGGAACACGTGACCAAAAACATTACAGATGGTGTAACACATTCTGGAATCCAGTTTTCCGTTTTCCAGTTCTGGTTGTGAACCGCACGTATGCAAGGATAAGGCAAAGAGATACATATATTTCCAAACATAACAATAATGAAAATGCCAGCGTGAGAGAGAGAGCGACAAGCAACACAGCAATCATGACTGAGGTGGTGATAGTGTTGGCTTAGATAGACGAGGAGTGACGGAATGATACACAAGCAAACGTAAGTAGTGCAATATCGTCATTCGGAGTCAAGTAGGCGAAGAAATAGGGAAACAAGCACCCTCCCCTCAGGCACCATCAACAATTGGATCCGTGGTACCCCTCCCCCTCCCAGTCACAAAACAGTAATAGCAAGACATTCACTGCACGGCAAGCCAGGCTCTCTCGACAGGGCATTGTTATCTATCCCACCCCTTCCGGGACAATAGAACTCGCAGCTTGAGATTGTGCAGCCTGCGTTAACTTGCTAATGTATTGTCGATATGGGCCCCAGATATCCACTGGGCGTGAAGCCGTCGGGACTTGTGTAGAGTATTCTACACTATTGACGTTGCAGTGAGCCAGACTGCGTAGCCACGCCTTGGAGGTGGGGATTCATCTGGACCCCCAGAGTATAGCATTTTCCCTCTTTGCGAGCAAAAAGCCTATGGCAGCAAGTTTCCTGGTAGCACGGGGGAACTCCACAACATAACCCAGCAGCGCAATCTCTGATATGGGCAGCAGCTCTCATTCTAAAATGTCGCCCAATATGCGGTGCACCTGTAGCCAGTTCTCATGTAGTTTGGGACATGTCCAGGTAAGATGTGCAAAATCGGCGTGTGGGGCTTTGCAGTGCGGCCTGGCCGGGTTGAGTTTGTGAGTTAGGGCCGGCGTGATGTAAAGCCGCCTCAAAAATTTGAAATGTATCAATTTATGCCTACTATTAATTGAGACGTCTTTGGTAGCTTGGCAACAAGCAGCCCATTGGTCATCTGAGATAGAACCACCCAGATCAGTCTCCCATGCCGCACGAACCCGTGTATCCGAGGCAGGGAGCGCAGCCACACAGAGTTTATACAACCTAGAAACCATGTGTGCGCCCGTCTGGGACTGAATTAAGAAGGTTAGGGCCGCCATTTCATCTGGGGAGAGTGGAAACGAGGGGAACTTTGCTCTAAGCATGGATCGCAATCTGGTCAGGACAAATGAGTCCATAAACGTCCAGTCAGTGAATTGCTGATCTTCCGACACTGAAAAAACGTGTCCATCCGTGAACAAATCCCCTATCGGGGTGATCTGGTATTTTGATAACGTGTTGCAGACCACGGTCTCAGCGGTGATAGGGAACCAGTGGGGGTTCGGCAGGGGGAGAGCCGGCGAGTACAGTACGTCAAGCTGAAGTAGCCTGCGCAACTGTATCTAAGCCCAGGACGTAGTGGAAACGGTCTGTATGTCCTGTGGATCTCAGGGTATGCCCTTGGGTAGTAATGTCTTGAGGGTGATTGGCATCGCCAAGTCCGCTTCCGGCTTCAGGTATGGAATCCTAGCGTCCGGGTGAAACCAGGGTTGTGCATAAGAGCATTGCGCGACTATGTAGTAAAGATAAAAATCGGGTACCCCAAATGCACCACGTTCATAAGGCAAAGTCAAGGTTCGCCAGGAGACCCGTGGGTTTTTGTCTCCCCACACCAACCGTAGCAGCAACGAGCGCAGTTGAGTGAAGAAGATTTTGGTGAGTGGGATCGGGATGTTGTTGAACAAATATAGAAAACAGGGAAGCACTATCATTTTTATTATAGCGATGCGGCCAGCCATCGATAAAGGAAGGCGGAGCCAACGGGCGAGACCATCTTCCAGAAAGTCCAACGCCCGTCCATAATTTAGACAAATCATGGAGACCGTGTCTAGATGAATATGAATACCCAGATACTTCACAGAGTCTGCATTACACTCAAGCGGAAACGGACAGTCCCAGCGCTCTGTGGAAGGGGTGAGTGGGAAGATGTCAGATTTGTGCCAGTTGATACGAAGGCCAGAGAACTCTCCGAATTGAGCCACCTCTAAAAGTAGGGGCTCGAGGTTGGTTTCTGGGGTCTGGACATTTAGAATGGTATCATCTGCATAGAGGGAAATGAGAAGCGGACCAATGCGGAACTGGAGACCTCGGTGCATATGTTTTTCCTGAAAGTGTCTCACCAAAGGGTCCATGGCCAAGATATACAGCAGGGGGGACAGGTGGCATCCCTGTCTACTTCCTCGCGAGAGAGGAAAGCTTTCAGAAATGGTGCCATTAAGGCGCAACCGCGCCCTGGGGGAGGTATATAGCAATTCAACTGTGGCTACGAACATCGCAGGCATTCCCATCAGTCTCATGACTGACAAAAAAAGGGCCATTCTAAGGAGTCGAACGCCTTTTCAGCTTCTAAAAACACCGCGGCTGCCGGGGTGTCAGGGTCTATTCTGTGTAGTACCGAAAACAGCGTTCTGAGGTTGAAGGAGGTGGAGCGGTGGGGGACAAATCCGGACTGAGCCGGCGAAACAATGGACTCCATCAGCAACGATAATCGGATTGCGAGGACCTTGGCCAAAATTTTGTAATCAGTATTGAGTAGCGAAAGGGGCCTATAGGAGCCACAAAGGGAGGGGTCACGACCGGGCTTGGGAAGCAGGACAATGACTGCCTCTCGGAGCGTGGGTGGCAAAACCCCCTTCTCAAGTGCCTCCGCATACACCTCCATCAGGCGCGGGACTAGTTCTTCTTTGTATTCCTTATAGAAATCGGCAGAGAAGCCGTCAAGACCCGGTGCCGAAGAGCCCTTTAATGCATCTATGGCCTCGCTGACATATTCGGGAGTGATAGGAATGGCCAAGAAGTCCTGCATATATTTCTCCAGATACACCATTGCTATCTCATTGATGTAGGGGCCAGGGTCGCGACGGTCCCCCGTCAGAGTGGAAGTGTATAACGTTTTGTAATAGGATAGAAATGCATTGCAGACGCCAGGGGTGGTGTGGTGTCTAACGCCTAAGTCGTCCACTATGTCAGATATGTACGCGGCCTGACGGGGAGGGCGGAGCAGTTGCGCTAGGAGCCTGCCAGGTCTATCACCTTCTCCATATTGTCTAGCTGAATGTTGTGCGCACAAAAACTTCAATTCTCTGTCTGCAGCATCCCTGAACTCCTGCAACAACCCCAACCTTTTCGCTTCTATTGTGTCATCTGTGTCAGTGAGTGCGTTCCTGTCCAGCTTGGATATGTCCGTCACGATACGTGTCATGGCAGCACGAATCTCGCGCAAGGCACCCACGTGCTTAGTGATGCAAACCCCTCGAATAGTGGCCTTGAATCCCTCCCACAACATGGCCCATGTGTCTACTGTGCCCGTGTTGATCTCAAAATATTCCTCTATCGCTGTACGGATGTCTTCTTTGAAAACCGGGTCAGACAGGGCCCTTCCGGGAAAACCCCACTGTCTCTCGTATCCCCCCAACCTCAGAATCAGTAGAGTCAGTACTATAGGAGAGTGGTCTGACAACGTGCGTGGGAGTGTCATATGGTTATCCACCCAACCAGCCACCCCTGGAGAAAGAAGCCAGTAGTCGATCCTGGTGCTAGTGCTGTGATATCCAGAGTGATGCGTGTAGTTGGGTGAGTGAGGGTGTAGACGGGCCTCTATATCGATTAACGGGTAGTGTGCGCACATATCCGCCAGCACAGCTCGAGAGCGGGGTTTGCAATCTGGGGAGGGTGACGTACTGTCCCTAGCAGGGACCATCAACAAGTTAAAATCCCCACCTATCGCCAAAATGTCAGTGTCAGTGCGCAGCAAAGCATCATGGAGGCTCTGGAAAAAGGCGGGGGAGTCAGTGTTGGGACCATACACCCCAACAAAGGTGATCTTGAAGCCAAGAAGCACCCCTGTGACAATAACATATCTGCCCTCTTCATCGATGATGCTGTGAGTGTGCACAAAGGGGACGCGCCTGTGTACCAGTATCGCCACTCCCCGCGCATATCTGCTGTAGTAGGAGAAATATCTATGCTCGCCCCAGCTTTTAGCAAAGGAGGAGGAGTCGGATCGCACCAAGTGTGTCTCCTGCAGGAACAGCACATCCACCCCGTGTCGCGCTGCATAGTTGAGGACCTGTCTCCGCTTTCTCGTGTTATTTAAACCCCATACATTCCATGTCATCAAAGTAAGTCTGGAAGAGCCAGACTGCTGCCCTATCCTAGCCATTCAAAACCACAGATATCATAGTTGAACAGGCGTGTGCACATTCGCCGCCTCCCTACCGCAAAATAGGAATTATTCAAGAAGAAAAACAGTGCATTTATATGAACAATAGAACCAAGGAATGAAACAATCCCCTCACCCCACCCACCACCCAGCCTCTCATTAAGCCCTAAGAGGCATCTCCCTACCCAAGGAGTAATATCAAGGTCAACTAGCAAAAGCAATGTTCCAGTGATAAACTCGAAAAATAAGAACAATCTAAGAAAGAGGCACAATACGGCCCGTGCCATGGGAGCAGGCAACGCTCCATCATGCGGGTATCCCAGCCAGGACGACATCCAACTTTCAACAAGTATAGAAATACTGCAATGACATCAACAATTTTTGATGCATTATGCAAAAGTGAACGGCCTAGGTGAAGAGGATATGTGTCAGCCCTGCCCGCTCTCAGCAAAGAGGTCAGCACTTATCTGTGAGTCTGTGTGTGGTGGCGATCGTTGTGCTTCGCCTGAGGCCCGAGGTGACCCTTTATTTTTATGGGCTTGACAGAATTCTTGAGCCTCAGCGGGGGAGTCAAATATGCGGAACCTGCCATCCATGTCCACTCGTAGTCTGGCAGGGTATAGCATTCTGTAGCGCAACCACAGTTTACGCAGAGAGGCTTTGACACCAGTGTATTTGCGACGAGCGTCTTGCACCATCATCGTAAAGTCTGGGAAAAATGAAAGTGTCCCACCCTGCCATTTCACTTTGCCGGCTTCCAGGGCAGCCTTTAAAGCAGTGTCTCGATCTCTGAACTGCATGATTCTAGCAATTATGGGTCGGGGTGGCAGTCCTGGACGAGGCCCCAACGATCTCTGCGCACGTTCCACAATGAAGCCAGTAGTGAAAGTGTCCCTGCAGAATAACTCGATCAGGAGATTTTCAACGAACGTGTCGAAGCGTCCAGTCGCCTTCGTTTCCGCCACCCCTATTATGCGAATGTTATTGCGCCTGCTGCGAGCTTCTAAATCCTCATTCTTTATAGCAACATCTTTAAGGATCTTTTCCACTCGTTCCAGTCTCTTCAGCGTCGGCGCAGCTCCATCTTCCAGGTCAGAAACCCTGGATTCGGCCACATCCAGGCGTCTATCGTGCGTTTGAATCTTCGCGCCCATATCCTCCATTTTCTTTTCGAGGGTGTCAAAGCAGGAATCCAGGGCCTTAAATCCAGCACGCATTTCGCCCAGCATCTCGGCGACCAAACCAGCGGCGTCTCTTGTTGTCGCTGGGACTGCAGTGTCCGTGGGTTGGTCAGGCGGGGTATCAGCTGAGCGGAGGGAAGCCTTGTCGAAACTGAGTTTCCTCTGATTAGGGTCTCTTTTCCCCATGGTGGGAATGATGGAGGGAGAGCTACAGTGCGACTAGCCCACCGCGAGGAGCGTGCCCAGAAAGAGTATTGTAAACAGACCCAGGCCTCCCAACAGGGGAGGGGGGGGCGTCCAGACCAAGGCAAATAGATCAGGGGCCCCAATCTCCATCCCGAGCTTGGTGTAGCCAGCGCAGCGGGAGTCCAGGGACTACGAAGGCCAAACTGCGCGACACCAGGGGTCAATTGGTCCAGGGCAGCACTTCTGTCTAGTGCTAGTCCGGTGGTAAAGCCCCCGTGTTGTATAAGGCCAGTGTAGGGTCAAGGTGTTAGCGCTGTGCCAGCAGTGCAGGCGATCTCTCCACTTCGTGGTGTGGCAAATGATGATGTCGCAGGGTGACCAGGCACTTAGGGCAAGCGATGGAAGCGGGCAAATAAGCAGACCCACAGAGGTCATGCAGACCTATCGTGGCATTTCAACTTCTCCACTGGCAAGCCGTGTGTAGTATTGGCAGTAGCGGTGAAGAGATGATCAATTGCGCTTGTTGTAGGCTTATAAGGGGACAGGCACGCTTCAGGGGATTGTTACCGTGGTGGGGGCGAATGTGTAGTGCCCCCACCTGTCTCGTAGATGCGGGGACGTCTAAGAGTTGCCCAAGAGCCCCCCGAGTGAACCCCCCGCCACCCCCCAAGCGCACAAAGGATCGGCCGCCCGCCGCCCCCTCCCGCCACCACACATCCCGGGCAGGCCCCAAAATCGATGGCCCCAGCTCGCGAGGCCGGACCAGGCCTCAAAGGCCGGTCCCGCTCCGGGGGCCCGCACCCCCACCAAAGGAGCCCACCAGGGACAAGCAGCGGGCCAGGGAGAGCCCGACAGCGACCCCAATGCCAAGGGGGGCCACAGAAGACTCACCAGGCGCTCCGGCGCTGCAGGGTCACGTCCGGCGAGGCCCGACAGGCCTCACCACCCCTCCGCAATCTCGCCCTTCCGTGCCGTCCCCCAGCCTCAAGCCTCTGTCCGCCGCATCCGGATGTCTCCAGGGCCGTCACCGGGTATTTTCAGCCGTCAGGCAGCGTTGGCTCTCATGGGAATGTCCCCGTTCGCGGCCCGCACGGCGGAGCTCTACTTTCGGGCGGCCATTCCGATCGCCTGCGTAGCCACGCCCCCAAAACATATGTCTTTAATTACATTTCAACAAGTTGTTTCCAGATCAGTGCATTACTATGTATATATGTGGTATTTTTAAAGTACAAACGTATCGGGAATGAAGCAGATTGCTGTGTAGGGTGAAAACTAAAGTCAGTCAACAAGCAATAGGGGTAACTGGTCTGTGGACTTCCCTGCATTATGATGTAGTGTTCTTTAAAGAGTTGAGTACAAAGCAGTTTCTTAAATTTGAGCCATTGGGGGCTATCCAGATAGATATTGGACTCTCATTCTGGATCCTTGGTGCATAGATGGGGAAAGACTTTTTTCTTTTCTTCATTTTTTGTACTTCTACAGCATCCGCCTGAAGGTCTCCTTGCAGCAGCTGTCATTCACTTAGACAGGTGTGACAGTCGAATCTAGTGGTATTTTTATGATACAAAATGCTGCAGAGATCTGTAACAGGTCAAAAACAAGCAAAAAAGTCTTTGGGTAATGGGAGAAGTAGCTGCTTTGTGAACTGTGTTAATCCATTACGATGGCCAGTCATGATGGCTTTGTAGATAATACAGCTGGTTTTGAAGGTAGACCTGGCTGGCAAGGGGAGAGTACAGAGTTTCATCAGGTTGGTGTGATGTGGTCATATTTCTTATGTCCCTATTGAGATGTGCTGCAGCATATAGGATGCCCTTAAGGGGCGGCAGTGTGAATTAAAATTCCACAATAGTTTCTCAGGTATGTAGTGCAATAGGAGGTGCATAGCACATAAGATATTTGAACAAGAAAGATATTAAAGCAAACAAAATATTTGAAAATAGCTTGACTTCTGTTGAAGTCCTCACTCAAGTCAGTTATTGCTAGTTTGTTGAACATTAATGATTAGTTACTTCTTCACACCAAGAAAGCAGATCTTTGTTGCAATGGCAAGGCCATGTGCAATCTGAAAAGTCACTGTGCAACAAACTGTTGAACGCATTTTGCACACAGCTGGACTGGGATCTGGGGATATCAACAGCAGGTTGCATACAGGTAAGTAAATGGAAAAATATTCTTCGAACTTTGGAAAGCAACCCTAGGCCTTCCTTCTTCAGGCATCACAGTCTTGACCAAAGCGATGAGGTCCAAGGAAGGAAGAGCCCTCCTCTGTGTCACATACCCATTGTCCAGTGCTGCAAGACTATGCTATGCCCCTCCCTGGTGCTTTGCAGCACTTGGCTATGATTGTGGGCTCAAGGGAGGGAGCACCTTGCCCTAGCATTCAGTCTATGGAATCAATTCTTACATCAAAAAGTGAAGAAGAGGCTCCACCCTAACCCACCCTATCACTAGGGTTCCCGGCTCAGTATCACATGCTAATTGTCCTGCAAAGAGATAATGGAAAATTGGCTGTTTATGGTTTCAGAAAGATGTTTATATGGCGGTTCATTTCAGGGGTTTCATCTCATTACACCCAGTCCTCAATCATCCCCTCTTCTCTTGAACTGATAAAGCATGTGATATTGAGGAAATGCTGCGTCTTGAAACATGCTGTCCTATGTGGCAAACTTGGTTCTCCAACTTGACCAACCTGTTTGATCTCGGGCAAGTCATGTGCTTCCTTGGTCTTTTTATTCTTATCTGCTATTCAGTGGCATCTGCTGCAAAACTCAAGTGGGGGCGCAGGGGGTGGGGCAGGGAGAATATCGAAGACAAAAATATCTTCATACACAAATATCGATGTAAAAATATCGATAGTTAAAATATGGACATCCTATCTTTAAAATGTAAATAACAATAATATAAAAAAAATATAGATGTAAAAAATATCGATGCTCAAAATATCGTTTTTTTATATATAAAAATATTGTTAAAACAATTATATTATAAAATGAACTAAAATAATTTACTTAGATTTCATATACATTAAAAAATGTAATAAACACATTCAATTTAAAACAATTTAAATGTACATATATAAATGTATATTTACTTGCAAAATAAAATAGTTATTAGTTTAATTATTTTCATTATAAATATATAAATATTAACTATAATATATATATATATATATATATATATATATATATATATATATATATATATATATACATGCACCTATAATATAAAATATAATAATAAAACATTATATTATAAAATAAAATACCAAAATATTTATACATTTTCAAACTTACATTTTGCACTCCTTTGAGTGCAACAGTAGGAACATTGTTGAATGGTGTAAAGTTAAACATTTACTATTGCCACTCCAGTGACTGCAGCAGTAGGGAAAGTGTTGGATAGCGTAGGGGTATTAATTACTATTCTCTCTCCAGTGAATGCAACAGTAGCGAAAGTGTTGGATTGCGAAGGGGAAAAACTTACTATTCCCACTCCAGTGAGTACAACAGTAGGGAAAGTGTTGGATAGCGGAGGGATAACATTTACTATTCCCACTCCAGTCAGTGCAATAGTAGAGAAAGTGTTGGATAGCGGAGGGGTAAAAACTACTATTCCCACTCCAATAAATGTAACAGTAGGGAAAGTGTTGGATAGCGGAGGGGTAAAAATTACTTTTACCACTCCAATGAGTGCAACAGAGGGGAAAGTGTTGGATAGCAGAGGGGTAAACATTACTATTCCCACTCCAACTAGTGCAACAGAAGGGAAAGTGTTGGATAGCGGAGGGGTAAAAATTACTATTCCCACTCCAGTCAGTGTAAGAGTAGGGAAAGTGTTGGATAGTGGCAAGGTAAAATTTACTATTCTTTCTCCAATCAATGCAACAGTAGGGAAAGTGTTGGATTGCGGAGGAGTACCAATTAATATTCTCACTCCAGCAAGTTCAAACTGTAAAAACAATCAAAATATTAATAACAAAAATATTTTAAAAACAAAATAAATAAAAAAATTCAGAAATGTTTGTCAAACTCAGGATGCATCAATCATACAAATTGGGCAATCTATGTCAAGCGTTCGAAACCTGGCGCAGAAAAATGAAAATATGATTAATGTTCAACAGCTTAATATGATTGAAAAAGTATTCTTAGAAAAGTTGTCATCAAGTGAGGCAATGCGGGCACAAAATACATAAAAGTTTTCTAATGCACAAACAGGATTAACAAAAATGGCCAGAAAAAGGCACAAAAGGCCCAAAATAAATCTAAGGAATTAGTAACAACCACACGAGAAGAAAAGATGAAAGTTTGCTACTCAATCTTTAAATGTAAACTCCATAATAGTTGTTAAACACGGCCAAAAATGGTAGCAATGGGTGTTGATTGTCCTGAAAGCCACATGCAGATTGATACCATTCAGGCAAGGGGCATTAAATAGTAACTTAGACAACAAATAGGAGGGAAACCATCCCAAGATGAGATGATAAAAGCTGTAACTCTACTAACTAATGATGTGGAATGTCAAATAAAAACATCTATGATTTTAATTTAAAATAATGGCCTGGATAGCTTACAGAATAGCAACTATATCACATTGGCACCTATTCATGTTAATCATCAACAAATGCTATCTGTGAAACGGACCACGTTGTTGACTCCCTGTTTACTGTGAATCAATAGGGAAACCCAAGTAGTATAATGCCAAATGGTTTATTAACCCCTCCCCTGCTGATGACGGAACCGCTCCGTCATCAGCTACGGTTGGGCTGTGCTGATGACGGAGCGGTTCCGTCATGGCCCGGGCGCCGCGCCTGCGCGGCGCTGATTTCGCGCCTGCGCGGCAGTTGTGTTGAGCAGGGCGGGTCATGACGGAACCGCTCCGTCACCAGCACAGCTCAACTGCTGCTGGTGACGGAGCGGTTCTGTCACCAACATGCGGCCGCCGCGCAGCCGCCCCGCCCCTTTAGTGCTGCGGCGGAATAGCCGCCGCAGCGAAAGGGTTAATAGGTTCATGGCTCATGACAATGGACTATATGAAGAAGCAAGATTATCCAATTATTCGACTAATCATCATGCCAAGACAATTTTTATCCCAGTGTACATTCTACAGGTCCTCATGACATTCTTCATCAAAGTGCTCTTTTAAAACTGTTAGCATTTATCCTAACCTTATCTGGTCTTACGGCCGTAGATATTAAGGCAATCCAATTTAAACAAGATCCTTCTAATACCGCTCAGGATATAACCCATGCCATGTGGTCAACCCCTGAAATTGCAAATAAAGTATTTGACTGTAGAGCGCAGTTCGAAGAGTGGTGCATTGAAGACCAGAAATATGCCCTTTCATACTATCCAATTATTGCGAGTCCCTCTATGACTCCTAAGAGGGATGTAACAACAGTGATGGGTCTTGGCTCTCACTCAGCAAGGCTGAGCCATTAAGTTATCGAACAGAACAATTGCCAATGCTGAGACTGACTACTCCTTTATTTGTTAAATAGTTTCATGAAACAAAGCATGAAATTCTGCTTTAAAGATTGCACCTTAGTCATAAACAAACTCTTCAATCTTCATTTATTTTTTCAAAAGACAGCATAATTTGTTGTGCATTTCAATATAAATATATTGAAATGCACAACAAATTATGCTGTCTTTTGAAAAAATAAATGAAAATTGAAGAGTTTGTTTATGACTAAGGTGCAATCTTTAAAGCAGAATTTCGGGCCAGATGCATCAAGCATCCATTTTGCGATTCCTTATTAGCGAAAAATAAGGAATCGCTAATAAGGAATAGCAAAATGGAATGCATCAAGCAATCACTATAAAAATAGCGATTCCTTAGAATTCCTTAATTGCGACTCGCAAATTGCGAGTCGCAATTAATGAATACCTCCCCATTAATTCCTATGGGCCTAGAGGCCCATAGGAATGAATGGGAAGACAATCTCAATTTGCGAATCGCAATTAGCGATTCGCAAATTGAGATAGCGAGTTCAAGGGTGCAGGGGTGTCCAAAGGACACCCTGTTACACCCCTGAATGTGATCTCTACACATATGTTGCGCACACACATGCCCTTAGGGCATGTGTGTGCGCAACATGAAACTTTGAAAAATGCACAAAAGTGCATTTTTCAAAGTTTTTGCAAATTACCATGAAGTTGTACTTCGTGGTAATTTGCGTGCCCTATTAGCGAATTCGCTATTTTTGATACTTTCATGCATTGCATTTAAGGAATCTCAATTTGAGATTCCTTAAATGCAAACAATCGCAATTTAGCGAATTCTCTATTTGCGATTTTTGCATTTGGGATGATGCATCCCAAATGCAAAAATTGCACTCGCAAAGGGCCAGATTCTGAGAATCTGGCCCTTTTGCGAGCGCATTTCGCTTGATGCATCTGGCCCTTCATGCTTTGTTTCATGAAACTATTTAACAAATAAAGGAGTAGTCAGTGTCAGCATTGGCAATTGTTCTGTTCTATATCCTAAGAGGGATGGGCAGCCCATACCTCCCAACATTTCAAAACTGCCTTCTTGCCTCCTACGTGGTGTTATTTGGCCCTTCTCAAATTGTCAAAAATGTCTTGTTTAACAATAACAAATTCAGCCCCTGAATCTCGCATTTGTGAACAATCAGTTAAGAGGAAAATGCTAAAGGATGACTGCACCTGGATTCTTTCTGCATTATCAGGAACTACAGTCATCAACAAAGATTGATGTGAAGCTAACCTTGACAAACCACAATTGCCTGTGAGAATTTGCTTCTGGAATGTTCACAGCCTTACAAGGCTTCTGGAAATTCCAGAGGCAACATTATTTCTGCAAAGCTTTGAAATACTGATGCTCCAAGAAACATGGAGAGAGCAAGGTGCGCCAATCATCGGATTACAAGAATTTGCCACCAATGCCACACGCACATTTCACAAGGTCGCGCTGAAGAAGGGCTAGCAATAGCTGTAGGAACAGAATTAGAAGTTAAGACCCAAATAATTCCTTTGAATTGACATGGTTGCAATGTGTAAACTTAAAATGTTTCTCTTTGATCTTTCTATTAAACATTTACTTAAACACAGTGAGAAATAGTAAGATAGCCCATATGTCCATTTTGTGAGAAATTGTTAAATCATTGACTTTTTCATATCCAAATGCAAACTTAGTTATCTCTGGTGATTTCTATATCTGACTAAACACTGGAAACGCTCTAACAACAAAATCATCTGGTTAGTCCAACTTCATCATTACTAAAATTTGCTGTGAACAAATCAAACAATTTGGCTTATTGATGCACAATAAATAAGTTCTGAAGGATGTATCACAGTTTCAATATTTAGCTCCACCCATCAGAGTTTTGTAATCAACTATACCAACATTTTAAAGGGCCTGTCTCCCCATGTAGTCGGTTATGCTACAAGGTCCGACTTGAAAGTGACTATAATCTGCAGTCCAATAAACAGGAAGAGATAATGCAGCAATCAACCAATCAATCACTCAGGGAATTTTAAGCACACTACTCACCTGTGAGGGTTCCAAGGCGCTGAGGGGGTGGTCCAAAGATCTGTTTAGCTGAAGAGCCAGGTCCCGAGGGTCTTCCTGAAGGTGTTCAGGGAGGGGGTGCATGTGATGTCTGCCGTAGCTCGTTCCAGGTCTTGGCTGCAATGTGAGAGAAGGATCTTCCTCCTGCTCTGGCTCTGTGGATGCGCAGGGTTTCGGCCAGGACGAGGTTGGTAGATCGGAGGTTTCTTTTGGGTAGGTGGAAGTTGATTCTGTTGTTGAGGTATTTGGGTCAGTTGTTGTATACGCATTTGTAGGCGTGAGTGAGGACTTTGAAAGGGACTTTTTCTCCACGCAGAGCCAGTGGAGACTTCGTAGGTGTTGGCTAATGTGTTCGTGTCGGGGGATGCTGAGGATGAGTCTGGTGGAGGTGTTCTGTATTGTCTGGAGTTTGCGGAGTACGGACTTGTTGATGCTGGCGTAGAGTACATTTCCATAATCCAGTGTGCTGGTGATGAGTGCGTGGGTGACTGTCTTCCTTGACTTATGGGGGGATCCACTTGAAGGTCTTGCGGAGGGTGTTGAAGCAGCTGGAGGTGACAGTGTTGACCTGTCGGTTCATGGTGAGTGATGAGTCGAGTACGATGCCGGGGTACTTGGTGTGGTCTGAGTGAGTAGATGGGCTTCCGAGGGCGGTTGGCCACCAGATGCTGTCCCATGCAGAAGAGATGGTACCGAGGACTTCTGTCTTCTCGGCGTTCAGCTTCAGGCAGCTGTTGGTCATCCAGACTGCGACATCTTGCATTCCTTTCTGGAAGTTAAGTTTGGTAGTGGTGGGGTCTTTGGTGAGGGAGAGGATGAACTGGCTGTCGTAAGCGTAGGATACGTTGTTGAGGCCATGTTGTGGGATGATGGGTGCGAGGGGGGCCATGTAGATTTTGATGAGGGTGGGGCTCAGGGATGAACCCTGCTGGACTCCGCAGGTGATTTTCGTGGGGTCTGAGAGGAAGGGTGGGAGTCTGATCCTTTGGCTTCTTCCAGGGAGGAATGACCGGATCCAGTCAAGGGCTGTTCCTTGTATGCCTGCATTGTGTAGTCTGGTGACTAGTGTGAGATGGGAGATGGTGTCGGAGGCCACTGATAGGTCGAGTAGAATGAGGGCTGCGGAGTGGCCTTGGTCCAGGAGGGTGCGGATGTCATCTGTGGCAGCGAGTAGGGCGGTCTCTTTGTGTGGATGCTTAAGAATCTGGATTGGTACGGGTCGAGTTCGGGTTCTGTTCAATGAATTGTGTCAGTTTACTGTTGACTGTTTTCTCTGCAACTTTGGCTGTGAAGGGGAGGAGCGAGATAGTTCTTGAGGTCGCTGGGGTCAGCTGTGGGCATCTTGAACAGGGGTCTTACTTCTGCGCGCTTCCAGTTGTCTAGGAAGGTGCCTATTTTGAAGGCAGTGTTGATGGTGCGTTTTAGTTTGGGTGTGATGCCGGCCGTGGCTCTGTGGTGGATGTGAGGGGGGCAGGGCTAGGCGGGCCCCCCGAGTTGATGCTTTTCATGGTTGAGGCGGTGTCTTCACCGTGATCGGTGTTCAGTTGGAGATGGTGGGTTGGCTGGTGTTTCTGGGGGGCCTTCTGTGGCGCCTGTTGGATGGTCGATGAAGTTGTCGTAGAGGTTTTTGATCTTGAGGTGGAAATAGGTTCCAAGCTTGTCACAGAGGTCTTGGGATGGGGTAGTGTCTGTGGCTGCGCTGTGTGGGTTGGTGAATTCTTGAATAACACTATAAAGTTCCTTGGCGTTGGTCGAGTTGGCGAGGATTTTGTTGTGAATGAAGTTCCTCTTGGTGGCTCTGATCTGGTTGTGGAAGTCTTTCATGGCATCCTTGTAGGTGATGTGGTTTTCGGTTGTCTTGGTGTTTCTCCAGTGCATCTGTAGGTGCGTCTGGCTTCTTGGAGAGCGGTGGTGAACCAGGTGGCTTTCCTTGGGCGCAGTCTGTTGGGATGGCATAGCGGGCAAGCTCGTCTGCGCAGTTGGAAATCCAGGTGTGGAGTTCTCTGGCTGCGTCATTTGCGTCGGGTGCCCAGGTGTGGTTGTCTCGGGTGAGGGTGGAGTTAAGGTGCTCGTCTGTAACCTTGCTCCAGTTCCTTTGTGGTGGGCGAGGGGCTGGGTTGGGTGCCTTGGGTTTGTTGACGGCAAAGTGTACGCAGTGGTGGTCGGTCCATGGTGGCTGAGTTGTGTGGCTGAACTGGATGCTGTTTCCTGCCGCGAAGATGGGGTCAAGGGTGTGTCCTGCTCTGTGGGTTGGTGTGTTGATGAGTTGTTTAAGTCTGATGCTGGCGAGGTTGTCACAAAGGATAGTGGAGTTGGGGTTGCTGGGGTTGTAGACCTGAACTGCTCGAAGTTCAGGTCTCCAATGTGTATGTAGTTTGTTGAGGCGATGGCATGGGGTGCAATGAAGTCGGTGATGGTGGTGGCGATGGGTGTTCGGGGGCCGGGGGTCTGTAGTCAAGGGTTCCTCATAGTATGGCTTTAGGGGTGGTCTGAATCTGGAAGTGCAGGTGTTCGGCGGAGGGGAAGGTCTCACTGGAGGTGGTGAGGTGGAGGGTGCTTTTGTGGGCAATAGCGAGGCCCCCTCCAGGGTGGTTCGGGTGGTCTTGTATCCGTCTGGGATGGCGGTGCTGATGTCGGGGGTGGAGTATGCATTGGTCCAGGTCTCTGTGAAGAAGGCAATGTCGGGCGAGAGTCGAGTAGGTTCCAGATTTCCATGGCGTGTTGTACATTGAGAAGGATGCATTTTAGGGTGTCTCCAGTGCTGGCGTCGGCGATGTTGGAGACCGGGGTGGCGGTGAGGGTCTGGCAGCAGTGGAATCAGGAGAACTGGCCGTGGGTCGTGTTCGGCATGGCCTGTTGGCATTCTCTAAGTCTTCCAGGTTTGAGTGCGAGGAGGGGGTTGGTAGTGTCGTAGCAATGGGTAGTGGGAGGTCCAGGGTTCCTGGCGCTGGCCAGAGTCAAGTCGCAGACAGGCGCACACAGGCTTGCCTTTGGCACGCTGTTGGCGCATCCGCTGTGTGCGTCCGCTGCACGACAGCGAAGCGGCCGCCATTAAGTAGGGTAGGTGGAAGGGAGGAGAGGCTGGGAGGCGGTTGCGGGGTAATTCTGAGGGGGAATTCCCGGGGGGAACTCCGGGGGAGGGGCCGCAGAAGTAGTAGCAGCAAAAGGAACAGGCAGGCACGAGAAAATAAACACAGTGAGGAATTAGAGCAAGACACAGATGGGTACAATAACAGTGGCATAACAGGGAAAAATTAAGAAGAAAAAAATGGCTGAGAAAGGTTATTGTGGTTGCAGGCAGTCTGGTCCCAGTTGGAGCGGGCAGCAGGAGCGGGCAGCAGCCTCGAACCTCCCAAGTAGGAGATTGGGGTCTGGAGGCAAGAGACAGCACAGCAGAGCTGTGGGGAGAGAGTGGACCTAGACCGAGGGTCGGAGGTCTTGCAGAGATATTAATAAGATCTAGCTGCTCTCATTAAAAGCTCCAAAGTCGACAAATAAAATTCCATAAGCAAATATTTAATCACAAAATTCCCAGCCAAAACACAAGAAAGGCTAATCTTCTAGTAAAATCTAACAATAAATGGTACAGGATGAAATTGTATCAACAACAAAACAAACAAAAGGCGGTGAATAGAGCGACAAGGGCTGTCTTTTGTCACAAATGCATGTTTACTCAATCTTTACTTAAACAAACGTTGAAAGCTTTAATGAAGTCATACAAGCTAGCTTTATGGACTGGAAAGAACAACTACCACCTGGAATAAACTGTTATCTGCAAGCAAGTAAAATAATACTTAAGCAATATAGTTAATAATTAATGGCCTTAAAATGGTGGTAATAGGGCCGGCAGTGCAAACATTACAGGAAATGTCTAGGTGGACTACATTTCCAACTTGTACGGATCACAACCGGTAACTTTGTTTAGTATATATCCTTTTGAAAGATTAAATTGACAGAGAAACGTGGAGGAAAAATGGGAAATATTTCCCACGAAAACCAGGAAAAGTCGAATATGGTAGTTTCACATGGTAGACACATCAACTTCCCTCATAATGGCGCTGCTAGAAAAAGAAGAAACATCAGCATTGTTGAAACGGTATAGGCCAAATGGGGCACCTGTTCCAAATGGCCTCCCAAAATGCTGTTTTTAGGGCTAATCCAGATCAGTGGGCTGAGATCCCGACTGCCCTTTAAAATCAGGTCTTTCTGACCCTGAAATTGTCCCTGAATCATGGCAAGCAAGCATTTTTCAACCTATCTACAAAAGCAGTCCTCCGGCTGTTCCTACAAACTATAAGTTAATAGCTTTGACAGACATTGAGACAAAAGACTTCACCTCTCGTCTCTTAGGGGAGCTTGAAGAATGGTTAGCAACAGTGCACCTAATTTGCTTGCTCTACTGTTGATGACAATGCAGTACTCAGGAAGCAAAAGCGATATATCTGTTTTGTCGACCTTAAAGCAGCATTTGACACAGTTCCTAGAGTTTTGTTATGGAAAAAGGTAGCTGCATTGGAAGTGCCTCTGAAATTACTAAACCTTATCCTCCTTTATACGAAAGTCTGGGTGCAGGTCAAGTTAGGTGATGGAACCTGCCTTACACAGAGAATTTAAATTTCTAATGGCTTAAAACAAGGGTGTGTGCTTGCCCCGTGTTTATTTAATCTTTTCATGGCGGATTTGAAACAACATCTGGAAGCAAAATTTCCTGTTCTCCCAAATTCTTCAATATACTGATGATACCATTCTACTCAGCCATACACTTATAGGTCTACATCGCTTAATAAATTCCATTGACAAATATATACCTCTTAATCACCTTGAGTTTAATATTAAGGGAAAAAAATGGAAATCAGGGTATTTACAACATGATCAAGAACCTAGAATGCGAGAGGACAGCCAATTGAATTAGTTAAATACTTGGTATTTTGTTCGATAATAGGATCTCTTTTACCGGTCATTTTTATCTATTAAGATCCAAAACAGCTCCTCTTCTTTTTACCTTAAAATCACATTGAGAAAAACTAATGTGCTCGACTTCTGATCATCTTGTAAAAATGACATCTGCTAAAAAAATTCCAACATTAGCCTATGGCTCAGTCATCTTCCATGGGATAGCAATGCAATAGCAGCCGCAAAAAACATAGCCACAGACAACCCCAGCAACTATCGCTAATGAGATGCAGAGTGGGCGTTCCCGTGCAAAAAGCTGTGACAACACCACTCCGCAACATTCTTAAGGACCAGCCAGGTCGGTGATACGACCACAAAACATGCAATAAGGCACGTTAGCAGCAGGAAACTAACACCAGCTCTGACCTGGTGCAAAGTCGGTCCACAGCCTGCACCACAAAAGGGAGCCCAGCCCACAGCCACACCTGAAGAGCAACAGATGCAATGGAGCCACTGATCATGCAGCTCGAAGACCCAACACTTACTGCCACCACCCCGGACCAACACTGAGGCAGCGCAGACAAACACAGCGATCCCAGAAAATGCACCAATCTTACAGCCCCAACACCAGAGAATGTCATTGCCGCCTTCAGGCCCAAAGGGACAACCCAGCTCCGCAACCTGACCACCATTGGCAACCGGCTGACGGTACCAACACAGCAGACAACCAACATCCCACCTCAGACAAAGCTGCTGCCTGTGATGCACCTGTTGGCCTCTGGTTCCCTCCGACCAATAACCGCCTGAGTCAGTGGAGTCACACAGCCAGGCTAATCCAAGTCCCTCACAACCGTCATGGATGACACCATCAGCTTGGTACACCAGTACCAATACTTCCCCCACACTGCGCAGGAACAGTCGGAGACCAAGCAAGGCATCCACGCCAAAGCTGGCTTCCCGCACGTGTCAGGGGGCAATCAACTGCACACATGTCCCACTTGTGCCCCCTGCCAAAACTGCACACAATAGGCGCAACAGAAAGTGCACGTATCCCACCAATGTGCACGCACTAGTGGACCACTGGGGAATCTCCGCCAACGTTGCCGCCAACCACCCTGGCAGTGTGCCTGATGCATAGACCTCATACAGTCCATCATCAACCTGCGCTACCAGGATGGCACCCACGGAAATGCATAGCTTGATGGCCAATACCAAATGCACACAGCACACACCTCAACCCCACTGTTAGAATTGGGGGTCTCTGGTTGGCACAGGTAGGTACTTGTGACAAGTAGGGACCCTCTCCTCTAGTCAGGGCAAGGGAATTACTCTCTCAAAATAACCCCTGCTCACCCTCTAGGCGGCGTGGCGTGAGTAGTCAAGGCTTATTTCAGAGGCAATGTAAGTTAAGAAGTTGTGACCACATACAGTAACCCAGTGACAACACTACAAATGGACACCACACAAGTTTATATAAAAATAAGTATACTTTTTAGAGTTATCACTAGACCAATAAAAAACAAAACGAATCCACAGTACTATTAAGTTTCAAGAGTTCTTGTTAAAAAGGCTTAAATCAAAGTTCTGTGCGAGTCGATAGCCCGGACGGGTTACAGCGTTGTTAAAAATAACAGAGTCTAGCAAATCCAGCAGACCGCGTCGGTATGGGCCCACTCGAATGGTCGACAGTCACAGTTCCTCTTTTCCTTGAGGCGGCCGGCACGGATCTGCGAGCCGGTTCCGGGGTTCATCGTGGTGTAGAAAAAGAAAGCCTTACAGTTCACGGTGTCCTTCCAGTCGCGGTGCAGGCTACGGCTCGTTGACGACATCGAGAAGGAGTCGGTGAACTCAGAGCTTACGTTCGAGGTGGACGTTGCTCGTTGCGGTGCTTCCATCTTTATGGTGCGGCGACAGAGCCGGAGTTCGAGAGCTGGCACCGATCAGTCCGGACAGCAGTGCGAGTCGGGCTGTGCGTCGCAAAGCGTGTGAGGCGGTGTAGCGAGGCGTTGCACGTCGCTGTGTCCTTCCAGTCGCAATGCAGGCCAACGGCCCGTTGACGGAGTCGGTTAGCCAAGAGCTTGAGTTGTTCGAGGCGGACGTTGCTTGGTGTGGTGTCTACAGGACACCGGGTCGGTCGTGAGAGTCGGTCACAGCTCCCTGCCTCTGTAGCCACTTGTCTCCAGCAGCAATTCACAAAGGCTGGTGAAGTCCACTGGTCCTGGAGCTTCGGTCAGGGGGCAAGCTATCTTCCAAGCCCTTGGAGATCTTTGCACAAGTTGAAAAGAAAAAGTCCACAAAGTCTTTCTCCCCCTTTGGCAGTAAGGCAACCACTGCTGGCCAATCCCCCAAGCTGCACCTCAGCTTGGGAATAGTCTCTCCTCCTTTTCTTCAGGTTCCTTCTCCTCAGCAGAGGTTTTGTCTTGTAAGTCCAGAAGTGATCTAATTTCTTGGGATCAGGGTCCCAATATTTATACCCCTAAATCCTTTGTTCTCTGAGGGGAGAGGGGGCTGTGCCCAGTTCGAGCCAGTTCTGAAGCACTCTGTTTACCAGACTTCTCCTTTCCTTACACAGCGCAGGCACCTCAGACGCCCCGCAGGAGATGGAGCCAGCATTGTGGAAGGCAAGTACAGTGTACTGGAGCACTTTGTTGACAGTCTTCCTTCTCTTCTTTCAGTGTGCAGGACAGAGACATCAGACGCACCACAGGAGGTGGAGCCGGCATTGTAGAGGGAAGGCCCAGCCCTATTCAGGTCCCAGGTGCAACTCCTCCCTCCCATCTAGATGCAGATCTCCCTATTCACCACCGGGCTGCCCCAGCCTGTCTCCTGGAATTCCCCAGTCCTGACAAACACAAACCCAGGCAAGGAATACACAACCTAACAGAGGCGGGCTCAAATGGTTAGGCACTCAAATACCTCCTTTCTAAAAGTGGTATTTGCAAACCCAGAATATTAAAATAATCTTTACTAAAAGATGTATTTTATTTTTCCAGTCCAGGCATACTAAACTCAAATTTCTACCATGTTCTCTGAGCCTGCTAGGATTATACATGTAACAATCCAGCAGCCCATTCTGGCCTATGGAGAACAGGTAGCCTTGCAATAATGAAAAACAAAAATGGCAGAAATTCACTATTAGGACATGCCACACACATCAGGGCTTGTACTACCTTTTACTTACAATGCACTTTGCCCTTGGCCCTACCATAGGGGTGACTAATATGAAGAAAAGGGAAGGTTTAAGGACTGGCAGGTGGGTGCACTTGCCCAGTCAGCATGGCGGTACCAGACTGCACGCAGGCTCTGCAATGGCAGACCTAGACACATTTTACAAGACCGCTTCTGTGGGTGGCACAACCAGTGCTGCAAGCCCACTAGCAGCATTTGGATTAACACGCCCAGGGCACCCGCAGTGCCCTGTACTAGGGTCTGACAGTAAACCAAACATTCAATCATGGAACCACTAATCAATACATCAATTTACAGTAGGGAGCACTCGCACTGTGGCACTGGACAGCAGTGGCACAGTGCCCAAAGCATCTAACACCAGCAAAAACACAAGAGGCAACAGCAAAAAATGGACGGGAGACCCACGCCAATGGTGCCAGGTCTAACACCCACAATCATGCAACTCACAACACAGGCAATGCACACGTCACAAGCTCACAAACAAAATGCACACTCACCAGACACGACAGCACAACACACTGGCGGAACGCGGCCCAGCCATGTACATTAGCCATCAACAGCATGGCACCTTAGCCACACAATAGCAGAATGTCGGAAGAGGTGGGGACCAGGCATCTGCCCAGGAGGCAAGTGATCGATGAATGAGAATGTACACACTGCCAAGTGTGGCGCGGATGTGAAGACCAGACTGCAGTATGCAGACCACAGACAGATCCATGTTGACATATACTGCTGGTGTTTGGAGTGTACTGGACAGTGGACGTAACCATGTCACCCCAGCCAGTGGAGGAGAACGTGGAAATGTAGTTTGTTATGTCCCCCCGTAAGCGCTAGCGGAGTGGGCTCGCCCAGCGTACGTCAGGCCAACATAGGGGTGTGAATAAAAGGCATGTCACTCTGGGCGTGGTCCTCTTGTGGAATGTCCAACGTCTCTGCCAGGGCGGAGTCTCTCACCCTGCCACGAGGCCGATGCCATGTGCGGCTGGGCCTGCTATCCTGTGTGCCTGCTGCACCCCGGGCCACCGGTCCCTTAAGCAGTCTTGCCCAGCCGAGTGCACCCAGACCTCAATTCCCACCTGCTGACACCGGTGTGTGTTGAAGAGGGCCCACCATTTGCCAGTGCAAGCTCCAAGGCCGAGGCACGCGACCTTGGCAGCCTCCTCAGACCATCACGGCCTCCTCAACACAGACCCGCAGTACTCCTTTCTTGTTGACATACTTCGCCAGCAGACACAGCGGACAAGTAGGTCACACATTTGGCACTGAGTCTTGATTACACCATGGCGGAGAACATTAATTGTGACATAGTCCATGTCACTATACTCCCTTCGATTAGTAGTGCCACCAAGACTGTACATGGCATCACAACCACACATGCATGTGCGCCCACGCGGACTACTGGCCTCGGCCTACGCTGCGCTCGAGTAGGTCATACATTTGGAACTGAGTCTTGATTACACAATGGCAGAGAACATTATTTAAGGCAGAGGTTAAATCACTATACTCTCTTCGATTTGGTGCCTCCAATTCTGTGTATAGCATTCTAACTACATGTGTCTGTGGGCCCATGGAGACTACTGCCTATGGACTACGCTGCGCTCAAGTAGGCCACAGAATTGGTACTAGACTTCGATTATTCAAAGGCAGAGTACATATCATTGCACACAAGGAGAGGCATAAGAAGATGATGTGTTGCATGTGGGAGGAAAAAAGGATCATCGTTACAGAGGTTTTCAAACACTACTGCCCTGGTGTCACTAACTCTGTGCATCGCAAGGCCACGACACATGGCTGTGGGCCACTGCTGACCTCTGCCTCTGGCCTACACTGCGGTCCAGTAGGTCACAGAGTCTTGATTTAGCAATGGCAGAGTTCATATCAGTATATCAGCATCATCTCAGACTGCATCCCCCTCAGCCCCGGTGCCACTAAGTCTGTTCCCTGACAATTATGGACAATCTCTGATTGTACATTGGTGGCATCTGGGTCTCTGGACTAGGGGGTAGTTTTCATCCTCATGTAGCTGATACCGAATTGGTGGTGGCAACGAGGCTGTCTCTTTTCACTCCCTCATTTGCTGTTCTGGATAAGATCAGACCTCTGCATAATTCCCTGGAGGACACCTTCCACCGTCCGCCACAACCCTCTGCCACAATCACCTTGGACGTCGACGAGGACCCGCTCAGTCCACGTGGCCCTACCTCAGTGGAGCGCAAGTCACCATACTTTGGAAGGGTGCCAGAGCCAGCTGCTGTGCATCGGAGGGCACTAACTCTGTGCTGGTCAGGTCCGGGACCCCTTCTTCTGAGATATTGGATGGCCTCCGAGGCAATCGTCTTGGGGTCACCAACGCCATGTGTCTGTGGCCCTGCGCTGTCCTCTGCCTCCGGCCACAAATGTGGCCCACCAGGGCTAACACATCAAATTGAGTACATACCGGCCCGGACGTGGCATCACCACAGGAGGCACATGCCACCATCGCCAGGACCAGCTCCAACCAGCATCTGCCAGAGTCAAAACGGTGGTACTGCCAGACTGACGGAGTTGCTCACACCTGTCGTGGATGCCATCATCTGCCTGATCCCCTGCTCAGCACTCCAGGTGCTACTAATTCAGTGCACCAAAAATCATCTTCCATTACTGTTTTAGTTATATGCTGTGGAGAGTTCATGCAGCAATGTCACCTCAGACAGTGTGGGAGACCTGGGACGATGATGGTGAAGATGATGCAGGTCTGACACCCCCCCCCCCGCAGCTGCATCAGGAATGTCCAGGAGTGACACTATCCTAGATATTTTCTTCCCATGAGCGCGCTCAGCTCTAGTGCCCCAACCTCAGTGCACTGAAACTCACAGACACTTCTGTTTGTATATTGGGTGTCCTCTGTACTTGCTCCGGCTCCCTCCATGTTGCTTAGCAGTTGACTCTGTTATGCAGGTGCTGTCTGTTTTCATTGTACTGGTGTCCACTTTTCAAGTTGTTGCCGGCACCAAGCACTCTGTGTGGGCTGGCTCACACTCACCCCACACACATCCAGCACAGGCATCACTGTACTTGTGGCCCTGCCAATAAAGGGGCCGGACGCACTTGCCCGTCGCCAGTTCAACATAATATCTACATGAGTCCCTATGGTCTTATTGTATGCATGAGGGCCCTGGGCCCTACGACATTACATTGTTCTGTGTACAGCGGACGCAGACATGTCACCGCAGGCAGCGGGTTAGTGCTTGGACATGGAGCTTTGTCGTCACCCAATCAATTCATAAGGGGAGTGGACTGGGCCATCGTACGCAGAGCCAACATGGGTGTGTGACTGATATGTGAGTGCCCCTGGCTCTGTACTGGAAATGTGCATCTGCATGTGTCTCTATGGCAGTGTGGGTCTCCTTTGTGGGGTGCTGGTAGTCCCTGAAGGGTAATTGACACCAACAAATGTAATCTAGTTTGCCTTCCATGGGTTCGGACCACATCCGCACATGTTCAGACACCACCTTTCGGCATTCTGACACCTGGCATTGGGGTGTCTGTCATGTGTGGGTCGGTGAAGTGTTGTGGGCCAGCCTTGCTTGTGAGTGCTTCATGCTGTGTGGTCTGTTGCAGGGGCTGGGTTCTCCCCGAAGTAGCTTGGCTGCCCTGGTCCTGGTGGTGGGTTGCGTGGGATGTCCATGGGCTGTTGTAGGGTGTCGTTGTCAAAGGTGTGGGGGTCCTCTCCGGCACCACTGAGGAGTGGTCTGGCCTGGTCTGCTGGTGGTGTTGTGTGTCCCTCTACATAGTGAAGGGGAGATGCATTGTTGACATGTATGTTGGTGCATTGTTCTTGTTTGCCTGCAGACTGCATGACAATGTACATTGTGACTGTTTTGGAGGTGCAGGATTGAGATGTGGTACAGTGTACATTTGTACTACATGACGTATGTGTGGTTGTAGGCGTACATTTGCATTTCACAGTTTTCATCTCTGTCAGATATAGTATACCTATTTCTGCACATAGCGGAGCCAGTTGTGTACTCTGTTCTGCAGTGTCGGGGTTGCACATTGTCCTCATTGTCGTCAATGTGGATGTGCTGTTCTTGCTAGTTGTGTGCTGCAGTGTGCCGCGGGGATGAGGGACATGATCCAGGGTCATTGTGGGTGTGCAGTGTGCTACACATCATTGTGCATGTGTGCCATTGTGCCCATGTCCCCCCCGGTCCCTGGTCATTACTCACTGTGTTGATATTGTGTCAGGTCCTCCTAAACTGTGTCTGGACTAACGACTCCTTGCACCGTCTCCACACTGTTGACTGTGGCCTCCGTTTCCTCCAGCTCCTCCTGTGGCTCAGGACTCCCACCTTCTGTCGCCGTTGCTGCCTTCCTGTTGGCAGCACCTTTGTGCCTGGTTTAGATTTTCACATCATGCCGGCGCCTCTTGACCTCCTCCGTTGGCCTCCTAGACACCCCGACTACATTCGCGGTGGTCTGATTGTGGGTCAGTTGATGGTTGTATTCTGTCACCTCAGTGATGCTGATCTTGTTTTGCTGCGGACTGCACCCCGTCTTCCTCTCCCTCTTCTCCTTGGCCTTCCCCGACCCCTGTTGTTCCTTGCTGGTGGTCTGTGGGGCTTGTGGGTTTGCTTCAACTTCTGTGCTCGGTCAGGGTGCATCCATGTCTCCACGCACTTTGGATTGTGTCTGGTGTGTTGTTTTTGTAACTGTGGTAGTGCATTTTCCCACCAGACGCGGGGGATTTGCAGGCCTTTCGCATGTTTTTGCTGATTTTTATACCGCTATTGGCTTCATCGCAGGATTTTTTGCATTCGCGTATCGCCTTTTTACGGCGTGGTGTTGGTTTTAACGCGGACATTTGATGTATTATCTGGTGACTATCGCATGATACCGCCATGTTGAGAATGCTTCGTTAACACAGCGTAGTTTTTCCCGTGATAGACTGCGATGTTGGGAGTTGAGTTAAGTAACTTTTGCATTGGTTATCATACGTTCTTGAGAATATGGCCCTCAGTTTTTATCTGAACCTGGTTCCCTTGCAAATATGCACCGTGAGTAAATTAGGAAATCTTCATATATTGGCGCATGGTGGTCCTGCTCGCCAGAGTCTTATCAAACGTTTGGAATACAGCCTTCTATGCGTCTATAGATGAATGCAGTGTGTTTTAAATGCTGTTTGAACCAAGCAACAAAACTACTTTTGTCTAATGTAGATTAAAATGCACTGGGCAATTATAAATTCTTATGAGAACTGGGGCATCCAGACTTATATGACTGTCTCCTTTCCATCATGCATGCGGGATGTATTTTTGAAGTTAAGACTTGGAGCTATTTTGGTGTCCCTTACTTAGCTGTATTCAGGCCAAGAATGGACAACTAGCAGTGGCAGGCTTTGTGGCTATCCCCAGGAAACAGTTTTACATAAAGTATGTGTCTGCCCAAGAGTGTTATGTGTTGCCGAATTAAAACGTGTGTGTTTAAAAGTGCTGGTACAAATATGCAGTCAAGCACTTATTCTATGTATATCTGGAAAGTCAACTCAGATTACCGGCCGGTTTGTTAAATTTTTGACTGAAGTGGAATCTTTTTTTTCCGATCTTATCATGAGCTGGTGGTTTTCTGTGTAACCAATTCTTTATTTTGAAAATAGCTGTTGACGGTTTTTCGCTGCGAGGACATGTAACATTAAACTTTTGCATGCCCTACTTTTAAATATCATGCAACCTGCCTTATAGGCTATTAAACCTACTTAGGTGTAACTTAATAATATTTAAAAATGAAGGTTTGACCCATTAGAAGGGTTTTTTTTGACTGGTCGAATTCCTAGTTCTCATGCATGGCAAAATACCCAGTTCAGGCGTGAGACTTTTTATTTTTAAAGCCAAAAATTACTTTAATGTAGCTTTCCCCAGCGTAAAATTGTCCCCACTACAAAACAAAATCAATGGGGAAAATAGACCCCTCACCTAATTATTTTTTTAAATCTCCCTCTTTATGCTTTTCAAAGGTTGGCATATAGGAGTTGTAAAAAAGCGCAACTAGGCTGCAGTCATAATGGTGCTGTCTCTGGAGTAGGTGGCACAATGGGTGCTGCATCCGACTGGTGGCATTTAACTTACACGTCCTGGGTACACATAGGGACTTAGAGATAAGTTATATATACTAATTAAGTATGCCGATTTCATCAGGTTGATTGGGGGAACACAGGAACTTCACCACTGGTTAGCAGTGTACAGAGTTCTACAACATGCAAAAACAGTCAAGGTTAAAATCTAGGGGATCACCACAGAAAATGATGGTCATTTTCAACATCATGCTACCTGAAATAAACTAAAATGTTAGTTGTCATTTTCAACATCATGCTACCTGAAATAGACTAAGATGCTAGTTGTCATTTTCAACATCATGCTACCTGAAATAACATCATGCTACCTGAAATAAACTAAAATGTTAGTCGTCATTTTCAACATCATGCTACCTGAAATAAACTAGAATGCTAGTTGTCATTTTCAACATCATGCTACCTGCAATAAACTAAAATGTTAGTTGTCATTTTCAACATCATGCTACCTGAAATAAACTAAAATGTTAGTTGTCATTTTCAACATCATGCTACCTGAAATAAACTAAAATGCTAGTTGTCATTTTCAACATCATGCTACCTGCAATAAACTAAAATGTTAGTTGTGTTTTATTTAAAGTTAAATCCCTAATCTTTGATTTCATCTGTCATAATACATGTCGAAGCCATTTTATGCTTGTGAATATGACGCTAACAGCAATATATCTAAACAGAGCTGTTTATAACTACCAGTCAAACTGTTTCCTTCACGTTAGCACAATGTACTATATTACATGCAAACTGAATTGAAAATCTTTATAAATACCAATAACTGTTAACCATACCAGGCCTTGTACATCAGCTTTTTGGTGTCACAATCTAGTGTTCAGAAAACCACCTCATTTAATGACAATTTAACGCTAAATGAACCAATGCCAATTCTCATTGGATTTAATTTACAATCATAAACTTATAATGCATATCTTTAACAGGATGAGGGTAGTTGAAAATGATATGACCCCAAAAAGGGCTGTAAATTTCAATCCTTGCTTAAACCACAAACGACTATATTTAAATCCTTTTCTTTCCCTCAGAGTGAGTTCTCTGATTCCGTTAATCCTTACTATTTTGGATGTGGTATACCATTAAATCTGATATGATCAAATTTTGACAGTTTGTGATCTTTCTTATTGATGTCCATATTTTTAGCAATGCTTGTGTGTTGTTTCCACCTTTGTTTCAGAGGACTGAACAAAGTGCCAATTTATAATTTTTTTATTGTTTATGTGTTTTTTGCTTGTACATCCAAAATTAATTTAAAAGATGACTACATGTTTTACTGCTGTAAAATAAACAGATACACAATCTGAATAAAGTTCCTTTCTTTCTTGGCTGTAAAATAAACTAGGTGCGCTACTCAAGAGTTACCTGCCCAATGTGCATTTCTCCTCGAAATCTGGTATACAAAGATCATATGCATTTGGATCTTAGATTTTGCAATTCTCCTGATCTTTCTTCGATTAAATAACATACATTTTGTCTGTTGCAGTTTCGTAGTAATTTTTTTATGGTTGTCGATTTTTCTTTTTTCCTGGCGTGATGTAAAAATGTGTCAATTTGTGCCTTATTGTGTCCTCTCTTGCTACAACTCCTGTGTATATTTAACAAACATGCTGACAAATATAGCCTTATTAAAACAATGTTAGGTGTCTTTGTAATTGTTTTTGCATCTAAATGTTTTATTGTTAGACATTCTTTAGTATCTCTGGACCGCATTAGTTCTAAGCCTACCAGACAGTGCACCTGCCTGGTTTACTAAAGACATCTTCGGAACATTCAGAAAGCTTCCCTGGGAACGCATTCTACCAATTGCTTACCACTTCATGCCACTGCACTCTGCTCTGCACCACTTCACTCTACACCACTCCACTCTACACCACTTCACTCTACACCACTTCACTTTGCATCACTTCACTCTATTAGGCACCATTCCAGCCTACCCAAGTGCACTCTACCCCACTTTGTCTATGCCTCTCTACTCTACTGTGAACCTCTGTACTTTATCCCAATGCACTCTATTCCACTCTGCACCAATTCACTCTTCACCACTGAACTCTACACCACTCCAGTCGAGGCCACTACACTCTACTCTGCACCACTCCCCTGTATGCCACTCTACTTTATGCCACTCTACTCTGCGCCACTCTACTCTGCACCACTCTATTCTACTCTACCATGCATCACTCTATTCAGTGCCACTCCACGCCACTCTAACTGCAACACTGCACTCTATGCCACTGCACTCAACACCAATACACTCTATGTCAATGCACTCTACGCTGTACTAATCCACTCAATGCCACTGTACTCTAGGCCAGTCCACTGTATGCCATTCTAATCCACCTTTCACCACTTCATTCCACGCCACTATACTCTACACTTCTACACTCTAGGCCACTCTACTCTACACCACTGCGCTCTGACTTGCACCACTCCACACTACCTTGCGGCTTTGCAATCCACCCACTTCTCTCTGCTCTGAAACAATCCCCTCTACACCACTGCAATTTACACCACTCTACTCCACTCTTTGTCACTCCAGTATACAATAGTCCACTCTACCCTGCACACTCTACTCTGCCACACTGCACTCTATTCCACTCTATTCTAATCTACACCACTCTACTCTATGCCACTGCACTCTACATTACTCTGCTTTTAACCACTGCACTCTATGCCAATGCACGCTACACCACTCTACTCAAATCCAATGCACTATATGCCACCACAGTCTATGGCATTGTACCCTGCTCTCTACAGCACTGCACTCTACATTACTCCAGTCTAGGCCACTCCATTCTACTCTGCATCACTCCACTCTATGCCACTCTACTCTGCACCACTATACTATATGCCACTCAATGGCACTCTACTCTGTCACACTGCATTTTTCACCACTCCACTCTACACCAGTACACTGTATGCCAGTGCACTTTACTCTGTACCACTCCACTCTACACCACTGAACTCTAAACCACTCTACTCTATGTTACTGTACTCTACACCACTCTAAACCAATGCACTCTACACCACTCTACTCAAACCCAAAGCATTATGTCAATCTACTCTGCACCACTCCACTCTAATTTGAAACAATCAACTCTATACCACTGCGCTCTACGCCAATCTACTCCACTCTGCGCTGCACCACTCCACAGTACCGTAATGCACTCTACCCCACTCTACTTTGCACCACTCTACTCAATGCAACTTCACTCTACAACACTTTACCATAAACCAATGCACTCTACCCCACTCTACTGTGCACCAATATACTCTACGTCTCTGCACTCTATACCAATCTACTTTGCACCACTGCACGCTAAACCATTATACTCTACTCTGCAACACTCAACTATATGCCATTGTACTCTACACCACTAAACACTGCACCACTGCACTCTACGGTGCTCTACTCTACGCCACTGCACTCTCTGACAATCTACTCTGCAAAACTGCTTTCTCCACCACTGACCTCTACACCACTCACTCTGCACCAATGCACTCATGCACCTGAACTCTACACCACTAAACTCTACTCTGCACCACTGTGCCCTATGGTACTCTACTGCACTCTATTCCCTCTACTCGCCATCACTCCCCTTTATGCCAATGCACTGTACCTCACTCTACTCTGCATTTCTCCCCAATGAAAGACAGCCTACTAGTATTCGTACATGCCTGTTTGCCTTTAGTGCATACGCTGGGGTGGTTCATGCATGAAGGGGCTGCTATATTTTTTTCTTATGCTCTGCATTCATTTTGGGTTTTTCACAAACTCCCAAAGTGTGAGTTTGTTTGTGTAAAACCAAAAAATCTACGCTGCTTATGTGCTAGGCGTTTTATCTCTGGGCAAAACAGTGATTGCAAGTTTCAAACTCTAGGTCGTTGGTTTCTTGCAGGCTAGTAAAATGAGTGGTGATCCCCCTTCTCTATATAAGGCAGAGTGACTGCCACTATCAGCTTAATCTGTAAAACAATAAGTGCTGGTGCCAATGACAGCGCTATTAAAGATCAGAGGAGTCAAATACCAAGGCTGGGTAGCCGTGATTCCACCTCATGCCTCTTTAAGGCCCCACCAGAGAGCCCCTGCCTCTCTGTCTCACTCTTGCAGGTTCCATTCTATCTTGGCTTTCTTCCCGTCACTGTTTTTCCATCTTTCCATTTCTTTGTCTTCCCCGATTTTGTGCTTTTCTCTCTCTTGATCTACATTGAAGCCTGTTGAGGAAAAATAAGTACTGCTCCTCAAAAATAAGTGCCAGTGGGCCGACCTGCAGCCATCTACAAAAATAAAGTACTGGTCACGGTTAACTGCGGACATATTAACATATTAAGCTTACACCAAAGGTAGCCATAGGCTTTATTGACAATAAATCCTATGGCTACCTTTGGTGTAAGCTTAATAAGTTGGCCATGTAAGTTTGAGTCAATTTTGATTGGATCCCTAATACGTGTAATTGTACTATTTTTTTTTGTGTCCTCATTTGCCTTTAACTTCTTTAAGGAAGCACCGACCACCTTACGTGTCTTAAATAGAGAAACCCAAGAATATAAGTTGTTCCTCTTACTGGGACACGAGTGACAGATTGGCGGAGGAAGCATCCAAAAAGAAAGGAAGATGGGAAGATGGAAGGCTAGCGAGATTACTCCATCAAGGTATCTTACAACCTGTTGGACCATTACAATGACCTGGGGAACCCATTACAAAGGTCCATGGAGTTTTGAAAAGTAAACTCAGCCCCTTGTAGGATTAAAGCCGGCGCCAAAGGTGACTAAAGGAGTGTCAGCCCCTTGATGGTTAACTCCTTCACTTAATGGCTGCTGCTCTTGGGCAGAGGATGAAGCAGGCAGTGGGGTACCCAATGGAGCGTGAGGGTTAATGGAGCAGGGGGCCCCTGTGGGTTGAGACAGGCTGGGCTCTGAACTTCCAATGGGCATATGGTTGCTGGCAAGAGATGCTGATGCAGGTACAGAAATATTGCTTGGGAAGGTGGCCAGATTTTCTGTTATGCTTAAGTTATTAAGACAGGGTTTTTTGGAGCCCCCGTTATCAGTAGTACCCTCTGGCTGTGGTAAGGTCTTAGGCGGTGAAGCGGGTTGTTTACTCTTTAATCCGGCCTGAGATTTGGCTACCATAAATATTTTGGCGGGGGGAGGGACAGAACGCTGGTTAGACATAGAATTTTTATGGTCTTTAGTGTCTTTGTTAACCTTAGAGTCTTTGTTAGAAGCCCCCCCCCGCTTTTAGCCAGAGCGTTTTTCTTTGCACCACTGACCTGATCTGTATTTGTCTTGACGGTAGCCTCTTCTGCGGTAGCGTCCTTCATTAAAGCCGGAGTCTTTTGCTTGATCCCCCTCCTTGCTCTGCGAGCACTCATGTCCGGGAAAAGGTAAAGCATGGAGATCAAAAGTTCTTTTGTTTCCTGTCGCTGATTCTGTTTCCCAAAGAACCGGTGAGTCAGGATGATTGATACTAGAACAATTAGGTTAACGCCTAGTGCCTCTTTCCAGGTTAGAATCTGCGAGGAGGAGACAAGAGCGCACCCGCCGGGGCTCACTCCCGCTGCTGCTCCGTCCCGATGTATACAAACAGCGTAGGCAAGAGAGAGAAGGTGTTGATCTGCCGATTAATCTGCTCCGTTTCACCGCACACCGCGAGTCAGGCCGTCGCTGTCTCCGCCTCGGGGGAAAGTGTTGCCGTGCACCGTTACCGAGCATCTTTCAGGCAGGACAGCTAGCCGATCAGATCTCCATGCGTGACTGGCGTGCGCAGCCAGACAGCGCGGTGCTCACGCTGTCACCATCTTGCTCGCTGGAGACTCCAGTTGGCGCACACAACCCCTGGACCCCAGAGGTTGGGCAGGAAGACCTTTACACTGTTTCTGATAGCACTCCTAGTACATCCGGTGAGGGAGAAGAGGAGACGGACGATGATGACGAAGAGGCAGGCACCCCCAGCTTCAGCGAAGAGGAGAGCGAGGACTCCCACGTTAATCCTGATACAATCGTGCGGCCCAAGAAAATTAAGAATAAGAACAAACGACGAAGTCAACTTAGATGGGACTATTCCGATACAAGGATGTCGTACCCTCTGGAGGAGGACAGCTCAACCCAACTGCAGTGGAACAGCCTGGGGAATCAGCAATCTAAGGCAGTAGAGCCAGGGGAACCATCACTGGCAGCCATACTAGCTTCCATCAAAGACTTCCAAGAAGAGGTGAGGGCTGATAGCCGGTCCGCCAAGAGCGCAGCCAAAAAACTCCAGGGAGGCCTATGAAGGTTGAACAAGACCTGTATAGACATCTGTGATAGGGTAAGCATGGTGGAAGCGCGGACAGAACATTTAGAAACTGAAGCGGTGGCTACCAAACAACTGAGTGAATCCCACTCTGCCTGCCTTACAGACATAATGGTAAAGATGGAGGAACAAGAAAATCGGCAACGAAGAAACAACCTTCGCTTACTAGGCATTCCAGAAGGGAAAGAAGGGGAAGACCCCCGGCAATTCATAGTTAACCTGCTACGTGAATCCTTCCCTGACCATCCTGGGTGGGATTGGAACCGAGAGGTACAGCGAGCACACCGCTTCCCCTTCTTTCAAAAGCGACAACAGAATGGCAGCAACTCGACTGGTGGCCAACCCAGAGTTTTCCTGGTTTACTTTGGTAACTTTCTCTTAAGGCAATTGATCTACGACCAAGCCCAACCAAACTGCAAAAAAGGGGCTAACAGGATCTTGTTCTTCGCTAAACCAGACTTTTGTCATCAAACTGTGGAGCGGAGATGGCACCTGAGGCAACTTATTTCCCCTTTCCAGCAACAGGGCACGGAAGTATATCTTATGAACCCAGCCAGACTGAAAGTTATTCACAAAGGGTCTACCAGAGTCTTTCTATCAGAAATCAAGGCTAAAGAGTACCTTGATGAAATTAAAGCCAAAAAGGGACACAAAGACTAGATAACGCCGACAAGCCTATAAATCTATCCCGTATTTGGATATGTCTTCACTCCTCTCTGTCTCCTCTTCTATCTACTCTGGTTACTTATATTGATTAAATGGGTTGACACATGTTTACAAGTCACATCTGCACCCACTCACTGTATTGCAACAACACGCAGCAGCACCTTTGCCTGTCACGGACCTAGACTTCCTCCTTTACAGGACTGACTGGCGGCTCCAGCAGCCGAGGCTTATGACTGATCACCATCACTCAGGCCCTGCCTGATTGCTCACACAAGGGAGAGGGTGGGTGGGGACGGGAGGTCGGGGGGGGTGGGAGGGGGCTCAACAGGGACACTTAGGTGTAGAAAGGGAAAAAAAACTAAAAAACAAAAATCTTTACTTTTTTTAGGCAATATGCTCACAACTTCACAACCATTTCTGTGAATTTAGATATCTCCTTCCAAAAGAAAAGTCAAACGTATAAAACTTTTAAAGCAAAAAAGGTACGCCCCTCAGCTCTTCAACCTTATATTGCAAGATGGCTAGTGTAGAGTCTTTACGAATAATATCTATCAATGTATGTGGACTAAATGATCCGACTAAGAGACAAAAAGTGGCGCTTGGTCTACGGACACTGGGTGGGAACATCATATGTATGCAAGAAACACATATAGAACACTCTCAAAAACATTTACTAGACACCCTAGGGTTCAAAGTGGTGGGCGCAACCTCACAAGGGGCTAAAACCAAGGGGGTAGGAATCCTACTAGATAGAAAACTCGCCATTAATAGCCCCCGCAGCAAATCCGACCCTCTAGGGAGGTGGGTTATCTCAGAGATTGTACTTCCCAATAATTCCTCTATCACTCTCTGCTCGGTATACGGAAGTAACCTCGACGAACCCGGGGTTATTAATCTTGTATTCGGGGAGTTAGCACACTGGCCCACCCCAATAGTTCTCTGTGGGGATCTTAATGTTCACCTACCCAGCAATTGGGCTCCAGACTTAACACAAAAATATAAAGGAAGGAAACCCAAAGTCTTTCAAGCCCTGAACAACCTCATGCAGACCCACGGTCTAATTGATGGGTGGGCTAACAAAAATCCCACCCAACCCGGATACACGTTTTATTCAGCCCCACACAAAACCCTAGCCAGACTAGACTACTTTCTTATCTCCGCTTCACTAATGAACAACTTCACAATCGACATAGCACCCCGCTTTTTATCCAACCACAACTCACTCATAGTCACTCTAAAAGGGGTATTACCACAGAAGGAACCCACAAAGTGGAGCTTTGAGAAAGCACTACTACATGATAATAACTATGTAGCCCATATGCAGGGCTGGATCCAGGAATTCCTGGAAATCAACAACGGCACTGCCTCTCAAATGACAGTGTGGGACACTCTAAAGGCGGGGATTAGAGGCGAGACCCTGAGATTTTCTTTTCATAAAAACTCTATGGAAAGAAAACGTATCAGCGAGCTACAGGATAAACTAAGGAACGTTGAGATTAAATTAACGCAATTAATACATGCAGGATTGGACTGCCAATCTATTCAAGAGGAAGCAGTACTTGCCAAGGCAGAAATAGGCACTGTTTATATGGAAAAAACTGCAGCCAAATGGGCTGCCACTAGGGAAAAAAGCTACGAGTGTAGTGACAGTATTGGGCACCACCTTGCTGTTAGGTCAAGACAGCAGGTATCCAATAGCGAAATACACGCAATTAAACTCCCCTCTGGCGTTTAAACCACAGACCCTTCTCTTATCCGTAAGGGATTTCAGGAAATTTATTCTAAACTGTATACTGAGGAAATCTGTTCTGGGGGAGATACCCTAGACCGCGAAATCTCTAGTTACCTTAGTGAGTGCGAATTGGGGCAACTCAACCCTACGGATAGCGAGTCCTTAGACCGAACTCCTACCTGGGAGGAAATTCAGGAAGCTCTCACAAGGCTACCAGATGGGAAAGCCCCTGGTCCAGACGGCACCCCCACAGAATTTTTTAAAATCTTTACTCTACAAATTAAAACTATTTTTACAGATGTAATATCATCTATCTTCAATGGGGCTCTGCCACCGGATTCATGGGCAAACGCCAGGATCTCTATCTTTTTAAAGAAAGATAAATCCCCTTTGGACATGAGTTCTTACAGGCCCATTACCCTCATCAATAGCGATTCCCAAATTTTTTCCAAAGTGATAGCCTCTAGGATCTCTCAAATAGTGGAATCTCTAGTATCTGATTGGCAACACGGGTTCGTTCCCATGATAGGAACTACCGAACACGTTAGGAGAGTGATCACTTTATTTGACGCAGCACAGGTCGCTGGAGACCCAATGTCACTCATTTTACTCGACGCCGAAAAGGCTTTTGATCGAGTGTCCTGGCGATATCTGTGGAAAGTCATGAGCAAGATGGGGTTCGGAAATAAAACCATTCGGGCAATACAGGCACTCTATAACAAACCAAGGGCTAGCATCACTATAAACGGGACTACGTACGGACCCTTTTACCATATCTCAAGGGACGAGACAGGGCTGTCCCTGCTCCCCCTTGCTGTTTGCTCTATACCTGGACCCCTTTATCAAACAGATAGAAAAGAACAAGAGCATCTCCCTGGTATGCTATCACCAAAATTGCTGCAAAATCCTGGCATATGCCGACGATCTTGCCATCACCACCACAGATCCCGCCAGCTCTATTCAGGCTTTAGAATTTGAGGCCCAGAAATTTGGCGAACTGGCAGGATATGACCTCAACAAAAACAAAACACAGATTTTGGTAAACGCGAAAATCACATGGACTGACGAACGGGTGGTGCCCAATGCTAAATACCTAGGGGTCCAAATCTCACCCAAACTGGAGAACATCGTAACAGAGAATCTAACACCCCTTGCAGCCCAAACAAGGAAAGCTTTACAACAAATAGACAACTTGCACTTAACGCTAGTGGGAAGATGCAACGTTGTCAAAATGACGTATTTCCCTAAAATACTGTACTTCATCCGCAGCATACCCTTAGAATTCACCAAAAATCACCTACTTAAATTCCAACAAATTTTCATTCAATTCATCTGGGCATACGCTCAACCCAGACGCGCCCTTAAACATCTTACTTTGTCGAAAGAAAGAGGTGGCTGGGCCCTTCCCAACATCATCCTCTATTTCTGGGCATCAGTCGCGCAGTATAGCTCAGAGCTGGTTATGGAACCAACTCTCTTTACAGCCGGGCTGCCCTCTCCCTTCCAGATCCTACTGGGGGATCAATATTGGGGATGCTTACTTCGAGAAACAACTTACGGCTACTACAATCGGGTCAAATTTAAAACCTTATTGAACTCCTTCAAAGTATTCTGCAACATCCGAAGAATCTATGGGATAGATAGACTTAATTTTTACTCACCCATACTCAACAATAATAATTTACCAGCTATCTTTGACACATCATACTTTTCAGAGTTGTATCGGGCCGGAATAGTTAAACTTGGGGACCTGATTACCACCGAGGGAATCAAACCTTTTGCAAACCTACATGCCAAATTCAACCTGAGAAGCCAAGACTCCTTCAAACATCTGTCTATTCACGCCTTTCTTTCCAATAAAGTCGGAGGAGCCTCGGGCTTCTCAGAAGTTGAATTTTTAAACACACTTCGAAACACTATCACTATCACCCCCCGCATCGGCTCTCTGTATAACATACTCAATAGACAAACCCCCGACGACCTAGAGGCCATTGCTGCAAAATGCCACCTCAAACTTAATTCACCAGAAAGTACCTCTCACAACTCTCTCGTATTATCACAACAGATTTTAATATCTGCCAAGCGGCAAGCACAACACTTCAAAACTATCTTCTTTCTCTACATGACACCCAGCAGGATCATCAAATGGGGGACTGGTAAAGGAACACTATGCCCACACTGCTCTGAAGCTGGGGCTGACTCTGTACACATCTTTGCGACATGTTTACCTATAGCTTCGACACTACTTAAAATACAGAATACACTTAGCGAAATAGTGAAACATCCAGTCTCCTTAAACCCCACAATTATTCTCCTTGGCACACAATCTGACTCACCAAGAATAAAGGAAGAAGGGCTGGTATTTATCGCTATGGCAATTTGGAGACTATGTATCTCCTCAAGCTGGCTAGACACAGACTCACCCTCCTACGCGCAATGGCTGGCTAGGCTGGCTGCCACTTTCCATTTAGAAAAAGCAGTCTATGCCAGGAAAGGAAGAAGGAAAAAGAAAATAGGGTTGGAAGTATGGGAGAGATTCTCCTCCTGGACAAAGCAACGGGGACAATCGGGCTCAGTAAATCTCTAGGAGATTGTTACATGTAAAATATGTTTGAAACTCGTATGGCTCTTATCCTTTCCTCAATTCTTTAATCCTTCGCCTCTTTTCTTCTGTCAATAACTATTTTCACACATTATCTTGTACATGCATATCACGATGTTTGTTTTTTTTTTTTTTACTTTTGATTGTCATTAATCGTGGAACAATCAGCACCGAAGGAATACCGGGATCCCAGGGGTGGGTGGGGGGGGGGGGGGGCAAAAATTAAAATGAACTCAAAGGCTTTCTGATGTTAAGATTATTTGTAACTGCAAAATAAAAAAATATATATTATAAAAAGAAAAAAAAAAAAAAAAAGGTCCATGCATAATCATAGGACCCGGGGGGAAAAAAAACAAAACAAAAAAAATAAAACCTCGGGAATCTTATCTCCACTGTACCAATAAGTCCCAAAATGCTAGGTTTTTTTTGCTCCCAGATCTGGCCAAGTCCACCTTAGATAGTTCATATAGGGACGTCAGCCAGCCTGAGTATGTTGGTGCGACAGTGTCTGCCCAAAACTTGCAGATTTGTCTTCTTTGCCAAAAGGATTGCGTAAAAAAGACAGGATCTTGCATGACCGAAAATATTTTCCTCAATGCCGAAAATAATTAATGGGAGGGTAATATTCAGTGAAGTGTTAAGAATAGAGTCCAGCGACGCTAAAAAGCAGTCAATTTGCACTTGTTGATCGAAGACAAAACAACTTTAAGACGCCGTGCACATGCTTGGATGATAATACAATCCTACAAAAGGCCGGTACCAGCTGTTTACTTAGGCCTCGCTTTTCCACCATATTTAAAACTTAAGTACCTGAAGCTACGCATGGGAAAACTGCCAACAAACGCCGACCAACCTGGCAGGAGGACTCCGGGCCCGAAGGATTGCAATCTATGTGGCGCCACAGTTCAAGACATCATTCACCTGATCTGCATTTGTCCAGTGCTGGAGCATGATTGCCGGAGTTTACTCAGGGAAAAAATCAACGAAAAAGGTATTCGCACATGCCGCTCAGCGATATTAAATGCGTTGGACTCAGTGGATCCACAATTCATTTGTCGAATAATCAAATATGTAATCAACTTTGAAAATGTATCGAAAAGCTAACACAAGCCTGAAAGTTTGAACTTTGTTATTGCGAACCGCAGTGCCGGATACAGAACTTGTTTCCGAAACTATTTATGATATCAAGAACACTTGTAAAGGATAAAAAAAATAAAAATAAAAATAAAGCAAAATTCATCCAATGAATCCATCCACAACTTCTCACATTGAAAGACCAACTCACCACCCCACAACTCATCGGGGAGATTGAAATCCCCATCTATCTCCTCCAAAATATTCAAATACCAAAATGCAACCTCTTTACCGCCCCCTGGCCTTACCACCAGCTGGTTTTCCAAGTTACTGACTTTCCCCAGGGGGACACCTTTTCTACACAAAGCCCGAGCCCAACTATCAAGCTGCATATGTTTAAACTTAGATAGGCCGGGACCTACCCTATCCCGTAACTCTTCCCAAGACAACATTAAACCCCCTACCAGCAAGTCTCCCCACCTCTCAATCCCGGCGTCCTTCACTGGAATCGCCAGACTGTCCTGAAGACAAGATGGTATACCTGGAGAGTCCCACTAAGGTGCAACATTTGAAAAGTAGCAAAGCCCTATTTTCTTTCTGATTAATGGCCAGACTCTAGCCAAGGATTGAAGAATTTTTAATTTTACTTTGAAAAAAAAATGTTTGATCCCCAAACTTAAACAGGAAACACTCAGTTGGTAGATCGGCACCTTCTAGCATGGCCTGAAACATTCTTCCTCTCCGTGTACTAGAGGGTGTTTTCAAAAGCATTCTGAAATGCGAGAACTGAAAGGCCCATGCATAATATTGCAGGTCAGGTAGTGCCAGCCCTCCCTTTTCCCTCCTCTGCCTTAACTTCTTCCATGCCAATTTAGTGGATCTATATTTCCAAATGAAGGAATTTATCTCCCGTTGACATTTATCTAGTTGTTTAGTATCAAAGGCCATGGGGATGGTATTAAAAAGGAATGTATATTTCGGGAGAATAGACATCTTCACTAAGTTTGTCCTCCCCAAGATGGATAATGGGAGGTAAGCCCAAGATTTTAACTTTTTCTGACATTCTTTAGAGACCCGATCTATATTGTTTTGTGCGATTTTGCTAACCTCTTGAAGAATTCTAATTCCGAGATATTGCATGGAGGAGGCCACATCAAGTTGTGTATTAGTGATGTTCCAGGCCATTATTTCAGTTTTATTTGCATTTATCTCATACCCCGAGACCCTGACGAACTCCTCCGCCCTATTAATAACTGTAGGAAACGCTAGGTCAGGATCAGATGCAAAAATAGGAATGTCGTCTGCATAGAGAGCTACCCACCTTTCCCACCCTCCAAATTTGAAAGAAGGAATATTAGACTCCTCTCTAAGAACCTGAGCAAAGGGCTCGATGTAAAGGTTGAAGAGCAGGGGGGAAAGCGGGCAGCCCTGCCTTGTGCCCCTCGTGATTTTAAAGGCCTCCGTCAGAACATTATTAACAAGCAGTCTAGCTGCTGGGGCCTTATACATGAGTGCTATAACTCGGCAGAAGCTGTCTCCTAGATTGAATTTTTTCATAACGGCAGCCAGATAGGGCCAGTTCACCCTATCAAAGGCCTTGGTTGAGTCTAAAGTGATGGTGGCCAAAGGAAGAGAGAAGGTAGAGGCGATGTCTATGGCCCGACTAAATCATGCGTAAGGTCAGCTAATTGACACCCTTTTATAAAACCTTTTTGGTCTTGATGTATAATTGAATCTATTACACCCCCAACCTGTTAGATATAATGTGGCATAGATTTTATAGTCAGTGTTGAGGAGTGAAATCGAGCGATAAGACCCGCACTCAGTCGGATCTTTCGCTGGTTTAGGGATCAAGACTTTAAATTTGGAGGATCCTCCCCCTTCAAGAGAATACTATTAAAGAGAGTCGCCAGAGTTGGAATAACAGCTTCGCTAAGAATGCAATAAAGTTCTCCCGGTAGACCATTGGGGCCAGCTGCCTTCCCTCGCTTAACTTGTCTGATGGCCTTACACACTTCTTCTTCCGAAATCTCTACCTCCAAATGCCTTCTTTGCTCATATGAAAGACTGGGCAAGGAAATGTTATCAAGCCAAGAGTTCCTTGAAATATAGTCATCATAGATATCTTCCTTATAAATAGCCTGGAAAAAATCCTAAAATGCGCTCCCAATATCAGAATTTGAAATCCGGGGAGATGATTCACCGTCCACCCTTATCTCTCTGATGTAGTTTTGCGCTTGATCTGATTTTATTTTCCAAGCAAGGATCTTGCCTGCTGCCTCTCCGAATTCAAAATGAGAGATTTTACTTGCCTCCCATCTCCTGGCGACCCTTTCTTGTAGAATGCTTTCGAGTTGATTTTTTAATGCAGCTAGCTTCTCTTGATCTTCCTTTGAGCCTATATGGGTGCCGAGCTTTCGTTTAATAAGATTCATTTCCACCTCTTGACTGTTAATCTTCTCCCTATATACCCTTCCTCTATGAGAGGCTCTATTAATAATACAGCCTCTCCAGAAGGCTTTCAAAGCATCCCAAACAATAGAAATATTTGCAGAGTCAAGATTGGCCATGAGAAAAAATTTAGTCAGATAGAAAGAAAATAGTTTTGGCCTCCTCTAATAAGATAGTACGGTCAAAAGACCATGAGGCATGTCTAGATTGCTGGCCAGATTCTAGGCTGAAAAGAATAGCCGAGTGGTTGGAGAGATGGGATGTAAGATATGCTATATCCTCCAACAAATCTTTAAGGCTATAACTAAACAATGCATAGTCTATTCTTGACTTGTGCTTGTATTTAAGATTCCGAAATGAGACCACCAGTTTACCCCTGCCCTTTCCCTCCATATATCTGCCAGCCCTAACTGTGCCATTATTGACACAAGAAATTGCCTGGATTTAGAGGCTACACAGGCTCTGGAGTTGGGCGACTTATCAAGGTTAGGGTTTAACACAATATTAAAGTCCCCAACCCATATTACAGGGTCCTGGAAGTCTACCAGTTGGCTTCGAATAATGTCTAAGTAGGAAGGATCATCCTGATTTGGCCCATAGTAGCCCACCAGAGAACACCTAAGACCGCCTAACGATACTCTAAGTAGGCACCATCTCCCACTGTGATCCTCTTTGTACTCCACTATTTGGGCCTTTGCTTGTTTTTTGAAATAAAATATGATCCCTCTTATATTTGCGGTTTGATCGGTACACACAAATTTATCAATCCATTTCTGTTTTTTTAATAGATCGGTAGTCTCTGATTTGAGGAGATGTGTTTCCTGTATAACAATGACCTGCGTGGGGGAATCTCTCAGATATTGAAGGGTTCGATCTCTTCTACCCATCACGCGCAGGCCATTGACATTCCAGGATAGATACTAAAGCGAGGTCATAGCAACCCATCCCTCTCCTCCATCCCCTCCCACCCCTTATCAGACATTCCTAGCTCCATCCCGAACCCTGTTAAAAACGACTTCTGAACTTGATAGCACAAAACCTAGTGATAGCCAATACTAAACCTTAAAAAACCTGTAAGAGAGCAGACCTATGAGGACTTTTTAACCTTTCACCCCCACCACCCCAAGTGTCCCTACCCTCCACCCACCCCCTAGAAAACCCATCCCTACTTACACTGGCATGATGTATTGCCAGATTTTTGCGCCCTCTGGCAGCCCCCCTTATCCTACCCGTGCTACTAGACATCTATACTAGGAAGTAGAGCAGGTCCTTATTTATGTGTCTTTTTTTTTTACTGTTTTTGTCAGCACCTTATGGTAGCCATTTCGTGTAGACCCCCTTTTTTCATACTTTTTTCTTCCCTGTTTTTTTTTAATTGCTGTATAGAAACCTACGTCAGAACACTGTTGGGAATTAATACCTTGTTAATTAGTACCAAGGCTTAAATTTACATTGATGCTGAAATGTACTCTATATTCCAGTTTGTACTCCCATTGAACTACCCCCCGTGAAAAATCTCTTAAGGATTCCAGCAGCTCATCAGCCTCGAGGGCGAATCTGATATTGTATATTTTGTTGTTAAACATAATCCGCAAGTACGCGGGAAACCTCATTTGAACCGTTGCGCCCAGGGATCTAAATTTGTCCATCCTTTGACCAAGTTCCCATTGCTGATCCAAGGTGGTCTTAGAAAGATCCGAGCGGACTTCAAAAGGAAATTCTGGACCCTTCAATGATTTGGATTTCAGTGCCAGGTTTACAAATTTTTCTTTTAGCGTGTACGTGAGGAAATTAACCAATATCTTCCTGGGTTTAACCCTACCAGGGTTTAATCGAAAGGGGTCTCTATGCACCCTTTGGATGTCTTTCTCCAAAATATCAGACGGCTCCTCAAGATTTAATGATTCTTTTAGTAGGGACACCACAAAGGACTTTATATCGCTCCCTTCTTTCCCCTCCGAAACCTTCAGCAGCCTGAGATTATTCCTCCGCGAGTAATTTTCCAAGGATTCCTCTCTCCCGCATAGCATCACCCTCTCTTCACAGATTTTGAATTTTTACTTCAGCTGACTCCAGGTTAGCTTTAAGTGCCCCCACAGAGCCCTCCAGGGATTCCGTCCTTTCATAAAGACCATCCACTTTCTTCTCGAGTACTTCACAGGCAGCCCTGATCTCAGTTTGATTTTCTGCAGAGACCAAAAAGACATTTCTTATATCCTCCTTCATAGATGCAAGAAGGGCCTCAATCGAACCTCTGACAGACTTCTCTGCCCCACCAGAACCGCCAACCTCTAACCCAGGCAGTGTAGGGGAGGCAAAAGTTGAAACAGAAGACCACCCAATTCGGGAGGTAACATCCTCAGAGTTACCAGGATCAACTGCTATAGTCTAGGAGCTAGCTGAACCATCGATCTGTACTGAGACCTCAGTCACAATTGTAGGGGAGCCCAGGGGGACTGGGGGGCCTCAGACATCGAAAGGTTTTTGTAAGAGGACATAATATGTTCAATGGAATTTGTGGGGTGGATATTCAGGACCTGGGGCAATACCCGAAAAAAAGAACGCAGGGAGGGAGTAAGGTGTACTGTGTTGTTTATTGCGCGGTTCTTTTTTGCCCCTCTCTGAGAGTTACTACGGACTTTGACTCGTACAACTCCCTCTTTACTCTGGGACTCCTGACTCAAACTGTCCCCATCAACACCTTCAACCCCTTCTAAGCAGGTAACAACCCTCACGACCGCACCTGGTAGAACCTCAAAAACCTGTGGGTGTTGAGTGCCCTTACCTCGTTTATTTTTGCCTTTGGCAGTCTGCTTCCTGCCCATACGCTTATTATCATTGGTGGGGGCACTCACATCTCCCCCTGACAAAACCGCAACCTCACTCTCACCGTCTACTCTGCCTGGGACAAGGTCATCCTGTATCAGCGCTGGAACTGTCGGAGTCTCGAGCTTCCCCTCTACTACAGAACCAGACGCTGGAAAGAAATCGCTGATTACTGGGCAGCCGCTTGTTCTGCCTCCGCCAGCATTCCCCCCGAGGAGATCGTGAGCCACCGCTCTGCAGTCACGCCTCAGCTCCACGGCTGCTCGCTCCCAGTGCGGCAGGAAGGAGGGGTGTGGGGACCGGACCGCGACCCCGAGGCACATCCACGAAGCAAACGTGAAAACGCCAACAGCCGGTAAAATTGAAAAGTTTCTCCCCGATGCGTACTTGCTCTGCTGTTCCTAGCACTAACGTGCTACAAACTACATCGTTGGGTAGGAGAGAAGGGGTTTCTGCGAGGACGCGCGCTGCCGCTTAGCACGCGGGCGCCATGTTTTCCGACCTTGTATTTGTACCATTTTTAGTATTATACTTGGCTTTTAGAATATTGCTGCTATCGACTGATGATGGTCTTTGACTATTCGCTTGTTTCCTACTGGTGAGTGTTTTCCATAAATATTGCTAGCTGTTTAAACACAACTGACATTAGCGTTTTACTTGTATATAGAGGGACATGAAACTGAGTTGTGACAAAATGTATGCATTTTTATAGGATGCTGTTTTTGCTAAAGAAGGTTTTTGAAGGTAGCTATTAAGCTTATTTCTTTTGCTTTTATACATCATAATTGGCTGTGAGTGATTAACATGTTGGCACTTAATATGTGTTAGAACTGGATATTTCTGGTTGGCTAAGCCTGGCGCCAAAGCTAGGCAGAAACCACCATTCTAGTCAGGGCAAGGGAGTCACACGCCAAGATAACCCCTGCTCACCCCCTTGGTAGCTTAGCACGAGCAGACAGGCTTATCCCGGAGGCAATGTGTAAAGCATTTGTGCACACACACAACAGCAACAACATCCTAGGCACACCACAAAAGGAACTCCACACAAGGTTATATAAAAATAACTTCTGTATTGTCAAAACACATCAGATAGTAATCACACAATATACATTGTGCCAATTGGCACGGGCAATAGTCACAAGGGATTATTTACAGGACAGGGCCACATTGGCCACTGTCAAAATCAACACTTTTAGAACTAGAAATACTGTTAGAAATAGCACTTTGAACATATAACAAGCAGAAGTTTCACACATGATGCATAGAACATTCAGAGGTGTAGGAAAGACACATGATGTATAAACATAGATTCAGCGGTGTAAGGAACAAGGCACATGACGCATCAAAACACATTCAGAGGTACCGGAGAAACACATGATGCCTAAAACATTCAGAGGTGTAAGGGAAGGAAAACACATGATGCATAAAAACTTTCAGAGGTGTAGGTAAGACACATAATGCATAAAACACATTCAGAGATGTCACAGGCATAATGGCATAGCACATTACGCATAACTCACATTTGGGCCTAACCAGTAAAAACTACAGTAGGCAATCTCTCACTAGTCTACACTCATTAGACTCTCCCCCTAAGCATAACTCACATTTAAGGGCGTAACTCACATAGTGAAATAAACTCTCACTAGCATAAACCTACATAGGTAAAATAACCCCATAGTCACATTACGCAAACATCACCTTAGGTAATTACTATCAAAAACATAGTAAAGTCACATTGCGCAGAAATCACATATCAGCCCCCTGGCCAACTTGCCATCCAACAAGGGGACTCAAAAAGCCCTGTGTCCAGAATGTCAGTGCGCGCTGCCAATGCAGCGCCAGTCAGGGGTGCGCCACCGGCGCAAACCTAAACGTTGCAGCTGCCCACTAATTGCTGGGCAGCTGGGAACAATCACAAAGGCCTAAACGGTGCAGCTGCCCACTAATTGCTGTGCAGCTGGAATCAAAACTGCAACAGGGTCCTCACTGACCCTAGAACAGAACTGCGCCAACTGTTGGAGCCACACAGGCTCTGAAAACACTTGTATCCCCCAAGAGCCTTGTGGCTCTAAACAAACAGGATGGCACTCCAGAGCCTCGGGGCTCTAAAACAACTGTGCTCAACGAAAGAATGCCCCGTGCAACGTAGGAGCCCCGCTCGGGGGCTCGAACACAAAGATATGCCCCCTGAAGCCCTCGTGGACTAAATCAAGAATGCCGGCTTCGTTGGAGTCCCGCTCGGGGGAATTCGACAAATAAATGCCCCCTGAGCCTCGTGGGCTCTCAAGAAATGTGCCCGGAAGCCTCGTGGGCTTTCAACAATAATGTCCCCCGGAAGCCTCTCAGGGCTTGGAAGAACTGTCCCAGACATTGGAGTCCCCCTTCTGGGGACTCGAAATAAGAATGCCCGCGGAACTGCTGGAATCAAAGGGAGAGCGGCGCTACACGGCGGCCGGTGCTCCTCTCCTCAGCCGGCCGGACTTCCTGCTTCTGGTTCATTGGGGGTCTCGCCCACAGCAGGGTCACTTCCGGGTCGTTGCAGGCAGTGTGGCGGCCCCTTTTTATACAGTGAAATCCTTTGTCTAGCAGGGTGCAGGCAAAGTGAGAACTAGCTACAACTGGTTATAGGGAACTCCTTTCACTGGCCATGCTGGGGACATCAGACGCACCACAGGGGGTGGAGCCAGCATTGTGTGAGGAAAGCCAACCCTATTCAGGCCCAGGTGCACCCCTCCCCTCACATCAGCATGATAATCACTCCATTCACCACCGGGGCAGACCCACCCAGACTCTTAGAACCAGGCTCACCAGCCAGCTTCAGCCAATCACACGCCAGACACAAATTACACAAATATGCCAACTTCTAGAAGTGGCACTTCCACACTAGGCACAATCATGCCGCATATACCATTACGCAGCATTCAATCTCACGAGTTCGCACATACCAAACTCGACCCTGCACTCACCACACATCAGGAACTACCATGGGCATACATATTCCCCATTCATTCCTATGGGAGGGCAGGTCACTCACCACACATACACAGAGAGCGCAGGCACTTTACACTGGACCACACTGAAAAAGTGCGCAGAGGCCTAAAATCACCAACACCAGGTTACAGAAACAAGCTAGGCAAAAGCAAAACGTTTCGGGGTGAACCTGCCAAAAAGGGCCAGGTCCAACAATATGTGAGCATGATACGGGTTGGCTTTGTTTTCTTTTCTCCTACACATTTTTGTTTTATGGTATTAACACCTTGGCTGCTAAGGCAATTTCCAGCCTGTGCTGGAAACTGCTATTTGACATTATTTATGACGAGCTCAGCTCGTCATCAGCACAGCTCCACTGTGCCTCATGACGAGCTCAGCTCGTCATGAGCAGGGAAGGGGTTAAAGGTTGACACACAAATTTGAGTGTGGGTATTTATAGGTTTTTTCTGGTTTTGGAGAAATTTTTTATTTCCCTTCTTTCCCACTTTTTCTTCCTTCGCTTTTTTCTTCTCTTTTCCTTTTCACTTGTTCATGGTACATACATTTATGGACCAGAAAGTGTGTGCTGTGCACTGGTGTCTCTATCTGTAATTATATTATCTCCCTCCACCCCCTTTTTTCATCTAACATCTTCACCTGCTTTTCTGTTTTGATATCCTATGGTGGAGGTTATCTTCTCTTTTGTGAAAAGATTTTGGTTGGACTCCAGACTAAATTAAAAAGTATGTATTTGTTTTAGCCCTGAGGAAGTCCTAGGTTCGTCCTGGACGTAAGACGTGTTAGCATGATCTGGGCATAATATGTGGCTATCTGTTCTGTTGCTGAAGAATAGAAGATTCTCTATGTACCAAACACCAAATAAAGTCCCAAGAGGAAAAACATACTGGATTAATTGATTGCATTGTATTACCAATTGACTGTAGCTCAGGAATTTATGTGTCTGTATAAAAATAAAGTACTGGTCACTGTTAACTGTGAACCAGTGGTGAAAAGACCATCAATTTATCCATTTGCGATGATAGATCCAGCTGAGGGTTCACTGTTGAAATCCCAGCGATTCCCTTCAATCTAAATGATGCATTGGGACTTTGGGTTTTGTCTTGTGGGACTACAGTGCCCCCAATTTATGGATAGATACTTAATCTGCCTAGTGAAAGTTCACTCTGTTTACTTTCTAATATATTTCACTTCTATTTATGACTTTTTGTCTGATTCCATCAATATTGTCACCAGCAGTATATATCCTTCTTCTAATCACAAGATATCTATCTGCCTTTGGTTTCTTTTTCTTAAATTGATCTCCTTCTTTGCCATTAACATAGCTAGTCTATTCTCAAATCTCACTGAAAGCAGTGCTGGAAGTAACGTACCAATAGACATTGTTAAAACAAATATATATGAGAATTATGAGCATTTCGCATTCCAGTGGTGTTGCAAGGGGGGGGGGAGTCTGCCCCTGGAGGCATGAGTTTTGAGGGTAGCTGAACTTTTACACTTGTTGTCCTCTGTCTCCCAGCCACCCCCCACTCTTCACTCTTACCTGTGGCTATCGCGGGCGGCAAACTTAGGGACCGCCACTGGTGGCAAAATGTCTATCTACGCCACTGTCTCAATCTCATGTAAATTCAACTCGGAATTTGATAATATTTATTTTTCTTACTTCCCTTTTTGCAAGTCTCTCTAAAGCTATGTGCTGTTACTACAAAACATACTATTTCCAGAACATGTCATAAATTCAGAAGGGAAGACAAAATTTCATGGAAAAATTCGGAGCCGGGGTAAACATTTCAGTGACTTTATATTTATTATCAACAGAGTCACCTTTCTCTCTAGTAATTTTAAATCGTCTTACTTGAATGTTTTTATTTTTACTCTATGCTCACTAGATCGGTGGCTTTTTAAAACAAGCATTGGCATAGCCAATAGGTCTCGCCTTTGGAACCTTATAAGTGTTTAGCCAGAGCTACTGGCTTTGGCAATGTATTTAAGCTATGCTGTAAAGCAGCATGGCTACTGTGCAGCATGTTGAAAAGTTATAATAAAAAAAGTGTTATGTATTTTTGTTACCTTATATGTAACCAATAAGAGATTATATAGAACTGAACGACCCTATTAAAAAAAAGAATTAACATTAAAAATGTCTTCTAGTTTTTGCAATGCTTATTGAGAAGAAGTGGAATTAAAAGTATTAATTTTTCTAATATTGCAACTAAGACCAGTACCCTTTCTAATATGGTGGGAAAACGAATTTTTAGTGCTCCATGGTACTCCCTGGGGGGGACTAGGGGGGTGTTCAGCTCATTGTTATATCTCCTTGCATGTACGTATAAGTGAAACTCAGAAGCGCAAACAGGTATACTCACAATTGCAAAATCCCTTCGAAACTGGGATAAAATGCTTTGTGCTTGTATATTGCCTCTTTTTTTTGCATTTTTATATAGCACAAACTCTGACCCAAATGTATTGGAGGGCTGTATGTGAGCACTAGTTACATTGCACAAGTGCACATTTATTGTTGGTAGGCATGGGGAGATTAAGTGATTTGCACAGAATGTAAAGATAGACACTACAATAGACACATTGAAGTATATTCACACAATAATGTACAAAGGCTAAGACCAGGGCCAGTGGAATTATACGGCACAGCTAAGTAAATCATGTGGCAGGAGAGGGCAAAATGACATCAACTTAACACAACTGAAACAGTCTAGGTATGGAGATCTGTTGATAAACACAAGACCTCAAACACACTTACAGTCACATATCACAGCCTAAACAAAAACACGAACACACACACCAACGGAGGTTACCACAGATACATGAAAACAAACACTTTAGAAGAGAGACAATTATACATATACGCATACACAAAAAGTTAGACAGGGATACATACTTATGAGCACAAGCTTGACCTAAAAAACGTGTAAATATGTTGTGTCGGCCGCATTGATGGCGCTATAAGTTCACAGTGCCTCTGCGCCACAAAATGAAATGTCTCCTGTACTTCTAAGACTGTTTTAATTTTGCGCCTGGTGCACATGAAAGAGCACACAAAAACACCTCAATAAACTTTTGTACACAGCAGAGTTGAACAATTTCTAATTGTGTACTTTGATCCAACTGAATACTTTTTTCTGAAAAGCAGCCTTTAGCGCTATTCAAAAGGGTTCCTGAAAAAGCATCTTTCACTAAAGTGCCCAAATTCTAAATCGGTCCCTCCGCTGCTCTAACCATGATCACCAAAGTGCACCAAGGCTTTAAGTGCGTGCGTGAAGCACACTGTGTGATTCGTTTAACCTGTGTCATTCTTTCATGCACTTATTTATTTGTAGGTGTTTGTTAGTTGATTCACTCATCCATTCAAAATGTAGTTATGTTAAACACTTGATCAGATTACCTGGAATCTGGGGAACTGGGTTCGAGTCTAGTCAATGACACTGAACATCCTGTTATTCTGGGCAAATCACTTAATCTCCCCATGACTGACAAAAAATGAATGTGTCCTCGTGCTATGTAAAGCGCTCTGATACCCGATTTGGGTCAAGTTCGTGCTATATAACACTCCCGGGGAAAAAAAAGTTGCTCCTTCTTTATTTAATTTTAGAAAGCCCTTGAAAACTTGGCTTTCCTCTAAGGATTAGGAGATATTTGAGTACCTGCAAGGACCATCTCTCCTGTAGCTGAACCCGTTTCTATAGTGCCAAGACGCCGCCGGCCAGGTGCTGCGTTTAATAAATCACTTTGATTCATTCATTGTTGTTGTTCTCATCATTATTATTAGCCTCTTGGCACTACAATTAACATCTTTTATTAGCAAATAAAATCATACTGTTTTTTTCATCCTCAGAAGGATAAAAGACTGAGCCAGTCCTGTAAGAAATCTAACCTGTGACGCACCAGTTACACATGCCCCTCTGTAGTAGGCGCTGAACCAACTGAGCTATGCTGCTGAGTGGAGACTTGGGTTTCGAGCTCTGGGCTAGGAATGCCTGCCCGTTTCACAAATGCCACTGAAGTGGTCAACAGAGAACAGTGAAGGCTGACCCCTCTGATGCCTGACTGGTTGTCGAGTAGGTCTCCAGTCTCTTTTGGGAAGAGTGGGCTACTGACTATGATCAAGACCAGTTTTTTACAATCCTGGCTACTCCACTCGATCAAAGTGTGTGATCCCTGGTAAATCACTTCATGTCCTTGATTTTGCTTTTCTGTCAACAGCTTTGCGCAGACCAAAGCGCTTGAGTTGAGAGTCGTGCGCAATACAAGAAAGCCCATCCATGCGGTTGTTGAACAGAGCATTTACCATCCCCCTCAGCATGAAAATAATTTAAAAATGCATTAAAGCTGTTGCTGTGCTTAAAGTTAAAGCGGCGGCCATCAGTATGAAAATAATTAGAAAAAACATGAAAGGTGGCGCACGTCTACATAAAAGTGATTTTAAAAACACGAAAGCGGGCGTCGTGCTTAGGCGGTGCCTTCACATAAACGTGCTTTTAAAAAAAACCTTTCAGAAGAAAAGCCTTCACTTTCATAGCATTTTCCACAAGCACCAGTAACATTACCCATTGTACCCAATGACATATTTTTTGTAGCCATGGGAAGATTAATCCGCAGCTCTCTCAAAGACATTTAAGTAATGTCCTGAGCTGCCAATTAATCTCTGATTGTCCATCAAAAATATGAAACTGAAATGTCTAATGTAGCTGGTGCTGGAAAGCACTCCTGAATGAGAACAAAACGCCTGAGAGCGAGCTGCTGCGACTTCTTGGCTTGAGGCGAACAAAGAGCGACTCCAGCAGGGACACCCAGAGCCAGAGGACGTGGCTCAGAAGTCAGAGCTGCAGACTTAGGAGCTTGGGATCCGTGTTCGAGCCTCAGCAGTGGATTCAACAACCTGTAAAGGATCCTGGAAAAGTTATTCACCCTAAAATGCACTAAAACATAACTAATAAAAAGCATTGATCGGTATTAGAGAGGTCGGAGCCTGGCAAATAATTAGAGCATTTCCTGTAAGCAGCCATTCAGAACAAAAGCTTTCACTTTTGAATGCGAAGTGAGCAGAGGCAGGAAAAAAACAAAAAAAAGCCCAATCCTACCTTAGAAAGAAGCCCAAACCAAACTATCCTATCACAAAAAAAGCCCAACTGACGGCGAACATCTAAGAGTGCAAAACATTAAATAAAATACAAGCAACACAGCTGGAAGGACTGCAGGGGAGGCATTAGTAAAGTATCTGTGGCATAAAGAGGGGTGGGAGTAAGAAAGCTACATTAAACGTAAGCAGGTAGGGAGCTGCAGTTGAACTCAGACAAACACTAACGGAGCAAAAAACCAAGAAAGAAAAGAGTTCCCCAGAGAACAGATAAAGAACCATAGTGGAATGAGACAGTACTTAGTCCCTGCTGCATGGGAGGAATGGACGAGAGAAAGGAGGGACAAAGATACAGGACTGACCACTGGCAAGCAAGAATTTTTGAAGGACACTGACATAGACAGATGAAAAGCTGGGGGATGGCTTTAACCCAACATAAGAAATTATATTAGGTCTCGAATGCTCGACCTAAAAAATATTATTTATAATGCCACCATCCTTGGGTGCTTTAACAATAAACGTAAACATTCTTATGTCGCTTACATTTCAGCTGCTTTTTTCCAGGCCAATTGTCCAATTTTTTTTCTTTGTCTAAAAGTAAGTAAAATAAATGTGTTATCTTCAAATAAATAAGTGAGTTATCTAGGCCTTTATGCTTTTTATTTCATTATTTTGTAAGTGCATGTTTTTCTGCCGTCTTATCTTCGCTCTCAAAGGTTTCGTAGCCGCATAGATCTGTTTGAATAGTTTAGGTACTGCGCCTTATCTACTTTGGTTGTTCCATTACATTGCCCTTTAGTCTTCTCATTTTTGATAGTTGATATTTTGTAAAGCGCTCTGTTGCCCCAAAGGGCGTTCTGGCACTGTGGAAATAGAATACCTCTAATATGCAGAGTGAGGTAAGTGAAAAAAGGGGGTCTGACTAGTAATCTTACTGGGAGAACAGCCAGGTTTGAGTTGCTTGCGAAATTGGGACGTGTTCCTTTCCAACCTTAAGGAGAGAGGGAGCTGGCTCCATTCCCTGAGGGCTAGAATAGAAAATTACCTTGGGACCTCCAGGAAATGGGCATTAGAGGAGCGGAGAAGTCTCTTAGGTATGTGAGGAACAATCCTCGTTCTGAGGTAGAGTGACCTAGTGCCTCTAAAGGCTTTGGGGACAAATGTTAAAGCCTTAAATCAGATCCTCCTATGGACAGAGCCAATGTAAAGCCCGAAGAGTCTGCAACCCCGAGCTCCTTCTGTTAAGCTTTAATACTGTCCTTGCTGCTGTATTTTGGGTAATCTGGAGGAGTTTGATAAAGTATTTTGGCAAATTTGTGAATAATTGCTGTAATCCAGTCGTAGAGTGTTTAAGGCATGCATCACTGTCTTACGAACTGTTAAAGGTAAGAATGCAAGACATTTTTCCAAGGTTTTTAGCAGTGCAAAACAAGTTGCTGAGACATTAAGAATATGTGGCCTGATTGATAAGTCAAAGTCCAAACAGTTTTTTTCCTGTGGTGGTGGGTGGAGAAGTGGGGTTTAACACCCTCAGGCCTACAGTTTGTTGGTGAGAACGCATTGGATTTACCAAATAGGATAATCCCAGTTTTTTCCATGTAGCATTTTAGGTTGTTTTGAATCATCCAGTTTAACACTTTCGCATGATACTTCTGGAAGTTCAGCTCAGAACTCAACAGCTGTCACTCTAGTGAGAGAATTAACTGGGCATCATAAGCATGTGATATAACTGTGATCCCAAAGGATTTGATGAGACGGGCAAAATGTGTCAATCAATCAATCATACATCTTTATTCGGATTTATAGATAAATCCATAAAAGCAGGTCAAAAGAAGAACAACCACTGATCACTTTACAAAGCCATGTGCATGAGTTTAAATAAACCAGTCAACAGCACATAAGGTTATAAAAATTATTAAAAGGTCTCATAAAGATGTTAAAGACAGTGGGTCTGAGGACCAACCCTGAGGGACCCCATGTCCGAGGGCGATGGCTTCAAATGTAAAAGGTGGCAACATGACCGTCTGAATTCTATCTGAAATGAAAGAACAAAACCACCTGAGGGCATTTCCCACTATCCCCTCCTCTCTCAGGCATCTCAGCAGGAAAGTGTGGGGGGACCGCGTCGAATGCCGCAGACAGGACTAAAAGTATCAGGGCAGCATTCTTCCGCTCATCGTACGTGATCTTCATCTTCTCAGAAGTCTCAAATAGTGCAGATTCTGTGCTGTGATGTGGCCTGAAGAGCCAAACTGTGAGGCGTGAAGTAGATTTTCCAAGCTTAGATAGTGTGAAAGCTGTTCAATAACCAATTTCTCAGTGACTTTTGATAGGATGAGCAGCAGTGATATGGGCTTATAGTAGGCCAGGTATTTTAGGTCTGCTGTCGGTTTCTTTAGAAGTTGCTTGATAAAGTGTTGATTGGGGGTTGATGTTGATGTAAAGATTGACTGTTTTAGAGATCTTGTGCAGGAGCAAAGAGGGACATGGGTCCTCAAGGCATCCTTATTTACAGTGTATTAAAGCATTTTTTGAACCCTGCAGAGAAATAGGGGCAAAGGCTTTGAAGGTGCAGGTCACCTGGGCTTTTACTATTGATTCCGAGTCCGAGTGCGAGACTTCTTCTATCTTTAATTCTTCCTTAGGGAAGATCGCAGAGCTGTTATTTGTCTTCTTCTCAAAGAAGCTACATAACTCATTACAAAGCTCCTGGAATGATGGGATGACATTCACGAAAGGCTTTATGATTGAAGAGTTATTTTGATATGCTAAATATTTCTTTAGAGAGGAGCTTTTTGCTGATTCGATCTTCTCAAAAGTATACAGTTTTTGCATCTATCATCATTCTATGGTACCTCTTTCGCACTACTTTAAAATTATATTCATGAGTGTCAGTTTATTTTTCTAATACAGGCTCATTCCATATACTGATATAACATTTCTTTTTACTGTCAAATGATTTTCTTCTTTGACTTTTTTATTAGATGTTGGTACACTGGAATTTGAGTGACAGAGGCTGAGGGATTCCAGGAGACAGGGTGAGTCAGCACAGAGCTGAATAGAGAGATATGCATATAGATGGGTGGGAGGAGTTGTACCTGGGACCTGAATAGGGCTGTGCCTTCCCTCCACAATGCTGGCTCCACCTCCTGTGGTGCTTCTGATGTCCCTGGCCTGCACTGGTAAAGGAAAGAAGGAGTCTTGTCAACAAAGTGCTCCAGGACTGACCAGAAATGGTTTGGACTAGGCAAAGGCTTCTCTGTCTTCAGAGAAAAAAGAGAAAATGAGGATCAAAGGGGGGACCCTAACCCCAGAACTTTAGATCACTTTTGGGAAACAAGAAGAAACCTTTGCTGAGCAGAAGAACCGGAGAGACTGAGGAGAGACTATCCCTAAGCGTGAGGGATTGGCCTGCAGTGGTTGCCTGACTGCCAAAGAGAAGTGGGACGCTGCCACTTCACAACGTGAAAGTGCCTCGCATCGCCGGAGAAGAGGATCGACGTCGCACCATACGCCGCAGCATCATAGGAAATGCGGGTCGCTGCCACAGCCCCTGTTGTCGCATCACTGAGGAAGGTGTCGCCACCGCAGCTGTCACATCGCATCGCCGAAGCACCTCGCATCGTCTGAGAAGAGGATTGACGTTGCATCAGATGCAGCCGCATCATCGGAGAAATGTGTCACCGTCGCAGCCGCTGTTGTCGCATCGCTGGGAAGGGTGTTGTCACTGCAGCTGTCGCATCACCGAAGCACCTTCCATCGCCGGAGAAGAAGATCGACGTCGCATCAGGCGCTACCGCATCACCGGGGGCTATCACTGCTCAGAAGAATCGTTGAAACGCTGCACACCCGTCGGGCGTGCATCGCCACGGAAGCGCATTGAGAAACCAATGCATCATCTCCCCAGGCCGAGAAGAGCAGAAGCATCCCCTACGCATCAGTAGGGACCCGACGCATCACCATTCTTGCGTGTAAGGAACCAACACATCACCATCCCTGCAACACGGTTGTTGTATAGCGTTACGCATACAAAGGTACATTGAACTCCAAGTGTCGCATTTCACATCTTTAGAGAACCAAGCTCATTCTACCATTTTTAAAGTACGGTATTGTGGATTTTTTGTCATTTGCCTGACTGACTGCCAAAGAGAGGAGAAAGGAATTTTGTGCTACTTTCATTCAAATTGTGAAGGATCTCCATGGGTTTGAGATAGAGCTTGCCTCCTGCTGAAGTCTGAGGGACAACAGACTTCACCAACCAGCTCCCCAAGAGTTCTTTTGAAGTGCCTGTTGGTGTGTTGGGTCTTCTGAGGGGCTGCGTGTCACAAGGAGCTGGAAGCGCGACTCACGACGAAGAAGTGTGTCGCTACCACTGTCACTTCACAACGCGAAAGCGCCTCGCATCGCCGGATAAGAGGATAGACGTCGCTCCAGACGCCGCCGCATCACCGGAGAAGCGTGTCACTGCCGCGGTTGTCGCATTGCTGAGAAGGGTGTCGCCGCTGCAGCTGTTGCATCACACCGCCGAAGTACCTCGCATTGCCGGAGAAGAGGATCGGTGTCGCATCAGATGCCGCCGCATCATTGCATTCATCGCTGCAGCCACTGCTGAGAAGGGTGTCGCCGCTGCAGCTGTCGCATTGCATCACTGAAGCACTTCGCATCACTGGAGAAGAGGATCGACGTTACATTAGATGGTGCTGCATCACCGGGAAGCGTCCCGCAGGGCCTGTCGTGGCTCAGAAGAATCGTTGAGTCACTGCACGGCTGTCAAGCGTGCATGCATTGTGTCGCATCAAGAAGACGACGCCTTCTTTGTTTCATTGCACCGGATCTTCATCGCATCACGGCGATGCTGGTCGCATCACCACAGAAGTGCAGTAAGAAACCGACGCATCACCTCCACATGCTGAGAAGAACCAACGCATCCCCTACGCATCAGTAAGGACTCGACGTATCACTGTTCTTGCGTGTAAGGAAGCGACGCATCACTTTCCGTGCAACACTGTTGTTGTATAGCGTAATGCATTCAAAGGTACATTGAACTCAAAGTATTGTATTTTACATCTTAAGAGAACTGTGCTAATTCTACCATTTTTAAAGTACAGTATTGTGGATTTTTTGTCGTTTGTGGTCTTGTGCTAAGTCTATATAAAAAGACTTATTTTTACACTACAACTTGTGTGGTGTACATCTGTAGTGTGTTCACAAATGCTTTACACACTGCCTCTGAGATACGCCTTTTCATGCTCGTGCCAAGCTACCAAGGGGGTGAGCAAAAGTTATTTTAGGAGTGTATCCCCTTACCCTGACTAGACCCAAGGGTCCCTATTTGGTCAAAGGTACCTACCTCTGCCAACTAGAGACCCCCAAATCTAACACTTCTATATACATATAAACAATTTCATAACAAGTCTTATAGCAGCCTATAACATATTTAGGATTTGTCCTAAAATCCAAATGCCAAAAATTATTTCCAATAAAGTGCAAGTGCTCAAATTTATTTTTGCGCTTTTTTCCCCCATTTGTTTAATACAGTACAATATATATCTGGTGAGCAAGGTATCTGTGTGCGCCGAAACGCGTCCGGCTGTCTTGGCTGAACATGCAATCACCTTAATATGAAAAATTAAATAAAATTACCTTCTGCAACTTTAAATCCTCAAAAGTCTGTTTTCTCTGCTTTTGCCGCTTGTCGGCTCCGTGGAGTGTTTCCTGATATATATATATATATATATATAAGTATATATATATAAGTATATATATATATATATATATAGTGGGTGATTATCAGCAGCAGAACAGGATCCCTGATGAGGACTGCGAAATATGCACTAACAATAAAGACAGCCTACCTGTTCCAGTAGACACCGCAGCATCAGCCCAGCCCGCCATTAGGGGCGTGTCATGTATTTAACTGGACCCGTACCTGCACCATATGTGATGTTCGTCATTTCCCTGAAGAAGAAGGAACTTAACCTTCGAAACGCGTCGGAACCTGCAAGACGAACCCTCAGCCTCTGAATCTTCTGAGGCTTTTCATGGACCCTGTAGCTAATCAGCAGGCTGCTGCACAATAAACGCCTGTCTCTTCTTCACCCCCGTGAGTGTGGCGTGTTTTGTTTAACACAGGAGCTTCAATATTTTAACGGTCCGCCACCGTTTTCTGCACCCGCCTCAAGAGTGCATGGACATTTAGGCGGAAAAAGGAGCGTCGCAGTGACCCTGCATATGCCTAGCACCGCCACAGTACCAGCCTGATTTGGAGCCTGAAAACGGGAATCATACAGATTCGGAGGAGACCGGATATTCACCACTCCTTCTCCATGCTCAGATGTTATCGTGGCAGGCGAGGGGGTGCGGAGCGGGTGATTATCAGCAGCAGAACAGGATCCCTGATGAGGACTGCGAAATATGCACTAACAATAAAGACAGCCTACCTGTTCCAGTAGACACCGCGGCATCAGCCCAGCCCGCCATTAGGGGCGTGTCATGTATTTAACTGGACCCGTACCTGCACCATATGTGATGTTCGTCATTTCCCTGAAGAAGAAGGAACTTAACCTTCGAAACGCGTCGGAACCTGCAAGACGAACCCTCAGCCTCTGAATCTTCTGAGGCTTTTCATGGACCCTGTAGCTAATCAGCAGGCTGCTGCACAATAAACGCCTGTCTCTTCTTCACCCCCGTGAGTGTGGCGTGTTTTGTTTAACACAGGAGCTTCAATATATATATTTATATATATATATATATATATATATATATATATTGAGTGTTGGAAATATCGGGCATGAGGAAGTGAGTAGGCTACGTTTGCAGGATGGCGCCTACCCACCAGAAATCGGCATACCAAAGCGGGGCACAGGAGGACAGGCATCTTTCCCATACACCCACTGGGGCTTTAATTTTGGACACAGTCACGGCAGGCGCTGCCCCACAAAGCCCAGAAGGCATCACAACTCGCCACGCCCCACAGGCAGGCATTATAATCAGGTGCGTGTTTTGGCGCTTGCAATGACTCTTCAATCCTACGCCGCTGATGAGGGAAGAGGAATTCCCGAAACGCGTCCGGCGTTTTACTCTGTTCTATGAGGAGCTGCTTTTTATTCCTGTGCTGGCAGATGTCGAATAAATTCTGAACTTACCTTTCCTCGTGTGTGGTCTCCCTCAATATGAGCACCTGCTACGTGAGGATTTTAAGCGGCCGGCTCCGGTCGTGAGGAGAGACCCCCAGCAGAAGAGCAGGTCCTGTCCCGACGCCATTGAGTGTTGGAAATATCGGGCATGAGGAAGTGAGTAGGCTACGTTTGCAGGATGGCGCCTACCCACCAGAAATCGGCATACCAAAGCGGGGCACAGGAGGACAGGCATCTTTCCCATACACCCACTGGGGCTTTAATTTTGGACACAGTCACGGCAGGCGCTGCACCACAAAGCCCAGAAGGCATCACAACTCGCCACGCCCCACAGGCAGGCATTATAATCAGGTGCGTGTTTTGGCGCTTGCAATGACTCTTCAATCCTACGCCGCTGATGAGGGAAGAGGAATTCCCGAAACGCGTCCGGCGTTTTACTCTGTTCTATGAGGAGCTGCTTTTTATTCCTGTGCTGGCAGATGTCGAATAAATTCTGAACTTACCTTTCCTCGTGTGTGGTCTCCCTCAATATGAGCACCTGCTACGTGAGGATATATAGGTAGTAGGTAGTTATAGTTAGGATAATTTTCAATGTTAAATCTCAACATTCTATTTTGAATAACTTTGGCGCCGGTTGACGAATCTGCCTGAAATTTTCAGGAAAATGGTCTCATGGCGGTCCGGTCCTTCCCTGAAAGTTTGGGGGGGATTCGTCAAGCGGGGGCCGAGATAAAAGGGGGGTCCCAAAACGCGTTTTCCCCATGTTAATTTCCATAGGGCGGTCGATTTCACTTTTAGCCCGAACGGCTGAATGGATTTCCACCAAACTTGGCAAAATTGTAGGGACTGGTAGCCCGATGTGCCTTTGCTATGTCTCAAGATATGTGCTCCAGTGGATTTTAAGTAATTAAGGTTCAAAAAAATATATATATCTATAGCCGCGCTCCCGTGCGCGCACGGGAGTGCGCTCCAGGCGCGACACGCGACTTGCGCGCAGGAAGCTGATTGGATCTCAGTTGTCTGTAAACATTCTAAACAGTGCGGAGCGGCCGCCATCTTGTGTCTCGGTAAAATCGAGACAGAAGGGGTTTGAAAAAAAAAGGGGCAAATGACCATAAGGGGGAAGAGTAGACCCCCTCTGACCCCCTAGGTTTGATGTAGGGACTAAAATAGGGTCCTGCAGGGCATTAAAATTTTTTTTTCGTTTTGCGCGGGAATATGCGCTCTCCCGTGCGCGCACGGGAGAGCGCTCCAGGCGCGACGAGCGACTTGCGCGCAGGAAGCTGATTGGATCATAAGGGGGAAGAGTAGACCCCCTCTGACCCCCTAAATCCAGGACTATATTTATGAAGGCCTTGCGCTGTTAGTTTTGCGCTTCCTGTGCGTCAATTTTTGTGACGCCCCAGCGGTGTAAAAAAATGCGCATTGTTATGCAATATTCAAAAAGTGACGCATCTATCTAGATGCGTCACTTTTTAAATATAGTGCAACGAGGTACATTTTATTACACTGCTGGTGTTATGCGTCACTTTTCTGTGCGCACTCCTTATGACGTTCCAGATGTGTCATATTTAATGTATGACGAATCATGTTGCAGATACAATATGGCGCAGAGTTTTAAAAAGTGACCCATGTACCTAGATGCGTCACTTTTTAAAAATAGCGTCAGGTATAATGTATGCAGAGGGGGTGTTCCCCCACAAAAAGCTTTGTAATAGCGACGCAGTGAAATGTTTGAGATTTCACTGCGTCACTTTTAGGATGCTGTTGCATCCTTTAAATATAGTGCAACGAGGCACATTTTATTACACTGTTGGTGTGATGCGTCACTTTTCTGTACACAGTCCTTATGACATTCCAGATGTGTCATATTTAATGTATGACGAATCATGTTGCAAGGAGTTACAGATACGTCAGTATTTCTGACATATGTGTAAACATAAAAGTGATGCGAGGCCGGCGCAAAATTTTGACGCAATAGCATCCAAAAAATGACGCAGGGAAATCTCATAGATTTCAGTACGTTGTTATTACCAAGCTTTTTGCGAGGGATTGCCCCCTCTGCATACATTATACCTGATGCAGATACAATATGGCGCAGAGTTTTAAAAAGTGACCCATGTACCTAGATGCGTCACTTTTTAAAAAATAGTGTCAGGTATAATGCATGCAGAGGGGGTGTTCCTTGCAAAAAGCTTGGTAATAATGACGCAGTGCGTCACTTTTAGGATGCAGTTGCGCCAAAATCTTGCGCCTGCTTCTCAGCAAACCTTTCACATGGTGCTTTTTCCATGTGAAAGGACACATTACTGGAGTTGCGTCACTTTTGTGACGCACTCCTGCAATGCGTTACTTTTGTGTTTAGAGATATGTCAGAAATACTGACATATCTGTAACTCCTTGCGAATTGATTAGTCATATATTAAATATGACATATGTGGAATGTCATAAGGAGTGCGTCCAGATAAGTGACGCATCGCTATTTTCACGTAGCGATGCGTCACTTTTCAGAAATGAGGCCTCCAGTTTATTCACTGTGTCATAAATTTCTTTTCTAACACTCACCTTCTTTCAGTCCTCCTACTTCACTTCCTTTCACCTCTCATACCTTTCTGTTCTTTCTTACTCATTCTCCTTTCAATTATCAATGCACTATATTTCACTTACTCTTCATTTTTTAAGATTATAGCTCTTTGATGAGAATTGGAGGTAGTTCTGAAAATAACTTTTGGTTTTCTTCTTTTAACTGAAGAGGAACAAAAACAGGGAATAGAAACTGCTCAACAGGAGCAAAAAGAAAAGAAAAAAATTAGGGGTGGGAAGGGCAGTGATGGTTCTCTAATGCCCGAACCATGAGCAGGACACTTTGCTCCCCATAGGTGAGGAGTTGATTGCAGTATCTGCATCTGACGACCCCATGGTTGAATGCAGGTTGGATGTTTGCTACCTGCCCCTGAGATTGGTCTCTTCCAGAAGAAGTTGCTCCTCCTGTTGATGTAGAGGGAACCTCCTGTGCCAGAGCCCTGACACTTTCTCGGGCAAAATTCTGGGGGTGCCTGGTCTCCACATGGCGAATCATCGTGAAGTTGCCAAAAGAGTATTTTTTTAGGGGGTTACCCCGTGACAGGACCTTTTTGCAGATCCTGCACTCTACTTTTGGTGCATTCACCTTCTTCTGGCCTTCTGGAAACTTAAAAAATTTCCAAATGAAATGTCCCTTCACCTTTGGGGTAGGTGGCTCTTCATCAATGAAGTCATCTTCACTGCTGGATGATCTGGCAGCCATGATGAACCAAGAAAAAAGGAGCAGCAAAAAAGCAGGTCTTTCAGTCACAAAAGTGAAAGAAGAAGTGAAGGAAATGGGTGGGGATTTCATTCATTGTAAAAAAAAACTGTTAGCAACCAATGAAAAGTGTTATTTTAGGGTCACATGACCCGACGCGCTTACGCTGCGCGCTCGGGTGCACTTCCGGGTGCGTTTACGCTGCGCGATCGTAGGCGCTTCCGGGGCGCACACGTGGCGCGATCGTAGGCGCTTCCGGGGCGCACACGTGGCGCGATCGTAGGCGCTTTTGCGTGCGTTTAGGAGCCGCGCACGTAGGCGCTTCCGAGGGCACGTACGTTGTGCGCTGAAGTGACGTCATCAATCTTTAATAGAAATGCATAATCATTTTCAATATTAAAAAAAACAAATTTTATTTGTATGGTACGAAATGTTTTGCATTATTATTAACTTTTCATTCATATTTTTTTTTCACGAACGACAGTTGCGCTCTGGGTGCGCTTTCAGATGAGCTCTCGGAGAAGCTTACAGGAGAGCTTAGCTGAAAGCTTCCAGGAGCGCGCACCCAGAGCGCAAAAGAAAAAAATTATAAAAAAAATGAATACTTAAAAAAAACAGCAAATTGTAAAAAAAAAAAGGTTAGAAACTCGATATACAAAGGAATTAGCATTAAAAAAACCTATGAAATTCACTGAAAAAACCATAGGTTTCACACCAGTTATAGTTAGGAATTAGCATTTAAAAAACCTATGAAATTCACTGAAAAAACCATAGGTTTCACACCAGTTATAGTTAGCTGGAAATTTTACTGATATAAAACCATTGAAATTCCCACGTTATAGTTAGTCGGACTCACTATAACTTGCGCGTACAATGCACTGCTGATGACATCACTCATGACATCACTGATGACACCATCCTTGTGACAGAGTGACAGACCTAATTTCAGTGTAATGTAACGCTTGAAACACATATTCAAAAATAGAAACAAACATTTTCTAAAAAATGGAGATACCCAAACCAGTAACAACAACCAATTCAGTAATTCCACCATCTATATACACATCCACTCATTCACCAACAGTTCTATATAGTCACTCATACATATACTCACTCATCATATGTAGTGATACACCTACACATCCTGTTACACATCAGCAATCATCCAAAAGTTACTCACACACATACTCACACATGCAAATAAACTATTAAACATCCATTTCTTTGCATATACATTTATACACACACTGCCACCTTACTTCTAAGGAAACTTACCCATACTTACTCTCTTAAACAATCACTTATAGAAACACATACTTATTTACACAGGAACTCCTACAATCTCTCACTATATATACTATACTCACTTATATACATCAATACTCACATATACTAGATTAAAACATATGTCGTTACTAATGAAGACACTAGTGAGACAGTCATTCACTCACTAACACACACATATATACACTCATCCACCCATACAGTCCTGCACATATGCTGTCTTCAAAACACATACAAACAGTGAGTCAGTCACCAACCCCATGCAGCCACTTATACACAAAGAGAAACACTGATACAAACATTTAAATATTTAAACAATACTCGCTAATATATGTATTCACTAAGATACACATAATATGCCAGTTACCCAACCAATTTTTTTTAAAAAAACATCCATTTACACACTTATTTAAACATTTATTCTTCCATCGACCTTTACAAATACATATATAAAACAAATTTATTTTTCAGAAAGACACACATTCACTGGATGGTCTCATCAGTGATGTCATGAGTGATGTCATCAGCAGTGCATTGTACGCGCAAGTTATAGTGAGTCCGACTAACTATAACGTGGGAATTTCAATGGTTTTATATCAGTAAAATTTCCAGCTAACTATAACTGGTGTGAAACCTATGGTTTTTTCAGTGAATATATATATATATATATATATATATAAGTATATATATATATAAGTATATATATATATTCACAGAAAAAACCATAGGTTATAGTCCATATATAGTTAGGAATTTGCATTTACAAAACCTTGAAAATTCAATGAAAAAACCATTGGTTTTAGGCCATATATAGTTAGGGATTTGCATTTAGAAAACCTCTTTTTACTCGCATAAAACCATTGAAATTCCATATATAGTTATAAGCGCTAACTATATATCGCGCACCCGCAATCCACTGCTGATGATGTCACATATTACATCATTCATGACATGGTTAGTGACATCACTGATGACATCACTGATGACATCTCAAATGACATCACTGATGACATCACTGATTACAACATCCAGTGACGTATGTTTCTGTAAAGTTAAAATATGTTTTACATATTGAAGAATGAGTGGATATATAAGTGTCTGGATGAAGGATTTACTAGGTGCATGACTGACTGATTGAGTGAGTGATTAAATGTGTCTCACTGAGTGCATGGGTTAGTGACTAAACTGTTTTAATTTGTGCATCATTATATCTGTTGTTCTACAAACTGCTGCATATGTTGATCAGTAGCTATATGAGTAACTGTATGGGTTATTGATTGGTTGTCCAAGTATTTGTATGGGAAACTGAGTGTGTGTGTATGGGTGGCTGGGAGGTGTGTGACTCTGTACATAGATGTGTGAGTAGTTGATTCACTATATGTATAGATTCAAAAGTGCATGTGGAAACAGCTGTATGGGCGGTTGACTGTGCATGAGTGTATTAGTGAGTGAATGGATATCTCAGTGCTACATGTCAAATTAAGTACATATGTAAAACACAGTACATGTGAGAGTTGACATCTATAAATAACTGTGCATAAGAGCCAGTGAATGTGTGAGTGGCTGTATGGATCATTGTGAACATGTATCAGAGATTGTATAAGAGAGTAAAGTAAATATGTGTTAGTATATGTTTGAATAAGTAAGGTGTGTATAACTGTATAGTTGAGAAAATGGAGGTGTGATTGATTTTTGGCATAACTGACTAGGTGTGTGAGTAACTCCATGGATGAGTGACTGTCTGTTTACACTGATTGTATCTAAGGTTATATTAGAGTCTGAAGAGGTTCATGGTATTATCACATGAATGATATCATCAGTGATGTGATCAGTCATGTCAAATGAGATGTTATCAGTGATGTCATCAGTGATGTCATTTGAGATGTCATCAGTGATGTCATCAGTGATGTCACTAACCATGTCATGAATGATGTAATATGTGACATCATCAGCAGTGGATTGCGGGTGCGCGATATATAGTTAGCGCTTATAACTATATATGGAATTTCAATGGTTTTATGCGAGTAAAATAAGGTTTTCTAAATGCAAATCCCTAACTATATATGGCCTAAAACCAATGGTTTTTTCATTGAATTTTCAAGGTTTTGTAAATGCAAATTCCTAACTATATATGGACTATAACCTATGGTTTTTTCTGTGAATTTCAATGGTTTTTTAATAGCAAATATCAAAAGCTGTCAAATGTCAAGTACGTGATAGGTAAAAACGTTTTCGTGTTTATGCACGCTGATGTGCTTTGAACGCTGCCCCCCCCCCTCCCCTCTTTTCTCTTAGTAGTACTCTCTCTTTGCAGATAGTGAACGGTAGTTAACGCAGGCCTTTGCCCCCGTTGTAATCCGTCGTGCCTGCTTGTCTCTCCATTTGATTGATTGTTATCCAAGTATTTACTGTTTTACAATTGGTTCTCTTTGGATCATTCTCTATTTACAAACAAGCACAAAGTCGCAATACTCTGTTTAGTCTTTGCAGATAGTGAAAAATCGTGTAAAAAAATAAAAGTAATCGAGCAAAATCAGTAGACCACTAATTCGATCTCTTTTTGACCTCGGTAAAATACAAACATTAGGAATAACCCTTCATGAGAAATACGAAAATAGTGAAATAAACTGAGCTCCACACCATGAGGGCTGCAAAACAGCTCGACTCCGCCACCCACACCGCCCAAAATAACGACAAACCCTATGCAAATATTATAAATATACACAACACACCAGCAAAGAAACAGAGTAAAACATTTTATTAAATAACTATTTACATAACTATTTTATACTTTTTATTGCCCGATCCGGCTAGCTCAATCGATCGAGCATGAAACTCATGCACTGATAACAAGCGTTGAGAGTTTGTAGAATGATGGCTTCAGATTTTCCACATACGGTGTAGTGGCGCGAACTGGCAGGGGACGTTTGGATTCTACCCCTTCTCCAAATAAGATTTTCATACGTGAATGTTCGTTCATGCTTTTTGTCCCTGAGTTGCTTCCATGTCACTGCCTTACATAAATGGCATAAGTCCTGGTTGTTGAGTGCCATACTTCAGAGTTCTAAGCAGCTCTTGTAACACTGTTTAAACCTTATTTGCACCTGCTGCAGCTTCACTATTCAAAGTAAGTGGGGTCCATTTGTGGACCTGACTGCATTGGAAAACAATGTGATACGGTGCCTCCCTAAACCGCTTGACGGAGGCCCCCGAGGGGCGGTGAGATGGCGCGGACTGAGAGGGGGCGCTTGGCTCCTGCCCCCTCCCCAAGTCGTGTTGCCCTGGTGAGGCCTGAGATCGCCCCCGGCATAGGCGGCCGGCTCCCGGGGTCCGGCGGAATTTTTTGCCTTTTGAAGAATCTTCCATTCTGGACCTTGTCCCACAATCCGTTTGACCTGAAGACACGCTGTCGTGGGGCGCCCCTTTACCGTTTTAGTTGCCATTCCGCCCGCTTTTGGTACTCTGTGCCTCTTCCGCCATTCAGCTGTTTACCGCCCGCTCTTGCGACTACAACGTCTCGCTCACCATGTAGTTGAGTTGCTCCCGCTCTTAAGATTTAACCGAACTTTTTGGACTGCTGAAAGCGGTTGTATTCCGACCGCTGGTTGGTGGAGACATTTTGACTATATTCTGGACCTGCATTGTCGCGTAATGCGTCATATGACGCGACGCGTTAGCGCACCCGGAAGTGCTCCGGTGCGCAAGGCGCAGCTTCCCGGAAACGATCCAGAGCGCGCCGCGCAGCGCGTAACGTAAGCATAACAGGTCATGTGACTTGTTAATAAAACTTTTCATTGGTTCATTTTACTTTTCTTTTCCTAATTATGTAAGACTAGGTCATGTGACCTAAAAATAACACTTTTCATTGGAATAAAACATTTTTTTTCCCAAACGATGAAAGCCCCACCTTGTTTCTGGATGTTTCAGACTGAAGCTGGCGTCACCATGAGAGCACCACCATCTCGTAGCTCCGTCGTGGCCATTCCGCAAGCAATCATGGCAGCCGCTCCCCACCGGAAGCCTGCGGGAGTCGACGGCCCCCAAGACTTTTGTACAATCTTCAAGGCTGAGGGGACGCTTTCGAGAATGGAACCCAAGCCCTGGCAGACAAGCGTCCGAGTTCCAAGGTGTCCCAGGGCCATTTTACTGGACCAGGCCCAAATCCGAAGAGCCGGCCGCCATTTTAAGAGTCCTGTGGAAGCCGCCTATCGCTGCACCGCAAGAGTGGGAGCAACTCAACTACATGGTGAGCGAGACGCTGTAGCCGTAAGAGCGGGCGGTAAACAGCTGAATGGCGGAAAAGGCACAGTGTAGCAAAAGCGGGCGGAATGGCGACTGAAACGATAAAGGGGCGCCCCACTACAGCAGACAAGCCTCCGCCATGTGCTTCAAAACTGCATATGTATCTCGTGATATCAAGGTTGGGCAACCAGTACACAACAAGCAGTTACGAGTCCCATTTACACCGGCGCCATTTTGGGCGCGGCCGGGCAGGTCCAGGATCTACTGAAACATAACAAATGAGGCTGACGTCTCTGAAGCAGTTGACGAACAGCAGGACATAGCAAATAAACATGAACTCTCTAAAGATGTTAACTCACTGCAGGACAAAACAAGTGAACCTGAAAGCTCTGGAATAATTGTCGCTCAAAAGAACAACACACAAAACTCTGTAGAGCCTGAAGAAAAAAAAAACAGAAGGGCACTGTAGTTTCAGACACACTTAACACTAATGACTAAACAAAGATATCGTCTGTTTATGAAGCAGTTATCATCTTGACAGAATTGACAAAGAAGTGTACAGACACCAATGCTATTAAGAAACACAAGGAAATCCTAACGCATCAGCATTCTCGGAAGAGGTTGACACAGATAACATCTTAAGGAACAAAGAAAGACCTATTCACTCTTGACACCCCAGGTGCTGTGTATGTTGCACTATAGTGCTGCATCGAGAAAACGGGCAACCCTATTGATGTGGATTTTTCATTATTGATTATTGTAAAGAAATGGCGACTCCCCCCTTTAGCAGATTAGCTAAATGTTTGCGTAATTTAGGCATAAAAGTTATATTATTGTTGTTGTTGTTGTTATCGTTATAGTTCTGGTTAATTTCAAAAAATGGTTAAATATATTTACAGTTTTTGTTGCGTTCGTTATATTTAAATGTTAATAAAGTTTTAAAATCTAACTTTGTTGGAGTGCTATATATGTTTAAAAAATCGGGTGAATGGGGCCTTGAATCGGGTTATTGTCATGTGTGGGCTTTGCAAGTGTACTGCTACAAGATCGGACATTTCAAACTCAAATGCACGTTCTTTTTCTTACCTTTCCGAAGCATGGAGCGCAATAGCAGGCAGAGAAAGGGTGATGCACGTGTTGAACACTGCCTGGCCTGCAAATTGCTGGCAGTGCCCCCCCGCCCGCTCCTGAAAGAGGGCACACACACACCGCCGCCCCGAGTACTTCACAAATCTTTAAAAGACCATGCGCTTGTTCATGAGGCTTAAATGGTTTATCACCCCTTCTAGAACCCCTGCATCGACCCTCTGACGTTTCCTGGAAGAATTAGCACGTAACACAATACCAAGCCCTGTCAGCTGAAACCCCCGAGAAATCATGGGGCATATTATCAAGGGGGTTTATTTCCGCTTTTTTGGCTTTAAAAGCCAAAAAAAAAAGAGATAAAATTATCTCCCTATTACCAAGCTGTCGCTAACACCAGTTAGTGACAGCTAAAAGGAGATAGCGACCATCTTGGGCCCCGCTTTGCATATCAGTGATATTTATCACTAATGACATGCAAAGTGGGCGTGCCAAGATTTTAGCGACTGGAAACAGTCCCTAACCATCGCTATCTCCTATTACCAACTTTTGGAGATATTCGCGCTAAGCGCGAATATCTCCAAAACCTAACACCTGCCCTGAGCAGTTTTAGCCATGTTATCCAATGGGAAGTGGATAACATGGCTAAAAGCATTTGCTGGATAATGCATGAATATCGCTGACTTTTCAACGATATTCATGCATTGCGGCCGTTTTTTATCGCATTTGCGATAAACCTTGCTAATAGCAAGGTTTATGTGCGATAAAATTCGCCGAAGTGCGGCGATAATTTTTGTCTCTAAACAAGTTAGAGACAAAAATTACCGCTAGTTGTTGGTAATATGCCCCCGGGTTTTTCCTTGCAGGAATCGGGAAGCGAAAGACTAGCACTGAAATCAGTAGTCTCACGCCTGAATCGGGAGGGTTGGCATGTCTGGATACTCTACAGCTGGGGCCATAAACTACATCCGCAGGGCTAGGTGATAGCCTAGGTCCGGCCTGGACAATCGGACACAGAGGAAGAGGAGTGTCAGAGGGTGCGGTAGTGAATAGGGTGAAAGGGAGGTGTCGGGCGGGCACAGGGTGTGATTCTCAGAGAAGAGCAGCGCAGATGGGGGGAAGTATATGTCCCATGCATGAGAGAGAGAGCGGGGGTGACCAGTGCGTGGGGGAGATGCTTGCGAGGGTGGGGAGCCATGCTGAGGATCGGCGGCGTGCAGAGAGTGGCCCTGGTCAAGGCATCTAAAATGGCTGCCGTGCACGACAAAATTGTGGCATTGGACAAAAACGCAAGATGGCGCAGACAATGTTTATCAATAAGGATTCATTTATAACAAAATATTTACTCGCAGTGACAAAATGGTGGTCAACACTTCCTGATTTCCATCGAATCGAACGTTAACAAACGTCACGCAGCAAAAAAAAAAAAAAAAGCTCACGCACAGAGCAGTTTTTAGCCATGTTATCCAATGGAAGGTGGAAAACATGTCTAAGAGCATTTGCTGGATAATGCATGAATATCGCTGACTTTTCAGCGATATTCATGCATTGTGGCCGATGTGCGGCGATAATTTTTGTCTCTAAACAATTAAAACGAAGCACAAAATGGCGAATTCCCGTTTCGCTACCAGTTTGCGGCCCAGTTCGCGGCCCGTGAAGCGCTTCTACCGTGAAAAATCATTTTTTTTTATTTTCCCCACGGGACCCTTTAATAACCCCAACAACATTCCTAGGGGGTCAAGAGGGGTATACCTTGCCCCCTTTCAATAAATTACCCCTTCGTTTTTCACCTCTTCTTCTCTCTCGATCCTACCGAGAGATAAGATGGCGGCCGCTCCGGACTGTTTAGAATGTTGACAGACACCGGAGAGCCAATCAGCTTTCTGCGCGCAAAGTTCCGTTTCGCGAAAAGTAAGCGGACCGGATCGCTGCCCGGAGCGCTGTTACAGATATATATCTTGTTTTGAACGTTAATTTCTCAAAAACTACTGGAGCACATATATTGAGACCTAGCAAAGGCACATCGGGCTAACAGTCCCTACAATTTTGCCAAGTTTCGTGCAAATCCATTCAGCCGTTCGAGCTAAAAGTGAGTCCAACCGCCCTATGGAAAAATGAATGGGAAAAACGAGTTTTGGGACCCCCCTTTTTTCTCAGCCCCCCCTTGACGAAACCCCACCAAATTTTCAGGGGCTGCTCAGAAACAAAATGTGCCATTTTCCTGAAAATTTCAGCCGATTCCGTCCTCAAACGCCAAAGTTATTAGACATAGAATTTTCAAAAATCCCATAGGGAATTAATCCTAACTATATATACCTACTGGCGATAGCCAGTAGGTAATATGTATATATATATATATATATATATATATATATATATATATATATATATATATATATATATATATATATATATAAAATATCATCACTGAAATTTCCGCTAATAACATCAAGCGGGGAGATAGGGTAAATGAAGGTACTGTGTCTTTTCCCATTTTAACTCCCTATGCAATCTTTGCTCTCTGCTACGGAATCAAACCATGAATGGAATTACACCAAAAAGTTTAACTTTAGTCAAGGAGGTGTTATGCTTGGTTACGTATAAAGCCTTTTTGTAGTTTTTGGGAAATTAATGTTTAAAAAATGGTTTGGGTTGGCATTGAAAAGGTATAAAAAAAATATAGTTATCTAGACTGTTGATCTATTCATGGTTTGTGAGTCCAGGTTGGTGCCGTCCGTCTTTTAGCACCGGGACACTCATGGGAGCAGCTGTGCGCTGTATAAATCGCTATAACATAACAGGAGTACCGATCTTCCGCAGACTAGCTTGGTGGGTTGCGACAGAGAAAATATGTTGCTGCTGCCTTTACAGAGTGCTATATTTGGTACCAGTGTCCTGGAATTCTTTTTAAAGGAGCCACATGGAAGCAAGAGTAGCATCCAACAACTCTTCCTATTGCCCCAAATGCCTAAAGTAATCCTTCCAAAACAAATATCTTGCCAACCTGGACAGAAAGGCGACTGTAGCATTCCATTGTGCCATTGTTGGCACATGAAAGCAATACATTCCTGCCAATAATGTACTTCAATACCCAACATGATTTCTTGTGTTTACTATGGGCATTTTATATTAGGGCTTTCTTCAGTGTGTCCCCTAGAGAACCCGACACTTAACAGTTTAATTTTCTCCCAAAAACATATCATTTTTTCTTTTGACAATACTACATATGCTAAAATTGATAAATTTCAATCATCTGAGAGGTGTCAGTGAGGACGACATTGGTGATGTCAGATGTGATATGATCTATTATGACATTTGTGATGCTTTCTGTGACGTCATTTGCGCACAGGTTGTAGAGGTATCACTTCAACTACAGTTAATTAATATAATTTGCATGTTTAACAAATGCTGATTTCCATTGAGTAACAACAACCACAAACTTGCTAAAAGGATATTTTATTCAATATATTAATTAATGGGAAACACATCTCTTATTCAACTTCCTAGTCATAGTCATGGTTTCATAGGCATAGGGAATGACATACACTTTTTCATTATAGGACACGCTTGTGCATTGATCACTGAAGATGTAGCTTAGGCTAAATCAATTCATCACCGCTACACATTAACTACTAAATCACCTACTGAAACCTACATCTTTTTCCAGAAACCCCAAAAAATTATTTAAGGCTTCTTCAAAGAGAATATTTTTAGCACCCTTACTAACACATTCTAAAATACACATATGTATCTATAGTATATTACCTCTACCCACAAACGAATGTAGCAATTCTAAAACACAGATTTCTCTCCCTGATCATTTCCAACATTTCTTCTGTTAGTTTACCCATTAAAATGTAAATTTCTGTACGTATGTTAATACCCAGGATAATAATCTGCTTTAGGAAACATTTACTTTTCAGAACAACAGCGGTCCCATGCATTCAAGAGTATATGAGACAATAAATATAGACAGAATCAAATCTATATTTGGAACGACATGTCCAGACGGACAGAGGTCTTTAAGTTTACTCAATGAACAAATGATCGATACAGAGAGAATACCTTCATATATTCACCAGTGTGGTACACAAGCCTGTGCCCAAACACTAACAGATCAAATACAGAAGGTAAATTACGAACATAGAAGGGCTTTTTAAGGCAAACAAACGTTTTCTGTTTAAAATTCAGTTGTACAGAAGTATCAATAAAGCACCATTACATTACATAGAAATCAAGTTTTGTATAGGGTGCTAGACAGGTCGACGGCGTTTCAGTCCCCCTACTTAATCATGGGGACCATCATCATGAAATTCAATTAATGCCTTAACGTTATTTAGCCTCTAATTGCCTAAGGAAAAAATAGAGAGAAAGATATATACATTTAAATACAGAGAAATAGAGTAATCAATATACTTAATCAAGTGCCTTACGGTGAAAGGTGACCCTTTTCGCTTTATTTACACGTGAGTTAGGACAATCTTTCTTTTCATAATTAAGTGAAGGTTTTCAGTGGTGGTGTCGCTTTAAAAAGTGCCCTTTATTGTTCCGAAATTGTGCAAGGAGGTCGAAGTGGTGCCGATGTGGTGAATGAGCAAGGAATGGATTCATTACAAGTGCCAGTGTTCAGGCAGCACGAAGACAATCTTCCTCGGTCATTGCTATACAGTGGTGCTAGTTGTTCAGGTGATGACGAGAACACGTACGGCTAGTGAGAGCATTGAATTGCGATGCTGCGAGAAGTGAGAATTACTAGACCGTGCCTATATGGTGGGAGGCGCAGTTGTTCAGGTGATGATGAGAACACGTACGGCTAGTGCGAGCATTGAATTGCGATGCTGCGAGAAGTGAGAATTACTAGACCGTGCCTATATGGTGGGAGGCGCAGCGGGACTGGCTATTCGAGTGGTACCAAGATCGCTTAACGAACGCCAGGGCGGCAAGTGCGGGTAGTTTACAAGGAGTGATTAACCTCGTTGCGAGGAGTGCTATGTGAAAAGTAAAACCAGGCTTACCAGGGCAGTGCACTGGTACGTGACCGGCAAGGAAGTGTAGCCTGTATTCGGTTGGGAAGGTTGTTACAGGAGGATGGACCAAAAAATGGGATCGAGTGAACGCGGGTGGCCGTGAGATACTTCTTACCAGAATCAGGCGCGTTTAGACCGCGTTACAATAGCGTAATCCGACGGTGCCAGGATACTACCTGTCGGAAAGCAAAGGCCATCAGAATAATGAGGCTTAAGCAAGGAGGAGGTTGGAGAGCTATGGGCTGCTTGGAACTTACGGGGTCAGACGGTAGTTCAGTCTGTTCCCTGGCGTGCACGGTTGAAGGATGAGGGGAGTGAAAAGTGAGTGGAGGGAAGCCGATTGGTCTATGGTCATGGGGCGTGCCGGAGCATAAAATTAAACTACTGACACGTAACTAGGCGGCCATAATGGGTGAGGCAGAGTGCACTAAACTTAGGCGGTGGTGCACAGTGCAGGGTGAGAGTGACTTAATGTTAATATTTAAGTTTAAAAACATAATACTTTAAGTTTGGAGAAAAAGTTACACAGGAAAAACAATGTAAGCGACTATTCAAACCAGGTCAGGATTTTCAGGTTCAAGATTGCAGTTCAGATTTTAAATTAGGGCAGTCCATTCCTCTTGAAGGTTAAATCCAGAGTTCAAACTGTCCGTTTTCAATATCCATTTAAGCTCTTCTCTGTTGAGCATTCGAGTCAAGTCACCGCTCCTAGGTGGGATGATGACTTGAGTAATCACAGTCCAGCAGATTTCATTTTCTGTGTGCCCTTTGTTGACCAAATGTTTGACCAAAGGAGCATTAGGTGTTTTGCACCGGATCCAATTTCGATGTTGAGATATTCGCAGCTTGATTTTCTGCTTGGTCTGGCCCACATAAATTAAGTCGCAGGGACAAAAGATAGCATAGATGATATTACAACTATTACAGTTAGTAAAGGTTCTTAATTCATTCTTTACTTCTTTGTATACAAACACTTTGCAGTCTATTGAAAAATCACACACAATACATGATCCGCACTTAGAGTGACTTCGGAGGGGTGGTAACGACCAATGGTCGTGGAGTGTGGTATTTTTTGCATTTACAGTTGGTAGGGCTGCCCTAACCAGCTGCTCTTTAAGATTTTTGCTTTTTCTAAACGCAAAGAGGGGAGTTTCCCAGTTAAGTTGGCCTGAGTTCAGTATGTGCCAATTCCTTTTTATACTTTGTTTGACACGATTGGAGATGGTAGAAAAGGTAGCGACACATACCATTGTTTCAGAGGTTTGTTTTGGTTTTGGCTCCAAAAGGGTCTCACGGGGGCAATACCATGCCCTTTTCATAGAGTTTTTAATTAGGCGCCTTGGATAGCCTCTAGTTCTGAGTTTATCAAATAGGGTATTCGCCTCACTGAAATAGTCCTCCTTCTTAAAGCAATTTCTCCTTAATCTAAGGAATTGGGAGCATGGCAGGCTGTCCCTCAGAGCCCTGGGGTGACAGCTGCCATAACTAAGCAGGGTATTCCTTTCCGTCGGTTTGCGGAAAAGGGATGTATACAATACCCCATCTTGATGTTGGATAGTGAGATCTAGGATGGAAATGCTAGTCTTACTATGGGTTAAAGTGAATGTGAGGCCGTTGCAATTGTTATTGAGCAAGTGTAGGAGTCCCGGGAAATCATCAGTAGACCCACCCCAGATGAGGAAAATATCGTCTATGTAGCGTTTCCAGGTGTGCAACCCCTGATGGAATGGGTTGCTGTTGGAGAGAATCGTGTTACACTCTAGCCAGTCCATATACAGGATCGCCAGAGTTGGGGCAAAAATAGCGCCCATAGAAGTGCCTCGCACCTGCTGATAGTATTGTGAGTCATACATAAAGAAGTTCTGGGTGAGACAAATCTCAAGGAGTTGTACTAAAAACAAAGTAGGAACCCTATGGGGACGTGATCTGGTCTTTAATATGCTTTCCATGATGCGGAGTGAGTCTCTCTGAGGTATATTTGTATAAAGAGACTCCACGTCTATTGTACATAGAGTCTCGTTTTCATGGTTGTAGGGATGATTTTCGATGAGATTAATCATATGCATGCTATCTCGAATGTAGCATAACGTTACTGGCACAAAGTCCTTCAGGAAGAAATTGACATAATGGCCCAACGGTTCCAGAACCGAACCACAACCAGACACAATTGGTCTACCCGGGAGATTATCCAGTCTTTTGTGGATTTGGGCAGCGTGTAGATGACCGGGGTTCTTGGGTTAGTGATGTTAAGAAAGTTGTACTCATGTTTGCTTAAAAAACCATTATCCAACGCTTCCGTGGTCAGTTGTTTAATTAAGGTTTATATATCTTTAGTAGGATTGCAAGGAAGTTTGCAACAATGGTCCGTACTAGAGACTTGACGCTGGAGTTCATCTTTGTAGTTTCCAATATCTTGTAGCACTATTCCTCCACCCTTATCTGCTGGTTTAATAATCAGATTGGTATTATTCTTTAGAGTGGTGATAGCAGATTTTTCGTCCAGCGAGATATTGTATGGTATGAAAAAGTGTGATCTTTCCAAGTCGGAAATTTCCTTTACGATAACCTTTTCAAAAGTGACGATCTCTTTAGGGATCATATTAGAGGTAGGTGAGAAAGTCGATGGGGGCCTAAACATTGTGACCACAGTTTTAGGCTCCGAGGGGTTGAGTTCAAACAAGGCCCGAAGTCTCAACTTACGGAAGAAGCCCATTAATTCGGACTGAAGATCCAGGAAGTTTGGGTAGGTCGTTGGGACAAAGGATAAACCTTTACTTAAGATGGATGACTCCTGACTAGAAAGGGTGTGATTCGATATATTAAAGATAGGGATAGTGTCCAAGTTGGTACTACTTGTTACCATTGGTAAAACTTGTGTCTGGTCTGGCGTTCTCCTGGAGGGTTGTGCCATCTCTGTTGCTGTTTTACTCTCCCTTTCTTTGGGGGTTCGGAGTTGCCTCTGGCTAAAAAATAGCTCTGGTTGCGTGTCGGGCCACTTAGTCCCTTGCCAGGGTCTGAACTATCAGATGATTTGGCAGATGAATCGGTGAATCCCACCACGGTGTTTCTTCTATTGAAACCTCCCCAAGGTCTCGGGGTTTGCTGGTGAGAATTGAAATTGTGATTCGTATAAAAGTCTTTCTGTAGATAGGGGTAAGTTCGTTCAAGGGTAAAGGCTTTAATATCTTTCTTTACCTTATTGGACTTTTTGTTTTGTTCAATACGATGGAATTCTAAGACTGTTTTTTTCAATTTTTTCAAGTAGGGCCTTAGCGTCAGTAACCGTTTTATCATCAATTATTTGTTTCTCAAGGTCTTTGATAATATCATCCAGTTTTTTTAAGTTCTTCACCCGCAGTTTCTATTCCTAAGACTAGCCAATGCCTCGAGCAGGTGGTTCCAATGCTACTGAAACCTGTGATGTACTTCGGATTGTCGGTAAACACCCCAGGGATATTTCTGACTTGTAAGCCCAGGGGGATAGTATTGGATTTAAAATATTGGGTGAGCATAAGAGTCATTAGTTCAAGTCGTGCATGTTTTTTCTTTTGTTTTTCTAGGTCCTCAGACAGACTAGAACTCCCAGTTGTATTGGGTTCTTCGTGGTCAGTGAACAAGGAAAGTCCTGCGCAAATCTTTTTAATGTATTCAATTGAGTATAAGGGGGCTGAATCAGACATTACAGTTTATAACCTGGCGTGAGAGAAAAAGGGGGGGGAAAGACAGAGGGTGAGGAAATGTAAAGACCCGCTCGTGCCAAGGTAGGGAGGCGAGTGACCACTTGGGAGAAGTGGAAGGAAGGCAAGGCCCTTGCAATCAGTCGATTGCGCACAGTTATATTAACAACAACAAGGGACCCCAATTCAGTCAGCAGGGGACCTCGGGGAACATACTTTTCAGAACCACAGCGGTCCCATGCATTCAAGAGTATATGAGACAATAAATATAGACAAGTATGTTCCCCAAGGTCCCCTGCTGACTGAATTGGGGTCCCTTGTTGTTGTTAATATAACTGTGCAAAAACTGTATAGCACTCCTCTCAATGAGGTTAATCACTCCTAGTAAACTACCCGCACTTGCCGCCCTGGCATTCGTTAAGCGCTCTTGGTACCACTCGAATAGCCAGTCCCGCTGCGCCTCCCACCATATAGGCACGGTCTAGTAATTCTCACTTCTCGCAGCATCGCAATTCAATGCTCGCACTAGCCGTTCGTGTTTTCGTCATCACCTGAACAACTAGCACCACTGTATAGGAATGACCGAGGAAGATCGCCTTCGTTCTGCCTGAACAATGGCACTTGTAATGAATCCATTCCTTGCTCGTTCACCACATCGGCACCCCTTCGGCCTCCTTGCACAATTTCGGAACAATCGAAGCCACTTTTTAAAGCGACACCACCACTGAAAACCTTCACTTAATTATGAAAAGAAAGATTGTCCTAACTCACGTGTAAATAAAGCGAATAGGGTCACCTTTCACCGTAAGGCACTTGATTAAGTATATTGATTACTCTATGTCTCTGTATTTAAATGTATATATCTTTTTCTCTATTTTTTCCTTAGGCAATTAGAGGCTAAATAATGTTAAGGCATTAATTGAATGTCCTGATGATGGTCCCCATGATTAAGTAGGGGGACCGAAACGCCGTCAACCTGTCTAGCACCCTATAGAAAACTTGATTTCTATGTAATGTAATGGTGCTTTATTGATACTTCTGTACAGCTGAATTTTAAACAGAAAACATTAGTTTGCCTTAAAAAGCCCTTCTATGTTCCTAATTTACCTTGTATATTTGATCTATTAGTGTTTGGGCACAGGCTTGTGTACCACACTGGTGAATAGTTGAAAGTATTCTCTCTGTATGGATCATTTGTTCATTGAGTACACTTAAAGACCTCTGTCCAGCTGGACATGTCGCTCCAAATATAGATTTGATTCTGTCTATATTTATTGTCTCATATACTCTTGAATGCATGGGACTGCTGTTGTTCTGAAAAGTATGTTCCCCGAGGTCCCCTGCTGACTGAATTGGGGTCCCTTGTTGTTGTTAATATATTGGGAAACATTTACATCTCAAACAATCTATCTTCCCCTTGAAAAACCATCAAAAAATGTAAAACAGCAATTTCTCCAACATTTTTTTTTTTGTGAACAACTACTAAATGCATCCATTAAAAAACAAAGATTCAATAGACTCCTGACAAATTAGTCAGGGACAACAACATATCATCTGCATGCAAACATTCCAAGACGTTTCAGTCGGTTAACTCTACTTTTTGTTGGCGAATACTTCCAGAAATAACTATAAGGTAAACCAGACAAAAAATAGGAAACTTGTACATTGATGCATCCCTCTACTGAAGGTTTTGGGCTTAGGTCAACATCTTTTTGTCATTATTCATGCCATTGCCCCATAATATTAATATTAGGAATATTACAAATGTCCTTAGGAAATCAAAACATTGATACAATTCTCCATGGATAATTCCCATTGTACTGAGCCAAAACTTTTACAGTCACTTCCCCTTACCAATGACCAATCGGGCTTCATGCCTATCTTTTACAAAACCTCTCTGAGTATTACATAGTCATTTTCCTATGAAACTTTTTTTTTAAACTAGTGACAACACTTTAGGAATTTAATTTAAAAAAAATCAAAGATATTGGCCTACAACGTTTATTTCTACCAAACTGTAGGTATTAACATTGCAAGGCTTAATTCAAAGTGCAATGATTTACTTTTTGAATTGCGCATTATTAATCAACCTTCAGTGAAGACACTAAATCTGCAACAAACTTTTGATAAAACTCAGTCAAAAAACTCTGCAAATCTGGTGACCAACGTGTTAAGGTTATTGCGTTCATCATGTCTTTTTAGGACATTGACACAGCTTATTTAGACATCTCATCTTTATCAAGTTGTGTAAATCCAACTGATATCATAAGACTTCAGTAGTATTGTTACCACTTTTACGCACCAATCTAGTAAATCCCTGTACTATTTTTAAAAATTACCATTTGGAATCTTCTGTCTTCAATTAAATGCCAGCAAATCCGAGATCTTAATCTTTGGGAAGGACCAGGAACTCTGGTCCGAACAGTGGTGGCCTGACCATCTTAAACCCGCCCCTTCACCCAAGGAGGCTGTTAAGAACATGGGTGTCTGGTTCAATAATGGATTGACATTTGAGAAACAGACAAAAGCTGTTGCCGCTGTCTGCTTTGGGCTCTTGAGAGGACTGAGATCCTTGCTTGGTACTTTTCCTCCCAGAGTGCGCCAGACTATTGTGCAGGCTTCCATTCTTGCTAGGCTTGACTATGGAAATTCTCTATATCTAGGTGCCAACAAAGCTAGCATCAAACGCCTGCTGAGGGTTCAGAACGCAGCGGCGCGTCTGTTAGTGGCTCTACCTAGATACTGTTCGGTGGCACATGTGCTCCCTAAGCTTCATTGGCAGCCCATCGAACAGCGTATTCAATATAAGGTGCTGTGCATCTCTCATAAAATCTTGATGCACCAAGCCCCTGCTGGGTTATCCTGTTTACTGTAGCCCTATATGCCCAGACACGCTTTGAGATCTGCCGACCGTGGGCTTGTCCTTGTCCCTCGAGTGTGGAGAGCGAGGGCCGTTTGTTTGGCCTTTTAGCGGCTAAACTCTGGAACTCTCTCCCAGCACACTTCAGAGGTATCCCCAATCTCTTGATGTTTCTCAAGACCATAAAAACCTGGCTATTTCCATTATCTGATGTTTAGATGCCTGCAGCTCTCCCTGTTCTCTCTCTGGTTTCTGGTTTGCTCTGGGACGCCTCGTCGCTGAGGCAGCCATGCGAATAACAAATCCCTAATAATAATAATAATAATAATAATAACTATATTTAATTTTGAGTGGCCTAACCCATCCCTAACCCCATAACCAGTTTAGTTTGTTAATCTGCTATAACTACAAGCCACAGCGCCTCTCTCTCATGCTTCTCCTGAATTCCAGCACCTTCTAGGTCCTAGTGAATACTCTTAAATAATTAGGACTTGCTATTGCTTCTAAAGTATCTTTTGTAATTTCTCCTGTTTTTATGACCTTTTCCACAGTAAAGCTCCATTCCTGATTTATACCTTAAGTTTGTTCCCATAACACCTTTATACTCTGATGAAGGGTCTGAAATTACAATAATACCAAAATGCCAAACCCTAAAACAATGCACCAGCTGTTCAGCAGTTAACAAAAAGGTGATAGTCTTGAAACAGTTATGCACTGATGAGAAAAAGGTAACACCTTTCATTTGGAAACATTTCTATGCACATACACTCCAAACCCAAACTTCCCCTAGAGGAGAAGAGGGTTCTGCCCTGTAAAAAAAGATACCCAGGAGCTTTTTTACCAGCTCCTTAAGCTGCTGGTGCATCACCTTTTATGACACTCCGGCAGTAAAGAGTGCAGACACATATCTACTAAGCCACACAAAGTCACTTTATTGGGCTTTTCATGGTCATGTAGATATGGTGTAAGGCAACTCAGTGCGAGTCGCTGCGTTGCCTCACACTGCATCAAGGAGGCGTTCCATTGGCATTGTGATGGATGTTTCCACGCACCAACCATTGGTGTTGACGCATTTCCAAATTACAAGGATCTGGAAATTTGGCAAAACTGTATGCCTCACCAGGCCAGGCTTTACTAGTAGAAATATGTTTATTTCTCCTCGTTTTCCCTCTTTCTATGTGCACTGCATTCTGCAGCACACTAGAAAGAAAATAACACCTCCATGGATTTATGTCCAGGAAGGTGCCCCTTCCTGCACTAAAACAATCCTGCCAACAACACAGACACCCTTGTGCATTGTGCAAGGGTGCCAGCATTGGCGCTAGGCACCATTTTGGGCCCCAACACTAGCTGAAAGGACAGTAATGCACTGTATCTTGTAATTACTGTGCATTCCTGCCCGTTTGATTGGGGGGAGGCAGCTCAGCAAAAACACTTGCTGTGCTGCCCTACGACAAATCATTGTAAATGCTGCCCCCAGTTTTTTTTTATTTCAGACCTTAAGGTATTTGGATCTTTGACAAGTGAGCCCCTCAGCCACATTGCATCTCACACACTGTAAACTTCTGTTAAAATTGGCTTGGGTTAATTTAAAGAGTTTCACTGTCAGCCTAATGAAATAGGGGCTGGCGCACATCTGGGCTAGGCGGTCCTAGGTTAGTTAGACATGACTGTTTTCTGACTCTACCTGGTGTCTGTGAATATGTATCTCTCTCACAAAAGGAACCCTGAATAAATTGTATATGGCTTGTATAGACCTTATATTTTAATAAGATTCATAAAAGGAAATGTCTCATTCTCAGTAACTAAAGAGTTAAGGGCTGATTCACAAAGGTTCTATGTACTTGTGGCCAGTCGCAACTGGCATGACTTGCGGGTGTGGGGGGCAGGGCAACAGGAAGCAGGCGGCAAGGCTCCCACCCCTAAGCCAATCACAATGTTGTAAGCAGTGTTGTGATTGGTCAGGCCTCCGCCCAGCCAGGGTCTAATGGTCCGGCCATGTTCTCCATGTAGTCTGCATTGCAGGTTGCACGGAGAAGGGCAGAAGGCGCATGACTGGTTTGGTTGGCCCGCACTCAGGAGTGGGCACACCACTCCTCCCCTGCTCGCAGAGCACCCCCACCTGTCCGCAACCAAACCCTTCTGCTTTCTCGCAGTGCGAGAAGCAGAAACATAAAATGGTAATGCTTCTCGCATTGCGAGAAAGCAGTGGGGCGATGCTCCTTCACCAGGGCCGGACTAGGAACCAAAACCGGCCCTGGCAAACCGCTCGGCCAGCCCCCCTGAGGGGGGAGGGGGTGCGGCCGAGCAGTTTCCCAGGGCAGGTTTTGGCCAATTTTGTTACAGGGGGCCAATATTGCCATCCCCCAGTAACAAAAACAGCTCAAAACCGGGCCCCAGCGTGGCGTCCCACCAGGGAAACACACAGTGCCTGTCACAGCCAGTCCACCCCTGTCCTCTGCCCTAGTGGAGGAGCTGCTTTTACTCATGGCAGAGGCCCTGCAGTCATGGGGGTGTCTCCATACTCGGGCGGAAACTCTGCAATGAGAATTCTCATTGAAGAGATTCCACCCTGAATGCGGATACCACCCTTTGATTGCGAGCATCCTCCCCAAGTGTGGAGGGCCTTTGTGAATAAGGTCCTAAGTTTGTAGTTCTGAACTGTATTTAGTTGTTGTATGAAAACTGGGTAAAACCTAATTTTGGATTGGCTTAAAATGCAAAAGCCATTGCCTCAACTTGTTCTCTGTTTTCCTTGCTCCTAAATGGATACAAATATAAATTTTTACCTATATTTATTTTTTGATGCATTTGGATTTGTGTGGTATTTGTATGAGCTAGCCCTAATGAGGTTTAGGTTAGGAACTACCCTGCTGGAGCAAGTTAATTATTCTGTTGCCAAGATGGCAGTAAAACAGCTTCTTCTGCACACTAGACTCATTTACGAAGGATTAGCATTCTCCTGGCAGAGGACAGGGGGTGGAATCTACATAGGGTGATAGCCGACTCTCTGACAAGCCTATGCTTGTCTTTCTCAAAGGGACAAAGGGAAAACAGATGGTCACACCACGGTTTTCTTTTACAGTCTTGGCAGAAAATATTTCTTGGTTTTGCAAGTACTTCTGGAGTTGGAGATTTTGCTTAGAGACTGGGGTACATGGACTTTGTAATCAGGTTGTCTATGTTTGCTAGCTATAGCAAGTAGATATAAGAATCCTGAAAGAAAAGGTTCTTTGTTCTAATATTTTTTATTGAACGAAAGTCCTGCTGCAAATTAAAATTATAATCAGTGCATGTTTTCTTCTTTCTTGAAACATTCTATTATAGAACGGCTTATGTTCTACTATTGCATTTTATGGGACCACCCTTCTAAAGCCAGTAGGCTTGTTTTTAGTATTGCACCACCACATATTGGTGGGTTTATTTTCTTCAAGTTAGGGCCTTCTGATATACAAACTGATAAAAGTACCACCAATATAGGATGTCTATCCTTCATATTGGAGCGTATTGGGTAACTGAAACTTTTCCTTCTTGTGTGCCTCCCTGATCATGGTGAGGTGTCTCTATAGACAGTTCTATCTGCCAGTCTATAGGTTTGCTAATCTGTTTGCAGTGTTTATTTTTATGTCTAATGAAGTATATTTCTTTTTTCAAATTAAAGCCAATGGCAGGGCAGTGATTTATTAAGTGGTGTTTGTTGTTCTGCTGAGTTCGGAGTCTGTACCCCACAACACTTCCCTTGGTATCCTTGCACTGCACTACCTCAGTACCTTTAGACTCAAGTTCTAAAAGAGATACTAGGGGTCACATGGAAGAAAGGTAATGTTTTGTGATTTCCAAATAGCGAATCTGTAGAAAGCGCTATTAGTGTATCGTAACTGAGATGTATGTAACAGAGGAGTCTCCAAATAGCGATTTTTACAGATTCACATTCATAAATGGATAAATTGAAAATCGCTATTTAGGTAATCACAAAATTGAGATTTCCTAAAATCGCAAATTAGGAGATGTTGAATTTTGAATGTCGAATGATGATGTCAGACCAGGAAGTTTACAAATACAGGGTGTGGCCACAGCCCTGAATCCTAGCAAGGTGCTACTGGCTCACTACCAAAGTGTTTTTGGCAATATCTGTATAACACCATGTCCAAGGAAAATGGGGACAAGGATTCTGCAGCAGGAAGAGGAAGGTCAACTTTTATGAGAAGTTGGAGCTTGTAATAGAAGAATGTGTGGCACACATGTACCAGCTCTCTAGAGTGGCATGTTTTTCAGGCATTCTTGAACAGTAAACAACGATATGGAACAGCATCCTGGAGAAGGTAAACTCCCTTGAGTTGACCAGAGAACCATACGTGATATCAAGAAATACTGTAATGATCTGAAGTAACATTCAAAAGAGAAGGTGGCCAGCACAATGGCTGAGGGTTGTGGCAAAGGTGGTGGTCCCTCCAAATACCCATCTCCCCCCTCCGAAAGTGTGGCGATAGTGTCAGACATTGACACCTCCCATCCTGCACACACCAGCCAGGGTAAGGGAACTCCTTTTACTTACTTGACATAACATAATGTTTGCAAATCTCCAATTAAACATCACAACATAAATAACTCAATTGAGATGCTTGCGCTAAATTGGCAATGCATCATGGGGGTTGTAGTACACCAAAGTTGCATGCTGCATTTTGTGCTGATGACTACACTATGCATATCTATACCTCACAAACATGTCACAAACATATAATGCACAGTTGTAACAATGTAGTGAACAGACATTAAGCATTTATTCACACTAACTATATACATGCATGTCCACAGATCACACCCAGGATGTGTCAGAAACAATGTTGGCTGAAAAAGCTAATGACACACATGTGATAATGGAGGATGACACATTGCCAGCTCCTATTCCCATCACTCCAACACCAACTGCTATGAGAGCAACCGTTACACGACTGCCAGACTTTGTGGATGGTGATGAGGAGCAATCCAAAAACAGGTATACAACAATGTTTGTAGACAGGACATACAGCCAGCTTAGAAGCCAACCAGCAACAGCCCAAAAGCAGAATGTGTCAGATGACATGGCAGAGATGTTCTGTGTTTGGTGTCCTGGAGAAGTCCATCATCTCCGCACAGCACCTGGAAACCAAATAAATCAGGACTGTCAATAGTCATCTGTTAAGAATGTCAAGCTCCATTTAGCAATTACAGAAAATGCAAGACCTGTGGATTGCTGCTGTGCCGAAGGAGCATAACTTGCAGAGACAGAGGCACAGGAAGTACCTGGTATACTTTGATACCTTCATCAATCTCATAAACCGATTGGCGGTAGCCACAACAACTCTAGCAAGGAGAACTTTGGAAAATACAGACCGACATGGGGCACTGCTGTTAGGATGTTGCGCTTGGGCTACTTCAAGTGATTACTTCCCTTGAAAATATAAAGACCAAAAACCTTTGTGTCCCAACATTCTCCCCCACCTGAGAGCAAAGAAGGCTCTAGCCTCAGTGGCACATATATGCAGAAGGCATGCAGTACCAGGCGTACACCCCCTTAACACTTCAGGGTCTTATATGTCCTCACTTCCAAAGGGCAATGTTGCTGACAAGGCTCCCAATCCCAGAGGCTGAAAAAAGGGAATCCACTGAAGAGTCATAAGTCTACTATTTTGTTGTTTGCAATTACATAGTTTGTTGCCTAGTTGACACAGGGTTACATCCTCAATGGATACTCTTGATGTAGGAGAGATACATTATGGTCACAACCTGAATAAAAGGTGTTCTTTCAGTTGTGCACCATGCATTACCATCATGTGTGATATCTATTTCTTAGGTGTTGTAATGACTCTTACCTCAGAAATAGTTGTTGGTGGTCTGTGTGTCTGTGCTGCATGTGTCCCATCCTGCTGCACCTGTAGTGATGGTAATTCTACATCTGAGCCAGGTTCATCCTCAGTGGAGATGTAGTGCTGGCTCTTCCTCATTGAGATATTGTGCAGTATGGCACATGTGGCAACGATCTTACAGCACATCTTGCGTCTCTACAGAAGTGCTACGCAGGTCTTGTGTAGGCAGCAGAACCTGGCCTTCAGTATCCCAAAGTTTCTCTCAATGATGGAGCGTGTTGGCTGTGTGCCCTGTTGTTCTGCCTTTCACTTCTTGTATTGGAGTCAGGTTTCTTGTGAGTATTTAGGGACGCAAGGCATATGCATTGTCTCTTTCAGGTCATGAGAAGGAAAACCATTAGGTCACATTATACAATACAGGTCTGGCCACTGTATTCTTTGAGCCAACAAATCTCTTACCTAGTAAAAACACATCACAGAATTCACCCTGTAACAGTTGTTAATGTGGTGCCACAGTGGAATATAAAACCAAGTCATTGGTGCTTCCTGGGATTCTGGCCACAAGGTCTGTTATGATATTGGAGGCATTCCAAACTAACTGCATATTGAGTGAAATTGAGCATTTCCTGTTTCTGTATATCAATTAATTTCCCGAGGGGGCACATATGACAATACATGTGCCATAAGAACAGCCAATGGCATTAGGAAACTGTGCTACCCGGTAGAACATTAATTTGGTCAATTACAATAATTGAGGGGTATTTGGAAAAAATATGTATTGGTTAACTTTGATAACCATAATGTCTAGAAACCTTGAAAAGGCACTTTGTGACCCCTGGCCCCCACCACTGCTTGACCCTCTGGTATCTGCCAAAAGTTAAGAGGTGTGGTCAACACAATACCTGTACATGTGGTGGGATTGCATTGGTTTTTTTTAGTATTGGGGTCCGAAGCAGAAGTTGTAATGCAGCCATTAAATCCCGGACTTCTTCACTTCGGAGTCTGTACTTCTTCAAAAATCTCCTCTGTCTGTTCAAACAGGGTGACGGTGCCCCTAAATATCCTCACCTGTCTCCTACTCCTCTGCCTGCCAGCCAAAATCCCTATACTCATTGTCAAAACAAAGAGGGCCACCATTCTGAAAGAGCCAGATGCATTTTTGGTGCCATTTTATAGTTTTCATATGGTTACCACCTGTCCAGATTGACGTTAATTGCATTTCCTAAATGACAATTTTGCGACTCTTCACAATTAGGAAATCCTCTGTACATGCAGTTAGTGATTCACCATTGGAAAACCCCTATTAGCGATTTCCTGTTTTGCGATTACCTCACTACTAAGTCTGTACTTTCCAAACATTTCCTCCTGTCTGTTCAAACAGGGTGACCTTCTTCCTAAATATCCTCACCTGTCTCCTCCTACTTCTCTGCCTGCCAGGCAAAATCCTGTTCCTCCTTGCCAAAACATAGAGGGATGCCATTCTGAAATAGCCAGATGCACTTTGGGTACCTTTTTATAGTTTTCATCTAGTTACCACCTGATCCGGATTGATGATAATTGCATTACCTGAATGGCAGTTTTGCGACTATTCACAATTAGGAAATCTTTTGTGCATGCAGTTAGTGAATCACTATTTGGAAATCCATATTAGCGATTTCCAAAATCTACTAGATAGAAATCGAATTTTGTACCACAGCAAATGCCTTTCGTACATACTAAAATACTATTTTGCATTTCCTAACAGCCCAAAATTGCAATTCGCACTATTAGGAAATGCAAAATGCCTTTCTACATATCTTAGGACCAGTTCAACAAGCAAGATTAGAAACCCCTCACAACTATTCTCTTTTTTTTTAATCTAGTGAAAGCAAGACTATTTGCCATCTTACAGTTTTGACTGCCATGTAAATATAAAATGAACTGATTAGACATTGAGGCCCAGATTTAAGAAGCCTTTGTGTCACTTAAGGTGGTGCATGCCAACCCAAGGGCTTCAGTGAGATTTACTAAGCCATGCAAAGCCATCTGCTTGGATTTGCATAGCTTAGTACATCCAGAGTAACGCAGACAGCACAAGATGCTGCCTTGCATTATTCTGCATTGGGAAGGCATTCTGTGGGGGTTCTCACTCACCCACAAATGGATTTTGACGCATTCTTAGATATGCTAATACTAGAAAACATGGGAATGCATCAAAATGCTATGCCTTCTCAACAGATATGTAACAAGGAGAAGTACCTTTATTTCTCCTCGTTATTTCTTCTTTCTATACACAAAAACAACCCTGCCTGCTATTCCAGCACCCTTGTACCATGGCACAAGAATGCCTGCATTGGCACTAGGTTGCACTGTGTGTGCCAACACAGAGAGCAAGAAGGAGTGTGCCACATATTAGTAATTATGGCACATTCCTGCTCTCTCCACAGTGCAGAATTGTCTTGCTGCATTGCGTCAAATAATAGTAAATCTATGCTCACTATACACATGATGTCCCGGTTAGCAACCGATTTGACAGCCTTCAAACATTTGAGAAGGTAGACTGACTAAATATGATCCATCTAATTGTCGTATGTATTAAGGAATGTAGTCAAATCATAACAACAGCGTCACAAACGTGCTTGTCCAACTTCGGCCTAATCCCTTAAGGAGGAATTAACTTAGATACTTTTAAAAAGTTCCCACCTTTCTTCTATCCAGTAGCTGGTACTATGTCCCCCACTGATGGTACAATAGCCACCCAAGAATAGTGTCGAAATCTCGTAACACTTCCCATTCCTACAGACCAACCGAATAATGATATTGACATGAATTACACAGGCAACAGCAACCTGGATCTTGGTCATTTGTTATTTTGAAACATTGCTGGCATACGCTCAAAGCTTGCCAATCTGCTATGGCTGGACTTTATATGGAAATTTAACATAATGTGTTTTCAGGAAACTTGTACAGAGGACATTGTGCACATCAACAGCTATAAAACCTTTCATACCACCGCAATACCATCGGAACATGGGAGACCTAAGGGCGGGCTATCCACATGTGCATCCAGCAACATGAACTTAAGCAAAATTGAACTAAAGAAATCAGAAACAGAAACATTATCAACCTATTATATTTCACATTGTCCTGTTAAATTTCTATAATGATGTGCCAAAAGATCAGATAGTGGGGGTAATGAGGCAATTAGGTAATGATTTAAAACTAATTCGGAATGATACTGTAAAAGATGTGTTTACAATATGGGGTGGGGACTTTAAATCTGCTTTTTGCCCACACAATAGGATGGGACGTGTGTGGGTTTACGTCTGATGATGAGAACAATTATAAGCACTTCCACATACAAACTATGGGGGAACTTCTAAACAAAGTCATGTTTGCTTCAGATTTACGGCTTTCTAACGAGCTATGTACACCGCCAGTCCCCCTCAGCTTCACTTTTACTGGGAGAGGGTCTTACTCAACCATTGACTATACATTGATGTCAACTAGACATTTAACTAGACTTAAGTATTTTACTACCCATAAAAATGCCCTGAATTACCATTTCCCATTAAACATATCCTTTATATTATCAAATACGGCATTAAACACCAAGGGTAAATAGCTCCATGTCGTTTACAACATAGCTTTAAGCAAAATAAACGGCTACTCCCTGCGTTGGAGCTATGGTGGATCCGTTCGAATTCACAAAGAGATTAGTGACTAATTGCGAATCTGCCTTGATGGCTTGCCTTGACGAGACCACCCCGCATTGCAACAATTTTAAATCCTTCTCACAGATAACTGGACATATAACAAAGGCGGTATTTGTGGAGAATAACAACTTGCCTATTAGGAATCAAGGCTGGTTTGATGCCAAATACACCCAAGCATATTCTAGACTGAAACACGAGTTACATGAACCAGCCAGATATACCCATGATATCCGAACGGATAGGGGAGGGGAACACTAATGCGCACTTAAAGAGCACAAAGGTAGGCTGAGAGAAGAAGCATGGCCAGCTTTGCATGAAGCCTCCCTAACTAGAGACAACACAGCATTTTGGAAGGCAGTCAATGCCCCTTTCCTGGCTACTCGAGACATACCCACAATAGCAGAAGATCAATGGGTGGAAGATTACTCTAATATGTATAACTGTTCCATGCTCAAGAAACCTAGGGGAAACCAACTGCCATCTGTTTATTGTCTTATAGATTTCCAGTTTACACTTGAAGAGGTCAACTGTGCTATTATGGCAAGTATGGGTGGGAAAGCCCCTGGACCTGACAGAGCCTCCGTAGATCTTTACAAAACTAATCTGTTGCTGTGGGGCCCACTTTTAACTAAAGTAATAACAGCTTGGGGGAACCATCCAGCTAGCGGCCGCCACCGCCGAGAGTCACCGGGGGTCATTCCAGCATGGGCAGATGCCGGAGGAGGAGGCGAACTACACCTCCCAGCGTCCTTTGCTCCGCACACACCGCTGATGACACCCAGAGCGCCAGGAGGCGCCCAAAAGGACACTCAGGCTCCCACGGCGCGGGACGTGCGCGGGCGGGCCCGTCCGCGCCTGTCGTAGCCTGGAGGAGGGCCACCCCCCCCGAACATTTCCAGTACTGTAAGGAAATTAAAATCTTTATTTGTGGAGTGTTGCTTTGAAATTGACTGGTAACTTACTGTTGGAGCACGCTGATCTGTCCATATCAAATTCATGGCGGCACGTACAGTAATGGGGAGGAGGGTAGCGGTAGCGGGGGGAGGGACAGTAAGTGGGACACTTGATCAATTTATTATCAGGGCAACGTCGGAACTTGAACATGAAATAGCCCTGACAGAGCGCCGCCTGTCTCTTGAACCAATGTATGCAAGGCGATCCTCATTAGGGCCTATAATGCTGGCAGCCTCCCCAAACCAAGTAGAAGGACAAACTACTAATATTATGCATAATAATGAGGGAGACAATATCGAAGATGTAGAGGAAAGCTTATTGGATAGATCAGTGTCAAATGGGATGTCCCCTTATGTCACACCGAGTACCCTAGTTAGGGGGGATGCTACTTACACTGCTGCACCTCGCCCCTCAAAAAGGTCATGTGTGAAAAATAGTATAAAATCTAAATTGCCGAAAAAAATGACAGGACCAAATAACACTACCGGCAAGAGAAAGCGGTAAGGGGGTGCCCACAAGGGGAGAAGTTCGAAGATAATTAAAACCTCCAAATTGCCCACCAGTAGTGTAGAAGAGGTTGCGACTACCCAACCTATTGTAATGCTTATACAGTCACTGCCAATCTCCCCTCTGTTAACACTACCGACCACCCAGGTGGTTGATTTAACTCTCCCTGCACCGCAACCACTTGAAGGATTTATGTCTCAAGCGGAACAGTTGATGAAGTCACTTATCTTACCCCTCCTAGAAAAGATGAAGGTAATTATTGAAAGGCTGGAAAGATTCGAGCAGTTCACGGTAGAGAATCTTGACAAGATAAAGAATCTTGTCGAGTGTATACCGAGAGTGGCCACAGGCGAAATAAATCTGTTGAAGGCATCTGTAGCTGCAGTTACCTCACCACCTTCCTTGATTGGAACTAATAGAACCCCTGTGGTACACACTAGAACTAACCAAGGGGCTATACGCGCTGACACTGGGACAAGTGATTTAACAAGAAGCGGTAGGGGGGAGAGAGGCAGATTGATGTGAACAGTATTGTAAGGCAGGCTAAGGATAATCAAGTGGCAGCTAAGGAAACGTCCAATACCCTAAAGAAAAAATCTACCTTAAAGTGCATCAATTTACCTCCTGCCCATATGTTGTTGTACTCGTGGGCTTTCCTGAACTGAAGGATGACAAAGCAGAAACCGACCTAGAGCTGAAAAACAAGGTCAATTCTTGGCTAAATAAGAATAGACCCCTCCCAAGTAGTATCGATGGGAAAATCTTGTATGCACGGAGAGTAAGTTGGGTTGGGCAAAGAGCCAAGGACATAGAGGGGGATTCTGTTTTTGTCAACTTTAGGGATAGGCGGGTAGTTGGTAGTATTTGTGGTCGTTCTTACCCAAGTGATGGGAGTGGCATCCATACTTACGATTTAAGTTAATTCTACCGCCCAAGCCCTATGTTACCATCTAACCGCAACCCTTTCGGAATGCAACGAGTAGGGACAATGAATAGATCCAAATATAATTTCCTAATCCCTACATTTAATCGTTTTGAGGAGTTATGTGGGCGCGAAGGGGTAGACTGACTGATAGACCAAGGATTGAGTAAATCAGCAGTCCTGTATAGAAAATCAGAGGGTGTTGGTAATAAAATGACCATTGAAGAATATCCCAGGAAGCAAGTAAGGTCAACTTTTAATATGGCGGACCGTATCTTGCATCTAAACAGTATGGGAGAGGGCTTATATCAGGGCATCAATGTAAACAACAAGGATATGGCCACTGAATTGATTAATGAAACATCTTGTGGAACCAGACATAATGACACAATAACACAAGCAAGTGCACACGATCCCCATTTGGTACAGAAGCTCCAGGGCGCCACGACTGAAGGGGCCCCTATAACTCGGAGTTCCCAAAATGCTAACACTAACACTGAGACTACGCAACTAGTGGAAGCTAATAACATAAGCCCGAATGATAATGCACCTGATATAAATATCATACCTAGTGTCGAACTGAGGTCCTGGAGCATAGCAGGTATTAAAAAAAACCTGAGTGACCCCACATGGCAGGAATACATTGATAGTAGTGATATCATATTATTCCAAGAAACTTAGGCTATTGAAAAATATTTTAAAGTTGGCTATAGGTCATTAAGTGTACCGGCAATTGCTGCAAATAAAGGCAGATCTTCAGGAGGTTTGGCAATTTGGACCAAGATTACGTTGGCAACCGATTTCAAGCAAATTGATTCCAATAGTTTAGATATCCTAGGAGTGAAATTCATGGGCCCTAATAAGAGAGAAATTTGTATTCTAAATGTTTATAGTAGGCCTTCAGCTGCAAATAAAGAGGCAAAAGTGATCGAGCAACTAGATAATATCATTTCTTCACTTGATGAGGGAATTCTAATAATTATTGGAGGGGACTTCAATCGTAAATTTGAACTGATAATGGGCCTGGAAAATATCTTTGAACCAGAGGACAATGCTAATAACATTCCTGAAATTGAGACCAGCCCCGCAGTGCCATGTTCAAAGGCTGCAGCACAGTTATTGCGACTGACTGCAGCACATGGTTTACGTGCTTGCAACGGGCGTTTGCCATCGGACAGCCCTAGCCAGCCAACTTTTCATCGGGGCAGTTGTTATAGCCATTTAGACTACCTAATGGTCTCAATACCTCTCTGGCCGATGGTAAGAGATCTTGTAGTAGAGACCCGCATTGAGAGTGACCACCGCCCACTTAGCTTAACCCTTAGCCCGACTATACTTAATTTGCTATCTAAGGGAAAGGATTCCCTTCAATACACTGATATCGACCCATTGATTTCAAACAATCGCAGAGCCCTGGGGTGGCCGGTTTTACTGGGGAACGATAGTACTGTTAAGAAAATGTGTGAGTTGTATGTAGACTTAGTTTCTCCGTATAATAATCTTTCAGTACAGGAGATCCCGATTATGCTGATTCATGGAAACATGTCTCGGGGTCTTAGAGAAATACTAACCAAAATCATCAAGTCACTAAAAAAAGGTCAGCGAAATCAAACCAAGGGAGATATATGGTATGATATGGGCTGCCGTATCGCTAAAAAGGAACTTATAGCGGCTGCAAAAAGTAATAACATGTTAGTATTAAGGGAGAAAAGGAGGTGTTATAAGGGGACAAATGCTAAGGCTAAGAAATATTGGGATGAGGAAAATGTGGTCTGATCTGCTGGAAGCATGCAAGGCAAATGACCAGACATTGTTCTGGGGCCTGATTACAACGGGCTCCAGAGGCGGAATCCCTAGTAGGGACAAGTTTTTGGAAGCTAAGGTGTGGGGTTCACATTTTTCTGAACTATACTCCCCTACCAATATTGAGACTGTTTATGCTAATGAAGACCTAGCGCCCAACTGGAGTGTGACATTTTTGTCCTTTACTTTGGCAGAAACTATCGCTGCCATTAAAGCAATAAAAACAGGAAAGGCCCCCAGCCCGGACAGGATACCTGGGGATTTATGGAAGCACGAAAATTGTGTTATGGGCTCCCTATAGTAGTAGTAGTAGTAGATAAGCTTTATTCGATAAAAGGTTTATCATAAAAGCATTGCATATTTAAAATCACAGCGATAAGACAGCCACACTTAAAAAAAAAATGCCATAATGATCAAATAGATTAGAACCATTAAAAAACCATGATATATACAGATTAAAATAATGATTAAATACATAAATCCATTATCACAAGTACTTAAAAGAAGGGAATAGCAGCTAAATATTTGTTCTAATAAGGAGATGTTACATCAGGTCTATCGCCCCATGTCTGTCAAATTTAAGGGCCTGTTACATTCTTGCCTGAAGCTTTTATTCGTATCAACTAAGCACACCCCAAATATTTGGCTACTCCACATACCAATGTCAAAGAGGAGGTGTCTGTTTTCAGGATACATAAGGCAGCGACATGGCTCATAAAGCCTAGCGCTTTGCATACTGGCTTGAGCCATTTTTCTCTAGCATTTTTATAGGCCAGGCATACTAGGAAAAAGTGTGCAATAGACTCATCAGGATGTGCACAGCTTGGGCAAGGGGCAGGGACTGAATTTGACCCTTTCCATGGTGATATCACGTTGTTAACTTTCAGGGTTCCAAATCTCATCTTCATGTATAGGGTCCTGAATGAAGTTGAGATAGGGTTCTAGTCTGCAGATGTTTTTATGTTCTAAGAACCCCTCAGTAAGTTTCCCTGCATTTTGATTGGATAGATCACGGTTCAGCACCCAATCCCAATAGGCACACTTTAAGTCCTGCTTAGATGGCGGGATCTGAATAGCCCAAGCCTCAGTTTATCCAATAAGGCCAAAAAGCTGCCTAATGTCAGCTAATCATTTTATCCTGTTCCCCGTATCAACTGACAACAATTCATCAAAAGCAGCAGCATATTTGGACCGCTCGGTAGTCCTTCTAAGGCGGGCCCAGAAGAGCAAGGGGAGTGACCGAGCAATATCTTGAATGGGCCTCCTTCCCGTATCGTAAAATAAAGGCTTCAGGGGGGTAGAGGTGGGGAGCGAGGTGAGGTCTCTTAAAAATGTATTTTCAGACCTAACTAATTCTCCGATATTCTCCATACCCCAAAGTTCTGCCCCGTAAAGGGCCGAAGGTAATGCTTTTCCATCATAGATGGCAAGCGCCGGGGCGACCGGCCTGCTCACAGACAGATGTTGCTCTCTGACAATCGCCCCGGACACCCGCTTATGATTTAAAAGCATCTTGTCTAGATGGGAAGTCCACCTCATACTTTTCGAGATTCTTATCCCCAGATAGTCAAAGGACTCAACCACATCCAGTGGGACGTCATTTAGGGTGATATTGGGCCAGATGTAGGTGGCCGAAAATAGCCATTTACCGACCGGTAACGGCCAAATTCGGCCGTTACCGACCGGTAAATGGCCATTGACATGTAGGGGCCCTTAAATCTGGCATTTTCGGTAATTTTACCAATTCGGTAATTTTACCGATTAGGTAAAATTACCGAAAATGGAAGATTGAAATGTGGGTAGCCAATTTTCCATTGGCACATGGCTTTCAGAATCGGTATTTTACCATGGAATACAAATCCATGGTAAAATACCGATTCCTGTGTACATGCACATCTGTGCATGTGCACATGTGCCATGTGACAGACAGATGTGCCCTTAGGGCATGTCTGTGTGCCACATTGCACACATGCCCGTTTTGAGGGTGCTAGAGGGTGTCAAAGTGACACCCCCTGCACCCTTGACAAATTCGGTATTTACCGAATCGGTATTTGAATTGAATCCTATGGGCTTCAAGGCCCATAGGTTTCAATAGCAAATACTGATTCGTTATTTACCGAATCGGTAAATACCGAATTTTAAGGAATCGGTAAAAAATCCAGATGTTGGTATCTACATCCCATTTACCGATTTTGAAATACCGATTCGGTAAAATTCGGTAATATTCGGTGTTTCAAAATCGGTAAATGTGATTTACCTACATCTGGCCCATTATTCCTAAAGCGTTTGAATGGGTTGATGGTCATCAACTTCGTTTTACCGGTATTAATAGTTAACCCCTGCTCCTTACAAAATGAATCAAATCTATTCAGAAGTTTCTGGAGACCACCTGGTGACTTGGAAATCAACAGAGTATCATCGGCAAACAAGAGGGTAGGTGTCTTCTCTCCTGCCAACACGGGAGCGTCTGTTGGTTCCTCATTGAGGTAACCCACCACCCCATTAATGAATAGTGAAAATAGGGTGGGGTCCAAGACGCATCCTTGGCATACCCCTCTGTTCACCACGATCCTCTCTGTCACCTCCCCTTGGGATCCCCATCTAATTCTTGCATAATTACCAGTATGTAGTCTTTTTAAAAAGTCAAGAATATAGGATGGCATACTCAAGTGCTGAACCACCTGCCGGAGCTTGTCCGAGGTACCAGGTCAAAAGCAGTCTTCAGATCTATGAAATCCAGGTACAAGCTCCCTTTCCCCAAAAGGACTGACTTCCAATAGATCATGAAGAATCTAAAGACCTGGTCCATTGTTCCCACCTTCTGCCTGAAACCTGCTTGGAAATGAGACAGGATATTTCCATCCTCTATCCAGGTTCTGTTCCTCAAGAGAAGAATCCTGCCAACCACCTTCTGTATCACGTCAATTAAACTAATTGGCCGGTAGTTGGCAGGGTCCTCTCTATTCCCTTTTTTAAATATTGGGACTACCTCCACTCCTTTCCAGGAGTCTGGGATGGCAAATCCTCTTACTATCAGATTCATAATGAGGAGGATGAATTGGGCCCATGGCTTAGGATCATGCAAGAGCAGGTCTCCGGGAAGTCCATCCGGGCCTGCTGCCTTTCCTGGGGCAATGCTATGTATTACTTGCTCCACCTCGTGGAGCTCAAAACTATTCATTGATTTGAGTTCTTCATGAATGACTGCAGCGGTTTCAGTGGTTAGGGGCTCAGAGCAATCTTCCCCTGAGTAAAGAATCGAGAAGTGCTCTTGCCATTGTAGGCATGTAATATGATTGGGGATTGGGTCCGATGTTTTCCTGTCCCTACAGTTAATAATATTCCAAAATAGGGTGGAGTCCCTCTGCATCGATGCCTCCTTTAGTTCCTGCCAATGAGCCTCCTCCCAGTTTCGTTTTGCCTCCACCAAGGCCCTCGCATACTCTTTCCTGGCTATTTTAACTGCAATTGGGTCCTTCATCCTAATACTGAGTGCAATAGCCGCCCTTTTATTCCTGCAGTTAGCGGAGTACCAAGGATTGTTAGCCTTTGGTTGGTCATATTTTCTAGCAGATTTCCCTTCTACAATGAAAAACGAGCTCAACTTATCTATCGAATCTTGATAAAACCTGTTAAAATTAAAATTAGATTGGTTCCCCATACCACTATAGAGTGTCGTCAGTTCTCTATTCTTGGCAACGACCTCCTCCCTAATACTTAATAATTTTTCTTCTTGTTGGGAGACTTTCTGCCATTTCAGACGACGCTTGCAATTGGAAGGGGTTACCTCTCTACTTGACATGATAGGGCAATTACGTGCCTTAAACCCGGACGACTGCCAGATATTATTTAATTGTAGGCAGAGTGGGTTGTGATTCCTATCTAAAGAAGGCACAACTATCATATCACTTTATTTTGATTATAGAGATGCACTACCTTCTGTTCTGCTTTGTGCTAACAATTTTATGTGAATTCAAAATTTAAACTAAAATTATTCAGCGTGCTGCACGGGTGACACGTTTGTCCTTTTCCGTGTCTAAAACATAAACCTCCTTACCTCGAGACCATAGGTCCCGACCTCTGCGCACATTTGCCAATGGGATTTACCCAACTGTCATCAACATTATATACTCATTAATACAGAATGATTTCCTTCACGTATGAACATTTATTTCGACACCATAAATATTCACTTGTTATACTTAATATTAAATCATGAGACACAAATTAAATGCAATACATGTCATGAAGTCATTTTATAAAAAGAGCTCTTTTTATAAAATGGATACACTGTTTTTCTCCAGTTGCTACACAATGCTCATTGCTGTGTAATATTGTTTTTGTAGATGGGACTTGCTCCTGATGAAGGGTCCTGTGAGACCCGAAATGCATAGAGCATCTTTAAGAAAACACAGAAGAAATTGTCACTTTTGATGAACAAATGACTTCATGACATGTATTGCATTTGATTTGTGTCTCATGATTTAATATTAAGTATAACAAGTGAATATTTATGGTGTCGAAATAAATGTTCATACGTGAAGGAAATCATTCTGTATTAATGAGTATATAATGTTGATGACAGTTGGGTAAATCCCATTGGCAAATGTGCGCAGGGGTCGGGACCTATGGTCTTGAGGTAAGGACAACTATCATATCAACCAAATCCCCCCATAATCGGACATCCATGAAGATGTAATCTATCCTAGACGGGGAACTTAATCGATTGAAGGTATTTGCGCCATTTGAGTCGGAGCACGTTCTCCCATTGACAGCTTTTAAGCCATATTCCAAACTAAGGACATTAATTTGGATGGCACGCTGGGACCATTTTTTGATAGGATCTAAGCTGAGAGGCGGGATGTCCCATTTAGCATCCTCTACAGCAGTTCCTACTAGGTCGCCCGCACTCAGAGATTCAAAGGTGACATTAAAATCCCCGGCTAGAATTGTATTGGAGTGGGGCGAGATGGTTGCTAACATACTCTCTAGGGAGGATATGAAGGGGATGTCTGGGCACCTGGAGAGCCTCTAGCATAAATATTAAATAAATCGAGAACCGGACCGTTAGGCGAGCCTTTAACGGTCAAGTGCAAAATATATCTTGAATGACCGGTGTGAGCAGTGACCGACCAGTTGAGGGCAGTTTTTATCCAGATTTGTAAACCCCCCGATGGACGGCCTGTACCAGAACTAATACCAGGGATGCAGTAAGAAGTATAACCTGATTTGTGGAGGGGAGTTAAACTCCATGTTTCCTGGAAAAGGCATGCTTCAAATTTTCCCACAAATCTATGCCATTCAGGAAGCTTAAGCTTCTTCTCTAGCCCTGCTATATTCCATGAGAGAATATTCAGGATAACTGGGTTAGATCTTTTGTTCGTGATTTCCACTGCTACAGAGTCTGAGGCACCAGGTCATGGCTCGGCGCTATCTACATCAGGACGGTGTTCTGATATGGTTCCTGAGATTATGATTTGTACTAATGTGTCTGGTTCCCTCGACCTTACTGGGGTTACTATCGCTGTGCTAATCTCAGTGCCCCTGGGTGATAGTCAGTCGACCTTATTCAGCCTGACCCGCCACCCCTGTTCCCGATACCTCTCGATCTACAATGCCCGGTGCCATCCAGAGTGGCATTTGTCTAATTTGAATTCTTGAGTGATCAGGAGCAGAGGTGCAAAACTCCAGCGCCAGGAGGTTGTCAGCAAGGACTGGATCTTTAAGCCTTAACTCGATACAGTCTGAATCTGAGTTTCGCGAAGTAATTCTCCTTACTCCCAAAATGTCTTCGCGAATTATGGACCTGCAACCTCTTACGTGGCGGAGCCAATGTATTGCCTTGTTGCAAAGGGAATCACTACTTTCGTAACTTTGGCTATCATGGATTTTTGGCACTTTCACCATATAAACTGTCACCCTAGAGTCCCTGGTTGTGTCCCTAGGTAGATCCTGAATTGGTTGGCTAAGGGGCCTCTGGTTATAAGGAATATGTCACCCCCCTGATGCTTTAGGTACTTTGGATTGGTCGGCATAAACTTTTCCCACCCCAAGGTCTGGGGCCACTGATGGAGTTGCTATCCTTATGTTGCGCACCCTCTGAGATATAGTATCTCCTCTCCCTGGAGGTTTAATATTTGATGGATTATTGACTAGGGCACCCTTATAAGAGCTCCAGGCTCTGATTGGTATCGTAGCGCTATACTCCCAGACCGCTCTTTGTAATTTAAAGCCATAGCGCATCCTGCATATAATTGTGCCTGATTGCTGATTGCATTTATATAGTAATGCTGATTGCATTTATATCGTAGCGCTGTGTTGCTGAGGTGTGCATTCATAGACATTCGGTTGTGCTTTGCTGCCTTTGCCTGAGTTGTTAATTTGTACCTGGTTCTGCCGGTGCCACTGGCCAATTCATAGCCATTACCAAAGTTTTGTCCCAATCTCGTCCTGTTAGGCTTTTGGCTTGCTGCCATTTTGTTGTTTGTTGTTGTGCCTCCCTGCCCGGCTACAACCCCGCTCCCGCCTCCCAGCTGCTCCTCCCTCGCTCCGCCCCCCTCCACTATCCACATATGACAGATGCATTTGCGCGCAGCGGATGCGCCCCATGCGCGCCGAAGGTGCGCCAAAGGTAAGCCCGTCTACGCCCGTCCGCACATGGACCGCGCCCAGCGCCAGACCCCCGCAAACTCCTCTCCACCCGCATTATGTGCGACTCCGCTACCCTCTCAGCACTTAACCCCAGCCGACTCCTAAACTGCTACCAAGCCGCCCCAGGACACACCCATGGACCCTTCACCTGCCACTCCTGCAAGTTCGACTGTATCAGGACCCACACCAAACCCAAAGACTCCAAACAGAGCTCCGACACTAACCACCTGAAGTGCATCCTACTCAACACCCGTTCCGTCCACAGACACGCCATTGAACTCTGGAACCTACTCGACAGCACATCACCGGACGTCGCCTTTCTTACAGAAACCTGGATGAACGCCTCTTCAGCGCCCGACATCGCCATAGCCATCCCGGACGGCTACAAGATCATCCGAAAGGACCGCATCAACCAAACAGGAGGAGGCATCACCATCGTCCATAAGAACACCATCCGCATCACGACCAGTTCCGATGACAACCTCACAACCGCCGAACACCTTCACTTCCAGATTCACACCGACCCTAAGACCACACTCAGAGGCACCCTCATCTATAGACCACCTGGACCCCGCACACAATTCAGCGAAGACATCACCCCTCACGCCCTCCCCTCCGAGGACTACATCTTACTGGGAGACCTCAACTTCCACCTGGAAAAGAAAAACAACAGCAACACCACCACACTTATAGACAATCTCGCCAATCTGGGACTCAAACAACTTGTCGACACCCCCACCCACCTTGCCGGGCACACGCTCGACCCAATCTTCACCTCCAGCAAGCACATCTCCTTTAATCACACCACAGCTCTCCATTGGACGGACCACAGCTGTGTTCACTTCAACTACAAAAAGACCTCGACCCTCAACCTTCCACAACCAATTCCCCGAACAAACTGGAACAAAATTACCACAGAACAGCTCTTCACTTCGCTTCACCAAAACCCTCCTGCAAAATCATCGAACCCAAACAAAGCAGCCACCAACCTCACACAATGGATCACCCACAGCGATGACGAATTAGCACCCCTGAAAAACCATTAAATCAAACAAGGCAGCAAAAAAGCCCCCATTGTTTAATGATGCCCTTAAGAAATCCAAGAAGATCTGTCACACCCTCGAGAAAGCCTGGCGTAAAAACCCAACCACTGACAACCTGGCCACCTTCAAGAACGCCACCCGCAAACACCACCAACTGATCCGATCCACCAAGAAATCAGCATTCAAGAATCGACTCGACAACAACGCCCACAACAGCAAAGAACTATTCAACATCGTCAAAGAGTTTACTAACCCCTCCGCCGGCACCAACGACATCACTCCATCCCAAGACCTCTGCGACTCTCTTGCCTCGTTCTTCCACGACAAAATCGCCAACATACATAACAGCTTTGGAGAACAGCCCACCCCACCAATCTCCGAACCAAAACCCCCCTCCAACAACCTTTACGCCTGGAACCCAATCACCACTGAAGACACCATCTGCCTGATGAACACCATTCACTCAGGATCGCCAACCGACCCATGTCCCCACCACATTTTCAACAAAGCAGACTCCATTATCGCACCCCATCTCCAAGACGTCATCAACTGCTCCCTTAACTCCGCCACCTTCCCGGAAAGCTGGAAACACGCCGAACTCAGTGCCCTCTTGAAGAAACCTACAGCGGACCCCACCGAACTGAAAAACTACCGCCCCATTTCGCTCCTTCCTTTTCCTGCCAAAGTCATTGAGAAAGCTGTCAACAGTCAACTCGCCGCCTTCCTTGAATCCAACAAATCCCTCGACCCTTCACAGTCCGGCTTCCGAGCCAAACACAGCACCAAGACCGCCCTCATCGCAGCAACAGACGACATTCGAACTCTACTGGACAATGGAGAAACAGCTGCCCTCATCCTACTCGACCTCTCCACAGCCTTCGACACGGTCTGTCATAGCACCCTCATACAGCGCCTCAGCAACGTCAGAATACAAGGAAAAGCATTAGACTGGATTTTCTCGTTCCTAGCCGGAAGAACCCAGAGAGTCCGCCTCCCCCTTTTCAGATCAGAGGCCACCGAAGTCATCTGCGGCGTACCCCAAGGATCCTCACTCAGTCCCACCCTTTTCAACGTATACATGAGTCCCCTCTCATCCATTGCGCGCCAATATAACCTCAACATTATCTCCTACGCAGACAACACTCAGCTGATCCTATCCCTATCCAAAGACCCAAACACCGCCAAAACCAACCTACATGAAGGGATGAAAGAAGTAGCCGAGTGGATGAAGAACAGCCGTCTAAAACTTAACTCAGACACAACGGAAGTCCTCATCTTAGGATCATCCCCCTCCGCCTGGGACGACTCATGGTGGCCACCAGCCCTGGGAACTGCACCCATACCAACAGACCACGCACGTAACCTGGGCTTGATCCTAGACTCCTCCCTCTCGATGACCAGACAAGTCAACGCTGTCTCATCATCATGCTTCAACATCCTACGAATGCTCAACAGAATCTTCCGTTGGATCCCCACCGAAACAAGAAAAACGGTCACCCATGCACTGGTTACAAGCCGGCTAGACTACGGAAACACCCTTTATGCCGGAACCACAGCCAAACTACAGAAAAAACTCCAACGCATCCAAAACGCCTCAGCCAGACTCATCCTAGACATCCCCCACCAAGCTCACATTTCCAGACACCTGAGAGACCTCCACTGGCTCTCCGTCAACAAGAGAATTACTTTTCGCCTCCTCACCCACGCACACAAAGCCCTCTACGACCTAGGACCCGAATACCTCAACACGCGCCTGTCCTTCTACACCCCCACCCGCCAACTCCGATCATCCAATCAAGCCCTCGCCGCAATTCCAAGCATCCAAAGATCCACCATGGGAGGAAGATCCTTCTCCTACTTAGCGGCCAAGACCTAGAATTCCCTCCCCACCCACCTCCTACTCACACAGAACCACCTCTCCTTCAGGAAACAACTTAAAACTTGGATATTAGACAAGTAAAGCTCCCCCCCTCCCTCAAGCGCCTTGAGACCCTCTGGGTGAGTAGTGCGCTATATAAATTCAAACTTGACTTGACTTGACTTGATGTGGTAGGGACAACTGGCAGGGGTTCAGCCCTACAGTTTAGGGTTGCCACCATCATCTTTAATTGTTCCACCTCATTTTGTCAAATTTCCACTAGTACTAGTAGCCCCATATTTGACTCCTTACAACCACATCTATTTACCAAGGGATCATACCCGGAATAGTTACAACCATGCTCTTCCGGGATATTAGATCCCTCAGACATGTGCTCTAGTACCGCAAATCTATTGGCACAATGGATAGGGGAGACATTATCAGTGCCTTGATTACCACTCGCGGCCCTAGGAGTACCAGGATTTGATAATGGCAGCGGCAGTGGGACCTGTTGAGTGTTTGCAGTATTATCTACTGGGGCAGTGTGCACAATTGAATTTGTAGACAATTGCGCCTGTTTTCTGAACATTGACGGAATTATACGTTAGTGGTTGTTAGCTAGATCATGCTTTTGTTGTTCTAAAACAATTTCTGCACCAAAGCTATTGGCCCCTAGGATCTCTTCACAGTCTGAGACTATAACCTCTATTCTGTCCATAACACAATTACTTGCCCCATGATTGCCTTTTTTAATCTTTTTCCCTTTCTTATTTGCCACATGCCCTCCACCTTCCATTGCTTTCCTTTTGCCCATTGAATCCTATGTAGTCACTAGTCCCTAAGCCCTCAAGAATAGGAAGAGGACCAGTTCAAAATTCCGAGATTTTGTTCAGTAGTGCAGTGGTGAGTCTCACACACGATTACAGTACCTTGTATGGAGCACGAAATGACAAGGGGGTGGCCCAGCCCGGCCTCGTCCGGCCCGGGACGACCACAGACGGCCCGCACTTTGCCCAGGCTTAGCCCGGCTGTCGCCCGCATGCGTCCCGTGCCGCAGGGGCTCACACTGGTCTTTATGCACCTCCAGGCACGGTCCAAGGCGTGCGCGACTTCCTGGCGCAGGGGCTGATGGAGGTTGCAGTCCCCCCCTCACTGCGACCGCTCCGTGCTGGAAAAGGCTGCGGCGGCAGGGGGAGACTATTGGCGGAGGCGCGATGCGGGACAGCTAGAGGATTGGGTCACAGGTCCCGAGACTCCCACAGGCAGCACAGCGGTCAGTTGTTTGTTTATATAAATTATCTTTCCAATAGCATTGCTAAGGGTGCCCCTATTCCGGATACATGGCAGGGTGCCAAGATAGTAACTGTTTTTAGAAAGGGGGATCGTATGAACCCGGCCCATTATAGACCTATCAGTCTAACTGAGGTCCTACAGAAGGTATATGCGAGACAAGTTTTAAGTAAGCTGACTGCTTGGATTGGGTAAACTATACCCTAACCAAGTACCAGGTAGGTTTTAGGGAAAAAATTAGCACAACTGATCAGGTGTTTAGATTTTTATGTATCATCTGGAAATATGTCAAAATAAAGCGGGCACACATATATGTGGCTTTTGTTGACTTTAGGGCCGCTGTTGACCTTGTCCCTAGAAACGCATTATGGTTAAGACTGAGGGACCAGGGTGTCCCTGGGGAAATCTTGGAACAGATTGTTAGGCTGCACGAGGACAACTACGCCAGGGTGAGATGGGGACCAAACGGCGAACTGGCTGATCGTTTTATTATAAAGTGAGGTGTTAGGCAAGGATGTGTGCTGGCACCTACATTGTTCTCCCTGTACGTTAATGAAATACCAGACACCCTCCTGGGCTGCGAGTATGACTCTCCCAAGTTGTGTGGTGACCATGTGCCCGCACTGCTATTCGCAGATGATACCATCTTAATATCACAGACACCAAAAGGATTACAAAATGTATTAGATACCTTTCAGTCTTACTGTGATATTAAAGGTTTAGAGATTAATTTGTCTAAAACTAAGTACATGGCGATTAATCCCCACAGAGGTTTTAGCAAAACAATGACTGTTAATAATGAAGTGATAGAATATGTGCAAAATTTAAATATTTGGGCATTACTTTAGACTCTAAAATGGATTGGAAAACTCAAATAGATAGAAGTAAAACGATCCTGACCCAGAATCTAGTCCCAAAAGCGAGACGCCATAAGAGTAGCTACATTAGAGCTGTACCCAGAATTGGAGTTATATAAATACAAAACCCAATCAGCCTCACTTTATGGGGCCGAATTATGGGGCTATGCTGCTAAATGTGCTTTTACTACACTAGAGAATGTCTTTCTTAGGAAAATATTAGCAATTCCAAGGTGCACACCCTTACTCCCCCTTATAATGGATTTGGATATACATCGTACCGATGACGCGGCTTTACGACCTTTGTTGTATTGGATTTGCGTGTGGACAACAGACGAATTAGTAGACTATCGAGAAGCCCTAAAGGAAATTATTAAAATAAAAAATCGAACAAGGTTGATATGGTTGAACCATATTGGGAATTGGTTTGCAAAGTTGGGGCTAAGTCACTACTGGGCAGACCCGGAGTGCCTCTTCTTGCACTGTAAAAAGCTGCTAAAATAAAGATACTGGGAATTTGTCCTAAATTCAAAATTGCATAATCCGGAATTGGGGACTCTAACTCTCAAGTATCTTGGCATGAAGACAGTGAGCAGATTCGAATCTTTTATGGATGAGATCTTACCAACCTTAGATAAAACACTGTATTTAAAATTTAGGTATGGCATACTACAAGTCAAAGTAAATACTGCGAAATGGATGTGCAACGACGATAATGTAGGGAAGGATGATCTGGTTAAATGTGAACTGTGCAGCATTGGTGCCAAGGAAGATGAGGCGCATGTATTATTATTTTGTTCTGCTTACACACATCTCAAAAAGAAGTGGATAAAACCTATTTGTCGCCTCTTGGGCTTTAGACGGTTCAGCGAGGCGGAAAGAATCTTAAGAACTGAAACAAGCCAATCCATTGTTTTCAGTGTAAGCAGATATCTCTTTTCTGTGGAGATAGCAAGAAGGAGAAGGGGTTTTAAGCTTTAATGTTATATGGCTAGACTTTTAGCCGAATCAACATAATAGCTGGAGACGGGATGGGGAACCATGAGTTCGGGTCAGTACTGCCCAAAACTTTTAATACCATTAATATTAAATTTTGCTTAACGAAGTATTAATTGTATTGCATTGGTTGCACTTTTTTTCAATGAATGGTATAGGTTTTTATATTTGATACTGTATTTATTGTTTTAAAACTGCAAATGCCTCTGATTGATTCTCAATTGGCAATAATGGATTGTGGATAATATGGGTACGGAATTGGAAATTGATTTATGCTGCTTTATTGTTTTTAAACTGTATGTACATCTTTTATGGTTCATGTTTTAACCGAAATAAAAATATTATTGATTGAATAACAGCATGCTGCTCGTCTCATTTGATAACGACCTAGCTCAAATCAATCCTTGTCCCAGTCTTTAAAAAAGGTGACCTCCAGAATCCCGCATGCTATCGGCCTATATCACTGTTGGATTCCCTGGACAAGGTAGTGGGGCATATTATACTCAGTAGATTACACAACTGGGCCGAAGACAACAGAATAATTTCAGAACTACAGTTTGGCTTTCTTCAGGCAGATTCTAAATTTAAACATCCTTCTCCGGAAGTACACTCTAGCCAAGCAAGGTAGACTGAACTTTGTAGATCTTACAGCGGCCTTTGACTGTGTCATGCATGATAAGTTATGGAGGATCTTGGAGGACTTAGGCATGGAAAACCTCACTTTATACATTTGTTAAGGCAATTATATAGTGAAACACAGGCAAGGGAGAGGTTTGGGGCCAGTGGGGAGTGCATGGCCATGTTCAAATTACCGAGAGGGGTAAGAGAAGGTTGTGTGTTGGCTTCCTTCCTATTTACACTTTATATCAACGAACTGGGTTAATCCATATGAATGAGTGCAAGTACCAGCCACAAATTGGCAAGTGTCCCATACCAGCCCTATTGTATGCGGTCGATGCTGTATTGATGTCACACAACCAACCGGGGCTTCAAAGGGTAGTGACTAATTTTTCCACATTTATGCATAATTTGGGTCTTAGAATGAACACCTTAAAAACTTTTATCACGAAATGCAGGGGTGGTAGTACAAAATGTAGAGACATTTATATAGACAACAAAAAAGTTGAATTTACAAAAAGATTTTCCTACCTAGGTATCCTTTTCGATCAGAAGGGGACATGGTCTCAGGCGGTCCAAGCAAGAAAATTAATGTTCATGAAAGCCACAGCCACACTAGCTAATTTCTCTAGAAAGCTGAGTAGACCGCCGCCTCTAGAGGTATTACATATCTACCAGGCCAAATGTATCTTTACCGCTATGTGCGGTTCAGGCGATTGAGGCTATGTAGATTCACCGTTACTACAACTAGTCAAGAAGCAGAAGTTACTACTTGTGTAACGATGTATCTGTAAGAGACATTAGTTTGTGATAGATTCCTTACCTTAGAATATTCCCCAGGCGTCAGACTGGATCCAGAAAGTTTTTCTGCTCAGCAGTACACCTGCATGCAGGTAGGTGGCGTTGTGCAGCTCCGCATCCGTCACTGGCGTTGCGAGCGCCGAGATGACATCACGGAGACTACTTAGGTGCAACCCATGCGCGCTGACGTCATTTCTGTACACGACTTTCTGCACCGAAACGCAGAGCCATGCAAGAAACTGACCATTGGTGCATAAACTAGGACCCTAAAAAGGGGATGACCTTACCCCTAGAAATCAGTTCACAGAATGGGGAGGATGGGGGGGCGGTAAGGAATCTATCACTAACTAATGTCTCTTACAGATATATTGTTACGCAAGTAGCAACTTGTGCATCTGAAAGGGACACGTTAGTGATAGATTCCATACCTTAGAATAGAGACCCCAGCAATACCAACCCCGTAGGTGAGTCTGCGAACGGGATTACACCAAAAAGTCACGGAGCACAGAACGGCCAAAGAAGCCGTCTCTCCGGACCGCATTGTCAAGGCAGTAGTGCTTTGTAAACGTGTGCAGCGAGGCCCACGTAGGTGCCGGACAAATGTCCTGCAAGGGAACGCTGCGTCCCAAGGCAGTAGTGGCTGCAGTTGCTGTAGTCGAATGGGCACCAGACCCACAGGAGGCTCCTTCTTGGCCAAGGAGTAACATGCTTTGATGCAAAGAACGACCCACCTGGAAATGGTCCGTTTGTGCACAGCCCGACCTTTCTTGGCGCCCACGTAACCAACAAAGAGTTGATCATCCACCTGGGACTGTTGTGTACGCTGCAGATAGAAAGCAAGCACACGTTTTGGGTCCAGACGGTGAAGCCTCTCCTCTTCCCTGGAAGGATTTGGAGGAGGAAAGAAAGTGGGCAAAGTGATGGTCTGCCCGATGTGGAAGGGCGTGACAACCTTCGGCAAGAAAGAAGGACGGGACCTTAAAACCACAAACCATCAAAGGGAGCACACATCAGAAAAGTCAAGACAAGGTTTAAGTCCCACTGAGGCATTATTAAAGGCACAGGAGGAAACGTGTGTGTAATGCCTTTGAGGAAACGGTTAACAACGGGGGACTTGAAAAGAGAAGGCTGATCAGGAAGCCTCAGAAAGGCGGAGATGGCAGAAAGATAGCCTTTATAGTGCCCAGAGTAGAGTCCTGCTGGGCCAAAGACAGAAGAAACAGAAGAACCTCAGAAATAGGGGCAGAAAGGGGATCCACAGCTTTTGCTGTGCACCATGCCACAAATCTGTTCCATCGGTAGGTGTATACCGTCTTATTGGAGGGACGCCTGGCTGCCAGAATGACATTACAGACCTCAGGAGGAAGGTCAAAAGCCATCCACTGTCCCCCTCAATCTCCACGGATGGGGGTGGAGACAGCGCAGGTTCGGGTGGAGGACCGTCCTCTCCTGCTGCGACAGGAGATCCCCCCGAAGAGACAGTCAGATCGGGGGATTGATGCTCATACTGAGTAGCTCGGGATACCATACTCTTCGAGCCCAGTCTGGAGCCTCAAGAATAACTTGGCCCGGTCTCGCCTTATCTTCTTCAGTACTCTGGGAAGAAGTGGTATAGGTGGAAAAGCCAACAGTAGACCGCAACTCCACTCAGGACTAAAAGCGTCTCCAAGCCAGTGCCGCCTTGGAAATTCCAACGCGCAGAACGGATGACATTCGCGTTCTCTTCGGTGGCGAATAGATCTAACCAAGGCTCTCCCCAATGTAGAAAGAGACCTTGTATTACAACAGTACCACGGGTTTTTGTGCCCTACAAATAACATATACCACTAAGGGCCAGTATAACAGTGTAAAAACCCACATATTACAAGTACCCTCTCTGGTTTTTCTTTACATACATTTTTCTTTACATACATTCCTCTATAATAATTTCTCAAACTTTTGTATGTAAATTAAATATGTTATTTGACAGTGCTAGCAGGTCAGTGGCTAGGTCCATTTTGCCGTTTTTTTACGCGTGATAACGTTTATTATACAATGAAATGATTATACACGCAGCAGCGCTCCACGATAAATACATATATTCCAACATCCAGCACAAAAGGGTTAACTCTCGTGACAGTCGTTAACTATTCCACCGTGGTAACAGTTTAAACATAGTACCACACTAGTTGGTGCATGCGCAAGGCTGTGACGCCTACCCTTGGCTTGGTGGAGCGTTCAGACCGTCGCGCATGCCCAATGTTGAGTTGGCCCCTGCTGCGCCCGATTGGACGGCCCGGTGGATGGACCAACCTCCGCCGCGAATGAGTCGGCGGTCTGCGCATGAGCGAGGCAGTGACAACAGCCTCGCAGCGTGATATAGCAGAAGCACATGCGCGCATGCGCAGAATCAAGTCGCCGAGTGCCGCGCCTCGCTTCAACAGGTGTTTGTAATTTGCGTATGTCATACCAATTAGCGTGGGTATAAAAACGCGGTTCCTGCCGTCCATCGGTACCTCCCCTTCGGTTCAGGCACACTCCTGGAGGCACCGACGGACAGGTAAGGACGTTAGGAACCTGCTTTTGATCTGGACCCGCCAGCCGTCCTAGTCTACTATTGCAAATATCACCCATGCTAGCTGATTGAACCTGGGCTTAGCTTTGGAGCCTTGTAGCCTACCACAGACTACAACACTACAATTACTTGCAGGGGTCTATTTTGAGACTCTATAAATGTTTTCATAATTCCTAATTTTAATTCTGAACCCTATAAATTGGGAATATGATACAAATAAAATATCCCTAATGGAATGCAACCCTCTCAGTGTAGTGCATCGCTTTTTGACCTCATGGGCTTTCTTTGAACAACCAAGTATTTCTGTTTTTTGTACCCAAGCACATATCGAGATAGTGACAGCTATCATGTTCTGAAATTGTCCTTCTCCATATGTCTAATAGAGCGGGGCCTCTTTATCCGAACCGTTGCCGGGTGAGGTGAGGCTTACTTCCCACACAAAGCTGGGTAAGTGTATGATAGATTCATTACTTTTAACTGTATACAGATTATCTGCATGTGACTATTTACAATGCACAAGTTACAATTTGGCCATCATGAAATTGACTGGCCCATTGAGTTAATGAATGCCACAATTTGTGTTCACACATTTGTTTATAAGCACGTTGTTCCATTGTTGTCACAAAATTGTTCCTTTTTTTGATGTTTGCAGGAAACGATTCCTCGTTATACGGTTTTTTACGAGGATACGGTAGGGTGGTTCATCGAGCCACACCATTTCATTCTTTATAACCATGTTATAAATTTGTTTTGATTCAGTTACAACCTCTCACGCTTACTATGGTGTATGTTGCAGTAGCTAATAATCCAGCCTGGCCCTGAAGAATGCAGGTAAACTAATACCATAACTGCAGAAACATGCTGGCCTAGATCGTATATGCTTACTGTACAGTGATTTTTTTACACTGACATCACACTTTTTTATCTGGCGTCTTGGTAGATACTAATAAACATATTTTTCCACCTCGACCGTCATTTTAATCACCGTCACTTATCTTTCTGAGCACTGCACCCTTTCAGTACCACTCTCGGTGAGGACACATTTGCTTTCAGCATCAGGATCTACTGGCATCAAGCAATGACCTGTGGGCTTGGCCATATGAGAACCTGCTGATAAGGTCCTAGATGACGATGTTCCGCCATATGGGTGGGCTGATAGGACTTCTTTACATATGATGGTCCTTCACCGTTAGTTGTTACAGTGGTGTGTGATACTTCCTTGTGGCCACTTCTCTCTTTTTTTCGATTTTCTAGACCTTCAAGTTTTCTTGTTGTTTCAGAAAGAGACCTTGTGCCACGTCCGAGTTCAGACGCCATTCGTGATCCATCACGCACCAGCAGCTGATTTCGTCCACTGTGGCGTTCAGAGAACCTTCAAGGTGTTGAACCACCAAGGTAATGCCTTGATGTTCCAGCCATGTCCAGAGGCGCAGAGCTTCCTGACATAGGGCGGGGTGGGGTCGTGGACCCTGTTTGTTGAAGTACCACATGGCAGTGGTGTTGTCCATGAATACCAATCAATCAATCAATCAGTGACATTTGTAAAGCGCGCTACATACCCGTAGGGTCTCAAGGCGCTGGGGGGGGGGGGGGTGCCGCTGCTGCTCGAACAGCCAGGTCTTCAGCTTCTTCCTGAAGGAGAGGTGGTCTTGGGTCAGGCGCAGGTCGGACGGGAGGGAGTTCCAGGTCTTGGCGGCCAGGTAGGAGAAGGACCGTCCTCCTGTAGTCGCTCTTCGGATGCGGGGGACGGTGGCGAGGGCGTGGTTGGCTGATCGGAGGTGGCGTTTGGGAGCGTAGAAGTTGACTCGGCTGTTGAGGTAGCTCGGGCCTTGGTCGTGTAGGGCTTTGTGTGCGTGGGTGAGGAGGCGGAAGGTGATTCTCTTGTTGATGGGGAGCCAGTGAAGGTCTCTCAGATGTCCGGAGATGTGGCTGGATCGTGGGATGTCGAGGATGAGTCTGGCTGAGGCGTTTTGGATCCGCTGGAGTCTCTTCTGGAGCTTGGCGGTGGTCCCGGCGTAGAGGGCGTTGCCGTAGTCCAGTCGGCTGGTGACGAGGGCCTGGGTGACGGTCTTCCTGGTCTCTGTGGGGATCCACCAGAAGATCTTCCGTAGCATGCGTAGGATGTTGAAGCACGCCGAAGAGACGCTGCTGACTTGCCTGGTCATGGAGAGGGAGGAGTCCAGGATGAAGCCCAGGTTTCGTGCATGGTCTGTCGGTTTGGGTGCGGTGCCCAGGGCGGGAGGCCACCAGGAGTCGTCCCAGGCGGAGGGAGAGGAGCCCAGGATGAGGACCTCCGTCTTGTCCGAGTTCAGTTTCAGGCGGCTGGTCGTCATCCACTCGGCTACCTCTTTCATCCCTTCGTGTAGGTTGGCTCTGGCGGCGGCGGGGTTGTTGGTCAGGGAGAGGATCAGCTGGGTGTCGTCGGCGTAGGAGATGATGCTGAGGTGGTGTTTGCGTACGATGGCCGCGAGGGGGCTCATGTAGACGTTGAAGAGGGTGGGGCTCAGGGATGATCCTTGGGGGACGCCGCAGATGACTTCGGAGGCCTCTGACTTGTACGGTGGTAGGCGGACTCGCTGTGTTCTTCCGTCGAGGAAGGAGATGATCCATTCCAGCGCCTTGTCCTGGATTCCGATGTTGCTGAGGCGCCGTATTAGGGTGCGGTGGCAGACCGTGTCGAATGCCGCAGAGAGGTCTAGGAGGATGAGGGCCGCTGTTTCTCCATTGTCCATCAGGGCTCGGATGTCATCGGTGGCGGCGATGAGGGCGGTCTCGGTGCTGTGTTTGGCTCGGAAGCCGGACTGTGAGGGGTCGAGGGATCCGTTCGTCTCGAGGAAGGCGGCCATCTGCTTGTTGACGGTCTTCTCGATGACTTTGGCTGGAAACGGGAGAAGCGAGATGGGGCGGTAATTCTTGAGGTCGGTGGGGTCCGCTGTTGGTTTCTTGAGTAGAGCGCTGAGTTCGGCGTGTTTCCAGCTCTCGGGGAAGATGGCGGTGTCGAAGGATGTGTTGATGATGTCTCGCAGGTGGGGTGCGATGACAGCGTCGGCTTTGTTGAAGATGTGGTGGGGGCAGGGGTCGGTTGGTGATCCGGAGTGGATTGAGTTCATCGTGCGGATGGTGTCTTCTGTGCTGATCGGGGTCCAGGCGTGGAGGGTGGTGGTGGGCGGGGGTGGCTGGTCGGTCGTGGTGTGCGTTGGTTGGTTGTTGAAACCTGCACTACACTTCCCCTGACAGAGGGAAGGAATGCCTTCAGTGCAAGTCGGATCGCCCGCAGCTAGAAAAAGGTTGATATGGAGCCGGGACTCCCCAGGAGACCAGAGGCCTCTGATCTCCACCTCTCCCAAGTGGCCTCCCCATCTCAGGCGGGACACATCCTTCACCACTGTGTGCTCCGGTTGGGGAAGGGAGAGGAATCTGCCATTGACCCAATCGCGATACGTGAGCCACCACTGCAATTGTTTTGCAGTGCCCTCCAAGACCTGTACATGATCGGACAGGTTGCCCTGATGCTGTGCCCACTGGAACTTCAGGTCCCACGGCAGAGCCCGCATATGCCATCCGGCATGTTGCACTAACAGAATACAGGATGCCATCAGGCCAAGAGTCGGAGGGTCATCCTGACTGAAACCCGAGATAGAGACTGAAAGATTAGAATCATAGCCTGAATATCCCGGACTCACTGCTCGGGAGGATAAACCCGAAACTGCATCGAATCCAGAATCGCTCCGATGAAGGGGAGCATCTGAGAGGGACTCAGGTGCGACTTCGACACATTGATGGAAAACCCCAGCAAGTGCAGGAGGTCGGCCGTAGTCTGAAGGTGGGTGACGACTGCCTGGAGCAAGCACGCCTTCAACAACCAGTAGTCGAGGTAGGGGAAGACTGACACCCCTGACCTGCGTATATGAGCTGTGACCACCGCCATCACTTTCCTGAACACCCGAGGGGCTCTGGTAAGGCCGAAGGGGAGCACGATAAACTGAAAATGCTCCTGGCCTACCATGAACCGCCGGTAATGCCGGAGGGACGGCAAGACGGGGATGTGAAAGAATGCGTCCTGCAAGTCCAACGGTACCATCCAGGGTCGAAGGCAAAAAAGACCTGAGACAGAGTGAGCATCTTGAATTTCTCCTTCCGGAGAAACTGATTGATGTCCCGAAGGTCTAGATGGGGTGCAGGCCCCCTTTGTCCTTCTTGGAGACCTGAAAATAGTAGGAATAACAACCACAACCTACTTCTTGCCCAGGAGCGCACTCAATGGCCCCCTTGGCCAGGAGGGTCAAGATTTCCTGACAGAGAAGAGTCAAATGATCGCCCGAAATGCAGTGGTGCTGAGGCAGCATGGCAGGAGGGGAGGACAGAAAGGGGAGCGAATAACCGTGTCTGATTATCTGCAACACCCACTTGTCCGATGTGATCCCATGCCAGTGGTGGAGGTTGAGGCAAACCCTGCCACCCACTGGCGTGGGGTGGTCCCTGAAGCTCGAATTGCTTAGGAAAGGACAGCCTGGACCTCCTCAGAGCACAGAGGCAGAATCTCCGCCACCGAATCTGACACTGCATGGGAGTAACCGCCCAATAAGCAGGCGGTATTTACTGACCTCAACTCCAAACTGGCTGAGAAGAACAACCTCTTGCCATATTGGTCCAGCCTCTTAGAGTCCTTATCCAGCAGAGCCAAGGGAAAGGCACTCTGCGATGTTGAGGCCTGAATAATCAGGCTCTCAGGCGTGGGGTGAGTGGTCAAGAAGGCAGGATCACCAGGTGCAGTGCGATGACGTCTAGCGACATTCTTATCCACCGGTGCCCCCTAGGCTGTCCGCAACCAAGTACCCAGGACTTCGGTAGGGGCCTCATTGAAAGGCAGCAGTGGCTCCAACGACGTGGACGCCGCCTGGAGCACCTCCGTAAGGAGGTTGGTCTTAAGGGCGACCATAGGGAGGTCGAGATGGAGAGCCTCCATGGCACGACGCAGCACCATAGTGTAGGAAGCACCGTCCTCCATAGTAAGGGTGTCAGAAGACAAATCAAGTTCACCCGCATCTTGAAGGCCATCCACCCAATCCTGCTCGGAGTCACATCGCCCCACAAGGGATCCTTGGAGCTGTCCCAATCCTCATCCGGCTCTGGAGTATAAGGAGCCGGCCGCTGCGGCAGGGCCGGAGAAGGGGCAAGCGGCGCTGGGGGTGGCACCGGGAGCGGTGCCAGGAATGGCGCAGGCCGGGGCCAAACTGGAGCCACATCCCAATGTGGTTCCCAAGTCAGAACAAAATGGTCCGCGAACCGGGGCAGGGCCGGGATAAACAGCACCCAGTGCGGCACCTGTGGCAGAGCCAGGGGCGGTGCTGGGGCCAGAGCCAAGGGCAGCGCCAGGGCCGAGCAAGTGGTGCTGCACCTTGTGGTGCCAGGGCCGGAGCCGAGGGAGCTGGATCCAGTGGCTCTGAGGCTGGCACCAGGGGCAGTGCCGCCGGGCCAGCAGGATCTGGACATGGGACCACAGACCCGAGGGTTCACCGGCGGAAGCCCAGGGCCTGTAGGCAGTCCAAGGCAGCAAGGAACTCTTGCATCTGTTTGGGAGTCGCCAACAGACCCGGGTATAGCGGGTAGGCCACGGGACTCTCAGGCTCCGGAGGAGCCGCAGCGGATCCCCTGTCCCCCACGCCTGCCTCCGGGGAGCGACGGGGGACGTTGGAGAGCGAACACACTTCTTTGACTTCTTCTTATGATGTTGCTTACTGGAATCTGAAGGTGAAGACTTAGTCAAAGGAGTGACGGTTCCGGTCCAGCGAGCGGTACCGCGAAAGGCCCTTAGACCGGGAGCGGCGGTGGGAGGCGTGCCGGACCTCCAGCAACTTCCAGCGCCGCTTCTGCAAAGCCTTCGGGGCCATGGCACGGCAGTCCCGACAATCCAGGGAGTCATGGTCGTTCTCAAGGCAGTAGAGGCAGACATCATGGGGGTCCACCACTGACATATTACGGTGGCATGACCCACAAGACTTAAAGCCGGGCATCCCTACGTTCACCAGGAGATAAGAAATGGAGACAACAGTCCCAAAAAAGTGGTAAAAAAATGACCGAGGTACGGGCTCAATCCGGATCTGCGCTGTCGGCGCTGAAAAAGAAAGAACTGACGTCAGCGCGCATGGGTGGCGCCTAAGTAGTCTCTGTGACATCATCTCAGCGCTCGTGATGCCAGTGACAGACACGGAGCCGCACAACACCACCTACTGACACGCAGGGGTACTGCTAAGCAGAAAAACTTTCCGGATCTTGTCTGACGCCTGGGGAATATTCTAAGGTAAGGAATCTATCACTAAAATGTCTCTTTTTTATTACCTTTGTAAATTTTTTGTTGGCAGTCCCATCCAGTATATTTTCCTACGTATGTCATTCTGAACTAGGGTTGCCATTCATTTCTAACCTTATACAAACAGAACTCATCTTACTATTGCACAGGATCTGGATGATCACAAAACTAAATTTAATCGGGACATCTTAAAGAACAGTCTTAAGCTAGAGCAGGTTTTCACCATCCCATGGCTAAAATAGGTTAAAAATTTCATGAACAGCCTTGGTCATCCTGAATATTTTAATGACCCTTCTACTATGACTGCTGTCACAAGAAAAATATCTTAAGGGAAACTGTCTGAGATTATTGGACTTAATTCGACTTTACACAGAAATAGTGAAGCCAACTGTATTGGCGAACCAAATGATTCTAACCACCCATAGCATCCAGCCTTATCTTAAATTCATGCACGGCGGATACATTAAATTCCTACTGACCAGATTTAGACTAGGGATTATTCATAGATTAACAATTCTCCCTATTATGAATGATTGGTCCAGAGTCATGAGCAGGTGTCCATGGATGATGTTTCCCAACAATCAACTCTGCATGTCATTCTCTTTTGCAAATGTTACTCTGTACAAAGAAAAAGGTGTATTTTACCAATTTTCAAGTTACTCAGCCTTACACAATGTCGTCCTGCATTTACAGCCCTGCAATTTTTAGAGAATAATTATTTTACAAGGACATTATCTGTTAAAAAAAAATATATATATATTAAACGCAGAAAATACATTTTTATATGAATTTTTACAATACTCAACTTCTATTGTATGCATATAGAAAACCACCTCAACTTTTTGATTGTACTTTTTAAAACAGCTTTTAAATCGGTGATGATAAAAATGATGCACATTATTATGTGCTTTTATGATTTTCTTGAAATAAATCAAATAAAGCTTTGTTGAATTGAATTGGTAAATCGGTGCTAAATAATGGTAAATCTGGCCTGAATTTGTCCCCATCACACCCTTTATACATGTCAAGATATAAATCTTGTCTGCATACATTTTGAAATCAGAATTAAGGCTCAAGTGAGGATTTTTGTGGGAGAATGCAAACTCCTTGCAGAAGGGTCATGCAGTAGCAAATCCCCCGGGAGGCCATCTGGCCCGGCTGCCTTCCCTGGTAATATTTTTAAGATGGCATCCTGAACTTCTCGCTGGGAGAATGGGTCTACCTTAGAACCTGGCTTCACACAAAACTTACTTTGGGGTTCAATAGCTGGGGATATTGCCGAGCTTTCCAAACTATCCTCACAATATAAATTTAAAAAATGGGAATACCATTGCTGTTCGGTTATATGGTTTAAAATTGGTTCTACCCCTCTTCTGTCAAGAGCATTAATCAATTTCCAGAAAATAATGGAATTTTTCCCATGAGCTGCAGCCTTAAGCTGCTGCCAGTGCTCCTCCTCCCAATCTTTCTTTGCTAATATTATACTATTGGAGTACTCCTTTCTGGCTACTAGGACAGCGACAGTGTCCTTGCTTTTTATCGCTAAAGCAATTGCTTTCCTTTTTTCCCTGCAATTTGCCGTATACCAGGGATTGCTCTTAGAGGATTCACGGTTGAACCGTGAATTCACCCGGGGCTCTTTGCAGAAAAAGACTCCTAATTTAGTTATTACGTTTTTATAGGAGACTAGTAGGCTACGTCCGGCGTTGTTAAATTTTGCTGAGACCAAAGCAGTAAGGCTGCGGGTTTCTACTGAGACTTATTCTTTGATATTTTGGAGTTTCTCCTCATCACACTTGACCACATTCCATTTTAATTTCCGATTATCATTTGAAGGGAAAACTTCTTTGGTAATCATCTCTGGTTTTCCACTAGTATCAATCCCTTTTACCCAATGGATTTCCATACATAATGGATTGTGATCACTATCTGATGACTGCCTAACCTCCATATCAATTAGGTCAGCCCAAGATTGTATATCTAAAAGAATATAGTCAATTCGAGAAGGGCAACCTAGCCTATTATAGGTCATTGCCCCATCACGATCCGACGTGGTCCGACCATTAAGAGCCCGTAAGTTGTGTTCTAATACTAGAGCATTTAGCTGGATTGCTCTGGCTGTCCATTTCTTAATGGGTGTAAGAGTTAGAGGAGGAATAGTCTGTCTACAATCCTCTGAGTTGAAACCCAATACCTCTTCATTGTCTAGGGGTTCATAAGTACAATTAAAATCTCCCCCTACCAGTATTTTAGATCTGGGAAGAAGATGTGATAACCTCACATCTAAGAGCTCTATTGTTGGGGAGGAAAGCCTGCCCTGAAGGCCTCTAGCATAAATACAAAAAAGTAAAGGTAAATCCCCCAGACTGATTCTTAAGAGTGATGTACAAAATGTCGTTAGAATATATTTTGTGGGAGATAACAGTACAATTCAAAGTCACCTTCACCCATATAAGCAGGCCACCAGACGGACGACCTTTACCCACCGAAACTGCAGGAGTAAAAAAGGTTGAATAGCCGTTTTTATATTTCGGGGAGAGACACCAGGTTTCTTGGAACATACATATATGGAAAGTATTAATAAAGTCATTCCAGTCTGGGTTGGCAAGATTTTTCTTTAATCCTGCTATGTTCCATGACAAAATGTTAATTGAAGTTGGGGCTGCAGAAGGTTCCCTGGTTACAACTAACGTGCTGGATCCAGTTCTCCTATACCTTCACTAACGAATCCAGTGTTAACTCTACCATCCATGGCTTAGTTGGATTGTTCCCCAGGGGTGGCTGACACCTCTCCCTTCCCCGATCGTCCAGAAGACTGGGGTGGGAGTTCCCTGGTTACAGCTAAAGTGCTAGGTTCCAGTTCTCCAGTACCTTCCCTAATGAATCCTGTGTTAACTGTCCCATCCACAGCTAAATTAAATTGTTCCCCAGGGGTGACTGACACTTCTCTCTTTCCAGATCGTTCAGAAGACTGGAATGGGAGTCAATCAACTCCCTCCAGACCACTGAAGCGAATGTAACAAGGGATAGGATAATTAAGCTGGGGGCCCAGCCATTCCTCATTAAACCGTTTACCACCAATGAAGGGCCTCCCTGCCCCTCTTCGTATTACATTCCAACCTCCGTTGTCGTCCATGCCCCAATTACTAGGGTACTGCCTCCCCAGATGTTCGGGTCTCATCCTACCTCTATCATGGTTAGGGGCCCTCAACCAGCTCCACCTATTATCATAATGTTCCGGGGACATGTAGAAATATGACAGGGGTTTAACCTTGATTGTTGAATCGTTTTTACATCGGGACCGAGCGAATATACTCCACTAATCGTGGGTCTTCAAATGTAATCACAACACAGTCTCCCTGTAGATTTTTCTTATTCTCTCCTACCCATGGGGTTCTCTCCACCATAAGCATTTTATTGTTAATATTAGGAGGAGGAGGAAATTTTCTATCTAGCCAATGGCAAACTTTATTTTTAATTGCCCAAAAGGGTTCAGAAGTAGCAGATGCAAGCTCCGGGCTGCCTGTTAAAACTAGCACATAAGGGCAGGTGTCAGGTGGTAGACTAATATTCCGCCGTACCCTGGGCTTCTCTAACTGAGATGGTAGGGGATTAGAGGCTGGAATGGTAGAGCCTGCTGCTTTCTGGGGTTTTGTAGAGGCAGTGAGCGCTGGCAGGATAGAACCATCTTTATTACCCTTTTGGACGGTAGTTTTAGGAGGGCGTTTCTTGGAGGTGGGGTTAGGTCCTACAGATTGGGTCTTAACCAGGGATGAAGGTTTATCAGTTGGGACAGGAGTATCGGAAGCCCCTTGTACGTTATTTTCCCCCTTAGGATTTCGTTCCTGGCGGAGGGCCTGAAGTTGATGTTCTATACCTTGGAGTCTAGTCTCCAGGGGCAAAAGTAAAGATCTAATAAGGACCGTTAGGGAATTTAAGAGTGGAGCATTCTGGTCCTCTAAGTCTTCTGAAGATTCATTAGAACTACTATTGTCAAGGATAGTGGCCAGGCTAATATTTGAGACTGTATCATCTGGAATACCCATTGGCAGGTGGTGAGATTCGCGTTGTGCCTTTTCTTTCCCTGCTTGTGCTCCCATGGAAACCCTCCCCTCCTCATTGCTGCTACTAGGACAAGCCATATTTACCGAGCAACCCAACATGTCTTGGTTAGTTGTAATTATGCTAGTCACCTGAGGGGATGTTTGGTTAGGGGTAAGAGCTACACCTTCCACTATGCCCCCTTCGGTTTGCGTGTTCACTCTGTGGACAATAGCAGATGTAACTAATAGGTTGTTAACAAGGGGGGGAGATGTTAAAGATGATAATAATACGGGCGCGGGAGATGGGTCTATACGGGGTAAATGGGGCCCTATGGTATTGAGAGACACAGGGTTAAATTGCGTCAGGAGTGGGTCAGAATTACTCAAGGTTTAGTTGGAGTACGAGCCGAGGCTATACTTCCTAGTGACGACCTTTTAGCATGTAGAAGGTCTTGTGAAACACTCCTTTCCATGAGGACAATACCCTAATCAATTAAGGTGTTAGTATGTAAAATAAAATGATCTAAGGTCCTAGTGAGATTTTTGGTTTTGTTTTTAGCTCCAGCCGCAGCCTGACTGCGGGTTTCACGGGTAGACATGACTTATTTTAAAAAGTAGACAATGCGACAGTCAACAGGAAACACAAACAGATTTAAACCACACAAGAAGCAAAAGCCTCAATGTTCCTAGGTGCAGTATGGGAGACAACTAGGCCAGCAAAAAAAATACGAAGGGATCATAAACAGTCCTATACAAAGTAAAGGCGAGATAAATACCGAAGACAGGCTTAAGATAATAAAACCTGCAAGGGGCCAAGGCCAGTCCAGTCTCTGCGATCCTCGGAGGGCCTCAGAGGGCCCGCCCTTTGTCCGGGTTTCGTCCCGAGTTGCGTCCCGCACACGCGTCCCGCTAACGCGCACTGGGACCGCCTAAAGTACAGGATAGAGGCTGAAGGGGAGGGGACACGGGAAGAGGCGGCAGGTGTGCGGGATGACAGAACGCACTGCCTGGTGGGCCTCGCAGTCCCGGTCTCCTGTTGGTTCAAACACGGGTGCTATTGATATTCCAGCAAGGGCAGCTCAGCTCCTTAAGATGCGGCGAGGCAGGAATCCACGTCCAAAAACCGACTGCGAGTGGCCCCCGCGGAGCGGGGGCCGTGAGTCGTGTTTTATCAGGCCAGGTAACAGAGTCAGCAGAGGGGAGGAGACACAGGAAGAGGCGGCAGGTGTGCGGGATGTCAGAACGCACTGCCTGGTGGGCCTCGCAGTCCCGGTCTCCTGTTGGTTCAAACACGGGCGCTATTGATATCCCAGCAAGGGCAGCTCAGCTCCTTAAGATGCGGCGAGGCAGGAATCCAAGTCCAAAAACCAACTGCGAGCGGCACCCCAACCGACTGCGAGCGGAGTTCTTATAGTCCATGGGGGCGTGCCTAAGTACATGTCATGATGGGGTATGTAGTTTGTTTACTGTTATTGAATGAAAAATACGTATTTTCATTGGCTGCTGTGAGTTTCAGTAAAAGAAATGAGAAGCATAATCCTCGCCTCCGTGTCCTTAATATAATTGAAAATTCTTGGCACAAATGTTAGCAAACATTTGATCCCAGATACGTCAGGTATTGTTGGTAATTCTGGAAATGAGAATACTGTGGTAATCCTAGCAGGACCCGAGTGGCCGTAAGGAAAGTCCGTCATCCCCTATATGTTTTGCTTTGTGGACTACTTATTTTTTTTATTTATTATGTCGTCCGCTTCACTTGCAGCAATGCATATACATTTTGTGGTGCGAAACTTTGGAGCATGGGCTCTCTGCAGCCCAAGATAGAAAGGGAAAATCCTTCAGCTGCACGTTATGTTCTTTTCTTTTGCAGGGCATGGTTTGTCTGTTTTTTTTTTATAACTTACAACTATTCAGCATGGTGCCCATTACAGGAGCACCGTGCTTTCAGCTTCAAAGCTCCATCTCCTCCTCTCTAAATGCTTTGACGCATTCTATTGCAGATTTTTCTCTCAAACACCCCCATTTTACCGTATTGGGAGATTTTAACCTCCATATTGATAATCCTACTTGCTCACAAGCCTCTTCCCTGCTAGAAACTCTACATGGACTCACCCTGCCCCAATTAGTTTTAGGCCCGACCCACATAGCAGGTCATACACTTGACCTCATCTTCTCCAATCATCCTGGCATCTCCACCCTTCCCCCGACTCCTATGACTTGGACTGATCACTTTCTTATCCCATTTACCATCACGGCCCCTTCCCCTCCGCCCCCACCCCCCTTAACAGAGTCAGAGGTCGTAAATGGGCCAAAGTAACCTGTGATTCCTTGGAAGCCCACCTTAATTTTCAACTCAATCAGCTAGAAGATCTCGACACAGAGACTATTAGATTTAATTCGACCCTCTTCGCCGCTCTTGACTCTGTTGCCCCTCTTGTTCCACTTACTTCTTCCAGATCACGTCCCTCGGCCCCTTCGTTTTCCCCTATGCTTCGTGAGGAAAAAAGCAAGTGTAAGTAGTTGGAATGCAAATGGAGACAGGATTATGACCCTCTAGCCAAACTGGCCTATAAATCGGCCCGGAACCATTTCCACAAATTGAAACGTTCCTCAATGAGAGCTTACTTTTCCACTCTCATTCAACAGGCGCATAACTCCTCCAAAACTCTTTTCTCCATCGTGAAAGACTTTGTAAACCCCCCGGCCTCGAAATACCAATGTATCCCCACTCAAGATCTGTGTAATGGACTCTCAGATTACTTTCAGGAGAAAATAGTCAAACTCTCCTCCACTTTTGCTACGGCTCCTCCCAACCTCCTTGAAGACATTTCAGGTTCTATCCCCTGTTCTTTCAACTCCTTTAGTGAGCTGACCCCGGACCTAGCGCTGTCTCTGCTACACAACGTAAAGTCTGGTTCCCCTCTGGACCCAGTCCCGGCCAAAGTCATGGGCATTCTTGCCCCTATTCTAGTAAATCCGTTTCTCTCCATCTGGAATACCTCCCTGTCTTGCGGCCAGTTCCCCTCAGTGTGGAGCAGGCCAGGCTAATCCCCATACTGAAAAAACCCGGTGCTGACCCACTGCAATTTAGCAACTATCGGCCCATATCGCTCTTGCCCAAACCCGCCAAGATTCTGGAGAAGGTGGTACAGAAACAGTTAGCGCAGTATCTAGAATCAAACCAGCTTCTACACGACTCCCAGTCTGGCTTCAGAACCGGTTACAGCACTGAGACGGCGCTGGTAGAAGTCTCTGAGATCATCAGGGAATCAGTGGATAGGGGCGAGGAGGCCATGCTGGTCCTCCTCGACCTATCCGCTGCATTTGATACTGTATCCCATAATATACTTGCCACCCGTTTACAACAGCTAGGAGTAGGTGGGACAGTACTGGCCTGGACTAAATCTTTTCTGTCCAGTCGATCTCAGAGGGTTACGATGCACCCATTTGAATCTGAGGATAAACCCCTCCTGTGCGGAGTGCCCCAGGGTTCTGTCTTGAGCCCTCTATTGTTTAATGCCTATGTGGCCCTTCTTGCCAAGGTATTTGAGTCTTGGGGTGTCAGGGTGGTCACTTATGCTGACGATACTCAGCTTGTTTTCTCCTTTAGAGACCGCTCTGACTCCCTCTTTTCAAACTTCAGAAACTGCCTTGGCAATATCTGCATCTGTAGAGGGATGAGCTTCGGTGCATGAGTGTCTCAGGGTTGGGGCTTCTCAAACCCCGGTGTACAGCTTCGAGGGTCACTCGTGGGCTGCACGGTCAGCGTCTCATGGTCTTTTCAAGATGGCGTGCCCCACGCTTCCGGTCGCCTCAACAGGTCTCAGCTCTGCAGGGACTGTGGATCTGGCTGTAAGAAAGCAGGCAAGCTTAATCTCGTTGATCTCTGTTGCTCGAGTTCCGGCGGGAACTGCAACAAAGCAGACGTCAAGGTGCTGGATGGTGCCTGTTTGCACAGGGTGGTCACTCCTTGACCACAAGGGAGATTCTTCAGTCTTCTACGTTGAGTAGGATGTCGAAGGGTCCAGAGTTTCGTTTCAAATGTTTCATCAGGATAATCCGAGTGCGTTGGCACTGCTCCCATTCTTATACCAATCTAGAGGGCTGGATTACCTGCTAGGTCCCCTCCTATGGGTGGGACCCAGAAAGGGGGTGGATACACCCCTTTCCTTTGATCCAGGCCGCGCTGGGACTGGGGCTGGTGTGCCCCAGAACCAGTTTGGCCGGATTATGCAAGGGGCAGCCTTGTGCTCCCCAGGCAGTGTCTGGTTTCTTTCAAACCTTCCTGCTACAATCCACTATCTCCTGTCTGGGGTGGTGTGACACCTCCCTGTGACAGGAAACCCTTTGTCCAGGCCTCCTCTGCTGAGTTTCGGTCGGCAGCAGGAGGTCAGACTTGTGTCTGTGGCAGAAGCATCCATTTTGTGGATCTGAGGCTCTTTTAAAAATCAACCGTGTTGCAGTAAAGTAACATGTCTTGTCCCTCTAGAGGGGTGGAATGCTATCCCTGTCGACAGAACTGTTGAGGGGATAGTATTCCAAATCGTATGACACCTTACACGACATGTTTTGATAAAGCCAAACCAAAGTTGCTATATAACCGCGAGGATTATAAGGCACCTAATAGTATATGGTTTGGCATTATCCCAGAACAGCTTAGGGCATTGTTCTCGACAGCTGCAGACAGGCTCAGCTCATGCCAGAGCTCCATCTCACATTAAACCACGTACTCCAGGATTGATGAGGCCTTCCATAGGAGTGCCTCACAGATTTATATGTGTCCAGATATAGGTATACTATATCTAAGCAAGGGGTGATTAAACCAACTTGCCCCAGCTGAGTGATCAGCCAGTTGTGTCAATTTAAGAACCTGCCAGGGGTGGCAAAAGATATGCTGCAGCCCCTGGTAGGCCTTGGTGGCACCTATGGCCTGAGCACCTATAGTGCATGGTACAGGGGCTGACAAGGAGTCCATTTCCAATTTTGGTATGTACCTATAGCACATGTATTATGAATTTAGAGAGAGAACAGCAGGCTTGGGTCTGATTAGCAGGCCCACAGCCTCAGTAAGTCGAAAACCAGTGAAGCAAAATGCAAAAATTGGGGTGACCATAGGATAGCAGACCCTACTCTCCTACACAACCCCCCCCCCCAAACGCAGGGATATTAAACTTAACCTTGACCAGATAAGTCTTCGTGTTCTAAGTGGAAGTACCTGGAGAGACCATCTGCATTACCATGGTCAGTCCCTGGGCGGTGCTCCACTGTAAAGTCCAACCCCTCTAGGGAAATGGACCACCTGAGCAGTTTGGGATTTTCACCCTTCATCTGATTTAGCCACAGATGGGCTTATGGTCTGTCTGAATTAGGCAGTGAGTTCCAAACAAGTATGGCCTCAACTTCTTCGGGGCCCAAACCACAGCAAAGGCCTCCCTCTCAATAGCTGACCAACGTTTCTCCCTGGGGGTCAGCCTTCTGCTAATAAAAGTAATGGGCTGGTCATGACCATCTGTATTCAGTTGTGAAAACACAGTTCCCACCCCCAACTCAGAAGCATCTGTTTGTACAATGAACTGTTTGGAGTAGTCAGGACTCTTCAGGATAGGTGCAGAGCACATGGCCTTCTTCAGGTCATCAAATGCCTTTTGACAGCTAACTGTCCACTGAACCTTTTTGGGCATCTTCTTGGATGTCAAGTCATTCAATGGTGTCACAATGGACCCATAGTTTTTCATAAATTTTCTGTAATACCCAGTCAGGCCCAAGAAGGCTCTGACTTGTGTCTGGGTAGTTGGAGGAGCCCAGTCCTCTATGGTCTGGATCTTTCTCTCCAATGGTTGAACCTGACCCCCACCTACTAGGTGGCCCAGGTACACAACCTTGCTCTGCCCTATCTGGCATTTGGTAGCCTTGATAGTCAGGCCTGCCTTTTGCAGGGCCTCCAGAACCTTCTTCAGGTGGATCAGGTGATCCTCCCAGGTGGAGCTAAAGACAGCAATATCATCTAAATATGCTGCACAAAAGTCATCCAACCCAGCAAGGACGTGATTCACCAACCTTTGGAAGGTGGCAGGTGCATTCTTCAAACCAAAGTGTCAGGTTTACTCCACGGGATCCAGTCGATGCAAATATGGTTCCACCTCCAAATGTCACCAACACCCTGAAGTGTAAACACAGGGTGTTCGAGCCATTAGGCGAGGGAGAAAAATAACAAACTAAAATAAAAAATGTGGGATGGGTAAAGGTAGGGTCAGCAGGGAAAGGACACCTGTAACAGAAGACAAGACAGGCATCAGTGAAGTGCTGTTCTAACATGCAAGGCTACTCTCATATAGTCTCACTAGATAACCAAGGAAATAGACAAGTACCTGAGCATAAAGAAAACACGACCTTGGATAGAAAATACTATAGCCCTTCTGCCACAATCTGTGAGGAAGGCCTAAGGAACACATAAACATATAGTTAACGAACACACTCCTGTCGTACCAAACACACTCACGTTATACTAAGACACCAAATCCACTACTCACAACATACCACAAACATGGTAGAGGACTCAATGTACAAGGGGTGTCCCAAATCGTCAAAGCAATGATGTAAGTTCCAACACAAGGGAAGAGGGAAACGGTAGTGTGTAGGAAGCAAGAACTACAACACTCCGCTCTCCAATTAATGACCCAATAGAGATACTTGGTTAATGTCAAACAGAAAAACGTAGTTGCGACCACCACTGGATTCTGCCAACAACACAACCCACGGTGAACTATACAAAGAGAACTGGGGTTACCTGTAGTTACCTCACTACATGCCCAGCTATTTAGTTCCTTGTACAATACACAGTTTACAACGGAGACGCGTAGTTGTACTTACTACCACGCCCCGCTTTTGTAGTACAATAACGATCCCCGGTGTTTACGGTAACACGTGGTTTCGACCGCCACTGTGTTCCGCTACACACAATTTAGCCAAGAAGGAAATCAGCAAAGGTAACGTCTGTTAGCAACAGTCACAGAACTTCCCTGAGCACTCTGTTCAGGAAGTAAACAGCTGACCGCATAGGCGGCCAAAGAGATCAGAACGGCAATACCTGTGGATGCGTGAAGTCCGTCTACCGCCGAGGGCAGAACACGGAAGCGCTCCCCACTGAGCCTCAGGGGGGGGAGGTGATAGTCCACAGGAGACACGAAAGACAGGCATGCAGAGCGTCCGCTCTCACGCCGGGTGCAGATCCAGAAGCCAGAATAACGCGCAACCGGAAGCGCGTCTGGTCCCAAGATAAACTTCCTGCGAGACTCCCGCCTACTCATGGGAAATGTAGTTTCCTAGTGTGGTAGGCGCTATGGAGCGGCGAATCCTGACAGTACATCCCCCCTCCCTATCGCCTCCTAGGACCAGGGCGCAGGGGGCATCTACGGTGAAAAGCACGTACAGCCGCCGGGGCGTGAATGTTCCCCACAGGCTCCCATGAATCATCCTCCACCGAGTAGCCCTTCCATGATACCAAATACCAAAGGACGCCCCTACACAGTTTGGAGTCCTTGATACACCGTACCTCGTATTCAGCCCCAGCATCCCGAAGCACCGGAGGGGTGGCCATCCTTCTTGCCGAATGAGCTGGTTTCAGCAAGTGACAATGGAACACTGGATGTATACGCAAAGAACCAGGCAGTTTCAATTTGAAAGCAACAGGGTTGATACGTTTCACAATGGTATAAGGCCCAATGTATCGTGGATGAAACACACTACGCAATTTGAACCGAATGTTGCGAGTCGACAACCAGACCTTATCACCAACCTGGAACGAGGGGCCCTCCTTACGATGTTTATCCTCCCATTTCTTGAACACTGCTTTAGCCTTCTCCAGATGCGCCCTGACCTTCTTGTGCAGAACACGGAGCTTCCGTACTTGTCCCAAAACCGTAGGCTGTCGAGACACTTCCTCAGGGATGCGCACAGGAAGGATGCGTGCATCAAACCCATAGTTAGCATGGAAAGGTGAGATCCCCACAAAACAGTGCCAGGCGTTATTATAAGCCATTTCGGCCATCCATAACAGGGAAACCCAAGACTCCTGGGCATCCTCAGCAAAACACCGCAGATATTTTTTCAATGTTTGATTTAACCGTTCTGTCTGCCCGTCCGTCTGTGGATGGAAACTGGTCGAGAGGGAAGACTGTATGTGCAATGCCTGACACCACGCCTTCCAGAACCTCGCAATGAACTGGGGGCCCCTGTCAGACACTATAACCTCTGGGACTCCATGTAGTCGTATGACGTTGGTTAGCAACAATTGAGCAGTCTGCCCAGCGGTTGGTAAGTTGACACATGGTATAAAGTGGCCTAACTTAGTGAGGCTGTCAACGACCACCAACACAGCCGATTTGCCCTGATCAAGAGGGAGTCCTGTGACGAAATCCAGACTTATGGTCTGCCAAGGCTTCCTTGGGGAAGGCAACGGCATCAACAACCCTTTTTTCTGTCCGGTTGTGGATTTAGCCCTGGCGCATGTCTCACACTGCCCAATCCATACAGGGACATCGGTGTTAACTGACTCCCACCAGAAATGCCGTTTCATGAGCCGCATGGTTTTTTGTACCCCCTGACGTCCTGCCAAAGGGGACTCATGACACCACATGAAGGCCTTTTTTCGCAATGCTGGAGAGGGAAGAAACAATCTGTTATCTTGAAAAGGCAACCCATTCACCAAAGTGCGATTTCCCCCATATGTGGCCCAACCGACCCAGGCATCATGATTCTTTGCTTGTCGGACAAGGTCCAAAAAGGTATTGGCCTGTATTGCGCAAATCACCTTCTCGGGACTGACTATTGACGCTTTAGCGTCTCCATTGTCCTTCTCCTCCGACTGGTCTCGTCGGGATAGGGAATCGGCTTTCAGATTGTCCGTCCCTGGTCTAAAGGTAATGGTGAAGTCGTATTCCGCAAAGAAGAGCATCCACCTCATCTGTCTTTGCGTGAGGTGCTTTGCGGTCTTCATATACTGCAGGTTGCGATGGTCTGTATAGACGGTGACAGGGGATCTAGCCCCCCAAAGGTATTGTCTCCATTCCTGAAATGCTTGTTTGATAGCTAGCAGTTCCTTCTCGGAGATGGTATAGTTCTGTTCGGGAGGGCTTAGTTTTTTGGACGGATACGCCACAGGGTGGAGCTGACCGGTGTCCTTATCCCTTTGGGACAGTACTGCTCCTATAGCTTCGTCGGAAGCATCCGCTTCAACAGCGTAAGGATGTTCCGGTCTAGGATGTGCCAGAATTGGAGCCGTTGTGAAAGCCTCTTTTAGATACTGGAATGCCGCTGTGGCTTCGGGGGACCACGCAAACTGCACACCTTTACGTAACAGTCTCGTCAAGGGGACTGCTACTTAGGAGAACCGCGCAATAAATCGGCGGTAATAGTTGTCGAAGCCTAAAAACCTTTGCACGTCCTTCACACAGGTAGGGGTAGACCACTCCCGTACCGCCTGTACCTTTCTATCTGACATCTGCAGTCCCTCGTGGCTTAGCATGACTCCTAAGAACTCAACCTTGTCCACACTGAATTCACACTTGCTCAACTTGCAGAACAAACGGTTTTCTCTCAATCTTTGGAGCACCTCAGTTACATGTCGTGTGTGGTCCTTGACGTTTTCCGAGTAAATCAGGATATCATCGATGTATACCACAGCACTGATATCCACCACATCCTTCAAAACGTCATTCAAAAAGTATTGAAATGCCGCTGGGGCATTGCACAGCCCGAACGGCATCACAGTGTATTCGTACAAGCCGTATCTCGTTTTGAAGGCGGTTTTCCATTCGTCCCCCTCGCGGACACGGACCAAGTGATATGCCCCCCTTAGGTCCAATCTGGTAAAAACCTTGGCATACCGTACTTGGTCCAGCAAAACAGAGATAAGCGGCAGTGGATATCGATTTCTGATGGTGTTTTTATTCAGCATTCGATAATCCACACAGGCCCTTAAATCTCCGTTGGCTTTTTTGATGAAAAAGAGGGGCGAGGCAGCAGGGGACCTGGATGGGCGAATAAAGCCGATGTCCACATAATGGTCCAAGTACTCCTTCAAATGAGTAGTCTCAGGGTCGGACAATGCATAAACCCTACAGGAAGGTATGGTGGCTCCCTCCACTAGATCAATCCTACAATCATAAGGCCTATGTGGAGGGAGATTCTCAGCCTGACTTTCGCTGAAGACATCCCTGTAAGCCCTATACTCCAGGGGTAGACACACATCTTTCTCTGCTGCTGTTGCTACCACCAAAGGAAGAACAGACGGAGAGAACCCGGCGCCCTCTTCCATATGTTTTTTACATTCCTCAGACAAGAAACGGATCGACTTCTCCTTCCAGTCGATTGAGGGATTATGATGACTGAGCCAGGGCATACCGAGAATTATCTCGTATTGAGGATCTTCAATGATGTTAAGCACCAGTTCTTCCCTATGCCTGCCGTCGATTACAGCAACGGAAAGTGTTACCCTCTCGGTTTGTTCCGTGATGAGGCCAGATATTAGTGGTTTTCCATCAACCGCCAAGACTTCCTCAGGGGTGTCTCTGGGTACCCTGTCTATAGACAAAGAGGTCACAAGCCCGCTATTGATGAAATTCCCTGTGGCCCCCGAGTCTATCATAACCGTGACATTGTATACCTGTAACTGACATTCCAGCCTCATGGGCAACAGTATGTGGGATTCAGATTCACGTAGTGTTAGCACCGTTAACGATGGCACCTTCCAGGGCTGTGGTTCCTTCTGGTCTCTCTCTCCCTGAGCACCAGCTTCCTCTAGAGCGTTGCCCGCGGCTATGGCTACTCTTTTATTACGAGACCATGACCCAGTGTTTCCGGATTTGGAAGGGCAGTCCCTTACATAATGACCCTTTTTGCCGCAGTACAGGCAAAGTCCTGCAACACGACGACTCTCCTTTTCTTCCCTGGTTAGTGGGGACCGAACTGCACCGATTTCCATCGGTTCAGGTTGTGCATCTGCAGAAGGCAAAGGCCTACGTGGACTCCATTCAGAACGGGGAGGGCCCCTGTCCCATCTTCTCCTATCCCCTCCTCTGTCTGTCATTCTACCATCCAGTCTCAGAGTCAGATTCACCATATCTACGCAAGTGGTTGGTTGAGGATCAATCTGAGCAATGACGTCTTTAAGACCATCCCTCAAACCCTGGTAGAATAAGGACATTCTTTTTTCCTCCGGCCACGAAGTTTCAGACACCAGTCGGTTGAACTTAGTAAGGTACGTTATCAAATCCGACCGCCCCTGCCTTAATTCCAGGAGTTCTCTATCTGCACTGAAGGTGGTTGCCCTTCGATCAAACACCTTTTCGAATTCAGTTCGGAAAGTTGCCCAATCTGAGAGCATTGGATCGTCGTTCCGTACCAACGGTACAGCCCAATTGGCTGCATCCCCTGTCAGGAAAGAAATCGCAAAAGCTACCCTGGAATGGTTGTTAGGGAACGAGGCAGGTTTACATGAAAAGTGCAACATGACTTGCGTTATGAACGCCCGAGTTTTGGTTGGATCCCCGGAATACCTCTCCGGACTAGCTAGAGGGATAGGGGGAGGAACCGTTACTTGAACCTGAGGTACCGAGGTAGAAAAGGGATTCCTAGATAGCTTATCTACTTTTTCTCTGAGAGATGCGGCCTCTGCTTTAGAGGAGGCAAGCTCCTGCTGCACTAAAAGCAGAGCCTGCAGAACATCCTCCATGGTGGCCATATTGCAACAACTGGACCGGGCAGAGCAACGTTCGTGGGTGCGTTATTCTGTCAGGTTTACTCCACGGGATCCAGTCGATGCAAATATGGTTCCACCTCCAAATGTCACCAACACCCTGAAGTGTAAACACAGGGTGTTCGAGCCATTAGGCGAGGGAGAAAAATAACAAACTAAAATAAAAAATGTGGGATGGGTAAAGGTAGGGTCAGCAGGGAAAGGACACATGTAACAGAAGACAAGACAGGCATCAGTGAAGTGCTGTTCTAACATGCAAGGCTACTCTCATATAGTCTCACTAGATAACCAAGGAAATAGACAAGTACCTGAGCATAAAGAAAACACGACCTTGGATAGGAAATACTATAGCCCTTCTGCCACAATCTGTGAGGAAGGCCTAAGGAACACATAAACATATAGTTAACGAACACACTCCTGTCGTACCAAACACACTCACGTTATACTAAGACACCAAATCCACTACTCACAACATACCACAAACATGGTAGAGGACTCAATGTACCAGGGGTGTCCCAAATCGTCAAAGCAATGATGTAAGTTCCAACACAAGGGAAGAGGGAAACGGTAGTGTGTAGGAAGCAAGAACTACAACACTCCGCTCTCCAATTAATGACCCAATAGAGAATACTTGGTTAATGTCAAACAGAAAAACGTAGTTGCGACCACCACTGGATTCTGCCAACAACACACCCCACGGTGAACTATACAAAGAGAACTGGGGTTACCTGTAGTTACCTTACTACATGCCCAGCTATTTAGTTCCTTGTACAATACACAGTTTACAATGGAGACGCGTAGTTGTCCTTACTACCGCGCCCCGCTTTTGTAGTACTATAACGATCCCCCGTGTTTACGGTAACACGTGGTTTCGACCACCACTGTGTTCCGCTACACACAATTTAGCCAAGAAGGAAATCAGCAAAGGTAACGTCTGTTAGCAACAGTCACAGAACTTCCCTGAGCACTCTGTTCAGGAAGTAAACAGCTGACCGCATAGGCGGCCGAAGAGATCAGAACGGCAATACCTGTGGATGCGTGAAGTCCGTCTACCGCCGAGGGCAGAACACGGAAGCGCTCCCCACTGAGCCTCAGGGGGGGGGGGGGGTGATAGTCCACAGGAGACACGAAAGACAGGCATGCAGAGCGTCCGCTCTCACGCCGGGTGCAGAACCAGAAGCCAGAATAACACGCCACCGGAAGCGCGTCAGGTCCCAAGATAAACTTCCTGCGAGACTCCCGCCTACTCATGGGAAATGTAGTTTCCTAGTGCGGTAGGCGCTGTGGAGCGGCAAATCCTGACACAAAGGGCATTACCACAAACTGATAATGTCCACTAGGGGTAGAGAATGCTGTTTTGGCTTTTGACTCTTCAGCTAACCTGATCTGCCAGTAGCCAGCTGTCAAATCAAATGTGCTCAGAAATTTGGCAGAAGCCAATTTATCAATGAGCTCATCTGCTCTTGGAATGGGATGAGCATCTGTCCTAGTGACAGCATTGAGACCTCTGTAGTCCACACAAAACCTCATTTCTCTCTTTCCATCTTTGGTATGAGGTTTTGGCACAAGGACCACTGGGCTAGCCCATGGGCTTTCTGATGGCTCAATCACTCCAAGCTCCAACATCTTTTGCACCTCAGCCTTTATACAATCCCTGACATGGTCAGGTTGCCTGTAGATCTTATTCTTCACAGGCAGACTGTCACCAGTGTCCACCTCATGGGTGCACCAGTTAGTTTGACTGGGTGTGAGTGAAAACATGTTTCTGTGGGCCTGCAACACCTGTCTGCAGTCCACCTGTTGCTGCTCAGTGAGGCTGCCTGCCAAGGCTACTCCATCAACTGAACCATCATCAGGGTTCTGGGAAAGCAGGTCTGGGAGAGGGTCACTCTTTTCCTCCTGATCCCCATCTGTGGCCATGAGGAGACTCATGTCCTCCCTGTCAACAAATGCTTTCAAATGATTAACATGGAGCACCCTGTGGGGGCTCCTAGGGGTTCCAAAGTCAACCACATAGGTGACTTCTCCCTTTTTCTCAATGATAGGGTAGGGTCCAGCTCATTTGTCCTGGAGTGCTGCTGGGCCCACTGGGTCCAACACCCACACCTTCTGCCCTGGCTGGAACTCAACCAGAACAGCCTTTTGGTCATGCCAAGCTGTCTGTAATTCTTGACTGGCCTCAAGGTTTTTGGATGCTCTCTCCATATACTCAGCCATCCTGGAGCGGAGACCAAGTACATAGTCCACAACATCTAGCTTAGGCTTTTTGAGAGGTAACTCCCATCCTTCCTTCACCAAACATAGTGGACCCCTCACAGGGTGGCCAAACAAAAGTTCAAAAGGGCTGTAGCCAACCCCCTTCTGTGGGACCTCTCTGTAAGCAAAGAGCAAGCAGGGTAGAAGGGTGTCCCATTTCCGCCTAAGCTTCTCTGGTAATCCTTTTATCATTCCCTTTAGGGTCTTGTTGAATCTCTCCACAAGCGCATTGCACTGTGGGTGATAGGGTGTGGTAAACTTGTAGTTTACTCCACACTCTTTCCACGTTGCCTTTAAGTATCCAGACATGAAGTTGGCACCTCTGTCTGAGAGAACCTCCTTGGAAAGCCCACTCTTGAGAAAACTGCAATGAGGGCTTTTGCCACAACAGGTGCTGTTGTGGTCCTCAGGGGAATTGCCTCTGGATACCTGGTGGCATGATCCACTACCACCAGTATAAATCTGAGCCCAGATGCTGTTTGAGGATCCATGGGACCCACAATGTCTATTCCAACTCTTTCAAAGGGTACCCCCACCACAGGTAGTGGTTTCAGGGGGGCCTTTGTTGTGCCACCTGACTTACCACTGGCTTGGCAAGTGAGACAGGAGCGACAAAACTCCTTGACATTTTCTGACATGTGAGGCCATTGAAAGTGAGGGACAAGCCTGTCCCAAGTCTTGTTCTGGCCTAGGTGTCCTGCAAGGGGAATATCATGGGCCAAGGTAAGAAGGAAACCCCTAAACTTCAAAGGTATGACCAACCTCCTGGTGGTACCAGGCTTGGGGTCTCTAGCCTCTGAGTAAAGGAGTCCATCATCCCAATAAACTTTATGGGCACCTTGAGCATTCCCTGCAGCCTCAGCAGCAGCTTGCTGTCTGAGGGGTTCAAGTGAAGGGCAATCTAATTGGGCCTGCCCCAGGTCTGCCCTTGAGGGTCCCCCTGTCCCCAGAAACTCAACCTGGTCAGGCTCAAGTTCCTCTGAGACAGTCTCCTCTTGGACTGCAGAATCAGCTTCCTGTGAAGGCTGATCCTCAACCTGGGGCAAGTGGGAAGGCAATCAATCAATCAATCACAGTATTTATATAGCGCACTACTCACCCAGAGGGTCACAAGGCGCTATGGGAGGGGGGTCCGCTGCTGCTCGAACAGCCAGGTCTTGAGTTGCTTCCTGAAGGCGAGGTGGTCCTGGGTCAGGCGGAGATGGGTCGGGAGGGAGTTCCATGTCTTGGAGGCGAGGTAGGAGAAGGACCGTCCCCCTGTGGTGGCTCTTCGGATGCGGGGGACGGTGGCGAGGGCGTGGCTGGTAACCCTCTTGCTCCTTCTCTTGGGTTGTGTTTGGTCTAATGTTTCAAGATCCACCACTGGTTCAGGAAGGCACTTCTTAGCCTGAGACCTTGTCACTGCAAGGACATGAGCTGAAATCCCTAGCATTTCTGCATGAGTCCTGTACTCCACTTCTGACCAAACTGAGCTTTCAAGATCATTGCCTAACAGACAGTCTACTGGGAGGTCTGCACTTACCACAACTTTCTTTAGGCCATTTACCCCTCCCCAGGAGAAGTTCACAACAGCCACACTATGTGTAGTAGTGGAGTTGCTTGCATTGGTCACTAGGTAACTCTCACCTAGTACAATCTGACCAGGGTCCACAAAGTCAGGTGTCACCATAGTGAAACTGGCACAAGTGTCCCTGTAGGCCTGAGCCAGTTTATCATTGATTAAAGGCGTCTACCTATATTTGCCCAGGTTACTGGGACTCACTGTAGTGGTCAAAGATAAGTCCACATCATATAGGAGAACTGCCTGAGTGGGGATTCTGACTAGGCCAGATTCCACCTCAGTACCCAAGGTTAACCCTACTATCCCCTTAGGTTGTGCACTACCACTGCTGACTGTACTAGGGGGTGCAGTTGCTTTAGGAGCTGCAGTGGTAGGAACTGGATTTTTCTTGGTGCATTCACTGCCCCAGTGTGAAACTGATTTGCAGGTATTACACCAAGGTTTCTTTGGGCCATCATTCTTCTTCTTTTTGTTACCGTTTTGGGAACCACCCTCCTTATTAGAATTTTGTGGCCCTGAAGAAGACTTCTGGTCTTTTTCTTTATCTTTCTGATTCCCACCCTTCTGGTCTGTTTTCTTCTGGTCACCATGGTTCTGGGGTTTCTGCTTAATCCTTGTTCTGACCCATTTGTCTGCCTTCTTTCCCAATTCTTGGGGAGAGGTCAGATCAGAGTCAATAGGGTATTTATGCAACAGCTGGTTCTGACAGTTATTCTGCTCTCTCATTATAAGATTGTACAATCCTGTATAGTCTGAGACTTTACTTCCCTGCAGCCAACCCTCCAGAGCCTTAGTGGCACAATCAACAAAATCAGTCCAGTCCTGAGTCTGTGCTTTTTGGGTGTCTCCGAACAACAACCTGTATTGCTCAGTGGTTAGGCCAAACCCTTCAATAAAAGCACTCTTCAGGACAGAGTAGTTTTTGGCATCCTCAGGTCTAACTGTGAGGAGCCTATCCCTCCCTTTCTCAGAAAAGGAGTACCATAAAATTGCAGCCCACTGATCCTGAGGAACCTGCTGTACCATGCAGGCTCTCTCAAGAGCAGTCATCCATTTGTGGATGTCATCCCCTTCCTTGTAGGGGGCCACAATTTTTGTCAGGTTTCTATTGTCATAGCTCCTGTCTTTCTCTCTAGGAAAATTGCTGCCACCAGAGTAATCTAATCCACACAACTTTTGTTCTCTTGCTAAAGCAAGTCTTGCTTGAGCCAATGCTATCTCTTCCCTCTCTATTTGGAGTTGGACAGCCCTCATCCTGGCCCTATGCTCTTTCCTCTGGGGGGAAGTAATTCTCTTTTGAGATTCCCTGGAGACACTAGAAACATGAGAGTCCCCTGAGGGAGACCTCACCCTCCTATTGCCTGAGGGAATTATGGTGTATGGTCTGGGGAGGTGCTGGCCCTCTCCATTCCCATGTAGGTTTAAGTTGGCCTGGTTAAGCCTGGCAACTACAACCTAGTTACCCTGCTGATCCTGATTCTCAGGTTCATCTACCTCTGAGCCCTCCTCCTCTTCCTCCTCTTCTTCCTCTTCTGGGGTGGTCTCATTCTCAGGGGGGTTCACTCCATCTCCTAAAGCTAAGGGAGCTGCACTCTCCTTATTTAAGTCATCCATCTCCAGGATGGCTATCAGGATAGGAATGGTGGGGTGTCTGCCCCTTTTTAGCCACCTTGCAATGCACAAGGCACTCAAGTCTTTGTGGCTAAATTTGTCATAGCTGGAAGTTGCCTTGGTAGGGTCAACTGTCACAGGGACAGAGCCTGAAGCTCCACCTACGTCAGACATGACTGCTAGTGAGGTGCAAGTGGTGCACTTACCTACACTAAGTGTTTTCCTACTGTGCCTTACTAGTGAGTTGTAGTCAGGGTGTGCTAATCCCTTTAATCTACAACTACTAAGTTCAGTAGAACTTAATATGCTAAGCTTTTGATTTATATGTACCTAAGGTACTTGATGTGATCTTTCAATTTGATAAAAAGATCGCAATGGTAAAACAACAGCAAGCTCAAATCCGCACCGCTGCACACCAATGTGAGATGTTGGCCTGATATATGATGTTTCCAATTCTGGAACCACCTTGTATCAGTCCAAACAATCCCTTATGGTGTTTGGTAGTAAGTCAACCTTATTAGACAAGCTATCCTAGGGGTAGCATGGACTAAGCAGCCTTAAAGGCTTAACTCAAAAGGCGTGTTAAGCGAGCTGTTTTACCAATCACAGTCCTGTAATATCAAATGAAAGGACACCACACAAGTATATATTATAAAAATATATGTATTTATTTCTAAAATAATCCCCGGTACTCTTTATGAGCAAAGGGGCACAAGCGTTAAATCAAAAGCACAGTATAACATAAAAAGTTGCACAATTATGGATGAGGGCGGGTGGCCACTCAAACCATATATTAAAAAAGTTGTATAAGAGATACCAATCGAACAGTGGTTAGGCCTAGGGCCTAGGGAATCGCTGGGAGCAGTCGGGGCTAGCACTGCTGAAGTCAGGAAAAGCCCGCGGGATTCGGGTGCAGCACTTAAAGCGCGGCTTGCACCACTGCAATGTCAATGCTGGGTAAAAGTTACACAAATAGAGTTTAAGGATACTTCCGCTGAACCTAGAAGGACCAAACTTTAGACACAGACCCTAGAGGTGTGTTCCAGTGTGGGAATACCGGTGTTGCAATGTTACCTCACCCACAGGAAGCAGGTGCATAGGGTCGAAGTGGCGTTGGGTTTTGTCACGCAGGTTCTTGGTGCTTGAAGCTAAAGATGCTGCAGGAGATGTGAAGGAGAAGTGTCCGGTGTGATCCAAGGGTGGATCAGAGTAGAAACGTACCTGAAAGCAAAGGGGACAGAGTCTGGGTCACTCAGCAGTGACCAGGGTGGAACCAGGACAGAACCAGGAAATGTCGGGCACAATCAGGTGGTTGTCAAGGAGCTTCTCTCTGCTGTCACGTGGGCTCTGGGGCATCTGCGATGTCCAGGAGCAGGTCACGATCTGTCCCACGCAGGCTCTCACCGTCGGCGCAGTCGGCTTCAAGGTTGGAGCAAACAACACTTGGCAAGAGCAATCCACGCAGGACCGGAAAATTGCTTCTCACTCAGGTCAGGAGGGTCAGAGCGGGTGCTCCTTTTCAGAGGAGCTGGTGCAAATCTGGAGCAATCAGAATCGCAAGTCGTATTTAGGTTTTCGCCGGCACAGGGGCCACAAGCTAGCTGGCAAGTGACCGGGCCAATGCGTTGAGCCAAAGAAAGCAGAAGGGCCCCACGCAGCACTCGTCAAGTGTAAAGGGGTGAGCTTCGGTGCAAGAGTGGCTCAGGGTTGGGGATTCTCAAACCCCAGTGTACAGCTTCGAGGGTCACTCGTGGGCTGCACAGTCAGCGTCTCGTGGTCTTTTCAAGATGGCATGCTCCATGCTTCCGGTCGCCTCCACGGGTCTCAGCTCTGCAGGGACTGTGGATCGGTCTGTGAGAAGGCAGGCAAGCTTGATCTTGTCAATCTCTGTCGCTCGAGTTCCGGCGGGAACTGCAACAAAGCAGACATCGAGGTGCTGGATGGTGTCTGTTTGCACAGGGTGGCCACTCCTTGACCACAAGGGAGATTCTTCAGTCTTCTACGTTGAGTAGGATGTCGAAGGGTCCAGAGTTTTGTTTCAAATGTTTCATCATGATAATCTGAGTGCGTTGGCACTGCTCCCATTCTTATACCAATCTAGGGGGTTGGATTACCTGCTAGGTCCCCTCCTATGGGTGGGACCCAGGAAGGGGGTGGATACACCCCTTTCCTTTGATCCAGGCCGCGCTGGGACTGGGGCTGGTGTGCCCCAGAACCGGTTTGGCCGAATTAAGCAAGGGCCAGCCTTGTGCTCCCCAGGCAGTGTCTGGTTTCTTTCAAACCTCCCTGCTACAATCCACTATCTCCTGTCTGGGGTGGTGTGACACCTCCCTGTGACAGGAAACCCTTTGTCCAGGCCTCCTCTGCTGAGTTTCGGTCGGCAGCAGGAGGTCAGACTTGTGTCTGTGGCAGAAGCATCCATTTTGTGGATCTGAGGCTCTTTTAAAAACCAACCGCGTTTCAGTAAAGTAACATGTCTTCTCCCTCCAGAGGGGTGGAATGCTATCCCCGTCGACAGAACTGTCGAGGGGATAGTATTCCAAATCGTATGACACCTTACACGGCATGTTTTGATAAAGCCAAACCAAAGTTGCTATATAACCGCGAGGAATATAAGGCACCTAATAGTATATGGTTTGGCATTATCCCGGAACAGCTTAGGGCGTTGTTCCCGACAGCTGCAGACAGGCTCAGCTCATGCCAGAGCTCCATCTCACATTAAACCACGCACTCTGCCTCCAGGATGGATGAGGCCTGCCATAGGAGTGACTCATAGGTATATATGTGTCCAGATATAGGTTTAGATATAGGTATACTATATCTAAGCAAGGGGTGACTACACCAACTTGCCCCAGCTGAGTGATCAGCCAGTTGTGTCAATTTAAGAACCAGCCAGGGGTGGCAAAAGATATGCTGCAGCCCCTGGTAGGCCTTGATGGCACCTATGCCCTGGGCATCTATAGTGCATGGTACAGGGGCTGACAAGGAGTCCATTTCCAATTGTGGTATGTACCTATAGCACATGTATTACGAGTTTAGAGAGAGAACAGCAGGCTGGGGGTCTGATTAGCAGGCCCACAGCCTCAGTAAGTCGAAAACCAGTGAAGCAAAAAGCAAAAATTGGGGTGACCATAGGATAGCAGACCCTACTCTCCTACAATGTGGTGCAGATCTGTCACCAACATCAGCCGCCGGCTGCAGGAACTGCAGGCCTTGAAATGGGAATCCCTGACTTGCACCAGGAGTCCAAGACTCAATCAATGTCGACAAAAGTCAGCAAAAAGTCAGTCAAAAAGTGACTGAAGGTACCGCTCTCTCCAGATCTGCGCTAGCTGGCGCGGAAAAAAAAAGAACTGACGTCAGCGCGCAAAGGCGGTGTCTAAGTATCTACCACGACATCAGCCCGGCGACCACGACACCAATGACGAACAAGGAGCCAACCGACGCCAGCTTTCATCGCACAGGGGTACTGCTGACAAAAAAATTCTCCGAATCCAGTCTGACACCTGGGGGTAATTCTAAGGTAAGGAATCCATAACTAATTGTCTCTTTCAGATTGGTAAATACATAAGTTGTAGTGTCTCACCTTTGGCACAGCTGTTCACCTAGCCTTTGACACTCAAGCAAACAAAGGAAATAACTTGATTAATCTGTTGCGTTATCAGTCCTCTGCTTCAGGCGAAAGGTTACTAACAAAGGCCTCAGAAGTGTACTATTTATTTAATGAGGAAGCTGGAGGGAAGAACTATAAGAGAGTGGGGGAGGTAACTGGGTAAACATATCCATGTGCATTGTGGCAAATGTATATTTTTACTTGTGTTACTTTATCCATGTTATAGTCCTCAAGAGAGGCTCGAGCTCGTAAGCCAATGGTCCAATAATTTGTATTACTGACTGCACAATGTAAATGACATAATTTGCAATCGCTCTACATGCCAGTTTACGAACCACACAATTTCCTCAGTCTGTGTTCAGTGCCTCTTAAGTAACAACTTCCACTCACACTGGCTGGGATAATATCTCTTTCAGTCAGTTCGGGTTCAGCACCCCATGCACATAACACACCAGCATTCACATGACACCACAGGGCACACCAGATTAATCCTACTGTCAACCCACAGTTGGTCTTTTCAATCGGATGCAGAAAATAGTACACACTCCCTGCATTCACAGTGCATTAACTACATTTTATATTCACAATGTGATGAAAACATTAGATAACGCAAACAACGAGGACTTTGCAACTTAATGTTTGCTCATGATATTAATGAGGGCACACAAAGTGCTCGTTTCCCTTTTCATACCATCCTGCTGCATGACAATTTACTTCCTTTTGTTTCTTGGGGATGCCCTGACTGGAATAAGTTGTAGTTAAACACAACGCAACAGGAGCATCAAGCCCAGTCTCCTCAACCAACCTTTTTCATCATTGGATTTGTTACATCGCAAGACTTAATTAGCACTTGGACAATACAGGAGAACATATGAATTCAGCTCATATCCCGAAGGTGAGATTAGGGATGAGCCTTTTTCAATATACGATACACTTGGTGACGGTTGCGTTGGTGTTACGTGATAGGACCGCCTCTTAGCACACAATGGATATGTTCTTCATACCATCTATATAATGGGGATTTATCTCGAATTCTCCAAGGGTAAATTTTACTTACATTCTTTCCACCAACATAGATGGGACTGTTGGATGAGGAGACTATACACCTCATATCTTTAAAATGTCTGGTTTTTATCATTTTCTAACATTGTATTAATGGTAAAACTGTTAATATCACTGATTTTTTCGTGGGGGTTCATGGTTTTAAAAAAAACTGGATTTGCAGTTCAAATGATAATTAATGTGTGTACACGTTTTTGAACAGTGGGAACACATTATCTAAAATGAGTGTACACATCATTTTGTTGCAGCCTTGAAAAAGCCCTGTGAGCGAAACACGCGTCTGCTGCTGTTGTATCAACAATTATCTGATTGGACAATAAAAACATACAGATCTGATTGAAGAGTGTGACCAGATCCCTTCCTTTGATTGACAACTTGGGAATTTGAACTACATTATTGAAAGGACTCATTACTATGACATACTAGTTGGATTATAGATATAGTGATTGGGTGTGCTCTGGTGCAGAGTTGAAATTAATAGACCAGGATTCTTAGGATCTTTGGGTGAAGCAACACCTTAGTGGGCAGGTGATTGATACCGTAGTAAGCACCCCGTACTGACCATATGTAAAACTAAGGAACTGTTTATTTTCATGCAAGTAAGTAGATGTGCGGATTGATTAGGGCAAACCCACATTTCTGTGTTTCATAATGAAGTGAGCCGTTAAGCCAAGAAGGCTAACGCCTCACTCCGCCACTTCCCTTGTACATATACCTCAAATACAAAAAACTTGCACCAAAATCAACCTTTGGCTGTCTTGAAGAAGTCACAGTCAGTGCTGGAAATGAGTAATTGACTGAAATATTTAGTGGTTATCATTTTTACCAAGTGTGGTATAGTCTGTAAACAACAAAACTGCGTATTTACTTTATTTCTTATCTTTCTGTTTTGCAGTGCTTTAAATGGCGACTATTTCAAGAACGAACTGTACCAACCTGGAATTGGAGCCATCAGTGAGACTATTTCAACTGATTATTTTCATCCCAACGCTGATCTTTGGATTGGCCTTCAATGGACTGTCCTTGTGGGTCTTTTTTTTCAGGCTTAAGAAATGGACCGAAACAAGGGTGTACATGATCAACCTAATCATTTCTGACTGCAGCCTGCTTTTTACCTTTCCCTTCCGCTTATACGCCTACAACATTCCTTGGAACTTGGGAAAAGAGATGTGTGGCATCCTAACGTTTATCTATTTTTTGAACGTGTACATGAGCATTCTGATCATTACCGCGGTAGCTGTTGATCGTTATGTAGCAATTAAGCACCCTTTGAAAGCAATGGTTTTAAGGTCTCCAGTCAAGACAGGTATAGTGTGCATTTTTTTATGGATTGTCGTAATTTCTGCTCACACTTATTTACTAGTGCACGATGCTCAACGAAACTCAACACAAGAAAGTGTTTATTGCTTTCAACAAAGCGTTGATCGTCCTATGAAGCGAATTATCTATTCCTCTGTTTTTGGGTTTTTCCTGCCCTTCTTTATACTGAGCTTTTGCTCCATTCAAGTAATAAGAATTCTCAAGAGGAAGATAACCGAAAGTGAAGATTGTGAGAGATCTGTTCGGAAAGCCATCCAAATAGTGGCTGCCAATCTGTCTGTTTTTATCATCTGTTTTCTGCCAGACAATGTAGGGAAAATGATCAGGTTTGGCCTATGGTTCTCCTGGACGTCCTGCGCCATCAATCAACGAGTCCACACATACATACACATTGCTACTTGCCTGTCCCACTTGAACTGCTGCTTGGATGCCATTTGCTATTACTTTGTGGCTAAAGAATTTTGGGAAGCTTCACATCTTCCTTTCACCTCAAAATATCTGCAAAAGGCAAGAAATCCAACACAAGAAACAGACCCAAAACAAGAAATAAATCTGCCACAAGAATTCAGTCCAAAACAAGAAAGATATCTGTGATTGATATCTGCCACCTTCGCATCTGGCGTTCACCTTAAAATCTCTGCACTGATATCTGCCACCTTAGCAGCTGGTGTTATATTTGGAATCTCTGCAATGGCCAAGAAATCCGAAACAGAAAAAGACCCAACAAAAGAAACAAATCCAACACAAGAAATAAGTCGGCAGTGTCCACCCTTTCAGGGGAAAAATTCAAAAGACAGAGAGAAAAAAAAATGTTTTTTCTTATGAATTCTCGAGACAGGACCCAAAGGCACTGATCAGTTTCACAATCAATCTGTCATGTGTACAAAGAAAATATGGTTCCCTTTCTGGTTAGTTGCTAAAAATAGTATTGAAACGTGCTTTTTGATTTGTTTTAAAATCGATGGACTTTTTAAAAACACTTGTTCTTGGCTGTATAGCACTTAACAACAGTATTAACAGCCTACTGGACCCCATCAAGACTCCACAAAAGCGGAATAGCAGATTCAGGCGAGTGCTGGAACTGTCAGAAAGAGGAGGGCACACTTGAACACCTTATCTTTGGGTGCGTCAAAGTCAAGAGGTTCTGGGCCCAAATAAACGCATTCATAAATGACATGCTCCAAACAGACTTAGTACTAAACTATGTGACACTGGCGACAGGGCATGTAACAGCAAACCTGAACGGCAGGGAAGAAAGAGACCTCCTAGACCTGCTCCTGACAGCAGCCCTGAAGATAATCTTAACGAACTGGAAGAACACGGCGAAAGCAAACTTCAAAACATGGATCAACTGGGTCACCTTCCTAAGAGGAGCAGACAACATCACGGGCAACCTCTCGAAAGAACACACGCCCCAAGAGCACATGTGGAAACAACTCGACGAACATTTAAAGAAGCCACACTAACTCTCCCCCCCCCCCCCCCCCCTCTCTCTTTTTTCTTCCTCTCTCTCTTCAGCACTGTTGTAAAACTGCCAATGTATATGCCACTTTATTTTTTCAATAAAAATCCTTAAATCAAAAAAAAAAAAAAAAAAAAAAAAATTGAGCACAGAAACACCCACTCTACCCGCTCTTTTCTTTGACATCGTACCATCATTCCCCCATCCTCTTTTGTCTCACACCCTTCCCATATTAACAAGACTTGCAAAGCTGGTAGGCCATCTACAGCATTTCTACACAGGTCTTATGCAGATTGAGAAAAACAGAATAAACAGTGGCGTTTTGTTAATCATTTTACACGTAACTGCTGAATAAACCTGTAAATTGCCATTTAATGTGTAAGCCAAGATAAGAGCATCTGGCTTGTCACTCGTGCTTAGCACTAAAAAACCTTTCCACATATAGTCACAGCATATTCAACATCCTGCCTGCCAACCAAGCACTTTCCCAAGGGAGTAACTCGCTAGCCTTTGTAGGTCGAGCCTGAGCCAGCACGCATGCGCTGTGGGACTCATTGCAGAGGAGTAGCGAATAGAAGCCCTACCCACTCTCCACCCATGTTTGCCATTGATTTCTGTCCTAAATGCTGACTTCTGGTTCATCAATAGGCTTGTTGGTCCCTCCTTAGTACCACCTCCTCTTCATTTGTCACCTCACATGGCGACTGTCCTCTTCACTTAGAGTTTTACACGGTAGTGTTATTTAGACTTTGAGCACTATTCTCTTTAAGGAGATTCTCCTACTGAATTCTTTACTCCCCTCCCTCCTGTTGTCGTGCCTTCTCTCTCCCCCTCCCGCCCTCCCGTTGTCCGTCTCTTCTCCCCCCCCCCCGCCCTCCCTCTCGTTTGTTATTGATGATTACCATATGCATTGCAGTGTGTCTCGCGTAAATGCGAGACGTATTGCATTGCAAATGCTTGTTGATAATGTGCTCTGGCACCTCACTGAAGGGTACGAATCTCAATATAACTGTAATTCCAAGATAAAATACAGCACACTGAAACCACATTTCATGGTACAACTATGTTAGTAGGCTGGAGCTCCGCCTCCTGAAAAAGCTCTCCGACCAACTGTCTATTGCATCTACGTGGAACACTTTCTTTCATACAAACGTGTCTTTCAAACTTCACGCCCAGGACATGGTCTGACACAGAGTACTTCCTCGTTGTACATACACAGTCGCTAAATACTGAAGTGTTTGTCATGCAGAGGGTACTGACTTCTTGAACACACAGCTTCCTCCTGGTACAGAGCCGCTCACTGTAAATCTACGTATATCCTGCATGTATGATAATATCGAAGTCAAGGTTATCCATACCGGGAAAATTCAATGATGTTTTGTTTTAAGCTGTTTTAAACTGTTACTGTTACTGTAATTACAGACTTGCTTCAAAAACTAGAAACTAGGAATATAAAGTGACACACGAAGGGCCACAGTATTGCTCATCTGCTTCATGGCGTCCTCTGCTTCCACAATTCTTCACTTTGATGCTTTATTTAAACTATCGAAGCCATGGGTGTTTCATTTCAGTAAATATGAAACTGATTTCTAATCTAAGGTCAATAAACTGATTTGAAAAAAAAACCCAGAGAAAAGCCTGAATGAGTTTTGTGCCGCTAAGTCTTCAATGGACTCTTGATTTGAAACAGTATACACTATATTTGGGTTAAAACATGTCTAGTTTAATGGATTTTTTGCTTATGTTTGAATGAAAAAATTTCATTGGTCTACATGTATCAGGAATTCCAATTATACTGTTGTGCCCTACCAATAAACACCTACAAATTCAACAAAAGCAACACAATGTTGCTGTGAAATTGTGCAGTGACTTAGGACACATTCAACATCAAAGCAATCAGTTGCAGCGCAATCGGACCAGCATTTTCAAAGTTAGAGCTATTGGTGCTGTAAATTACATTATTTTTTACTTGTGGAATCTAGAGGACTAAGAATGAGGAATTACCACTGGGAAGAGCGACACAGCTGAAGCACTACCTAGAGGAATTAGAATGAGGAATTACTGACTGGACCAGTGAAGCTAAGCTACAGCACTGTCTAGAGGACTTAGTGCTGTGGCTGCTTCTCTGGTCCTGCCGGTAATTCCCACATTTGAAGACCTCTAGGCAATGCTGCAGCTGCTTCTTTGGTCCTGGCAGTAAATCCTTATTCTAAGTCCTCTAGACAATTCTGATACCTTCTGCTCTGGTCTCATTGGTAGTTCCTCATTCTAAGTCCTCTAGACAGTGCTGCGGCAGCTTCCCTGGTCCTGTCGGTAATCTCCACATTTTAAGACCTCTAGGCAGTGTTTAATCCTCATTCTGTCTGGAAGATGTAGAATGAGGATTTACTGATGGGTCCAAAGAAGCAGATGCAGCACAGCCTAGAGGTCTTAAAACGTGGGAATGACTGAATGAACCAGAGAAGCAGCTGCAGCACTGTCTAGAGCACTAAGAATGCAGGAATACCACTAGGAATAGAGAGACAGCTCCAGCACTGCCTAGAGGACTTAAAATGTGGGAATTACCAACAGGACCCGAGAAGCAGCTGCAGCACTGCCTAGGGGTTTTACAATGTGGAATTATCAACAGGACCAGGGGAGCATCTGCAGCACTGTCTTGAGGACTTAGAAAGAGCAAATATTGATGAGACCAAAGAAGCAGCTTGCGGCACTGTCTAGAGGACTTAGAATGAGGAATTACGGACGGGGCCAGAGTACCAGCTAGCAACACTGTCTGGAGAACTTAGAATGAGGAATTATCACTGGGACCAGAGAAGCAGCTAGCAGCACTGTCTAAAAGCCTTAGAATGAGGGATTACCAACGGGACCAGAAAAACAACTAGGAGCACTGTCTAGAGGACTATGAATGAGGAAATACAACTAGGAACAGAGGTCCACCTGTGGCACTGCCTAGAGGACTAGAGGACTAAGAATGAGAAATTACCACTGGGACCAGAAAACCAGCTAGCAGCAGTATCTAGGGGACCATGAATGAGGAATTACAACTAGGGACAGAGAGGCAGCTGCGGCACTGCTTAGAGGACTTAGACTATCCTGATTAATTTAGGGAACCATTACCTACCCCAGTATGTACAAATACCAGTGTTTTTGTGACAATATTATAAAGAAGAAATAGTGACTGGAGCTCATTCTGAGTACTTTGTAACTTCGTCAAATCTGCCTATAAATAAAAGTGCACAAAAAGAAAGAAAAAAATATAAATTCACCCCACTCCTAATTAAAGTAAGTAAAATATTGCATCTGGAAATAAGTGTGTTGCATATCTGTTAAACAAGCCCAAAAGTAAAGGAAAATTACGAGATCAAAAAATGGAGTTTGCAACAAAAATAAACATGATGCAAACAGTGGCCATATTTACAAAATGTGAAGAAGTACCAAATCATTTTTCTCATTCGCTAATAGACTTTGAATTACAGCCAGATTCATGAAGCCGAAATCGTATCGCAAAGGGCCATATTCTGAGAATCTGGCCCTTTGCAAGTGCTATTTTTGCATTTGGGATTCATCATTCCAAATGCAAAAATCGCAATTATAGAAATCATTAAATTGCGATGAATTGCGGAGGCAAGATGGCCGCTGAGCTGTTGTGCTGAGAGGTCGCACTCTCCTTCTCTCTTAGAATGAACTGACATATTAAGAAGAATTTCGTGCCACCCATGAAGGAAGGCTCTAATGGAGACCGGGCACTGCTGGTTTGAAAGGATACCCCTTAAGAAGCAGCTACTACGGATTGGGCAGGTTTGGAGTCGGTTGAAAGAAGGACTCTCGTACCTGGTAAAAACGCGCCAGTATATGGCTCCTAAACCACCCACACGAATGGTCAATCAGGAAAAAGAAAAAGAAAAAGTGAACGACAGAATTAGAAAACCCCCCGACACTCCGATGGCAATGAAGACAGGGGGAGCTGGTAGCGTGAAAGAGGATTCCCTGTCAGCAAAGAACACCGGCGCGATCAGGAAAATAATCCCTCCACCAGCGGAAAAAAACAAAAAGAGTGAAACGCGGAAACAAAACACCATCATTAAAATAAACAGCACGGCGAGCAAGAGCATGTTACTACCGACGAAGGGAGACGAGCAAAAGGCTCGAGATACAAACATGCGTCAACCTACCATGTCAGAGATGCTAGCAGGGAAGCCCTCGGAAACAGCGACGGCAACTGTAACTGCAGAAAACCCGAGCACTCTCCGCGACTCAGACGCTGTCATCCCGGCAGCTGGAAACGTCCTCGAGGACGTAATCGACATGGACAAGGAAGACGCAAAGGTGGTTGCCAGGCAACGGGCTGAGCCAGCGCGGAGAGAGGCACAGAAGGCTGAAGCACCACAGACAGACGGTGCACACGCAGGAGCTCGCGCTGAAGACGAAATACCAGCGGGAGATGGAGGTAAAGGGGTGATTGACAGTGAAAGAGTGGAAAAAGGGAATACAAGTGCCAGGGGAGGCACTACAGCAGACATGCTTGGCGCATTAATGCAAGTCGAGAAAGAGATTAACGAGTCCCGGAAAGTGACTGGTTCGTGGGGGAGCAGAGAAAGTATAGCAAGTTCTGAAAAACAAAGTCTCGAAGGGGGGATTAATATAATTAAACAGCCCCATGGAGGCGGAGGGGGAGACTGTACATCCTTAGAAGGGGAGGGAGAGTTTTACTCTGTAAATGAAGATTCTGAGTCATTGTCATCAGCAGAATCAAATACAGAGGAAGAGGAAGGTACAGAGTCAGGCATAAGTACCTCTGGCAAAGAGTCTACAATGAAAAAGAGGAAACATACTAAAGTAGAGAAACGTCTCCTATGAGACTACTCAGCGACTTCTCAAGTGTATCAGGAGGAGGACACGCATGCAAACATGGCAGAGAGAGCAACAAGTGGCAATATCCCTTCCCAACAAGACCCTTTCCAGGCTTTATTCTCGACGCTGAGGCAGATGCAAAATGAAGCAAGAACAGAAAGTCGTAGAGCAAGGCAGGCGTCAAAGAAAATACAGAATAGCCTAAGGAAGGTCAATAAACTGTATGATGAGCTGGTTGACAGAGTTACAGAGGTGGAGGAACGGACAGGGAAGCTCGAGGACGATGTTGGGAGATGGCAATCATTTAAGACAGAACACGAGAAAATGGCAGAGGACATGCGTTGGAAGATGGAGGATTTTGAGAATCGGCAGAGGAGGAATAATGTCCGCCTTTTGGGTGTGGAGGAAGGGGCAGAAGGGCAGGACGTCAGGCAGTTTGTGATAAATCTTTTGAGTGGCGCATTCCCAGAGTCCCAGTGGCAGTGGGAAACAGAAATACAGAGGGCGCACAGGTTCCCTTTTACACTAAAGAGGGTGGGAGAAGCAGGGGGAGCAGGCAGAGGTGGGCAAAAAAATCAACCAAGGGCTATACTAGTCTATGTTGGGAACTTTTTGCTTAGGGAAGAGATCTTAGCTAAAGCAAGGCCAGAGAGTAGGAGAACTTTTGAGAATAATACCTTTTTTGCCAGGCCTGACTTCTGTCATTTTACTGTAGAGAGGAGGTGGAAGATGAGGCAGCTGATTGCACCATTTCAGGCTCTTGGTATGGAGGCGTATCTACTTTACCCTGCCAGATTGAAGGTAATTGTTAGAGGAAAAACTTGGATGTTCAACTCAGAAATTAAAGCGGGGCTCTTTCTAGATGAAATGAAGAAACAGAAAGGAGCGTGAGTGCCCGGGTAGTACATAGGACATAGTGGGATCAGTGGGTGACACGAAAAGGTAAATGGTTGAGAGAAGGAAGCGATTTGCACAACATAAGGCGGGCACACATAGGTCGGCTGACCTATTTGCCTGCGAAGGGGGGGGGGATGGGGAGGGGTGAGCAGAGCAGGGGCGGCGAGGGAGGGGGGTGTGGGGGGGGGAGAATAACAATTGGTTGATTATGATTTTGCACATTGTCATGTTTTTGGGATACAGAGGAGATATACAGACTGGTTTGTGGCTGACAAAGATTGCTTTTTGTTGTTGGTATCTACGCATGTTAACACAATGGCATGTAGGGTAGCGTCAATTAATGTGTGTGGCTTAAATGATTTAAATAAGAGAATGAGGGTGGCTGCATATTTAAAAACCCTGCGGTTGGATTTGGTATGTTTGCAGGAAACCCATATTGAGTCAAGCAAGATGAATCTTTTGGAGCAACTTGGGTTCAGGGTATTGGCTAGCTCTAAACAAGAAACTAGGACCAGAGGAGTGGCAATCCTGGGCAGACACAGGGATATGGTAGTGGGGAAAAAGAAGGAAGATAAATGGGGAAGATGGGCTATAGCGGAAATATCCTTCAGGGGTCAGAAAATATCATTAGCCACAATTTATGGATCTACTGAAGACGATCCTGAGGTATTTCAGTTCCTTGATGCGGAGTTGGCTCAGTGGCCTGAACCCATAATTTGCTGTGGTGATTTTAACATACATGATTCAGAGAGTTCATTTACACGGATAGATGCAATTTATAGAGGGAGGAAAAGAAGGTGTTCAGGGCTCTGGCCGATATGGCTCTGAATAACTCATTGATTGATCCTTGGATAAAACTACATCCTCATCTTGATGGAAGTACTTTTTTTTCGGCCCCACATAAAACATTGGTTAGGCTAGATTATTTTCTTATAACTAGCAGCATGTTAGCTGGGACACAGATTGAGAAACTTCCAAGGGTGATTTCAGACCACAGCCCGGTAATACTTACCATTAAAAATAATTACTTACAAAGAGCACCCGCACAATGGACTTTTGAGAGAGGACTTTTAAAAGATCCTACATATAAGGAGCACATGTCAAAGTGGATTAAAGGGTTTTGGGATATCAATAGGGGGACAGCAGCTATAGGAGTAGTTTGGGATGCATTTAAGGCGGGAATAAGGGGTGAAACATTGAGCTTTGTCCTGGGAAGACAAAAAAGAGAAAGGGAAAGGAGAGAGTTGATAGAGTATAAATTACTAAGGGAGGAGGAGAATCTAAGTAGGGCAATAAGAAATAATATACCTTTAGAGGAATGTCTGCTTAGAATAATAGCATTAAAAGCAGAGGCAGTGGAAGGCCTGGCCAGACAGGCGGCAGACAAATTTTTGTCTAATAAGGAAAAGACATATGAGCTTAGTGAGAAGGTAGGGCGGGTGCTGGCAGCTAGAACCAGGCAGAGAGCAGCTGAAGCAGGAGTAAAAGAAATACGGGATACACAGGGAAATTTGGTTATGGAGACTGATGCAGTAAGAGAGGTATTTAGGAAATTCGCAGATTTATATACTCCAGAAGAGGTACCAAATTTGGGGGAGATTGAGGAGTATCTGGATAATATACCCCCTCCGGCAATCTCAGAAGAGGATAAAGAAATACTGGATAGTCCAATATTGCTAGGAGAGGTGGAGGAAGCTCTTGACAGCTTGCCGAAAGGCAAAGCGACAGGACCAGACCAAATTCCGCTAGAATTTTATCAGATTTTTAAAAACGAACTCTTGGCAGACATGTGTATAATTATGCAACAAGCACAAGTAGGAGACCTCAGCCCAGAGTCCTGGGGGGGGGGGACTAATATAATAGTTATCTTAAAAAAAGGAAAGCCATCAGAAATGCCAGGGTCGTATAGGCCAATTACATTAATGAACACGGATATCAAAATATATTCCAAGATTTTAGCAAAGAGACTGGCCGGGGTTATTGAGCAGTTAGTGACCCCTATCCAGCACGGCTTTATACCTGGGAAAGGGACTACGCAGCACGTAAGGACTGTGATCACAGTATTCGACCACGCAGAAATATTAGGAGATCCTGTAGCAGCACTTTTCCTCGATGCCGAGAAAGCATTTGATAGGGTGGACTGGAAATATCTTTGGTGTGTAATGAGATGGTGTGGGTTGGGTGATTCATTTATAAAAGCGATTCAGGTATTGTACAAGAATCCAGCAGCAAGGATAAGGGTGAATGGGGGGCTTTCAGACGAAGTAAAAATCGCCAGGGGGACCAGACAGGGATGCCCTTCCTCTTCCCTATTGTTTGCATTATACCTGGAACCCTTACTGCGTAGGATGGAGGAGAATGAAAGGATACCTCCAATGAAAAGAAATGAAAATATGGTGAAGTCCTTAGCCTACGCAGATGATGTGGCAATTTTAACTCCAAACCCTATCCTAGCTATAAAGGAGGTAGAGTTAGAGGCTCAGAAATTTGGGAAATTATCAGGGTATAGTTTAAATAGAACAAAGACTCAGATTATTAAGAATAGATATACTCCTTGTGCGGATAATAGGGTGGTTGACTCAGCAGTATATCTAGGAGTAGTACTAACTGCAAGTTTGGAGAGAGTAGTAGAGATGAATTTGGATCCTCTAATAGGTAAAGTCAAAAAAGAATTAGAAAGAATGAATAACCTACACCTTTCCCTTATGGGATGCACAAATGTTGTCAAAATGTTAATCCTACCTAAATTTTTATATTTTTTTCGTACTATTCCTTTAGTTTTCGAAGCTAGATGGTTTAATTTGATAGAAAGGGTACTGAACAGATTTATCTGGGCACATGGAAAGACTCGTAGAGCGTACAGGTACATGACCCTACCAAGAGAGAGAGGGGGCTGGGGAGCCCCTGATTTTAGGTTGTATCAGATGGCTGCTGCATTACAATACATGCAGGGAATAATTGGGGGTGGAGGAAGCGATGCAAGGGTTGTGACCATGTCCACGGAAGTGTATGCTATTATACTGGGGGCTGAGGCAGAAAATAATTTGTTAAATAGAGTGGAATTTGGATACTATAAAAGAACAAGGTTTAAGACCCTGATGGCAGCATCTAGAATATGGAACACATTCCTTAAAAGAATGGGAATGGGCAGATATAATAGGTATGTAAGGCTCTATAAAAACAGTTCCTTTCCGGTAGAAATATTTGCTGATTCAACAATGTTGGGATGGACACAGAAAGGGATAGAACAGATTGGGGATATAATGGATGGGGACGGGGTAATCCAGTTTTCAGATCTTAGTGCTAAATATGGGGTTGAGAGAAAGGATTTCTTTAAATACTTGCAGGTAAGGAGTTTTTTATCGCACAAGCAAGGTGGTAGGGAGGGGTTTAATAAAAATGAGCTTCTGGAAAAGATAAAAGTAGGAGGGGATTGCACAATCAGATCCTTTTATGCAATACTAACCAAAGGGAAGGTGGATGATTTGGAGAAAGTTAGCACTAAGTGGGTTGGAAAGTTGGGAGTGGACGCAGGAAGTTTTCAAGAGTCTTTAAATTTGGGATGTAATATTTTGTGCTCTGGACCCCTGCAATCAAAACACTACAAGACGTTATTTTCGCTGTATTACACCCCAGCTAGAATAGCTAAGTGGGGAGGGTCCACTGGTATTACTTGCCCACTGTGTAATGCAGCAGCTGCCGATATTATCCATATGTTTGCCACTTGCCCCCAGTTATATACTTTGATTCGAAGTATAGAAGATTTTATTAACAATACTCTTGATATAAGGATTAAACTAACATCTAGGATGATCTTGTTTGGAATAGATAATCAAGTTGGATTGGATCATAAAGAATTTATGTTTGTAGCAACTGCAGTACTGAGACTATCAATTGCAAGAGTATGGTTGGATAAGGTACCCCCTGATTTACAAGTATGGCTGTCAAATCTGTTAGCTAGCTATAACCTTGAGAGAGCTATATATGCTCGGAAGGGGAAAAGGGGAAGGAGACTTGGGCTGAAAATTTGGGAACCAATAAACAAATGGAAGGAGAGGATGGCAGCCTAAGATACCGTAATTTGATGAATAGCAAAGGTTAGGATTTTGATATATGATTTGGTGATATAAATATACTGTTTATATTGTTTGTATTGTTTTGAAAAACTTCAAACCAGTGATATATATTGGATGTAATCTGTAAAATGTATAAAAGTATGTTTTGTAATTCAATGTGCAAGTTAACAAGAAAAAGGAGAAAAATAAAAATATATTTAAAAAAAAAAAAAAAATTGCGATGAATTGCATTTAAGGAATCTCAATTTGAGATTACTTAAATGCAATTCATGAACCATTTAAAAATTGCAAATTCGCAATCTGGGGCCGCTATTTACCGAGAAGTCTGACTACGTGGTAAATAGCGAAAACTTAAAAAAATGCACTTTAGTGCATTTTTCTAAGTTGTATGTTACACACACACATGTCCTTTTGATATGTTTGTGCGCAACACCAGTGTACATTACCTTTTCTGGGGTGCAACAGGGTGTCCTTTGGACACCCTGGCACCCTTGAAATTGCGGCACATTTGCGATTAGCTAATCGCTAATCGCAAAAATAGGAATGACTCCCCATTCATTCCTATGGGCCTTTAGGCCCATAGGAATGAATGGGAAAGCCATTCCTTATTTGCGATTAGCAATTAGCTAATCGCAAATAAGGAAGCAGTAGAAATCGCTAAAAATAATGCAATTTCTACATGAATCCCGTTTTGCGAGTCTTTAATAGCGATTCCTTAATAATCGCTATTAAGGACTCGCAAAACATGACAATGATGAATCTGGGGGTTAGTGCGTTAAAGTTGTTTTAAATAAAATAGAAAAAAGGATTTTATCTACAAAAGTGCATGCTAACAAATAATGTTTGTCATCAGCTAATAGGCTTTGAATTAGCGAGTGAAAGCGGTGTTAAATAAAATGGAAAAAAGGATTTTATCCACAAAAAGTGTATGCTATACTATATGTCAGTTAAAGCAGTGCAATTAGTGTACAATACATCACGCACATTGCGCATTGGGTTACGTAACTAAAGAGACCAAAAAGGAACACTCTTTAAAAATGCTGCAGCCTGCACAAAAACAAAATAGTGCACAAACACAAAGGTAAAAAGCCTTTAGAGAGGACACACATAATAGGCCAATACTCCAGGGGACGAGCGAGACCTGAAAATGTTGGACAAATAAAGGTCATAAACCCTAATAAATCAAGCCTTTATGAATGACACACATTTGAATGAATCGCCAATGAGGGGCGGAACTAAAGCTATAAATCAATGGGGGAAGGAAGATCGAGATAATTTACAGAGGTCCTACACCCTAGCTCGTCCTGTAGAGTAGTACATTATTTCTCACAATAAGGTTAACTAACCTTATTCTGATAAATAAAGGGCAGAATTAAAGCCCACGTACCGAACACAGCATGCCTCACAGAGTAGCGTATGCACTGCCCAGGCTCAACATAAAAAAGCTGTCACATAACTTTCCTCATTGAAATACATGCCATGGCAATGTTCTTAAAATTGATAGATTTTTAAAGGAATTCAATGCAATTCTGAAAAAACACTGCACCAAAACAATTTTTGAAGGCTTCAAATTATCCATTAAACAGTAAAATTTTGTAAAGTAATCCACTGAGCTAAAAGCTGCAAAAGCACAATATTAATGGTAAACTCATAGGAGAGAACAATAAACTAGCCATTTTACTGTTGATCAGAAAGGGAGTCACTAATTTTATTTTTTAATGTTCAAAGCATTTATTTTTTATATTTGAAAGGACTGAAAATCAAAGATAAAAAAATCGGGAAACTCAGTTTGCAAAGTTCGACTTTAAACAAGAACAGGGTTCCCTCGTCGAAACTCTGCATGAGAACTTCGAGAATCCTTGAAATGGGTGCATTTCACTAGTTAGGACCAAGGAAGCAGCAGGCTGTAATTAGAGTCTCCAATAATCACCCTTTGCAAGCCTGAAAAGCCAGGATAGTAAAGAGTATTTGTAAAAATTAGCAAAATATATTAAAATACATCATGTTGCTTTGCATGTTAAAATAAAACTATTGAGTGGAAAAATTATATTTAAGCTTAAGTTACTGATGAAAAAACGAAATAAGTTTTTTTTTTGATTTTTCAGAAAACCTTTATTGAATAATTCAGCATCAAAACATCGTACATATATGCATCAGTAACATGGCACAACACCAGAGGGAAGAAATCAAACGAATTTAGGCATTATCTTGTACAGTACTAGAATCACATTGAAAAGCTAAATAGAGCAGGGATACTGTAATAGCGGCACCTCAGAGAAATTAGCAGGACCGACTGCAGAGCACTGGGAATGGAATGGGAGACAGCTACTGACCAGCACCGGCGGCCGCCGCGGGTGTAGTGCTGGCGGGGGCGTGGTAGAGGCAGACTGGCTGGGAGGAGAACGGGAATGAAGGTATGTCACCATGGGGTCCCATGTATCATAAGGACGAGATCTGGCAGGCATAAGGTCCCAGAATTCCGATAGTAGGGTCTGACACCTAGAGGCAACCTTGAGCCACTGGGCAAATTTAGGTGCCGGTCTGCGCCCCCAGCACATGGCCACCCTACGCCGCGCGAGAACAAGCAGCAATGCAGTCAGACGGCGAGTGGCGTCCGAGCAGAATTTAACGAAGCCCAACAGGCATAACAGTGGGTCAGGCCAAACCGGCGTGGAGGTGATCTCAGAGATAGCTGCGCAGACCTCCTGCCAGAAATCCGACATTCTAGGGCATAGCCAGACCAAATGGGCGAAGTCAGCAGCAGGGGCATAGCAGTGCAGGCATCTATCATCGGGGATGAGTCCCAGATGTGTAGCTGAGCAGGGGTGCTGTAAACCCTGCATAAATATTTGCAGTGTATTAGACGAAGGCGGTAATTGGGTGATAGCTTTTTAGTCTGGTTGCAACAGTAGAGCCAGTCAGCTTGGGAAAAGTCCTCACCAAGGTCCTCACCCCATGCCACACGAGCACGATCAGTGGAGATGGAGGCAGTCGACAAAGTGATAGCATATAATTTGGTCACAAGCTTCTTGGGGGAGGGGGAGGAATAGATGAAGTCCAGGGTAAGCATCGACGGCGGAGGCAGGGGGAACAAGGGATGTAACTCCCTGCAGATAGCCCGCAGCTGATAAAAGAACAAAGTATCCAGAGGGCCTGAGGAGGCTGTAAGAGAGTAGAAAGAATTACCAGGATATAGATCCGCTAGTGTCACAAGTCCAAGATGGGCAACATGCCTGGACATGCCAGATGGTTGGAGAGGAGGGAAAGTAGGGTGAAATACAATCAGCATGGTGTTGGCAGATAGCATGGGGGAATTAGAGAGGCGACGCAGACCCAGCCAGGCCCAGCGAAGTGTCTCAACGGGTCAACCTCAGCACATGGGCGGGCGGCCGGGGCGAACAGAGCAGTATTCAATGGCCAAACGGAGAGGGGTGAATCCAGAAGTGAAGAAAGTTGGCCTGAGCACATAAGGCATAGAGTTTGAAATCGGGAGCGCCCATACCACCAACTGACATGGGGAGTGTAAGGATGTCGTAGGCAATCCCGGGTTGCTTGCCGGCCCTGACGAGAGATATAATCAGGGAGCGGAGTCTATGAAAAAATTGCGAAGTCAGAAGTAGGGGGACATTCAAAAAGAAGGAAAGAAACTTCGGGAGGACCAACATCTTGGCGATCCGGCCAGCCAGGGATAAGGACAGTTGGTTCCAGTGAGGTATTTTAGACTCAAGCCAATCCACCACCCACCCAAAAATGGCACGCCTTAGATCATCCAGGTCTCTACTCAGCCAAATACCCAGATAGCGCATGAGGTGGAGGCCCACACAAGCGGGAAGTCAGGGGCAAACGGCTTAGTAGCATCTGTAAGAGGGAACAGAACTGACTTGTTCCAATTGATCTGTATGCCTGACAGACCGCTGAGCCATATTTTCTCACGCGCCAGAGTGCTGAGATTGTCTTGGGGGTGACGGACGTATAGCGTAATGTCATCCGCATGCATAGAAACCAAAAGGGCACGGGTAGAAAAGCCAATACCCCTCTGAGTGTGGTGTTGCCGGAGCCAAGCAGCGAGTGGCTCTATCGCAATGTTGAAGAGCATAGGGGAAAGTGGGCACCCCTGCCGAGTACCCCGCCCAACCGGAATGGGATCGGAGATTTGGCCGTTTATCTGAAGACGGGCAGAGGGGCTGGTGTAGAGGAGTGATACCTTACGAGTAAAATTTTTACTGAAGCCAAGGCGTGGTAAAAGAAAGAATAAAAAGGGCCACTCAAGAGTATCAAAAGCCTCGAGAAGAGCAGCGAAAGCCGGAAGGCTGGGGTTAATCTGATGGAGGACAGAGAAAATAGTTCAAAGTTTATGACAAGTGGCGCGACCGGGAATAAAGCCGGACTGGTCCGGAAGCGCAATGTGAGCATAAGGAGGAGAAGTCGGGAGGCCAGTAACTTAGCAAAGATTTTGTTGTCTATGTTAATCAAGGACAGGGGACGATACAAATCGCGGCAGTCTGAAGGCTTATCCGGCTTAAGTAGGAGAGTTATTGCTTGAGGGAAGAGGCCATTATCAAAGGAGTCATTATACATAGCAGCCAATTGCGGCTCAAGCAGAGATGCAAAGGTTTTGTAAAAGGAGGCGGGAAGACCATCCAAACCAGGGGCTTTATCACCAGGTAAGCTATTTATGGCTGCAAGTATTTCTTCCTTAGAGAAGGGCTCATCTAAGAATTTGTGGTGGTAGTCCTCTAGCCAGACTAAAGCAATGGTGTCAAAGTATTGATTAAAATCCTCACGCGAGGGAGTAGAGCCCTTGATATATATTTGCGAGTAATAGTCCGTAAATATGGTCTTAATTTCATCCGGAGAGGCCGCTGTCCCTTAGAGCAGTAATATAAGATGCAGCCTGAGTGGGACGGAGAAGGTTAGCCAGGGTCTTTTCCAGGCCGGTCACCCTCACTGAAACGGCAAGTTCCCGATCAGCCTCCTCCGTGAGCTCAGTATGTTTTCCGCGCAGAAGAGCTAGATTCTCGGGGCTTGGATGGGTTGCTGGAACAGCATCCAGGGCCTTAATCTTGACCTCAAGCCTGCTTAAAGAGGAACAAATGGAGCGAAGGACGCCAGATTGTTTTGAGATACACTCGCCTCTGATGACGGTCTTGAAACATTCCCACAGAGTGGATGCCAAATCGACGGAGCCGACGTTCAATTCGAAATAGTTAGAAATAGCTGTTTGGATTTCAGCACAGAAAACAGAGTTCCGGAGAGCGCTTGGGAGGGGCCTCTAGGAGAAAGCACGCTGAGAGGAGTGGGGAAGGTGGAGACCAATGTGGACTGGTGCATGATCAGAGAGAGTACGAGCCATGTAAGTAGCGGAGGTGAGCCAAGTGAGGACATCCGGGGAGGTGATCCAGAGATCTATGCGCGACCAACAGCTGCGGGCGCTGGTGCCTCAGGCCATAAGTGATGCCAGGCATTGAATAATGAGTTGTTGATAAGGATTGATTCAAGGAGAGCGGAGGAGCGGGTGGGATAAGTGTGGGCCAGAGCGATCCAAGGCAGCAGAAAGTGTGACATTAAAATCTCACATCAGAGAAGCGCTGCGGGACCCAAGGATGAAATAAGGTGCCATACATGAGTGAAGAAGTCAGGGTCGTCTGAATTAGGACCCTACACGGCTGCGATCGTCATGGGCTGGGACAAAAGGGAGCCATGTAGGAGGACATAGCGCTCTTTTGGATCCGTGATAACCTGCGTCGTGACCCCTTTTGTATCAAAATTGACACCCCTTGGGAATAAGAGGAGGAAAAGGAAGAGTGGGATTTCCCCTAGTGGCGAGATTGAAGTCGGTGCAGGACGTTGGTAACAGATGGGTTTCTTGTAATAGGCATCTGTCCACTTTATGGCGGATTAAATGGGAGTGAATTAGCCTGGCCTTGCGACGGTCATTGAGACTGCAAATATTCCAGGTCCAGCATATAGTGTCAGTCATTAAACGCTATTCAAAGGAGGCATGGAACGGCAAGTTCAGTCCGTGACCTAGATCTGGTTTGTGTAGCAATAATAGGTGTATCTACATAAACAGTGTGCTGAGCAGCCACAATGAAGTGCAATTGAGCCAGCCAGTGCCTACATGTGTTGAGAGTCTGTCCATGAGGAGCCTCACTGAAATGGAAAGAAGGATAAGACCAACAACGTCGAACCAAAAGATGCCAGCCTACAGAATAGTGAGGTGCATCGTACAGGCATATAACCATAACCATAAACGAACATAAAAGTACAGTGTTGTGTGCTGAAGAGAAACACAAAATGAGAACAGAAAAACTTAGGCAACCCACAAACCCAATCGTCTCCCACGCAACCAAGAAGAAGCAATACAATAGTCCAAAAAGGAGAAGACAATTTCCTGACGGATCCTCAATCCCACCCCACAACCAAAGAACATTACCAAGAGACCCTCCACCCCGCACTCACTCCAACTCCCCAGGCTGAGACTCCACCCATTCCCACCCCAGGAACCCACAACTTGGAAAAAGGGAAACCATGGTGAATAAGGGCATCATCCCGTGAGGGCAAGGCAGGACTCCCCAAACTCCCCCGCAGAAAAGCAGGGTGGCCAAGCTACCGGAGCTTCAAACAACATAGTGAAATAGAAAGCCATAGGAGCAGAATCAGTTAATCATTGTCACTAAGGTGGTCAGGTGCAGCAATTTGGGAGCTAGAAGGTGAGGTGCGATGAGTTTTATCGAGTTTCTTGGCAAAAACAAGAGCGTCTCTAGGATCTGAAAAAACATATGACCCTCAACTTTGCAGGGTACACCAATGAGTAGGAGACTTTGTGGTTTTGGAGAATTCTCTTGGCTGGAAGGAATTCACGTCTGGCTGCTTGTACTGCAATGGTGTAGTCTGGATAGAATGATAGCGAGCTGCCCTGGTGACTTATTTTGCTCTTGTCTCTGGCTGCGCGTAAAATAAAGTTGCGGTCTCTGAAATTCAAAATCTTTGCAATTATGGGGCGAGCAGGCAGTCCTGGTCCAGGACTGGGGCTGAGGAAGCGATGCGCCCATTCAACAATAAAGAGGGGGGAGAGAACGTCACCAAAGAGTTCCCTGAGGAGCTGCTCCACAAAGTCCTCCATGCAAGAGATATTGGTGGACTCGGGGACTCCCGTGATGCAGAGGTTGCTCCACCGGGAGCGGGCTTCCAAATCCCCATTTGTATTCTGAATAATGTCAAGGATTTTGTCCACTTGCAGCAGCTTCCGGCAATCCTGAGTTGCGGCGTCCTCAGCGTCTGACACCCGGGACTCAACATGTAGGAGGTGGGAGTTGTGAGAGTGCACCGGGCCTTAACCAAGTCCAGACGTGCAGACTGGCCCAAAGCAACCCGAAATCACCTTCGAGTAGCGCAGATCTACGCGCCAGGATGGTGCGGGATCGGATTGCCGTGATCCTGCTGCCAACATGGAGGCCCCCCCGGCTCGTGACAACGACCTGACTGCATTATGCTCGATGTCAAGTCCACCATCACTGGAATCGAGGTTCAACTGGACCAAGTTGAACCGCAATTCCAGTGACAGTGGACTTGAAATCGAGCATAATTGCAGTCAGGTCGTCATCACGAGCCGGGGGGGCCTCCATGTTGGCAGCAGGATCACTGCAATCCGATCCCGCACCTTCCTGGTGCGTAGATCTGCGCTACTTGAAGGTGATTTCGGGTTGCTTTGGGTCAGTCCTCCCCATGGCAGGATAAGACAGAAAAAAAAGTAAAACCCCAGAAAAGGAGAGGAGAGGGGACCTAAGGTGTGCAGGCGCAGTTAGCATGGATTGTTAGGGCAGTCGCACATCAGACACTAATGGTAAGGGTGGCAGGATCTCGGTCTCTAGGGGGTGGCAGCAGTCAGTCCAGGACACTCGAAGACAACGTTTGATGGCAGAGCGGTGTGGCATGCATTTCAGGATCCGAAACGACAGCCCGCCAAGATAGCACAGGTAGGTTAGAATATGTGACCAGGGGACCCACTTAACAACCAGTGGGTAGAGCAACAGATCACTGAGACAGAGGGAGCAAATATGATTAACGAAGAAAGCTCCAAAGGGTACCCCGCAATACCAGCTTCAATAGACACCAGCCAAAGGTATAGGCCTCAGTACCACAGCAGCTTGAAACAGGCAGCGACAAAGAGGTGTCACTAGAAGCAGAAGGCAAGGCAGGCTCTAAAATTCCAGGTTGACAGAGCGGCCCCCGTAAATAGCCACACGCCAGCAGATGTCAGCAGTGAAGAGGACAGGCAGGCTCAGGGTTATGCGTGACGGTGAGAGGAGCTCAGGGCAAGGTCCAAGGCAGAGCGGGCACCAGGCCCCCAGGCAGCAAGTGTGGTGAATTTGTGTTGAGGGCCTCTGGGGTGAGGCGCAGAGTTCCAGGCCCGGGCTCAGCCGTGAGGCCCACCGGCTGATGACTAATCACAGCACCGAGGCTGGCAGGGACTGAAGCATTGGAAAACACATCAGGTGCAGGGGGTAGTCACAGCAGGAAGGCCCCTGAAGAACGGGGATGACGCCAGTAAGTGTGTGCCCTGGGTGGCGCGATGACAGCGTGGCAGGCCTCTGAAGGTATCAGCCGAGGTGGATGCATGGGGGAGCTTCACTGGGCCGCAGAGCAGGCGCACCGCCGGGGTACGCAACAGGCAGGGGCAGGTGCAGCAGGGGGGGGGGTCAAGGGAGGCACACAGCACATGTCGTGAGGCCCAGGAGCCCATAAACAGTGGTGCCAGAGCCCAAGAAAGTGTAATGGGGTGTTAGATTAGCACAGGGCCCTGGCCAAAAGGTACTACGCATGGGCCCCCTACCCCGCCGCAAACAGCCCTCAAGAGTGCGGCCATCTTGCAGCCGGCCAAGCCACGCACCCCTAATGTTGAAATAAGTTAATTTGTTTCTTTTTTTACATTTATAAGTGGTAAGCATAGGTAACTGCGCACATAATACATATTATATAAAACGCAAATTAAGAAAAATAGGAGATTGATTATTGCTTTGGTGAGTGCTCATTAAAAGTTCATTTTTCAGAACGGTGGAGAAGGCCAGAATCAGTGGGGTTAATCTAAGACATTTTGGCAAGGAGTTCCTTATTTTTGATGCTTACATGAAGAATGACTGATGTGCTGGGATTTGGATTTTTCTATGCTCAGACAGGATTTACTTCTGTGCTGGGATTTGAGGGGTTCCTTACCCGACAGGTTTTACTTCTGGTAACCAGGGTTTAGTCAAGTATGGTTATATGAGTTGACTTAATATTAACAGAGTAATAAAGTGTGTTCCACTAGTCATCGTGATCTTTATTTGGCAGAGGCCGTCATAAAAGTTCACACATGGATACAGTTCACATAAAAACATAAAACAATTACATCAATAAACCTTATTAAAATCATTGGATCATTACTTGAGTATCAACTCGAAAAATCATCATAAGTCACAGAGTTACGCAGTATGGCCAGAGACATTGGCTTATATTCTTGAGTTCCAGTAGCACCTCCTTAGGAAGGCTCATTAAGTTAGAGGGTCGAGCTAAAATACATCACATTGCTAACAGCAATAAACAATACAGTGCGGATCTCAGGGCCAAACACTACTCTGTCGGATTCTCCATACCCCCACTGAAAAACGGGACAAAGCAAACACAGTTGAGGGTGTGTTAGATCTCAAAACTCTGGAGACAACCCTATAATTCCTGACCTGCATACAAAGTGGAAGTTTCAACTTCTTTTTATTATTTGGATAACGCTGACAGAAAAATAATATGTAATTAATGCATTTTTTCACCTGAGGACAAAAAGGACAGTTCCACCAGCCAAATACATAATCATTCCAGTGCAGCATGCACAGAAACATTCAAATACCAACTTTGTCTTCACCTCCCATTTCAACTGCTAAACTAGCAATTCCTTTTTGGCTGCATCTTCTACCCAGTCTTGTCATTATTTCTTTTCCTTATCCGTGTGTATATTTGCATTCTGGACTAACTTAAGAATAAGGGGAGAAAGAATAACAACTAAATGCCTGTTATTTGGGACTTTAATTTTTTTTACAGGTAGTGTGTGTGTGTGTGTGTGTGTGTGTGTGTGTGCGCGAACATATAAATACATAAGTGACTCCAAATTGCTATATGCTTTCCCAAGCTGCCCTCATATACTTGACTAGTGCAAAATAATTTTCTTGAAGATCAGAATTGAACAGAGTAATAATTCACTCCATTGAATCATTCTTTCAAATAGCCTTTTCTATGCCTATTGTACAATCTGCAAAAGGACAAAATGCAGTTTAATAACTCATACATGGTGCTAATGTGACACACATTGTTTATAAATTGATTTTCATACACCAGGCTTCTTGGTGCGACTCCTGCTAATGGCTATGCACCCAAATTCCTAAATGCTACTGGGTGTACCAGTTCTAAGCAAATATCCAACTGCTCTGTAGATTTAAATCCCAGATATCTTTGTACCATCACACTATTACATACTTTACCCACATCGTGTTGTCATCACATTCCCAGCAACATTTCATGATTTTACATAAAAAATATAGTGCCAGCTGTTGCAGCATCATCGAATTGTCAGCTAGACCTGTGCTATGTTTGGCGTCTTGCATATGCATTATTCGTGGGACACTACTTTTCTAAAGATCTAATAGGCTATCCAATTGCAGTTTTGTAACTCCAGTTTCTCAATAGCATGGCTCAAAAGATCACCAGAAAAACATCTTGATATTCAGGGTCCTTTGAGCAAAGATCCCACATTAAACATGCTATGTGAGTAATTCTGGGAAATCCAACATTGGGTGTGAAGGGTATCAAAATCAAACAAACCAAAGTACCCATGGCTTTGCAACATATAAGGTGGTGGAGAGACATTCAGTACAATATGCTTCAGGAGACACTGAGACAAATCATCCTCCAAATCTACCATTCAACTTGGACAGAGCTCCAGTCTACTGGCAAAGTACCAAAGCACTCTTATGTACCCGAGGGAAGGGGGTGTGGCTAACCAGCAAGCATGGCGACCGCAAACTGACGGAGCTCCCATGCAGGATCCAATTATCCTTCAATTAATGGTGAAACCTGGGGCCATCCACCCATAATCTTTCCCCCTGCCCATGCAGGACGCCAGCGATGACACGCAGCAGCAAGGGTGACCTTGAGGAAACACACAGGGCAGAGTAACTGTACATGAAAAAGCAGCACCATACTGCGTATGCTCCACGTGGCTGGTGGTCGCGGCCTGGCCTGAGGATCCTGTCTGAGGTCTTATATCGGATGGCTCTGGGGGCCTGTCCGCGTTCTGGCAGGGGGTCCTAACGAGATCTACAGCCTTGCGCTTGCCATTGAGAGAGGAGGGCTGTGGTCTGTGACGACATTGACGGAGCCCGCTGAGATCCAATGCCTGTGCCCTGATTAGACTGCTGTTGAAGACTGACTGAGGCTGGCCCAGCCTGTAGGCCCTGTTGAAGGTGATCTGGAGATGGCCCGGAGCCCCATTGAGGGTGTCTTTGAGTGCCAGAGACCCCTGGCGTGCCTACTGGATAACGCGGTGGCTGACCTTGGCTCCCGGCTGTTCGCTGGTGTTCAGCTGCGGCTTTGCTGAAACTCGGGAAATTGCCTCCACTAATGAACATTGGAGCATCCGACCTGCGGCCTTGGTAGCAACTCTGCAGACAGTAGCTGTGAATCCCTGAAGCACTTCTGACGTGGCTATCGGTCGGCATTGTTGCTGACCTTGGCCCCCAGCAAAATACCAGTGATCCGTCACGACCTGACTGAGACCTGAGGAGCTGCCTACAGTGGCGTGCATTGGAGCACCCTGCCTGAGACCTCCGCGAGGACTCTGCAGACTGTGGCTATAATCCCCTGAGGCCATCCGGGACAATTGATCAGAGGTGAGGTGGTTTTGTCCCGGGGCATCAGGGTTGATATGCTGTGATTGCGGCTCTTCCCATTTTGAACTGGGAGGCGAAGGGGCCCCAGGGGTAACCAGAGAATGGGGCATAGGGTTGACCCCTGGGATCACCACTAGTAACACTGACACTGGGAGCCTCCCTTGCCTTGGTCAATGAAATAGATTGCATGAAAGTGGCTCAAAATGTTGTAATAAGTGGAGCGTCAGTGTTGTCCTTTTGTCCATACACATACCTGATGGAGTCTGATTGATAGAGGGAGTCAGAGCATATGGCACTACATCACTAACAAATCTATGGTGTAATAGAATAACCTCCCCCCCTTGGTGCTGAGAACTTTGGAGTAAATGATCGGACTACCACTTAACCTGAAACAGTACATTCCCAGTATGTCCTGAAGACAGTAACGTTAGACCGACTGGGCGGCTCAGGGGACAACCCATTAAAGAGAGAATATATGAACCCACAGGCTCTGGATGGGTCCAACTGCATAACTGAGAGATACTACACTACAGCAGCAATACCCAGCATTGGGGACACATTATCCCTTTTGGTGAGTCATTTCCACTGAGAGACTACACCGGCTGATTACCTAATACACTGGTGACACGTGAAGCACTCTCATAGTGTAGAGACCCGAATTAGGCTGTGCCGAATGAACAAGGGGTAGGACAGAAAGCACACTCTATTGATGTCACCCCAGTGACAGCTCTAATAACACTAAGCATTCTCTACATGTGATAAAATGGGGTGCACAAAGTGGAAAACGTCTGAAATGCCACCAGTAGAACTATCGTCCCAAGGAGACTCAGACTCATCCTCTCGAATGTCATTGATAAGCTGTTTGCCAGACAAATATGACGCCTGCACCAGACAAATTAGACCTAATCCTACAGGAATTAAGGGACTCATGTCAATATATAGAGCACCAAATTGGCACTCTTACAACTGGTTTCACTGTCCTGAGGGCTGACCACAACAAACTATCAGAAGCAGTCAAAAATAATAAGCAGACTCTGTTACTACTACTACCACAACATAAAGAACATGCAGAACATATATTCCAAATACAAAGACAATTAGCATGCCTCCTTGATAGGGCTGAAGATGTCGAAGGCAAGACTAGACGCAAAAACATCTGTATAATAGGACTGTCGGAACACGGTGAGGTCCCCAATATGACCTAATTCATAGAGCAACGGCTATGAGTTCAAATAGCCCCAGAGGGACTGTCACAATATTTTTGTGTGGAAAAAGCCCACCGGATCCCGATGGGAAGGCCAACATCTGGGACTTCACCTACGCCATTGATAACCTGTATTCTAAATTACAAAAACAGCAATCTCCTACTCCATAAAGCCAGAGAAAAAGCACTGATACAGATAAAAAACCATTGGATCTCCCTCTATCCAGATTATACTGTCCTAGCTCAATGACAAAAAGCCTCCTACCAACCACTGAAACAGAAAATTCAAGCATTAAATCTCAAATATGCTCTGTTGTTTCCAGCACGGTTGAAAATCAGATACAACCAAAAAAATCGAACTTTTTCTAATGTTGGGGGGGGGGGGCAGCAAATGACTGTCTGGAATCCACCCTTTACTCTCAAATTCTTGAAAGTATTGACCAGAAGATATGACAGGATCCAAAGCGAGCCACTAAACAGGGAACACAATGGATCACACCTGTACGTAGACTCCCCATGAACAACCAGTCACCTGAGCAGGTCCAACGGGAGCAAGAATTGGCATTGGCGGCAGCTGCTTCCATACGAGAGACTAATCAAGCACTGTCACCGGAACACTCGATTGATAATCTGCTATACTCTGAAAGTAAAGACATTTTGTTGCCCTTGATTACTCCACAAATAGTGCAGGACTTATTTGGCTAAAGATGTGCAGAACCGGGAAACGAAGCCCTACGATCATTGAAGCATGGCCCTTTGTACTGAAGGGAAGTGAGGCATTGTTAATGAGCATGTATTTTGCATTTTTCTCCCCAGGTTTCTCCTATTCCTTTCGTATCAAGGGGTTCTGACACAAGTGTAGCTCTGCCTGACAATGACACATTATACAAAGTATAGGAACCATCCCCCCCTGCATTAACTGCATATTGTAACCGAATGGAACCTCAGTTTGTTTTAAATGATGTTTAGACTAGCATAGTTCAAGCGCTAGTCCTAGAATTGGGTTTTGTAGTTCAGATATATTTGTTGGGTTCCTGGCTTGTCCCACTCCATAATGCACACACTACTTATCGTACACACCTGAGCTACTGTATCACAACCACACAAAATTCGGTATGGCTATGTTGGGTAAATACAAAGTGATAACATGGAATGTAAGGGGGAAGAACTCAGTGCATAAGCGTCCTAGAATCCACGGTCAATTAAAGAGACGAAAAGCACAGATTGCCCTAATTCTAGAAACCCATTTTACAGACTCCAAAGCAATTAAATTGTGTAAAAAATGGAGAAGCTAAATATTCACCATATCCTACTCCGCATTTGCGAGGGGGACACTCATATGGATTAGTCACGGAGTACCTTTTGTTATTCTTGAGCTGCGCATAGACACGTGAGGACGCTACATGCTTATACACGGTACACTAGACGGAATCCCTATAGTTATTGCAGTGTATATGCTCCAAATTATGACCAGGATGACTTTCTCACAAATCTAAACGTAGTGCTGGCAGACTGAACCGACATTCCATGGGTTCTCGGGGGGGGGGGGTACTATAACTCCATTCTGAAAGTCCAGCTGGATTGCTCCCATCCCCCGGTTCGGGGGGCTGCTTCCATAAAACAAGCAGAATCTCTACAGTCCTAGGCCGAGGGCTGGGAGATGAAGGACACATGGCACCTCCGAAACCTACTAGCCGTGAATACTCTCTATTCTCCACCGCACAAACTACACACTATATTAGGCAGGTTATTCTGCTCCTAATCTCTCTCGTCCCAAGTCTCCCAGACTACATACCTTGGAAAAACATTTTCCGACCATAATCCACTTGAAATTACCCTGGAATGGGGGAAAATACCAAGCCGGTCCCAACCTGGAGACTATGGCTGCAGATGCTAGCGGATGCTGTGTTTCATGATAAATTAGAAACGACCATTACCAATTATTTCAATGAAAATGATAACTCTGCCTCTTCTCGCCTAATAGAGTGAAATGTATTTAAATCAATAATCCGAGGTGCAGCAATAGGAGCAAAGGTGGGGGCCTGTAAGGAAATACATAAGAATCTTAAAGCACTTGAGACTGTCTAAATAAACTTGAACGAAACACGAGTAACGATCTCTCTAAACAAAAGAACTTACAAGAAGCACAAATACAGCACGCTGAACTTCTTGAGCAACTTCGGTTGATTGACTATTGAGCATACACCCACATAGGCATGCAGAAGCAGATAAATCAGGCACCCTATTGGCTCATCTACTATGTGACACGCCCCCCCTGTCCCAATCCTGGATATAGCAATATTAGATGGCACTATTGTACATACCCAGTCAGAGATAAACCTTGCATTCACTAATTACTACGAATCACTGTATAATGCCCCTACTGCTGAAACACCGCAGCATATAGAGGCTTTTTTAGATAATCTAACTTGCCCCAAATTGACACCCAAAAAGAATTAGAGAATCCTATAACAGGAGCTAAAATAAAAGGCTATTAGAGAGCTCACAAATAATAAGACCCCTGGACTAGATGGTTTCCATCAGAGTTCGATTCTACCTACACAGATAAATTAACTCCACACCTTGAAAGAATGTATAAGGCAGCTCACAAGGCCCACACCCTCCCATTGACCACCATGCAGGCACTAGTCACTTCCCATCCAAAACCAAACAGAGCCTACAAGATATGTTAGGATTTCGCTCGCTCTCCTGTTAGGTTTCAAATTACCCTTCCAGTTGTGCACTCACACATGCTATATTAGGTTAGTAATATGTGGCTAAATTGTGGCCATTTGTATTTACGTTATGCAACCCACTCAGTTATCCTTGCAACATGTAAGCTCTAGTTAGCTTGAGTGACTCCATTTTGTATTTTGCAATCACTAGAAGACTGCTTCGGCTGTGCTCGTACTGGTCCTTTTTTCTCTTCCGGCGTGCCTCAGCAAAGCACTGTACTTCGTTACTATTTTCTCTCCTGCTCAAGGCTGTAACCAGACTTGCTAATGAACTGATATTCTTTCTCTGCATTCCAATCTCAATGTGTAGCTCTGCTCCCACGTTAGGAGACAATGAGACTCGGCACAGTTTCCTTGGAGTACTGATCGATGCGCTAACACCTGCCAGATGGGCGCACTCTCTGTACCTCCTTTGTTCATGCCTGACTCAAGCTGGTAACTTTCCATTAGAGGCGTGGCTAAAGTCTCCAGAAGAGTTTATTATGTATTAGCATACCCTGGGGCGTCAGTCCCCTCGGCATACATTTTAGGGTGAAGGCCTGACTGGGATCCTCTGCAGAGTATATACTGAATAAAGTAAGTTTTCAGTCTCTATTGTCTGACCGACTCTTCATTTTGGGGAAGGCATAGAAGGTGGTTGTATGTAACCTGCGTGGCCCTAGAGTGCCCTGTCCTTCAGTTGGTGCCTGAAAAGGGACTCTGCAAAGTGATCTCCACACCGGTAATCGGGTTGTAGGGGCCAGGGTGGTGTCTGGCAGGCCGGGCAGATCGGGGCCCCATATACACAAGACCGAGCTTGGTTCTTGAAGCTGTCCCCGCCCTTCTGATCGGGTGGATTCTCGGCTAGTGGTCACCGGCTGGGGTCCTGAGAAGGCAAAGCATTAGAGCTGACCTTTGGTCTGAAGAGTCGGCAGTGAAGAATAACTTGACTCGACCTGCGTGAACCAGGTAAGTGACTTGGTTCTTGGGAAAATGTCACCGTTATTTGTGGACACAGGCAAGATGCAGTCCTTGGACTGTCGTGTCTCCAGTTTCTGAACTGCGTTGCTTGAATGATTCAAGTCGACAGGCTGGGTCTTGGTACTGTTTAATACCTTCTTGGTTTGTACTTGGTGGGTTTGCGGACCCTTGTAAAGGACACAGAGTTTTTGCGTGCAGCCTGACGGACCACTTGGTAATTTGGCTTGCGATTTGAAAAAGGTCTGGGACTGTTAACGAACAATCTGCCGGGCCCTCTGGCAATTGGTATATATTTGAAAAGGTCTGGGGCTAAAGCCTGTTCTCTTGAACTTGGAGTGGTCTTTAGACTGTCGTCCTGAATGTGAGGCAGCCTTTGGGCTGATGTGTGATTCGCTTTGGTGTCTGGGTGCTGTGGGGTCTGCGGACCGATGCCGATAATGGTGCAAGTTAAATTATTGGTTGAGTGAATGGTGACTATGCTCTCTGGACAGTTGGTTTTCACATTTTGAGTGACTATTTTTTTTTCTTAGTTGTTGGTGTTGTTTGTCTGTTAGGGACAGAAAGCGTGTCTTATATTAAGATGCCTTGTTTAAGTAGGTGAGGATGTTTTGCATGTCGATGCTGTTCTACCAATGCTCGGTTGGGAGAGAGCCAGCCCGCACCTCCGGAGGGTTCCCCAAATTGTGACATAGATGTCAAGAATGGCATTGGCCCTAATATGTTTAGCACATTGTGGAATAAATATACAAGGGACAATGCTGAGCTGCATTGGCCACTTACTGGTTCATTAGATGAACAAAAAATACATTTCCTGCAGGACAAGTTGTGTGCTAAAAGGAGTAGGCAGTTCATGTTTGACTCTTTGCTTCTTTCTGCCACACTCTCAAAGCAGCGACGCATGTGAGCAGAAAAAGAGATTCGATGCAAGCAGATACAAACTATTACGCAAAAGGCGGTAGCCTTTGAAAGAGAAAAGATTGGAAAAGGCATAGAGTGGCAGATAGGAAATTGTGACTTCAGACTGATAATTGTTATGTTACTAGGGAGGAGGATGAGCTAGTTGAGGAACTCTTGGATTCTCGCCCTCCACCACCCGATGTTCCACAGCGCATATATCCTATGCACCCCACATCCCAGCCCTCGACTCTTGGGGCTGTTCCCTCTGATGCGGTTGTTTCTAGTACTACTGTCTCAGTCCAGCCCCACTTGCCTCCATTGTATTCCGGCCAGCCACAGGATTGGACACTGCTACTTCCCCTGTCATATCTCTTCACTGTCCTGCCAGGTATCTTGGCTCTGTCTCGTCTACTACGCTCCCTTTCACCCCTACCACCCTGTCTATCTACATGATGGTACCTGTCTCTGCATCCGTCCCTTCCCCTGTGAGTGTAACGCCCCAAACACCATTGAATACTGAAACGCCTGCACATGGAGTTCCTGGAGCCAACTGGGCAGCAGCCCAAGATCGCATTGAGAAAGTGCTAGTGCGCTCTGCTGTCAGTTGTCAAAGCTAAGTACTTGCAACTGTCTTAACCGCACAAGAGCAGAATGACGGTAAGTTCCAATGCCTTTCTCATAACCGTCCTGCTAGGTCTTAGTGTTCCATCACAGGTAAGTTCTAAGGGGGAAAGGGGTTGGGGACAGAGAAGAGACTGCTCCAAAATCTGCCTGTTCTGCTACATCTTCTTTTTCTTCTTACAGGACTGCCAACATGAACATTATCACTTTTAATTTACTGTAACTTTAAACTTACTGTTACTTCAATTTACATATAGATTACTTATTGTACCAGTGTCTTTTGAAGCTTACTTCTCTTCTTACTTCTCATATTAAATCTGCATTGTAGTTATGAGAAGTTTTCCCTCAGATTTCTTCTTTTACTTGTAGATGCAATCTGCACTTGATTCTGCTATGCCTTAACACAAGAAAGACACACGAAAGATAAGGTAAGTATGTGTTCATTTTATTCTCCTTAAATTGTATTGTCTGGGATTCTTTTATTCTCCAAATAACTCACTGTGAATAAACTGGAGTGAATCTTATGCTGGGGCTTCTGGTGCTCCCTTGGGACAACCTTCTGTATTTATGTTTAATGAATTATGTCTTTGTAAGTTGGTGAGGCTTTTACTGGACATGCCTTGGGAATATTTCCCTCTATTCGTCTGTACCATTAGTAAGCGGAAATTAAGGTTTTTCTATCCGCATTTAGCCCTGGTCTCATTTCTCTGTTTTAATCCTGAAGCAAGTCGGAATGCTATTCTGTCAGACACAGCGTGTTGAAAGGTCACGCCCGCGTCAGACTATAGAGAAAACAGCTGCGTTAATATTCTATTTACAATTTACACGCGGCATGTGAAGGCATTATGGCTGCGTATTATCCTTTTCTCAACTTTAAGAAAACTCTGGTGGAAGCTTTTTAGTGACTTCAATGCAGACGTGGCGATTGACAAACACGCCCGCGTCTGAAAAAATCGGAAGCAGCTGACCAAGGCAGCTGAACTAAAGGTTTAGGTTTTAACGTTCACTGGGAGGAAATGGTTGAACGTTGAAAGGAATTTTTAGTCAGCTGGCCATTCAAACTCATCAGTCTATGAAGTCTTTGCTTCTAGAAATTTTAAGTTAACTCATTAAATGTTACTCTCTGCATTTTCACACATTTAGCTCTGTATAAACACTAACCTGAAAACTGAGGGGAAATGAAGTGTCCGACAAAGCTAAACCCCAATGTTTACCTCAAACTACCCTATCTAACTTCCACTATGCAGGGAAAACAGATGCTCTTCTCTTAATCTCCTCAGTGACATGCACAGCAGAATGCTGAAGCGCACTTCACCAGACATCATTAAACCTGAAAGACTAGACTGCTAACAGCAGTGTGATGTTGCAGTGTCAAAATGTTGGCAGGCATCTTGGAGTTCCTGCGGTGCCAACTAGCGCTCCAACTTAAGGGATTAGATGTCTTTTGGTAAGTTTGTGGGAGAAGAATAGTAGCTAGCATAGAGTTAGGAGCAGGAAACCTCCTGTGAGTCCTGACAGTACCCCTTCCAACAGGGTTTCCTGCAGTCATAGTTTGGTAGGGAACTTGGAATGAAAGGCTCCAATTAGTCAGAGGGCATGAACATTAGTACTTTCTTCCCCAAGAACGTTCATCAGGTCCATATCCCTTCCAATCAATGAGATAGAAAAGTTCATTTCGGATGAATTTTGAATTCAAGATTTGTTAAACTTCATACTCCATCTCATCATTAAGGGTCAGGAGGGGAAATCCTACACAACCCCGGTTTAATTGGTTTGAGAAGAGAAACATGAAAGACTGGATACATTTTGATAGTACTAGGGAGAGACAGTCTATAAGAGACTGGATTAATGACCTTTTCAATTGGATAAGGACCCATAAAACAAGGCTGGAATTTACGGGGACCTTTGAGTCCGAGATTTTTTGTACACAACCAGACTAATTCTTCTACCTGAAGCTCAGGTGCCTTTTTACATTTTTGGTACAAGGAAACAAGGGAACCCAAAGGTAATGCACTAGGGAACTTGGGCGGTAACTTATATAAAGAACAGTGGACCCTAGTATTTGAAGGATCGAAGTAATGATAGGCATACACTAGATAGTAAGTATGTCCTTTGTCCAGCCAGACAGGATTTTATTTAGTGAATATAGACAATAGCACAAGGATTTTGCATAAATGACAAGTGGGCACGACCCGTGACCCACAGTGAACAAGACAAAACAGAGAAAAATGTAGGCAAAAACGAACAAGGCGGTCTGTATACTTGTACTCAGTGGACAGACTTAATTATGTTTTTAAACACCATTGCACAAGTCATTATTGGACATTTCTAGTACATATGGTGCTAATTTGTCGACGACGTTTCGATGCTGAACTTTAAATACAGGGTATCATCTTCAGGACAGAAATATACTACATGTTTGTCTTGCAAGCATAATGACATTTGCCTTTTAGAACTGTACACAATTTAACAAGTTGAGAGAATACAGGGGGGAAAAAAAGAAGAGAAAGAAAATAAAGGGGAGAGAGTTAGTTTTAAAATGCTAGGACATGTAATTTGCTAGACCAACCATGACTTAGATGCATAAAGGTGATGATAACACTATCGTTCCGTCAAGGTATGATACTGCCCCACAGTGGTGGCAGTGTTGAGTTGTTGGACATCTCGTTTTTTTCATTGTGTTTACAAGTGTTTGTTGTTGTTGGTCGTTTTTGAAGTTTTGTTATGTATAGGTGTGTCGATCTTGAAGGTGATGATCTTGAGGTCGCTCTAGCTTATGACGGAGTTGCCTGTAACTGTGGCTTGCCCTAAGGGTGCAAATCTTTGATGTTCAGCACCATGACTTTTTTTCCCGTCAGCATAATTTACTCTTCACCTGGGGCTTTGCAGTTTTGCAGATCTGCTATTCTGCTTTATTCTTCACCTGTTCGCAGAAAGTCAGACTCACGTCTCTGTTCCCCTTAGTTGGCAGCACAGAAACTTTGTAAATTTACTCAAATGGCACATGATTGTATGGAGGGTTTGGGTTGGGGAAGAGTGCAGACAGGAAAGGCACTATGCCAGACATATTTTTGGAAGCATTGTCAAGTGACCAGACATTCGCTGTGTGGGTGGACAGTATGAACTGTACGTCTTCTTGTGCACCTTTAAATTAATGATTAAATGTATCCATCAGGTAGGTGGGCTAAAGTTCATAGGTCAGGCAAAATTTCAGAGTAGTTACTCAAAGGTCGATTATTAGGTTTTTTTTACGTTAGCATGGGGCCTGACAGTTATAGATGCTTGTGAAACCGATGGGAAGAATCCTCTAGTGTTGGATGCCGCTCTTAGTAGTAACAACAAGGTTCACAGGTTATTTTGTTATGCTTTTTCAGTTCAATCTCGATACCCCAGCCTCTCCATAACATTAACAACAAATTCCATGCTGCATAACCAGTGCAACATCTTGTATCTGCACACATATCTCAAAACATCACAGTATTTGAAAGGAGGAACCAGGTCTGCCAAACAGGTGCCTGTACCATTATTCATCACCTAATTTGAATTGGTTTCATGCTCCTGCTTAGATTGTATTTGAATGCCATATGGCGCATCAGAATACAAAGAGTAGTGTCTTCATACATATGTACACACTGTTTGCTTTTTCTGCCAACTGGAATGTTTCTCACAAGAAGTGTCACTACACTCTCCCAAGAGAGGCAATGGGAGTCAAGGTTTGTAGACAATGGCTTGCTAAAACAAGCATCTGCAATGTAATAGGTCTCTCATTTACGCAAGTTTGAGCTATTGGCATAGTAAATGACAATACTTTTTGTTAATGCCTTTATGTTTTGGTTTTTAAAACATAGTCATTTACCATGCCAATAGCTTAGGTCTTTTATTTGAGAGCGTTTATTGCATTATAAATGGTTGAATGCTTTGCCGAGTTGCCCCCTTCCGTATCACATAGGGATCTCTTCAGGGGCTATTTGCTACGAGTTAAATAAACAAGCCTATGGGGACTCACACACGCCGAGGGCTTACCGGCGTTCTCTTGTGGTCGCTGTTGCTACTGCTGTAGCTGCTTTCTTCAACAACTAGCCGCACCCGCTCCGCGGGTGCCGCGTCGCTGTTTTGGGCTTGTGTGGCTGTTGGGAGCACGTTTGCTCACAGCCTTCAGGAAGGACTCGAGGGAGCAGGGATCACGCTCGCACCATCAGCGCCGCTGCAGGGACTCACCTAACCAGGAGCCCCTGCTTTCCGGCACACCTGCTGACCTGTTGCCCCTCCCACCCCTCGGTCAGAGGGTGAAAAGCAGCGGAACTCCTCACTCCAGTGGGACACACACACGCCGAGGGCTTACCGGCGTTCTCTTGTGGTCGCTGTTGCTACTGCTGTAGCTGCTTTCTTCAACAACTAGCCGCACCCGCTCCGCGGGTGCCGCGTCGCTGTTTTGGGCTCGTGTGGCTGTTGGGAGCACGTTTGCTCACAGCCTTCAGGAAGGACTCGAGGGAGCAGAGATCACGCTCGCACCATCAGCGCCGCTGCAGGGACTCACCTAACCAGGAGCCCCCGCTGTTGCCCCTCCCACCCTTCGCTTCACGCCCCCATAAAGGAACGCCCCTTCCCCGCTGTGCGGGAGCACGCGGGAGCATCGCGGGAGAAGCCCGGGACAAGGGCGGGACCATCTTTGGCCATCAGGGGCCAGAAGAGGCCGGGACGGGCCATATCTCTTGGCTCTGCTAAGCGGGCACGGGAATTACGGGAGCATGGCCACAGGCACTAGAGCAAGCAAATCTAGGAAAGCTGCGGGAGACGTAGTCATAGGTACAATGGATCAATTTATAACTCGGGCTGTCTCCATTGTAGAAAAGGAGATAATCCTAGCCGAACGAAGACTATCCCGGGACTCCAAGGGCCTATCACACAAGCGCTCATCCCTGGGCGCCCTTGCCCTAGCCCCTAGTCCAGTAAATGTACCAACTACACCATTGGTGGTAACTGACTCTCCGGACATTGACGAGAGGGTGAGTCGGATCAGGGCAAGCCTAGAAAGGGTATCGACCATTGCACTGGACATTGCTCACGACTCAACACACCCAAACCCACCTGATCCAATTGATCCTTTGCTGGGGGCTCAAAACTATGAACTTGATCGTGAGATCAACAATGCCCAAAGTCCTTCTGTCACGCCCAACGAAGCTTTAAACCCTCCCCCCATAGCCGCACCTATTGAAGTTAGTACCTCCCTAGTAGCGGCTTTAGAAACTACCCCATCAGGGAAACCAGCACCAGGACTAGCTGCACACAGGAAGAGAAAGCGTCCTGTTAGCCCTCGCAGGGGGGGTTCTCAAAAGCCACACAGCAAAGTAAGTAGGCACAATGTGACCAAAGGGGGTACCTCCTCAAACCACATTCTACACCCAAAAACCACTACCATCCACACTAGAGTTACTCTACCCAAGGGTCCTGTTTGCCCGCTAGGCATATCAGGCCCGTCAGCGTCTTTTAGCACCACCCCAGTTCCCCAGGCTGTGCACACTGACATCGCCACCCCACCCCTAGATGTTGAGAGCCTAATCAGGTCTGTGGTGATGCCCCTTGCAGATAAGATCGACAGTCTCACACGAAAATTAGCCACCCTTGAGCAATCAATGTTGGATAATTTTTACGCTGTGAAATCACTGGTTAAATTTCACTCCAAGATGCAGGGCGAAGACAATGGAGGGTCAAGGAGTGGTGCTGTTACTCTAGTACCCTCGGAGCCAATGTCTCGTCAAAAAGTGCCTGTACTTGAGGAGGCCCCACAGACACTACAATCTAACATTGGAACCAGCCCCGCTCCACAAACCTCTAATCTTAGACCCAGTTCGGGCCCCCAAAGGAAAAAACCCAATACTCAAGCACCAAAGGCCCCCAAGGTTAACTTTGCTCCCAATCCTGAGCCTATAGCGTCAACCTCTAAAGTAGCAGGAAATGCGCCAACCACGCCGAATGGAAATATAATTCCATCCATTCCCATTTCTGGCAGTCAGGCTGCGCCTAACCCCTTAGCTAAATCTCCAGCTAAATTATCATCAGGCAGGGCAAAAACATACACACCCAATGCTAGCCTCCCCCCTGGGTGCAAACCGTATGTGGTAATCCTCACGGGGGTCCCGGAGCTTGAAGAGGGTTCTTGTGAGTTGTACTCTGACCTCAAACACAAGACCCTCTCCTGGCTTAGAGCAAATAGACCCCTCCCAGGGCATATTGATGGCAGAATAGCCTATGTCCGTCGTGTGGGGTGGATTGGCAATAGACGCAAGGATTTAACTGGGGACTGCGTGCTGATTAATTTCAGCGATCCTAGAGCAGCAGGTATGATCTGCAGCCAGCAGTCGCTACACAACTTCTGCGACATACAAACTAGGGAGCCTGGGGTACTTCTATCGTCCTCTCCCGTCACCTGGGTTTAAGAAGTTTTTGCCGGATGGGGGTAGAGGCGCATGGTACCCCCATTATCCAACCCTGGATGTTAGAGCTAGGGCATGGACGCCGACCCAAGCGGCCCCACCCCAGGGATGGGGTTGGTGACTTGGCGATCAAGTGGTATTAAACGCCCCCTCACCTAAGGTTATTGTACCATGCACAGCTGGGAGGGTCTCCCCGATATTAGTTAACCCCCCTGCGTCCCAACCCACGCCCACCTCCCTCACCCCCTCTCCCTTAGGCTGTCGGACTGAGTTTACTGAGTCCATGGAAGGAGTAGAAATCTCGGGGGCCCCGGGTGGGGACGCTGGATGTGCTGGGTCTCCGATTCGCCCTACCCTGAAGGCTATCAGCTGGAATGTGGCAGGCTTAAATAATAAGTTGGATGCCCCGGATTGGGTGGCGCTCACTGAGCCCCACGCAGTCTGCGCATTCCAAGAAACGTGGTGTGTGGAACCAAGGCACAGAGTAGGATATGCTACCTTCTCTGTCCCGGCAGGTATCCCAGTATCAGGAAGAGGGCGTCCATTTGGAGGTCTCCTAGTCTGGGTCGACATATCACTAGGATGGCGAGTACACCATCATCCCCAAAAATCACCAGATTTGATGTGGCTCACAGCAAAATGCCCAAATAAAGTTGAGAAGCTGGAGATTTTTAATATTTACACACGAGGGGTTTCAGGGAGGGCCTCGTCACCAACCCTCATGGCTCTGGAAGCAGCCTTGGGGGAGTGCCGAGGAGACTCTCTAATTTTGGTGATGGGGGACTTTAACTGCACATTCGAGCCCTTGATGGCCGATGAATCCTTGGACCTGCATGACGAAGATTCAAGGAGAGGCGTTCCGTCCCTTGATCTTCCAATTGTCAAAAGATGGACACCTAAAATCGTCCAATTGAATTCCCTCACACTAGAGTATGGCTTGAGAGCAGCCAACGGGAGAACACGGTCAGACCTAGAGGGGGCACACACGTATAATAGGGTGGGTCACTCATCTAGGATAGATTATATCCTTTTAAACTTTCCTTTGTGGGCCTACATGGAGGACATGATAGTTCTGCCTTCCTTGGAAAGTGATCACAATGCACTTTCATTATCCCTAATACATTGGTGGAGGGACAGCGGCTCATTTCTTGGAGCTCCTGACGCATCTGAGCAGAGGTCATCGGGGGGGTGGTCCCCTCAAATTGCCTCAGACGTTTAAAATGGGACAAAGTGGCTATTGATGAAGAAAAACTATCCTGCATCAGAGCCGTTATTGTTGCACTTCTGAAATTTTGGAAAGTCATCCTCCCAGCCCGCACAAGATTTCAGCTATGTTTAGCGAGGTTTCGACATCGATAGGGGACTTGTTCATGGTTAAACTAAACACTAAGGGAAACAAAAACCATGATAAGCGACAGGGCAAATCAGGCTGGTACTCATCGGCGTGCCGTGCTGGAAAGAGAGCCCTAATCTTGGCAGTAAAGAGTGGTGATGCATCAGCAATAGCTGCCAAACGCAAGTCCTACAAATCTGTATTAAAGGCAGCCAGGAGAGACTGGGAAGATGCCTTCTGGCAGGAACTTCCTGCAGCTAGCGCAGAAAAAAATGCAAAAGGTTTTTGGGACTTGTTACGAAAGAAACACAGACCTTTGGACACTGTCATTACATGCAATATAACCAAGGATCTGTGGTACTCACACTTCTCAAAACTGTATACAGCATCTGCTGTAGAAGCGATGGACTTTCCACTACCTCAGATCCATCAAGGTGATGGCAGCTATGAGGAGAGCTTATTCTCCAGGAAAGAGGCTGAAACTGCCATAAAATCTCTGGTCCCCCGCAAAGCAGCTGGACCTGATGGCCTTCCTGGCGACCTTCTCCGCATGGACATAAGCGAATGGGGTACGCTAATTGCATCGCTACTGAATGCAGCTACGGCAGGCGCCCCCCTCCGTGCTTCTTGGATGGCAGCTGAGGTGGTCCCCCTGCACAAGAAAGGCTCAAGAGACGACCCAGCTAATTATAGACCGATTAGCTTAATAGATTGTTCCCAAAAAGTGGCGGGTAAGGTCCTCTTATCTAGGGTCCAGCAGTGGGCAGACGAAAATAAGATACTCTCGGACTTTCAGGCTGGGTTCAGAGCCGGTACAGGGACAATAGAACAATCGCTAAGGCTGCTCATGATCTACTGGAAGGTCGTCACGATTGGGAAGGGTACCTTATATCTGGCCTTCATCGACCTCCGGACGGCCTTTGATTTGGTGCCTAGAAACAACTTGTGGAAGGTGCTGTGTGACCTCGGTATGCCACCCTACTTGCTCCATCTGATCATGAGGTTCCATGAAAATAACTACGCCCAAATACGCTGGGGGCCAAATGGACAAAAGACCTCAAGAATAGAGGTGAATAGAGGTGTGCGGCAAGGCTGCGTACTTGCCCCAACCCTATTCTCCCTATATGTAAATGGGGTGGTGGACTTCTTGACCCAGATACCAGCAGATGCGCCCCGTCTGGCAGGTCGCTTAATCCCTACCTTGCTCTTTGCTGACGATACTTTACTTTTGTCAAAATCTCCAATGGGCCTCCAGCAGCTTCTCTCCGGATTTGACAACTTCTGCAAGCAGAGAGGTTTCCGTATCAATACAGACAAAACTAAGTATCTCATTCTGAACCCCCCACAAAAGCTCGGCCCCCCTCCAACATTGGGGCCCGTTGCACTGGAAAGAACCAAGATGTTTGACTACCTGGGCATCCGCTTGGTGGACTCTATGAAATGGGACTGTCATTTGACTAAAATGTTGTTGAGCCTGAAAAGAGTGACTGGGGCCCTGTTGAAAGAGCAGAGAGCAGCATCTACAAGACCAATAGCGGCAGTAATGGACATTTACTCGGCCAGAGGAGTGAGTGCAGCACTTTATGGGGCAGAGCTCTGGGGGATGTCAAACATGAAAGAGCTAACCCGAGCCGAGAATGCCTTCCTGAGAAGCCTAATGTCTCTCGGTCCTTCTGTCCCTATTCTACCCTTGCAACTGGACATGGGCTGCCGGGCGATTGAAGATCAAGCAAAATTACGCCCCCTGCTACTGTGGGCCCACATCTGGAGAGTGCCAGAGCTCTCAAGCTATGCGGATGGCCTACGGGAGATAATTAATTCCACAGGTTGGGCAAAAATAAAATGGCTAAGGGACATTAAGGCTCTACTTGCCAATCTGGGGCTGGAAGAAGCATGGCACCAACAGTCAGCCCCGCCTAAATCCATGCTAAAACAACTCTATTGGTCATGGGTGGCAAGCAAAAGAAACTCTTCCTCAACGACTTGTAAGTCCACCAGAAACTTTGTGGAGTTCAAAGATGTCCCCATCAGAGAATTGTATCTGGACATTATTTCTGCCCCATGGGATAGATCCCTGTATTTCAAATTTAGAGTAGGTCTTCTCCCTGTAATGGAGCTCACATGCCACTGGAAAATTCCATACCAGACTGCGCCATGGTGCCCATTCTGCCCTCAGCGCCGTGAATCTGTCCCCCATCTGTTATTCGAGTGCCCTGCCTACAAGGTTCCTCGCATGAAATGGATTAAACCAATGTGCCTCACCTTGGGCACCAGACATTGTAATGTGGCACTACGAATCTTACTTACAGACACTCGTTCATTCTTCGCATGCGCCACCTCGAAGTACCTAGGTTGGGCATTGCGAATACGGTCAAAAAGACTTAGGCAAATTGTTTAATTATGATTTTAACATATGGTCTGTTTCTGGCCTATTTCTTTTTTAGCTAAATTAAATAATTCCCCCTTCAGAAATCGTAGAAAAAAACGTTGAGTCTTAGTATATTAAGGGCTTTTTATGCTTTTTATCTAGTAATGTTTTAATTGAATTTACCATGTATGTACGCTTTTTAAGATATTTTTTATGTCGAAATAAAGCCTATTTGACTTGACTTGACTTGATAAACAAGCCTATGGTCACAAGTGCGCCCTGAGATACCCTCCTACAGTAAGAGAAACTGATTTAAGAAAATAGTGCTTTTAAAGCGTGAATCTTTTCTGGATTCACATGCTGTGCATTATTACGCCATCTAGTGGTTGGTCCGGAACTAGTGCCGGGTCTGGTCGCTCAGTGGACTAATGCCTCCACTGCAGGGGCCTGTGTTCGACCTCATGGTCACAGGTTCAATTCCCGGCAGGTCCACTCAGCCTTTTATCCATCTGAGGTTGATAAAACGAGTACCATTGAGTTGGGTAACAAGAAACATCTGTTATTCAGCGCCAAGACACCTCTGGGTGAACGTGCACTTTACAAATACACATGTTATGTTATCTTATGTAGTATTTCTTTTTTTTGGGGGTGGGCATTGACATACCACCATTTGGTGTCCTTCTGTGGCGGCGACGTTCTTCGTCCGGAAGCTCCTACCTTTTATCGCCATCTTCAGATTCTTTTTTTCTGCCGTTGGGTCTGGATCATCACGGAAGGAGCTCCAAGGATTTGGAGAGAAGAATCCACAAAAATTTTTAAAAAATGAGTTCTAGAGGTCAGTGAAACCTACATTTGACTTTCCGGTCGTCGATTCCAGCATTCGGAGTACGCCAAAAGGTGAAAACAACAACTTCGACAAACAACTGGAGAATGTGCATGCAAGGGGCTCCCTTAGCAAAGTAATGGACAAGACGCCGTTCAAGTTCTGCAAGCATTGCCACCAAAAGTACGCGCAGAAGCACAGGTTACTACTTGTGTAACGCTATATCTGTAAGAAACATTAGTTAGTGATAGAATCCTTACCTTAAAAATATCCCCAGCATCAGACTAGATCCGGAAAGTTTTGCTAGAAGTTCCCCAGCGCGTCAGTAGGTAGCGTTGTGCGGCTCCGCATCGGTCGCTGGCGTCGTAAGCGCCGAGATGATGTCAGGAGACTACTTATGCGCCACCCATGCACGCTGACGTTAGTTCTGTACATGACTTACCACGCCAGGAATGCAGAGCTATGCAAGAAACTGACCACTGGTGCAATAAACTAGGGCCCTGAAAGGGATAACCGTAACCCTAGAAATCAGATTCCTTATTGCGCCACCCGTCCTCCCCATTCTGAAAACTATCACTAACTAATGTTTCTTACAGATATATTGTCACACAAGTAGTAACTTGTTGTGCATCTGAAAGAGACACGTTAGTGAAAGATTCCTTACATTAGAATAGATACCCCAGCAATACCAACCCCAGTGGTGTGTCTGCGAACAAGACTACACCAGAAAGTCACGGAGAACAGAACGGCCAAAGAAGCCATCTCTCCGTACTTGACTTTCAAGGCAGTAATGTTTGGTAAATGTGTGCAGCGAGGCCCACGTAGCTGCCTGACAAATGTCCTGCAAGGGAACACCGCATCCCAAGGCAGTAGAGGCTGCTGTTGCCCAAGTACAATGGGCAAGCAGTCCCACAGAAGGCTCCTTCTTACCCAAGGAGTAACAGGCTTTAATGTAAGTATGGGCTGAAAATCCGTTACGCTCGTGGAATTTGCGAATTTTTGGCAATTCGCAGGTTCCCAAATCGCGCGAATTTGCCAAAAAATTCACAATTCACAAGCTGGCGGATTTTTTTGCTTGGTCACGCTTCAAAAATACAATCTTGCACGCGCTGCGTTGACTTACCGTGATTCTGAGTTCGCGGAGTTTTTTTTCCTCCCGGTTTGCATGTGCTGCGCCATTTTGGATCTGGCTGCGTGAATACGCGAGACTTTTTGACCGCGAGTACGTCATAGCAGCCCGCCATCTTGCACTGCGAGAGTTTGAGAATGCGACTACGTCATAAGGGCCCGCGATCACGCATCGCAGGAGTAAACAATTGCAACACGTAGATGAGACGCGCAGCTGACTTCCGGCGGGAGATTTGAACAGCTCGCTTTCCCGAACTTGCAAAAATTGCAATTCTGCATAAGAAATCTACTGCAGGCAGCATAAACCTTCTGAAATTGATGATTTGGATCAGAATAACTCCTCAGATTGACATTTGGCTGCACTTTTTTGTGCAAGGAGTCCATTTTTGGGGGGTGGGAGGCAGGAAGTGCCCCAGAGTCTCGAACTTCCTGTTCCTGTCCAGAAGGCCCCTCCCAGTGCTTTTTCCATGTCCTGGTCACTTTTCATTTGGATCTGGAGCTGGAAAGATTACTTTTTGTGGCTGCTGCTGAATTTGAGGACTTTTTGTTTGGATCACTTTTGGATTACTTTTTGATTTGAGATTTTACAAGTAAGTTGGTGTTGTTTGTTTGGGGCATTGCAGTTGCTGCAACTACAATTTTTAAACTTTTTCATAACTTAAAAAAAAAATGTGTGTAGGCACAGTATCCAGTAGGCCTAGGGTTAGTCATGGGTGCATGATACAACTGTTTCTGTGAGTTTTGTTGAACTTAAATATCATTTATTTCATGGAATTGAGTAGCTCACTGTGATATGTGATTTTTTTTATTTTGGGGTGCATGTAAAGCCACACTAGCCAGTAGGCCCAGGGGTAGTCAGTGGTGCATGGACCAAGTCTTTCTGTGGGGTGTCTTGAATTTAAACATCATTTACGGCATGGATGGCATTGGATTGTGTTGATTTTTATGTGTTTTTCGTTTTTTTGGGGTGTTGTTGGGGCCTGGCCATGTGGGTGGGGGCCATTTTGAGGCCTGGTCCAGGCAGGGCCTGGCCATGTGGGTGGGGGTCAAGGGGCCATTTTGAAGCCAGGCAGTGTGCTTTGTGCCATATGCCTGCACCCAGTCTGCTCTCCTTTCATCCATTATGCCCAGGGGTATTCAGTGGTGCATGGACCAAGGCTTTATGTGGGGTGTCTTGAATTTAAACATCATTTAGGGCATGGATGGCATTGGATTGTGGTGATTTTTATGTGGTTTTCGATTTTTTGGGGTGTTGTTGGGGCCTGGCCATGTGGGTGGGGGCCATTTTGAGGCCTGGTCCAGGCAGGGCCTGGCCATGTGGGTGGGGGTCAAGGGGCCATTTTGAAGTCAGGCAATGTGCTTTGTGCCATATGCCTGCACCCAGTCTGCCCTGCTTTAATCCAATATGCCTAGGGTTACTCAGTGGTGCATGGACCAAGGCTTTATGTGGGGACTCTTGAATTTAAACATCATTTAGGGCATGGATGGCATTGGATTGTGGTGATTGTTGTGTTTTTTTCGATTTTATGGGGTGTTTTTGGGGCCTGGTCATGTGGGTGGGGCCATTTTGAGGCCTGGTCCAGGCAGGGCCGGGCCATGTGGCTGGGGGTCAAGGGGCCGTTTTGAAGTCAGGCAGGGTGCTTTGTGCCATAGGCCTGCACCCAGTCTGCCTTGCTTTCATCCATTATGCCCAGGGGTACTCAGTGGTGCATGGACCAAGGCTTTCTGTGGGGTCTCTTGAATTTAAACATCATTTAGGTCATGGGTGGCATTGGATTTTGATAATTTTTTATGTGGTTTTCAACTTTTTTGGGGTGTTGTTGGGTCCTGGCCATGTGGGTGGGGGCCATTTTGAGGCCTGGTCCAGGTAGGGTCTGGCCATGTGGCTGGGGGTCAAGGGGCCATTTTGAAGCCAGGCAGGGTGCCTTGTGCCATAGGCCTGCACCCAGTCTGCCTTGCTTTCACCCATTATGCCCAGGGGTACACAGTGGTGCATGGACCAAGGCTTTCTGTGGGGTCTCTTGAATTTAAACATCATTTAGGGCATGGATGGCATTGGATTGTGGTGATTTTTGTTTGTTTTTCGATTTTTTGGGGTGTTGTTGGGGCCTTGCCATGTGGGTGGGGACCATTTTGAGGCCTGGTCCAGGCAGGGCCTGGCCATGTGGCTGGGGTTCAAGGGGCCATTTTGAAGCCAGGCAGTGTGCTTTGGGCCATAGGCCGGCACCCAGTCTGCCCAGCTTTCATACATTATGCCCAGGGGTACTCAGTGGTGCATGGACCAAGGCTTACTGTGGGGTCTCTCTTCTATTAATGTAAACATCCATTTTTGATTAGAAATAAATGCAAATTTTAGTTTTGGTCTTTCCGTTTTTGGGTGTATGCCTAGTTGCAAATATTAATTGAAGCATGAAATATGCAACATTTATTTCAGTGATGTTCCTCTGGCTTCCTTTGCTTTTAGGTGCACAAAGAAAACCACAAATCATCCTCATCGTTCGTCATCAGTGCCAGGAAGTAGTCCTGCTGCGCTGTGTGCAGCACAACGTCACGTGAAGTCACGTGTGGCCACAGACAATTCTGCAACTCGTGCAATTGTGGCCTGCTGTTCTGACATCTGAAGAAGATGGGCCCAAAGAAAGGTGGCCGTAGCTCCTTTACCAAGAAAGTTGCCAGTGCCACTGCCAGTAAGAAGGAGCAGAAGAAGCAAGTGGCGCCACTTACCTAGGAGACAAGTGTGCCCACAGACACTTTTTGGGAAAAAAAAACTACGCCTGCAGCAGCGGTGTCCGCCGGGGACTAAGCTTGGAGCAGCACCTCAGCTTCATTGGTCTCAATGCCACCACGCCAAGTTAGGCCCAAGGCCATGAGTGCCGCAGAGGCAGCCACTTTAATTGCTCAATCACCATCGACCAGTGATGTTGGCGTTGACTCATCGCAAGAAAGTAGCATCCAATCAACGCAGGGTGTAACTCATCTGACGAGTGTTCAAACACAGCCACAACGACAACCACAGGTGCAACAATGAGAGGCACAAGGAGAGGTGCAAGAATATGCGCAAGGAGTGGCGCAAGGAATGGTGCAAGTAGAGGTGCAAGTAGAGGTGCAAGGAGTGGAGCAAGGAGTGGCGCAAGTAGAGGCGAAAGTAGAGGTGCAAGGAGTGACGCAAGTAGGGGTGCATGGTGAGGCGCATGGAGAGGCACGACTGCCCACAATGCTTGTTCCTTCAGAAGTAGGGGCACATCATGAAATCGAGATTCAAGCGGAGGTATCATCCGAGCAAGCCACTCCTCCTGATGATCCATTGTCTTCCAGATCCCCAGCAGGAAAAAGGTCAAGGAGGGCTAGTACAAGTTCTTTTTCAAGCACCCTTCCTTCTGATGATCTTGATTGGAACCCACCAATGTAGTCTAAGAGGGAGGCACGCCATGAGCCGACAAAGGTAGCTAAGCCTAAAAGGAAGGTTCCCGCAAGGCTTTCACTTATGGGTGATGACGACGAACAAGAAGTAGAAGTGGTGTATTCTGCTGCTGATGAACAGTCTGGCGATGACGACCCAGTCATAACAGTCGTCACTCCAACCCCAGCGGGCATGCAGCAAACAGATATTTTTACCCTATCCCGAATTGCTGCTGAGCGGAATGTGGGCGGCGTGGCACCGGTACCACCATCAACACAGGTAACTACTACACCAACACGACCTACAGATTCCATATTTTCTTGTCAGAAGGGCCTGAAGGGACCTCCATCCAGCTTGACCTCCATTACCTCAAGTAGTGGTGCTGTAAGTGCACAACAGAGTCACCGTCAGCCACGCCCATCCTCCACTTCATCAAGCATTGAAAGTAGCACCTCCACCACCACCAGAAATCTCCAGTCGCTAGTGCGGGACTTCTTTAGTTTGAGAAAAAAGGCGGAAAACCTAGTCATTTGTTCGATTTGTAAACAAGTAGTTAGTCGGGGTAAGCTTGGTACCAACTATGGTGCCGGAGGCCAGAGAGTTCATCTAAAAAAACACCACATTATCCAGTGGGATAAGTAACATCCGAAAAGCCAAAAGTACAAATTCAAATGTAGACATTGATATTGCATCTGATGACGAAGAGGAGCTGATCATGCAGGGGGGAGGTGAACAACCGAGAGACATTTTTTCTGGTACACACATAACCCCTGGCAGCAGCACTGCAGTGATAGCGCCCACACCCTCATCTACCCCAACAAAATCAAGGAGGCACAGTAGTCTGGTAGAGACACCAATGCGAAAAAGTACATCAATGAGCCTAACTGGGTTGAAGAGGTCTGCATCCTCATCACATATGAAAGCAGTCCAGACCACCATTAAAAGCATGTTGTGGTCTGAGGCGCCATTTGAACGCAACCACCCAACGGCATGTAATGCTGGTTAAAATGTTAGCGCTGGACTTTCTCCCTTTTTCTTTCTTAGAAGGGGTGGGTTTTTGACAATTTGTGGCAACAGTCTGCCCTAAATGCAAGGTTCCTAGCCGGTCCTCTTTTGCCAGAGTTGCGGTTCCAGCACTACATCAAGATGTGCTGGAGGTGATTGGGGCAGCTTTGCAGAAGAGTGCTGTTCACACTATCCACCTGACAACAGACATGTGGACCAGTTGCTAAGCCCTTGATTACATGTGCATCACTGCACACTGGGTCTCTTTTTCAGGGGTTAGAGACAAGTTATATGCAGGTGTTGACAGTGACACAGTTTTTCAAGCAAGTCAGAAACATGCAACAGTAGCCATGTTTGCCATGGAGAAATCTCATACTGCAGTAAACATTTTGGAGGAGTTTAACAGTAAGGTCTTTGAATGGCTGCATCCAAGAAAGCGCATGATTGGTTATGTTTCCACGGATAATTGCAGTAATATAATTAGTGCCATGAATGATGGTGGCTATTTCAGAGTGCCGTGTTTGGCATACAGTATTAACAATGTTGTTCAAGATTTCTTGAAAAAAGAAAACACAGTCAGCAAGTTACTGACCACCTGCCGAAGAATCTGCACACATTTCAGCCATTCTTTTAAGGCCCGGAAGCAGCTGAGGAAACTTCAACATGACCGTAGAGTGCCAGTCAGAGGACTCATCCAGGAGGTGGCCACACGTTGGAACTCAAACTTCTAAATGCTTGAGCGTCTGTCTGAGCAGTGCTTGGTAATCCATGAGTATGTCTTTGCACTGGGTTCTTCTATGAAAGACATGAGGCTAGAGTTGGAGGAATGGGACCTAGTTAAAAGCCTGACAGACATGCTTCGTCCTATTGAGGTCTTCACGTGTGAAGTCAGCAGGGAGGACTGTACTTTGGGCTAAGCTATCCCATTGTTGCGCATGCTAGAGCACCAACTGAAGGCGGTGTCTTCAACGTTCAAAGATGATACTGGCAAGCAAGACGCATATCCGTTGGTGGAGAGCTTATTAACCCGCCTAGTTGACTATGAAACGGTACAAAAGGGAGTGGTAATGGACGGAGCATCTGAGCCAATCAAACACTCACACCCAGTCAAAAGATCTGGGTTTAATCCATCACCGTTCTTTAGCCCACTCTGCCTCCCCAGTTCAGACATGGCTATATGCAAATCAGTCTGACCCTGTGCCTCATTGGAACAGTCCAGCCCGAACTGCCAAGCCATGCCTTCCCTGGACCGGAAACAAGCTTCCGAGGACCGGTTTCTGGCAATCCAGCCGTCTTCAGCCCGGCTTGCTTGAATCAAGTGGCAAGGTGAGCAAGGGACTCACGTCTGAGCATACCCTGCCACACTTATGGCGGCCAAAAGCGGTACAAAAGGGGGTGGTAATGGACGGAGCATCTGAACAATCAAACACTCACACCCAGTCAAAAGATCTGGGTTTAATCCATCACCGTTCTTTAGCCTACTCTGCCACCCCAGTTCAGACATGGCTACATGCAAATCAGTCTGCCCCTGTGCCTCATGGGAACAGTCCAGCCCGAACTGGCAAGCAATGCCTTCCCTGGACCGGAAACAAGCTTCCGAGGACCGGTTTCTGGCATTCCAGCCGTCTTTAGCCCGGCTTGCTTGAATCCAGTGGCAAAGTGAGCAAGGGACTCACGTCTGAACATACCCTGCCACACTTATGGCGGCCAAAAGCGGTACAAAAGGGGGTGGTAATGGACGGAGCATCTGAACCAATCAAACACTCACACCCAGTCAAAATATATGGGTTTAATCCATCACCGTTCTTTAGCCCACTCTGCCACCCCAGTTCAGACATGGCTATATGCAAATCAGTCTGACCCTGTGCCTCATGGGAACAGTCCAGCCCGAACTGCCAAGCCATGCCTTCCCTGGACCGGAAACAAGCTTCCGAGGACCGGTTTCTGGCATTCCAGCCGTCTTCAGCCCGGCTTGCTTGAATCCAGTGGCAAAGTGAGCAAGGGACTCACGTCTGAGCATACCCTGCCACACTTACAGCAGCCAAAAGCGGTACAAAAGGGGGTGGGAATGGACAGAGCATCTGAACCAATCAAACACTCACACACAGCCAAAGGATCTGGGTTTAATTCATCACCGTTCTTTAGCCCACTCTGCCACCCCAGTTCAGACATGGCTATATGCAAATCAGTCTGACCCTGTGCCTCATGGGAACAGTCCAGCCCGAACTGCCAAGCCATGCCTTCCCGGGACCAGAAACGAGCTTCCGAGGACCGGTTTCTGGCATTCCAGCCATCTTCATCACAGCTTGCTTGAATCCAGTGGCAAAGTGAGCAAGGGCCTCACGTCTGAGCATACCCTGCCACACTTATGACGGCCAAAAGCGGTACAAAAGGGGGTGGTAATGGACGGAGCATCTGAACCAATCAAACACTCACACCCACTCAAAATATCTGGGTTTAATCCATCACCGTTCTTTAGCCCACTCTGCCACCCCAGTTCAGACATGGCTATATGCAAATCAGTCTGACCCTGTGCCTCATGGGAACAGTCCAGCCCGAACTGCCAAGCCATGCCTTCCCAGGACCGGAAACAAGCTTCCGAGGACTGGTTTCTGGCATTCCAGCCGTCTTTAGCCCGGCTTGCTTGAATCCAGTGGCAAAGTGAGCAAGGGACTCACGTCTGAACATACCCTGCCACATTTATGGCGGCCAAAAGCGGTACAAAAGGGGGTGGTAATGGACGGAGCATCTGAACCAATCAAACACTCACACCCAGTCAAAAGATCTGGGTTTAATCCATCACCGTTCTTTAGCCCACTCTGCCACCCCAGTTCAGACATGGCTATATGCAAATCAGTCTGACCCTGTGCCTCATGGGAACAGTCCAGCCCGAACTGCCAAGCCATGCCTTCCCTGGACCAGAAACAAGCTTCCGACGACCGGTTTCTGGCATTCCAGCCGTCTTTAGCCCGGCTTGCTTGAATCCAGTGGCAAAGTGAGCAAGGGACTCACGTCTGAACATACCCTGCCACACTTATGGCGGCCAAAAGCGGTACAAAAGGGGGTGGTAATGGATGGAGCATCTGAACCAATCAAACACTCACACCCAGTCAAAAGATATGGGTTTAATCCATCACCGTTCTTTAGCCCACTCTGCCACCCCAGTTCAGACATGGCTATATGCAAATCAGTCTGACCCTGTGCCTCATGGGAACACTCCAGCCCGAACTGCCAAGCCATGCCTTCCCTGGACCAGAAACGAGCTTCCGAGGACCGGTTTCTGGCATTCCAGCCATCTTCAGCACGGCTTGCTTGAATCCAGTGGCAAAGTGAGCAAGGGCCTCACGTCTGAGCATACCCCGCCAAACCTATGGCGGACAAAAGCAGTACAAAAGGGGGTGGTAATGGACGGAGCATCTGAACCAATCAAACACACCCAGTCACCGCTTGTAGTGGCAGGGTATGCTTTTATTCGATTTTAGGAAAAATCATAAAAAGACATTGCATACAAAAAAGTTCATAAATACATTTACAATTACTTCAGCTACAATCATGTTAAAAAAGATTAAAATACATGTGCAAGGCATTACGATACATCCTTAAAATAGCAGTTACATATAAAAATATCTGCAACAGCAAAGACAGTGCAAAATACACAATATGATCTACAGTAAGGAAAATCATTGAATATTGTCAATGGATACATGTTTAACTTTGATACGCACTGCTGCGGCAAAGAAACTTCCCATACAGAAAATTATACGAATGGTACTCATCGACTGTAAATAAAGGAGTGCCGGTTTAACTTGTTTAAAGCCCACCTCCCTCAAAATTTGGAGCAAGTAATTCTTTCGGGGCACTGAAAACAGTGTGCAAAAGAAGACAAAATGCGTCGTGCCCTGAATTGAGTGATTGTCACAAGAGCACGGGGGGCTGACTCTGGCTTTGCCCAGGATAGATAATTTCCCAGTTGGTACGGGATCAGATTTAATCTGAATTTTGTCAAGAGGAACCTATGGAAAGGTCTTGTGACTATTGAAAGATAAGGTTCCATGGCAATGGAGCATTTTGTTAAATAATGAGACCTGACCGAGGGCTTCTGCAGTTCTTTTTCCTCTCGGTTAGATCTTGCCTGGGACAAAAACTGCCTCTTGATCAAAGCTACATCCTTTTTTATTATACTTTGAGGGGATTCAAAAAGTTCCAATCTTCCTATCCGATGAAAATACTTCCTTAGATAATGCAGTCAAGGAATCTTTTTGTAGTGCTCCAGTGACATAACATCCTCCATAATAGAGTGGTTCAAGGTTACCTCCTTGTTAAGCCATGTCTTTAGCCAATAAATCAGCAGAGCCAGGTTTAGCCTGTCAGTTATATAGTCCATGCCCACCTCCGAGTGGATGGAATAAGTTGGGGTTGATGGGGGGACTGACAGTAATGAACGTAGGAACCTGTTTTCGGGACGAGGAGCTTGAGGCAAGATGGCGGCGGCGTGTTAGACCGCTGTGAGGCAGCTCCCAAACCAGCGCTTTGAAAACGGCAAAGAGACAGCAAAGAAACGAAGATGTCTCGTTTAACTAATAAAATAATGGGTGTAAAAGGACTTACCTCTTTCCTCGCTGTTGCTTTTTTTTTTATCCCAGATGGCGATTTCGGAGTGATGTCTGGGAATAGAGTGGAGGGTCGACTCTTGATGGCTGCACCGGATCCGAGTGCTCTAAAACACCGTTTTTCATTTTGCACTTCACTGATCGGGGTACTTGTGCTGAGATTAATTGCCCTTATCCAGACCGGAGAGGCAACTACGCAAAAGAAGCAAGATAAACTCTTAGGGCTAAATCAACTGACTCGGCTCTCTGATGCAGCTCCGCCTTCACAGAGTGAACCCTGTGACATGGCGCCGAAAAACGCTGCTACGATAGCTGCTGCCGCAGCCAAGACCAGAGCAGCGAAGCAGGCTCTCCGTGATAGAGAGCTGGTGGCAAAACGAGGCGGCGCACGACTGGAAGGGAGTGGTGATTTTGCTGAGTCCGATGCTGTAACTGGTAAACCGGCAAAGGGCTCCAGACAGCAGCCTAATACGCCCGTAGCTGGTCCCTCAGTAATTGAGCTGCTCCGGAAGACTCCCACTCCCGCGTCTGCTCCGGCCCCGGCTCCGGTCCCTTCAATACAGATACCCTGCAGATTTACCATCAACTTTGAATATCCAGAGTGTTATTCCAGGGTCTACAGCGACATCAAGTGGGCGAATCCAGAATGGCAAAACCGGGGGTTTGGAAATAACGGACACTAGAGCAATTACTTCTACAAATGTGGAAAAAACCTCTACGATATCCAAGGAATCTACGGAACCTACGGCTGCAGTGGCAGGAATACTAGACTCCAATGCTGGGGCAGACCCTAACGCTGTAATACAAGGTATGGAGAACCTTTCCTCATGTGATACTCCTGTTTTCTCGACTGTCTCAATAGCCTTATCAACATCACTGACACAGACCACACCGGTAGCCTTACCAGCGCTAGCACCAGTAACATTACTCGAAGCTATACCAACGGTCTGTAATACCCCAGTGATTGTGGCTGAGCAGGGTGGACAAACGCCGCAATATGAGCTCAACCAGGCCATATGCAATGCTCCAGAGAGCGCTTTAGGGGCATTAGAGGCGAGAGATATCTCAAAAAATCTGGAGGACTTACTGGGGGTCCCTGATTGCAGTAAGAAACCCAATGGAGATGAGATAACCCCTGACCCTACTGATACTGACAGGGATCCCTCTGACTTTTATTCAATATCAGAAGGGATAGAAGATGCAAGATGGTCAGATGACTCTGAGCTTGATATTGAAACTAACACTGGTTCCGAGACGGAGAGTGACCACGAGGTGAGAACTGCAGAATCCAGGGAAAATAAAAGAACTACCATACGGAAGAAAAGGGCCCTGGGATTGGCATGGGACTACTCCCCTTCTATAGCACTGGGTCCTCAAGAACATGCCACCGGCTCGCATCCGATACAGCGGTGCTCTTCACATCAACATGATGCTACGCTCTCCACGGTGATGGATACAGTCCTCCAGGCTATCTCTTCCCATCGAGAGGAAACATCAAGGGATGGACGTAAGGCGCAATTAGCTCTACACAAGGTACAGGGTGTAGTGCGTAAATTATCAAGATCAGTCAATACCTTCAACACCAGAATGACAGAAATGGAAGACCGTATAGTCATCAATGAGGCAGAAGCTACAGCCACACAGGAACAAGTCGAATTACATGAAGCAGAGCTAAGTGATGTCAGATGGAAGCTCGAGGACATGGAAAATCGCCTCCGACGTAATAACCTACGCGTCCTTGGAATACCTGAAAATATTGAAGGTACTGATATCCGAGCCTTCATCATCCAACTCTTTAAAGACACACTTCCTGAGCTCTCTTCATGGAACTGGGAACTTGAGGTGCAACGGGTGCATAGAACCCCATTTACCTTAAAACCCACCAAGAAGCAGGGAAACTATCCACAAGCAGTCCTGGTATTTTTTGGAAACTTTCTTCTCCGACAAGCCATTTCAGATAGAGTCAGGCCAGACGCTCGACGGACTAGGGATTCCATCTCCTATTTTGTGAGACCGGATTTCTGCCACACTACGGTGGAAAGGAGGTGGCGTCTCCGACAACTTATCAAACCCTTTATGGAGAAGAAAGCACAAGTCTACCTTAATAATCCAGCCAAATTGAAAGTTCTATACAATGGTCAGACCAAATTTTTCACTTCTGAAATAAAAGCCAAAGAATTTCTAGACAGTCTCACCTAATGGCTTACTAGTGATAAAAACCAGCATAGATGATTTTTTTAGTGGCTATTGGTTGAGAAATGGATAAGACAAGGAATTCGGATACTGGACTAGAGAGTAGTGAGAGGAGAAAAGAGAGCGTATTAGACATTATTCAGACTTTATAGGGACATGTTAGGTTAATTTTATATAGGACATGTTAGGTCAATTCGCCTCTTTCATCCTCTTTATATTTTCCTTATAATTTTTTTTTCTCTCTCCTTTTTTGGCTGTTTTCTCTATGTATATTTTCAGCCTAGGTCTGGTTTGGGAGTGTCTCTCCATCATCAAAGACTCTTATAGAGTCTATTTGCCTCACTTTGCGGGTGGGGGAGTGTGGGGGGTGGGTTGCAGGGGCTTGGAGGGAGGGGGAGGGGGAGGGTGAAACGGGGGAAAAAACTGCAAAAATGAGCTTGATCTATAGTATAAGAAGCTTTAAAGGTTTATTGGTTTCTTCACATTTTTTAAGTAACTGGAGTCACATATCATTTATTTTGAATAACCAGAACTGGGAGTGGAATATTAATGTAAATATCGAATTTAAAGTTGTTTGGTGTTGTTGTTGGTGCAAACTACATTGTTTAGACGGTACCGGTTTAATGGGGAATAGTCTTGAATGGGGAGAGTAAAATTGCGATGTTGGAATGTTGCCGGTCTTAATGATGGGAGAAAAAGGGCCCAACTTTTTCAATTATTACATCAGGATCCTGTCGACATCCTTTGTATGCAGGAGACCCATATAGCTGGGAGTGATAAAAATGTATTAAAAATTCCTAGATATAATCTGATAGCATCAACATCTCAAACTTCTAAAGTACGGGGAGTCGCTATTTTGGCAAAACCCGGTTTGGGGAGCCCTAGACGCCGACTTGTTGATAAACATGGTAGGTGGGTTGTGGTTCAACTAGAGTCGGATATTACCATATGTTCACTTTGTGGTTCTAATTTGGACGACCCACAACTCTTTATCGAACTTGAATTAGAACTGGCCTCTTGGTCCGGTCCACTCATTTTGTGTGGGGATTTTAACCTAAATATAGGAAAGTTAGTAAACAATAGACTCCCACAGAATTATAGCGGCCGTAAACCTAAAGTCTACAGGACAGTATCCCATCTGATGGACAGTCATGATTTATCGGATACTTGGGACATGTTGAAGCAGAACGATAACGGCTTGACGTATTATTCTTATCCCCACAATAAGTATGCTCGACTAGACTACATCATGACATCATTACATAAGATGGCCCTAATAGACATAATTAAATCCCCCAAAACCATCTCTGACCATAATGCGCTTACGTTAATTTTTGAATTGGATAGTTTTAAAAGACCTAATATCCAATGGTCATTTGACCGCAAGCTTCTTGTTAACCCAGATTATATAAGTCATATCACAACATGGGCACAATCTTTCTTTGATTGTAATCAATATAGCGCAGCCAGATTCACTGTATGGGACTGTTTTAAGGCAGCAATGAGGGGGGAGACCATAGCGTTTGTAGCTAACCGTAAGAAAACTCAAGATAGTATTGACAAACAACTTAATGCAGAACTCATTAATCTGGAAATACTACATGCTGATCAAATACAGCAAGGAGTATCAACTTCTGATACACTGCAAAAATTACTGATCTTAAAAACAGAAATTAATAGCTCGTTAACTCAAAAAGCGGCGGAAACATACCAAGCCAATATGAACAGAATTTATGAAGCAGGGGAAAATGTAGGGAGGCAATTAGCTCTTAAAACTAGGCAAAAACAAACATACAATAAAATAAAGAATATCGAATATGAGGGTCAACAGTACACGTCCACTCAAGATATTGTAGGTGTGTTTCAAAAATATTACCAAAAACTTTATCAAAATGAAAATGAACATCTACCTACCAGAGACACGAAAATCTTTCTCAATGATTGGCTGCCTGAACTAGAGTTATCTAGAATAATCGATCGAGCAGGTAGAGAAGATCTAGAGAAAGAAATTACAATTGCAGAGTTAGAGATTGCACTGTCGGACCTAGCTAATGGGAAGGCGGCTGGTCCCGACAAGATCCCTTTAGAGTTATATAAGTTGTTGGGCAAACAGATACTACCCTACATAATAGACCTGTTTCTGGGGGTACAACATCACTCAAATTCACCAGAGTCTTGGAAACACACTAACATAGCGATATTCCCAAAAAAGGGGAAACCCCCCCAGCTTCCATCTTCATATAGACCTATTTCCCTCATAAACTCTGACTCAAAGTTATACGCCAAGATACTTGCAAATCGGCTGAGGGGGGTTATCGAACATCTCGTATCCCCGTGGCAGCACGGCTTTATCCCTGGGAGGGGTACGACTGATCATACCCGCAGAGTCATCGCCCTATTTGACATCATGGGCGCCACGGGGGGAGAGATGTCGATGATCTTACTCGATGCCGAAAAGGCATTCGATCGAGTGTCTTGGCGGTTCCTATGGGACATTATGGAATTCAACAACTTTGGCCCAGGCTTTATTAAAGCCCTAAAAGCCCTGTATATCAGTCCTAGGGCTAAATTATCCATCGATGGCTTTGAGTCAGAGTTTGTTGAGGTACAAAGAGGCCCTAGGCAGGGCTGTCCTTGCTCCCCGATATTATTTGCCCTAGTAATTAATCCTTTAATTTTAAAGCTTCATAATTCCCCTCAAATACAACCTGTTAAGGTGGGTCCATATTCTACTAAAATACTGGCATACCCCGACGATATTGCCGTGCTCACAACCAATCCGGCTGATGCAGTAGCAGAAATAGAACAAATAACCCAGGTTTTTGGATCTTACTCTGGCTACTCACTTAATAGGGATAAAACCATGGTTCTTTGCACAAATAATATCATATACGACAGCCCCTATAAAGTTAAAAATGCAACTTATCTCGGTGTAAATATATCTCCTGAGGTGAAAGAGATTAATCGGCTTAATTGTGATCCTTTGATCAAGTTAGTAAAAACTGATCTTAAGAGGGTAGATAATCTACATCTGTCAATAATAGGGAGAGCGAATTATATTAAAATGAGCATATTTCCTAGAATACTCTATTTATTCTGGGCTATTCCATTGATGGCCGACAGTAGTACTATTAAAATCATCGATTCCATAATATCTAAATTTATATGGAACTATGGTACAATAAGGAGAGCACTACCATCACTAACTTTCCCCCTACATAGAGGTGGCCTGGGCATCCCGAACTTGACATTTTATCTTTGGGCGACACTACTCCAACAAATGGGCCCACTCTTTAAAGTTAAACCTTCCAATCCACCCAACATAGACTCTTATATCCCTTCTATTTTTGAACTTGGATTAGGTGTTAGATGTCAAAGGTTATTTTTGAAACAACTCGAAGCGTCATATTATAAAAAGACCAAATTTAAGGTGATTGGAGACTCATGGAAAATTTGGAAATTTGCCTCTAAACAACTAGGCATACCCAAAATAACTAGATACACCTCTCTATGGCATAGTAAGATCATATCATCATGTTTAAATAATAATGTCTCTAGGAGATGGGAGAATTTAGGCATATATACACTAGGTGATTTTTTTGGACAGAATGTTATTCCATCTTTCGAGGAGTTACAGCGGAGATTTGACATTCCATCCACAGATTATCTAAAATATTTCCAAGTCTTTACCAATATCCGTAACTCTAAACTTAATATTAACTTAGATAGCTTTTATTTTTTCTCTATTATTGAGAAACGAGCTACCAGGATAGGTACCTTATATGACATACTCTCTCAATCCTCAAATGATGATTTAGATCGTGTTGAGCGGTCTTGGGCACTAAAACTCGGAAATCCGGATGTGGATATTGACTATTCCCTAACCCTTTACACAACATTATTTTTAGCTCCTAACCTTAAAGCACAATATTATAAAACTATTTACAACCTTTATTTTACTCCGTCTAAACTCTTCACTTGGGGACTGCGGGTAGACGATTGCTGCCCAAGATGTAGACAGGGGCAAGCAAATTTAATACACATGTTTGCCGAATGTTCGAAACTAGATAATCTACAGACAATGATTGGAGGATTTTGGGCTCAAGTTTTTGGGCGGAATCTTAGATCCTCCGCTACCCTATATCTTCTAGGTTATGACGAATCCTTAGGTTACAGTTTGGAGGAACAGAGGATTGTCTTCCTGGGTACTGCCGTCTTTCGTATTATTCTGGCGGCCCGATGGAAAGATTCTAACGTACCCACCTTTCAGATGTGGCTTAGTCGATTTCTGGCCACATACAAACAGGAGATAGCTATATATAGCACAAGAGGTAGAAAAGCTAGAGCCCGGGGTACCCAGATCTGGGCCCCAATCTCCGACTGGTATTCCAATGTAAGACTCCCCCCCTGATAAGAGAGGGACTGATATGATATGATGAGGCAAATTGTATTGTATACATTTTCTCTTTATATTTTCTTCATATCAACTGTGCACATGTATTGGGTTGTAATGTGTTTTTATTTATTTTATTTTTTTTGCATTTCCTTCCAATTAACTTTCCTGATGTATTATCGTTTCATTAAGAATTTATTCTTTTGTAAAGAAAATGTTTGATTGAATACTACAAATCATGCTCAATAAAAATCTTAAATAAAAAAAAAAAAGGAACCTGTTTTCGGCTCTCTGAATAGGTTCAATGTATGGTGCCCCTATTTGGGGTTACGCACAGTAACCCCAAATAGGGGCACCATACATGGCAATTGACAAACATTTTGAGGTGTAGACCTTCAGTAGGGCCTCCATTGACCTGGCCCCCAATCTTTTGGAAAAGGCCATGAGGGCTGCCGATGACCTGGTCCCCGATTGGCTTTTTGCCCTAACCTGCGGGCCCCACGTCCCCGTCTCGTCAAAGAGCACCCCCAGGTAGGGAAAAACTACCGTTCTGGAGACCTCCTGACCCTTACATCTGAAGGTTTTAATCATACTTTTACGCCTATGTGCTCCTACTATCATTGTGTGCGATTTGCCCACGTTAACCTTCATATCCAGATCATCCATGAAGGTACCAAATGCGTCAAGCAAACTCTGCAGAGCGTTACCAGTGCGGGCAATGAGGACTGCGTCGTCCGCGTATAGGAGAGCAGGGATCTTAGCTTCTCCTACACGCGGAACGTCGCCCCGGTCTTCCCCAGGCACTTCCCCAAGCCATTGATGTATATGGTGAACAAGAGGGGGGCTAATATGCTGCCCTGCCTTACCCCACGCCTGGACTTAAAATGAGCACTGCATCTTTCCTCCCTGGTGACCCTGTCCTTAGCAGACAGATCCTGATGTAAAGAGGCCATGAATCTAACCAGGGCCCCTTCTATCCCAATCTTTAGTAACATGGCCCAGAGCTTAGTTCTGTTCACCAAATCGAAAGCCGAGGAGAGGTCCATAAATGCTAGAAATAAGGACCCCTCCTTGGCGACCGTATATTTGGCGATCAGAAGATGTAAATTGGAGCACTGTTCCACTGTGCCCCTCTTTTCCCTGAACCCATATTGTATTTTGGCTAGCCCACCGCATTTCTCTATACTCTCCCTCAACTTAGTTAACAGGACTCTGCCTAAGATTTTAACTGCAGAGTCCAGGAGGGATATGGGCCTATAACAGCCTGGGTCGTCCCGGTTACCTTTCTTAAAGATTGGGACGATGATGAAAGTTGCCCAGGAAGATGGATAAAAGCTGCTGGTGGCCGCGTTAAATACGTTTGTCAGAACGCCTGCCCAAACACCAGGGGAAGATTTATACAAATCGGCCGGCACCCCATCAGGGCCTGGTGCTTTGTTCTATGAAGTTTCATGGATGGCTTTTTCCACTTCTCCTATGTTGAAGCTCAGGGGGATAGACTCTGGGGCGGCAGATGGATTGGGGGTACTATCCATGCACTCTCTACCATATACTGCGCTAAAGTGACTGTTCCATTTTTCATCCGGAATCACACAGTCCATGACTGAAATAAGTGTATCCGCGAAAAAGGGCTGATTTATTATGTTCCAAAATTCTTTACTGTCCCTTGAAATGTCTACGTTCAATAGGTTATCCCAGGCTATTTTCCTGATCATCTCTTTCCTGTATTTGATGGCCAACTTATACTGCTTCCTAAGATGTGCTATATTCCTCTTGTCCCTTGGAAGTTGCTTTAAAGCAAGCATAAGCAATCTGTGGGCTTTGGAGCAACTTGCATCAAACCAGCGATGGGGTTTGCTGGTTCCCCGCCTCGTGCTGGCCGTAAGATCCGTCACGATTTGGTTGCAAATTGCTTCAAATGCCCCCTTAATTTCGTTGGCCGGGGACGTAGTATTTTGGCAGACCTCTAAATAGCAATTGATTTTGGGTAGGAGCTCCGCAAGAAAAGTATTGGGCACTACATTGGCCCACTTGAGCCTTCTCCCCTGGTCCACTGGACAAACTATAATGGGGGCCTCTTGTGGTTGGGGCTTGGAGCCCATGTGCTGCCCCCAAACTACCTCCGCTACTACCGGATTGTGGTTGCTATGTACAGACACCAGCGGGTTATATGACGTTACCCTATTCAGGATTCCTGGGGTCATAAATATGTAGTCGATAGTAGACCCCGGGATAGTGCCTTTGTAGGTATGAGATCTAATAGTGCCTTCGGGTGAGTTAGGTTCATAGAGATTATGGTAAGCAAATAGATCTTCTAACTCAGCCCCCTCAGTAGAATGCTCAAAATGTGGCCCTACTGGCCCTGCAGGGTCAGCCCCAATCGTTGAACCACAAAGACCGTTGCATGGGTGAATATTAAATTCTCCTAAAAGAATAATTTCATAGCTAAAACGTGTGTTTTGACTGACAAAAACTAAAAAGGAATCTAAACTAGCAATACTATTATTTCTAGTGTCCTTATTCATTGAATTATAAAAATTGATATGAAAAGTACTCATAGAAGGGGAAACCAACCTTTCAACTATTAGCAGGTTTGGGCAGGGATTATTGACCAGTTTCAAGGAGCCTTTGAGTTTCAGGGAAAAAAGGGTTATAAGACCACCCCTAGCTCTACCTAAACTACTTGGGGATGCAGCCCTAACAAAGCTAGTAAAGCCGTCCAGCCAAAAACTATCTGCTGTATCCCAAGCCTCCTGCATGGCAATAACTTCCTATCCACGGACCATACCCACCCAATCCTCGTTTGTTACCTTACTTTTGATACCTGCCACATTCCAACTAATGAGTTTGAATACCATGGCCTCCCCCCGCTCACCAGGTCCTGTTGGGAGGGGTCGCCCAGGAGCAAGTGGTCAATCGACGTCCTCCATACCCTCCAAGCCCTCCCGACTTGATAGGTGTGCAAAGCGGTTACTGATAGATGTCCCGCTAACTGATGGTACAACACCCACCCCTAGGACTGGCAATGGCAGTGGTAAGGGTTCTGAACTTTGAACAAGACATTGAGAGGAACCCGTGGTAGTGCCCGCAGAGAAACCTGACCTTGGACGTGAGATTAGAGTTGAGCTTGCGGTGCAGTGACGGTGTCCAACATGGGTTCTCTTCAAAGGAGGATAAAAGAACCCCAGTGGTACGGGTCTCACAAGATCTTTAACAGTTATGGCAGAACCGTCCCAGAAAAGTTTATCTGCCACATTGGGCCTGTTGAAATTTATTACCACCCTTAGTGATTGTGGGTCTTTTCCCAACCCACCCACCCTCCTTGCAAAAATAAGCGAGTCTGAGGGGTTTTCCCCACTGGAAGAATCAGCACACCAAACTTGTGCTTTGTGTAGAAGGTTTGTGGTGGATTCAAATTCACCCTCATTAAGAGGTGGCACTCCTATAAACACTAGAGTAGAAGTGGGAGTGGAAGGTGCACAGCGTTCTTATTTTAAGAAAAGTAAGAAAAGTTGAAAGTTTTTTAACAGTTCGAGGGTGCCGCCTAGGTGGCGTCGCTTGTCACCGGCGTCCTTTAATAAGAATACACAAGTTGTGCTCCCAATGGACCATTGGAAGCATCCCCTGGCGCTCCACTCATTAATCTTCTGGTACACCAGAATTCCATAAATTCAACAATACTGTGATATAGTCTCAAGAGTATCTCTTTAATTCATCGTTTTTTTCATTCATAGGCTTTTTTTTATATTGCTTTTCATATAAATCAGCATTACATTGTTTGATTAGTCCAATGCATTTCGGGCTGTAGTGCCCTTCATCAGGGACCAAAGGCTGAAACAAGGTATACAAAAAAACATAATCAATTCACTGAACTGTTCGTACCAACATAAGAACAAACTAAAATGTTGACATCATGCATTACAGCTCTGTGATTAACAGTGAAAACCCCAAGTGAAAGTGACAAGATAATGAGCGATGCCGACAGGCACTCACGTCTGTCTAAGTATTTCAAACCGCAGTCAAACGGTGATTTCTCCAAGGTTCTATATGGCTGTGGAAGAAAGTTTAACATTAAAACACTCTAGGTCCTTTCTAAACCTTAACACTTAGGAAAGTGTTAGCTGGCGAACAACTTACTTCAAGGACGCCGCAGCGTCTCCCAAACGATTGTCGACCCAGGTCTTACTAAACGTAATTCGCGGTCACGGGAAGCAACCAATCAACAAACTTGTAAGATAGTCAGTGCCTGCACTCAAAGTTACACGAGTGGTGATTAGTCCACCGTCCGATCATGTGATCGGGAGCTGGATCAATGAACACTGAATGGTATCGCTGTAATTGATTGTAAAATTCAATAAAGTTGTAAATACAATGGTGAATTAAAACAATATGGCAAAAACAAAAGCAAAAACAATATAGTTACTGTTCAAATTGTGGACGATCGTATGTCGGACTTTCAGCCCTATAACAGTAGAACAAGGCACAAATGAAAATGTCTAGCGTATGATTCCAAGGTAACACATAAATTCTATGCGGTCATTAAGACCGAACGGTTTATGAGAGTTCAACTGGTAAATCCAACTATTTTCTCTCTGTAAGAGAAAACGATTACTGTCCCGACCTTCTTTTTTGGGAATAACTTCTAGAATCAAGAATTGAAGTTGAGAAATGGTATGTGATGTTTCAGTGAAATAGACCGCCACCGTTGATTTGGTATTGTGAGTTCTGATGTTGGACTTATGTTCGTTAAGTCTGACTTTTATCTTACGCGTGGTCTTGCCCACGTATACTTTTCCACAGGGACACTTCAGCATATAGATCACATTGGCTGTATCACAGGTGGCATTCACTCGTAATTTGATCTTGTGACCTTTCATAGGATGAGTCAAACAATTGCCTCTGATAATGTTGTTGCAATTTCCGCATTGTAAGCAGGGCCGAGTTCCACGAAAAATTACCAACGGATCTGCTTTTGTTTTTAATAATTCGCCTAGATTTTTACCCCTGGTGAATGCAAAAATTGGTTGATGATCAAAAACATGATTAAAATCCGGTTCAGCTTTCAAGATGTTCCAGTGATTAGGAATGATCTTCTTGAATTTATAACTGGCAGTAGAATATTTAGACACAATGGTAGTTCTTTTCTCTTTGTCTTTGCTTCGTGTTTTTAACAACTCTGCTCTCTGCATTTTTTTGACTTTTTCTTTGGTTTGATCAATTAAATTGTCTGGATATCCTCTGTCATAAAATCTGCTTCCCATCTCATTGAGTTTTGGTTGAAGTTTGTCCGGATCCGATATGATCCTCTTTGCTCGCATCATTTGTGATAGAGGCAAATCTTGCTTGAGTGATTGCTGATGGAAACTTTGAAAGGGCAAGGTGTTATTCCTGTCTGTGTCTTTGAGGAACATTTCTGTTTCAATGCCATCTTCACGTAAATTGATCCGTACATCCAGGAAGGTAATTGAAATGTCAGAAATTTCCCAGGTCAATTGAATTCTCTCCTTTTTCAAATTTAAATCCGTTAAGGCTTCGGCTAGTGATTCTTTTGTGTCTTTCCAAAGAATAAAGATATTGTCGATGTATCGGACGAATATTTTGAGATTAGTCATCCAAAGGGGGTTTCTCAAAATGTTATGTTCTTCGTATGTCTTCATGTAGATATTTGCATACACTGGGGCAGCACAATTGCCCATGGAAGTTCCGACTAATTGTTGGTACCAGATGTTGTTATGCACGAAGTAGCTGTGATACAGCGTGAATATTATCAATTCCATAAGAAAAATTTGTGTGGATAAGTCATATTCAGTAGTCAGAATTGCCTCCTCCATAGCCTCAATCCCACCACTATGTGGAATCGATGTATAGAGGGATTTGACATCCGCAGTACAAAGAATCAGCCGCTCATTGGTATCGATCTTTAACATGATCAGTCTGTTCAAAAAGTCAGTTGTGTCTCTTATATAAGAAGACATTTGTTGAACTGTCGGTTGCATATATTTGTCGATGAACTGCCCTATGGGCTCGTGTATGCTATCCTTGGTTGAAACTATGGGGCGTAACGGAGGATCCATCAAATTTTTATGCACTTTCGGCATCATGTAGAAGGTGGGACTCCTGGGATTGGATTTGATTAAAAAGTTTTTCGTTCTTTCATTGATTGTCCCATTGTTCCTAGCCTTTGTGATGATTTCTGTGAGCTTATTTAGGTATTCCTGAGTTGGATTATGATCCAAAGGTGCATAGATGTTGGTATCTGATAATTGTTCATTGATTTTTGTCTGATACATGGTTGTGTTCATCACAACTAGGCCTTCGCCTTTATCAGCTTTTGTGCAGGTAATCTTATCATTATTTGCCAGTTTTTTTAGCAAGCTCATGTCTTTATTTGTCAAATTTTTGTGTCTTTCCTCCCGGTGTCTGATTTTACAAAGATTTTGTCTCACCAATGTTTCAAACAAATCAAGTGTTTTATGGCTCATTGGAGCCATAAAGGTACTCTTCGGTCATAGCCCCTTGACTTGATCAATGTCTTGTGATGTGGATGTGGGTGTAGTATTGTCAAAGAAATGTCGCAACCTGAGTTTACGCATTAGTTTAAAAAAACGAATTTCCAGCTCCAATGAGTTTGTTTGAGTGGTGGGGACGAAAGACGTCCCTTTTTCTAATACTGCAAGTTCTTGAGTTGATAGTGTATAATCCGAAATGTTAATGACTAAGTGTTCTTTGTTGCTGGTTTCTTTTTCTCTTTGTTTTTCAACGTTGTGCTTCTTGTGTGTGGGGGATCTTTTTCCCCTCCTGCGTCTTTGGTTTGTGCCGAACCTTGTTCTAAAAAAGGAACTTCTGAGATAGTTGTATCTTTTTGATGTGGTAGATGTTTCTCCTCTACTCATAGTTTCACGAGAGGTATCCGTGCCCCTCTTAGGTGGTTGACTCTTAGTGGACGCTGGTTTATTGGACATGTCACTTCCTGCAGAGGAAGTATCAGTATAAGGAGTGTAAGGCCGATTTCGTCTTCTTTGGGCGTACACATCTGCCCATGTCTAGACCTCTCCAATTTTATAATCTACTGTATCACGTTTGAATTTCCTGATCTTCCTTTCGTTTATTTCTTGTGTATGTTTGTTTATTTGTTCTTTGATGTCGTCCAGGACTGATATCAGCTCATCTGTTGTCATCATAGAGGATAATTTTTCAGTTATTTCTTCGATCTCTTTATTTAACTCCAATAAAATTCCAGAAAGTTCCTCGATTATTAGCAATATTAGATCCAGCGAGCATCTATTGAGTATGGCGTACCATTTGTCTTGAAAATTCTTTGAGTTTTTACATAAGGAGGGTTTTAGAGCTATGCGCTATCCCCGTGGTATGCGTTGTATCTTATGATATTTTATTAAAGTGCTAGCATGTAGCTTCTGATTGACTTGTCTCTTGGAAATGTATAAAAGTTGTTTAATGTTCTGTGCCTTGGACCTATTGGAGGACGTTTGGTTCCTTTTCCTCTTGAATCAGTGAATAAATTCTGGACGCTTCTCCTTGATCAAAGGCGAATGGGGAAGGAGAGGGCAGTGCCATGTGTTCCCTCCTCTGTAGCCACTCCCCCACTTTCCCAGCCATTTATTTTTGGTGGGGCTAGCCCCAATGTCACAGATCCCATCATTGCTTCACTCACTGCTGCTTTCAGTGCTCTGTTGACTCCTATTTTACTCAAATTGGAATCTATAGAGTCGAGACTAGCTGCAATTGAGAGTCTCAGTGAAGGCAGTCTAGGCCGGTCTGGAACAAGAGAAAGTACAGAAGGGCTAACCGCAGTGGGAGCCGGAAATCTAGATCCCCCCACCCCCCCGGTTGCCATGATTCAGGTTCCCCAATCCTCTACAACTTCTAATGGGGAAATTAGCACTCATAGTACAACTGCGGTGCCTCAAATAGTACCAGTCCCACTGCCCAGGGTATTGCCTCCGGTTCCCCCACCTAGAAGGTCGAAACAACCAGTTCCTGCTAACCCATCCACACCTGGGATTCCATCAAATCCCCTAACTGGTAGCTCTGCCCACCGGCCTAGCCCCAAAACACGGCACAGGGCAGTGAACTTGCCCCCTGAGGCTGCGAGTTACACCGTTATACTGATGGGGGTACCTGAATTAGCTAGTGGGGTAACTGAGTCTTTTGAATCCCTACGAAATAAGGTCATTAGCTGGCTCAATATACAAAGGCCCCTTCCATGTAGCCTAAAAGGAGAAGTCCTCATGGTTAGAAGGGTCATGTGGGTTGGCTATACCGCCAAGAAAAGTGTGGGGGACTGTGTAATTGTCAGTTTTAAGAATCCCCAGGTTGTTTCTTACATCTGCAACTGGTTTGGTAACACCACCAATACATCAATCGAACTCGTCCCTCTCTCATATTTTTACCCCAACACCAGCAAGACATCTATGAGAAGGGACGAAGGATGGACAAAGGTGGGCTTTGCAGTGGATGGGTCTAGATATAGGCCTAGGTATAACACCCATTTTTCCAACACAAACTATGTACATCCCAACAGGTTTAATTGCCTAGATGAAGTAAATTGACTTCGAGGGGTTTCTCCCCCACAATCTTACCAAGTCATTGACAATGAACCTGTGGGGCAAGAGGCGGAACAGAAGGGGCTGACTTTTCAAACAGACAATTGGATCTACATCAGGGCGGTGGTTTAAAATCCCCTAGTCTTAGGGTCACTGCAGATAGTGCATCCCTGAATCCCTCAGAAGCACTTTTTGCTCCTAATGTAACACCTTCTGTTAAATCTACCCCGGGAATGCAAGACCGGTTCCCCCTATTCCTACCCACGGGCACTACTCCTGAAATAACTGAAGGGTGTATCCCCAAATCGACCACTGAAATTCTAAAAATTCTCTCCTGGAATGTGGCAGGTATTGCAAATAAAATACATACAGCAGACTGGGATCTTTTAATTAGTACCAGTGATATCTGTCTCTTCCAGGAGACATGGGCCAGGGAACCAGTGAGTAGTGTGGGCTTTGCAGTTTTCGAGACCCAGGCTAAATGGAGTGGAAAGGGGAGACCCTCGGGGGGCTTGGCGATCTGGGTAGCGAGTCACACTGGTTGTACTGCAGAGAGCATTCCTACGCTCTCTGAGGACATCCAGTGTGTACTTCTCAGGTGGCCCAATGCAGCAAAACTGGCAATTATAAATGTGTATTCCCGTCCAGTTAGCGCATCCAAGGAATCGCCTACCCTAGAGGATCTTGCGTCCTTTTTGGACTCATTGCCCAGCGACTACAAAATCGTCCTGGGCGGAGATTTCAATTGCCACTTCGAACCCCTGGAAGGCTTAAGGGAGGGTGCCCTTACCACCGAAGATGACTTCTGGGGTGTTCCACCATGTTCATCCCCTCATCCCAAATCCTGGTCCCCACTTGTTGTGCAAATTATGTCCCTAACCCTAAACTATGCACTGAGGGCTTGCAACGGCCGCACCCCGTCAGACTGCCCCTCATCGTGTACCTTCAATAGGAAGGGTCACAAATCCAGGTTGGATTATATTCTCGTCGACATCGGCTCATGGTCCAGGGTCCAGGATTTTAGGGTATCTCCCAGAACTGATAGCGACCATAACGCTCTCTTATTAGATCTGAAACATTCAGCACCTTCTGCTGACTCGCTATCTACCAACTATAAGGATGACCCGGGAAAATTGGCCCTAAGTTCCAATAGGCGTAGGGTAAAATGGGCGAAAATAGTCAGTACTGAGGAAAAAATAAGGAAAATCTTTGATATTGCAATCCCGAAGTTTGTGGAACTAGACGAATTAATTAATCAGCCTGGTTCCACGGACTTTAATTCCAAACTGGGACAGATACATGCAAATCTAGTGGGTTCCCTAGCAGAGGTCTTCCATCCTGTGGCAGCCCCACGGCGCAAAAAGACACGCACTTCACTCTGGTATAACTCCTCCTGCAGCAAGGCCAAGCAAGAATGAATTGCCAATATTAAGACAGGGTCAGATAAGGGTACGATCGCCAAACTTAGACGGGTTCATAGAGATGCAATTGCGTTAGCAAAAAGGGAGTGGGATTGGAACCATTGGCAGGATCTCTCCTTCGCATTAGAAACCAGAGACTCAAAAAGATTCTGGTCTCTGGTGAATAATGGCACTGGAGAGGTCAAAGCTGCTGTGGAGCCAAATATTGCACCATCTGTTTGGGAGGCCCACTTTCGCAAACTCTACCAGGACACCGTATTGCCTGCCGCTGAAGTGGCTCCCGATGATATAATCACTCCTGCAGTTGGGTTGGAATTCACTCTTGGTGAGGTAGTGGGTGCAGTAGAGAGATTGGCAATGGGGAAGGCCCCGGGTTTGGATAGGTTGCCCGGTGATCTCTTCAGACAATATCCTGAAGTTTGGGACCCCTACCTCCTCATTCTATTTAATGCCATCTTGGGGGGTATGGAAATCCCCTGTACTTGGCTGGGAGCAGAGATAGTGCCAATTTATAAAAAGGGCTCTCCTCTCCTCCCAGCCAACTACAGGCCGATTAGTCTCATAGATGTTCCCCAAAAACTCTTCTCTTGTCTCCTCTTGGACCAGCTCCAGGATTGGATGGAGGCAAATGAGATTCTTAGTCCTCTCCAGGCTGGCTTCAGAAAAATTACGTCCACCATGCACCAGATCTTCCGCCTCATCCTCCTGTATTGGAAAACGGTGAGGATGGAGGGCGGGAGACTATACATGGTGTTCGTAGATCTGCGGTCATCCTTTGACTTGGTCCCACGAAAAAAACTATGGGAGGTCCTTTAGGTGCTGAGCGTACCAACTGAGCTGCTGCATGCCATAATCAGGCTACACGATGGCAACTATGCGCAGGTGAGGTGCGGGAGGGATGGAGCGCTCTCCGCAAGGTTTCCTGTTCTCAGGGGGGTTAGGCAGGGTTGCGTCTTGGCGCCGACCCTGTTCTGCCTCTTCGCGAACAGTGTTATATCTCACCTTGATGAAGTAAAAGACAATGACGCCCCTTCTCTGGCAGGCAGGAGGGTGCCAGCCATCATGTTTGCTGATGATACCCTCCTGCTTTCCAAAAGCCCAATGGGGATCCAGAGGATTTTGGATGGATTTGGTCTTTTCTGTAGACAACATGGTCTAGAGATCAATACAGAGAAGACCAAATTCATGATTTTTAATCCCTCACCAAGGAGCAGACCAAATCCCACTCTGGGTACAGCCAGCTTAGAAAGGGTCACAACCTTTCAGTATCTGGGGGTGACTCTGCACGAGAATTTATCCTGGGAACCCCAGATAGTGAAATCTCGGCTAAAGTTGACCCAATTATCTGGTGGAATCCTGAAGGTTGCAAACACTTCAAACTACAAACCTATAAGTCCGGCACTGGAACTGTACAAAATGCAAGCCAAGGCGGCTGCAATGTACGGCAGTGAGCTTTGGGGGTACAGAGCAGGTCAGGATCTCGCCAGAGTAGAAAACATCTTTCTCAGACGCCTACTGGCTCTCCCCCGTCGCACACCGCTTATTTCCTTTGATATTGGACGTGGGTGTACCCTCTATCGCTGCTGAGCTGGAGTCTAAACCAGTAAGATTCTGGCACAGGCTCTGGTCCACCAGCGAGCTTGAGCATTACGGGTGTGATCTCAACCATGTACTGGCCCTGAATCAACGAGATAGAATTCCCTGGCTGGCCTTTGTTAAGAAGGAATTGTACCGTCTAAATCTGTCTGAACTCTGGGAAGTCCCAGCAGCAGGCTGCCAAAGGCTATCCCGGAAACGACTTGTCCAAATATACAAGCCAAAAAGCCTCGATTTACTTATGACATCGACTAATAACGGCACCCTAACTGAACATTTCCTGCAATCCAAAAATTCTTATGAGTTTGATGATTTTATGGATATTATTTTCCCAACCCTTGCTAGGAAGCTGTTTATACAGTGGAGGTTTGGCACTTTACCAATCAAAACTTTTACCTCCAAATGGCTTCAGAGGGATGATAAATCCTGCCCAGGTTGTAATTCCCACGATGAGGAAGAAACCCATCTTTTTTTCTTTTGTCCTGCATATTATAGACCTAGGAAGTACTGGTTGGTCCCTCTTTGCAGGAATTTGGGTTTCAGGAGCTACATAGATGTCTACAGAGTTTTAAAAACCAGTACTCTGCCTCATGTAGTTTTTGCTGTGGCGAAATTTATTATGGCTATGTGGCTAATCAGGAAAAAATTGTTAATTGCACAAATCCCCAAAGTGTGAACTTGTCGTTATATTCATGGACTGTGCTTTTTATCAATTTATGTCTATTTTATTCCTGTTTATGAAAGACTTTTTCGCTCATCGTCCCTGGAATGACGCGTTATTCTTTTTAATGTAAATGTGCTTTTATAAATGTAACTCTCTTTTTTAAATGTTGTCAATTTGTATATACCATGTATCTTTTATGGTCTTATAGACCGAAATAAAGAATTTTTGGATTGGATTGGATTGGAATATCTTCACAATATCCTAAATAGAGTTACAGGTCCAAACTTGAATGCTGCTTGAATAGTCTCAGGTTGTTATCATATCTTGTGGTTTTTTCGAAATTCAGTTACTTTACCGCTAGGTTGAGTCGTTATCAAAAATGTTCAAACTACTGTCTTCAGATGAACTTGAATTCCTCCAGACTGACAGGAAAATCCCTCGTTGCGCATGCGTTGTAGAAAATTCACGGTTCTGGCTTCGACACAGGTTCTCGGAAAGAAATGTTTTCACAGAAAAGACATACGCGATGGAAGACACTTCTTCCTCACGCAAGGCTACAGTTGAAGTGCGCAGTTCCTAATTGGAACGCGCGCTACAACCTCTTCGCCAGTCGCGAGATTCAAAACACTAGACCGCGAACTGACTCTTGAATATTGTCCTTTGATGCCGCCATTTTCTTTTCCTAAATGTTGTATGTATTTTAAACAACGTTTTACAAATAGTTTGGTTACAGGTATTCTTTTACTCCTACGGAATTTCTTGAGCTTAATCTGCGTCTGTCGTTTTATTAGAGTAGCTACACTGTTAGCCTGACTAGTGATTTTTGTAGTTGTGACAGTACCTCCCTCCAAAAGGAGCCCCTCCTTCTTAGGTTTGTTTGGATAAGCCCTGTGAAATTCTTTTATGAGTTTGGGAGCATGTATGTTCTCAAGAGGTTCCCATGATCTCTCCTCTGGACCAAACCCCTTCCAGTCAACCACGTAATACATTTGGTTCTTGGAAATTTTTGAATCAAGAATTCTACTAACTTCAAACTCATCTCCTGATTCGAACTGCAATGGCTTCGGTTTTTGTTTTAGTCTGACATGAGGTGCATTTCTTTTTAACAGTGAAATGTGAAAAGCGGAGTGTATTTTCAGTGTTTTTGGAAGTTGCAATTTTACGGCCACTGGGTTTATTTTCTTTAACACCTTAAATGGCCCTATGTAACGTGGCTGGAATTTCCTATTCCCTTTTAGCCTTAGATTTTTAGTGGAAAGCCAGACTAAATCTCCCTCTGCAAAACTGGGACCAACCCGTCTCTTCTTATCAGCTTGTTTTTTATAGGAAATTTTGGCCTTGGACAAGTTTGCTTGTGCTTTTTTGTAATTGCTCTGTAAATCTAGGATTAATTCAGAAGCTGCTGGCACTACCTCAGGCTGTTTCCCTATCATTACTCTTGGGTGTCTACCTGAGTTTAAATAGAAAGGGGAGTAACCTGTAGAATCATGAACTGCATTATTATATGCTATCTCTGCAGTCCACAGGAGATCTGACCACTTCCCTTCCTGTTCCAATAAATATAGCCTTAAGTATTGTTCCAATTCCTGGTTTACCCTTTCAGTCTGCCCGTCAGTCTCTGGATGATAGCTGGTGGAATATCGTGTATCAATACCTAAACTATGCAAAAATTCTCTCCAGAACTTAGACAAGAATTGAGTTCCTCTGTCTGAAATGATTATCTGTGGGACCCTGTGAGCTTTAACTATGTGTTTATTAAACAATTGAACTAATTGTGGAGCTGTTGGTACCGCTTTTAAAGGAACAAAATTACCCATTTTGGAAAAGGAATCCACAAAAACCAATATGGTTGTGTACCCCTGACTCGGTGGGAGGTCTACAATTAAATCCATGGTCACTGTGCGCCAGGGTTCAGGCGGATTAGGTAAGGGTTGCAACAACCCTTGAGAGGCTTGTCTGCTCGGCTTCCCTTTTATGCACAACTCACACGTCGCAACATACTGCCCCACTTGAGCTGCCATGCCCAGCCACCAAAAACTTCTTTTTACAAGTTCCAAAGTTTTCCTGATTCCTTTGTGCCCAGCCATACGATCATCGTGGCAACTCTTCATAGCCTTGTCCTGCAATTCTTTGGTTAGAAGATACAGCTTCCCTTCATAATATGGCAACCCTTCCACAATGGTTTTCTTTGCATCGTTGTCAGCCCAATCTTCCCATTCCTTGTCTAAGCCATTCTCTCGAAGATCCGTAGCAAATTCTTCCAAATGGATGGCACCGACAATTTTGTTCAATGGTATGATTGGTTCATGTGCTGACACGCGTAGCTCCTCAGGAGCATTCATTCAGGATAGGGCATCGGCCTTACCGTTCTTGACTCCTGGCTTGTATGTAATTACAAAATCAAACTCAGAGAAGTATAGAGACCAACGTAACTGGCGTGGGGTAAGCGTTTTGGACGATTTTAAAAACTGTAAGTTCCGATGATCAGTGAACACCGTCACACAATGTTTTGCACTCAAGAGATAGTGCCGCCAATCTTGAAATGCTTCCTTCACAGCCAACAATTCCTTGTCTGCAATTGAGTAATTGACTTCAGGAGCTGATAGTTTCCTAGATCTGAATACCACAGGATGAAGTTGCCCTGTCACCTTATCTCTTTGTGATAAAATTCCTCCTGTAGCAAAATCCGAGGCATCGGTTTCCACAAAAAATGCCATTTCTGGATCTGGATGTATCAGAATTGGGGCTGTGATGAAAGCCTTCTTTAAAAATTGAAAAGCTCCTTCAGCATCCGAATTCCAATCAAATTTCTTCCCCTTTTTCAAAAGTTTTGTAATTGGTGACACTTTGATTGAAAAATTGGGGATAAACCTTCTGTAAAAATTGGCAAACCCGATAAAGCTTTGTATCTCTTTGACATTCTTCAGGGAGGACCAATCTTGAATCACTTGAACTTTTGATGGATCCATGCCTACTCCATCTGCAGAGATCACGAATCCTAAAAATTCCACCTGCTCAACATGAAAAGAACATTTCTCCAATTTGACGTAAAGTTGATTCTCCAACAACTTTTGAAGGACAGCTCTTACATGTTTTACATGTTCTTGGGTGTTATCAGAAAAAATCAAAATATCGTCGATGTAGACCACCGCCACTCGATCTAGGAACTCTCGCAAAACATCATTAACCAGGTGTTGAACCGCTGCGGGAGCGTTGCTCAATCCATAGGGCATGACCTGATACTCAAAAAGACCATATTTCGTTCTAAAAGTGGTCTTCCATTCGTCGCCTTCGGCAACTCTGACCAGGTGATAAGCACCGTGCAGATCGAGCTTGGTAAATATTTTCGCTCCTTTAACTTGATCCAGCAGCTGAGAGATCAGTAGTAATGGATATCTATTTTTCACTGTCACCAGATTGAGGGCTCTTTAGTCAATACAAGTGCGGAGAGTTCCATCCTTCTTGGGTCAAAAAAATAGTGGCGATGACACCGGAGATTGTGAGGGTCTGATGAATCCTATCTGCAATTATTCATCCAAGTATTCTTTAAGGTACACATTTTCAGCTTCTGTAAGAGCGTAAATACGACAGCACGGCAAGGTGGCCCCGGGTTCTAATTCAATTTTACAGTCATATTCCCTGTGCGGGGGAAGTTTTTCAGCATTTCTTTTGTCAAAAACACTGGCCAGATCCTGGTACTCCACTGGAAATTCTTGGGTTTCCACAACTCCTATAACTTGATTGAGTTGAGCCAATGCTGTGGCCGGGGAATCTTCGAATCTCATTTGACTTCGAGCAAAACAATGATCTTTACAATACTTTGACTCCATTTTAACTGTTCTTCTTTCCCAATCAATGGTAGGGTATGATGAGTCAACCAAGGCACCCCCAATGTGAGCTGGAATTGCAGGGCGTCAATCAAATTGAATCTTATATACTCTCGATGATTCAACAACACAAGCAATTCTAAGGTCTCTGTTTCTTCCACGATTGGTCCTGAAGTGAGATTGGTACCATCAACAGCCTTAACAACTTCACTATGTTTCTTCTTAAGAGCCTTTATTCCGACACTGTGTGCATATCTCAAATCACAAAAATTGCCAGTTGTGCCAGAATCAATCATTACCGACACCCCCTCCAACGTCTTTGAACCAAATTTCACAGTAAATGAAATGGTTAAATGGGGTGCAGCAGATTGCAGGGTGTTAATTACTTGCTGATGTTCCTGAGTTGGCTCATTTTCTGTACCCACCAGGGCAACTCCTTTCACTGGTGGGATCTGTCTTTTAAACCCAAGCTTGATTTGGGTTTCTTCATACAATCTCTGAGGAAATGACCGGACTCTCCACAATACAGGCACAAATTTTTTGTACGTCGTTTTTTTCGTTCCTCTTTAGTTAGCGGGCCTCTTATGGAACCAATTTGCTGTTTTATTTTTTTTTATTTTTAAAGGTTTTTTTATTTTTCTTTTACAAACATTAGCACAATTCTGCTTGCACAAGTTATAGTTAACAATTTACAATTACAATCTTTTACTTTGATTACTAAGTTTCCTAAATATCATCTTTAAAATATGTCATACAGATGGTGAAACCCACCACATTAACTTTGAGATTTTGAGACTTTTTACCCAATAAGTGAGTCTAATACAATACGTAAGAGACAACAAAAAAAACAAAAAAGATACAGAATACCAGCAGCCACAAATTAACAAATCCACCCTAATACCCTCAAGTATTACTATCTTTGCTTTTCTTTCCATTTACTTAATGGCTCCCATATTCTTTTCCCCAAACGTCTTCCTCTCCTTCCTTTCCGAGCATATATATTTTCTTCTATCTTATGAGCATATAACGTATTTGCCAACCAGTTTTGGAATTTTGGGGGATCTTTGTCTAACCAAGCCCTAGCAACTGTTAATCTGTAAACTGCCATTAAGACGAACATAAATTCTGTATACTGCTCATGCTCCTGCTCAGCCACTCCTAACATAATCCAAGATGGGGTCAGACGGATCGCGATGCCCAAAGACTTTGCTAGGAACCCCTCAATCTCCCTGATCAGGGACTGCAACTGAGGACATGTTGCAAAAATGTGTATACTGTCTGCTTCCAATTCATTACAGCGGGGGCAATTAATTCCTGTATTCCCACCCCATTTTGCAATCCGGGCCGGGGTAAAATAGAGAAAGTAGAGCGTTTTATAGTGCTGAGACTGCAGAGGGGCTGCCCTCAGCACTGTGCATCCTAAATCTAAGGAGTCCTGGAATAAATTTCTTTCTACCCCCAATTTTTCTGCCCACTTCTGACTAAATTTCTCTAAATCATCCTGCTTTTCCTTGATCAGGGCTGCATATAGGGACCTAATTGAGCAATCTCCCATCAACTTTATTTTCTCCAATTTTTCTATTTTGCTAAAGCCTACCGGGCCTCCTATTTTGTTCTTTAAGAAACTCCTAATCTGGAGGTACTTAAAGAAGCCCCTGTTGTCTATACCATATGACTCACGTAATTCTGAGAACTGTTTAAAGCCATCCTGAGTAAAAAAATCACCTATTTGCGTAATCCCCTTTGTTGCCCATTCTATCATCGTCTGATCAGAAAATATTTCCACTGGGAGTGATCTATTATTAATCAGATAGACGTATCTATTAAACCTCCCCATCTTAGCTTTCTTTGTAAAAGCGTTCCACACCGTGACTTCTGCCATAACAGTTTTAAACCTGGTTCTCTTATAGTAACTGTAATCTGTACATTTTAGAAAACAATTGTAAACATTTGGTCCCAGTACAACAGCATATAATTCATTAGCCATGGTTTGCATGCTTAAATCCTCCATACTCCCCCCGATTAAACCTTTTATACATTGTAAAACAGAGGCCATATAATACATTCGGAAATCTGGTGCACCCCAGCCCCCATTTTCCCTGGGGAGTGTCATGTATCTATAAGCTCTTCGGGTCTTACCATGTGCCCAGATAAACCTATTACATAGGGCCTCAATTCTATTGAACCAACTGGCTTCAAACAACAGAGGTATGGCCCTAAAAAAGTACAGAAATTTAGGCAAAATCATCATCTTAATAATGTTAGTACATCCTACCAGGGACAGATGTAGATTATTCATTTTTTCCAAATCCTTTTTGACTTGGGCCATCAAGGGGTTCATATTATTTTCAACAATCTTATCAATATCTGCTGTGATTCGCACCCCTAGATACGTTGCCTCTCTCACCACTCTGTCATCAGCACAGACTACCCACTGATTTTTGACGATCTGCGTTTTAGTGCTGTTTAAACTATAGCCTGAAAATTGACCAAATCGCCCTGCTTCACCCTCAATTATACTTATAGCAGTTGTAGGATTTGCAGTGAGGACAGCCACATCGTCTGCGTATGCTAGCATTTTCAGTCTGGAGCCATTTAACATTAGTGGAGGAATTTGACCATTGTTTTCCAGTTTCCGTATATAGGGGTCAAGGTATAGAGCGAAAAGGAGGGGGGAAGAAGGGCATCCCTGCCTAGTACCTCTCTGAATGCTAACTGCTGAAGACTGACCTCTGTTGACCCTTATCTTAGCCGTCGGGTTTATGTATAGGGTTTGTAGGGCCTTAATAAATCTTGGTCCTATACCATTCCATCTCAAAACCTCCCACAAATACCTCCAGGATACCCTGTCGAATGCTTTCTCTGCATCCAAAAAAAGGGCAGCCATGGGGTCTTTTAGAGTGTTTGCTACGTCGAATGCCATGACTACCTGTCTAGTGTGCTGAGTTGTTCCCTTACCTGGTATAAAGCCATACTGTGATAGAACTACCAGTGCTTCAATTACCCTAGATAATCTTTTCGCCAGAATTTTAGAAAATATCTTAACGTCTGCATTCATTAACGTAATGGGTCGATATGACCCTGGAACATCTGTTGGTTTGCCCTTCTTTGGTATTACAATAATGTCTGCACCCCCCCATTTTTGTGGAACAGACTCGCCCGCTTGTGCCAACAACATTACATTGAGCATTTGATTCAGCAGGGATGGTTGAAAAATTTTATAAAATTCTACCGGTATTTGATCCGGCCCAGCTGCCTTGCCAGATGGTAAATCCCTCAAGGCCTCCACTAGTTCATTCAACTGCACTGCCTCTTCCAATCCATTTCTGTCCTCGTCTGTTAGAACAGATGGTTCTAATTCATTTAGATAATTACTGATATCTTCGTCCCTTTCCTGATCATCTAGGGCATATAACTTCGTGTAGAAACATTTAAAAATTTCTCTAATCTGATCAGGTTCCTTGACTGTGACTCCCTGAGTGTTTTTCATCTCCTTAATATCAGCAATCCCCTCCCTTTGCCTAGCTCGAACTGCCAATATATGCCCTACTCTCTCACTGAGCTCATATACCTTTTCTTTATTCACTATATATTTTTCCACTGTCGTTTTCGCCATTCCATCCATAGCTTCATTTTTAAGCTCAATTAATTTCAACGCTATCTGATCAATGGGTGATTGTCTAAGTATTGCTGAAATAAGCGCATCCTCCTCTTCCCTGATTAATTTCTTAATTTGTTCAGCTTCTACCTTTAACTTTCTTTGCATCTTAATAACATAGCTCAGTGTTTCCCCTCTTACACCAGCTTTAAATGCGTCCCACACTATCCCTAATGCTGCAGAATCCCTATTGATCTCCCAGAATTCTTTAATCCAACTATTCCTTCTGTCTCTGTAAGACTGATCCTGTAATAAAGCTCTGTCGAAGGTCCATTGTCTTATCTCTTTATTTCTCCTTTGTCCCACTTCTACAGTTAAAACTAACGGATTATGGTCTGAAATATTCCTAGGTTCTCTATCAATCCTTACTCTATCCATTAAATCTCTCGAAACTAGGAAATAATCTAACCTAGCCATTCACTGATGTGGGGCTGAGAAAAAGGTACTCCCATCAAGATTGGGGTGATATCTTAACCATGGGTCTTCCAGCGAGTTGTGCGTCACCATATCTGCAACTGCTCTATATGTCCTTTTTTTCCTCCCTAAGTATTTCCTACCGGGGTCTAAGAAACTACTATCTTCATCATGTAGGTTTAAGTCCCCACATAATATGATAGGCTCCGGCCATTGTGCAAGTTCTATATCTAAATATTGAAAGATATCTGGGTCATCCCCTGTGGAACCATAAACCGACACAACCGTGATTATTTCTCCTCTAAGTATTAGTTCTACTATGACCCATCTCCCCCACTGGTCCTCCTTTCTTCTTTTAACCTGTATATCAGACCACTTGCCTAAAATGGCTACTCCTCTCGTCTTTGTATTTTGGTTAGTTTTTGCTAATACCTTGAAGCCAAGCTGATCTAGCAAATACGCCTTAGTTCCTTCGATGTGCGTTTGCTGAAGGCACACCAGGTCGGGGTTAAATGATTTTAGCAGGGCAGCTGTTTTAAGCCTTTTGTTCAACTCATTCAATCCACAGATGTTCATTGAGACTATCCTACAGGTCATTGTAGTTCTTATTCTTTCCCATTTTCTGTTTACACCTGTTCCAGCGATTCTCAAACTGCTTCGTTATTTTCTTATCTGTTAAATTTTTTACCACATAGTAATTTATCTTATCTCCCAAGTCGTTCGCTACTTTCTTCTGTGCATTACGCTTGTGCCCACCACCTAAGTGCAAGTCTCCCCCCCCCTTTTCCCCACCGCTGCCCACCCCATTAGAACCCCTCCCCCTTCCCCCCCTTGGTACAGGCAAATAGGTCAATCCTGACCTATGTGTGGCCCCTATAGTCTGTAGAGTCGCTACTCTCTCTCATCCTGAATCCTCAAAAATTACTCTTCACAGATTTAACCATACTTTAACCAAATTATAGCTTAGTTTCCTTTCTGTGGTTTTTTTTGTGGGCTATCTGATGGGTTTTTTTGCGGCCCTCTAGCTCCACCTTCCTTTCTTTTGTCCAACTCTGTAATCTCAGCGAGATATTCTCCTGCTTTTATTTCTGAAGTAAACATCTTTGTGTACCCTTTCCTGATGACTTTCAATCTCGCGGGGAACAATAAATAAGCTTCTGCTCCTTGTTTTTGGAAAGGCACTATCATCTGCCTTAGTTTCCACCTTCTTTCGACAGTGACATGGCAGAAGTCTGGGCGGGCAAAAAATGTGTTTCCATCTGCAGTCTTTCTAGAGTCCGGTCTCGCTTTATCAATTATTTCCTGCCTTGCTAGAAAATTAGCTAAAAAAACCAACATTGCCCTTGGCAAGGCACTCTCCTGCCCCCCCCCGGTTTCTTTTTATAAACAGAGGGTATCTGTGGGCCCTTTGTACTTCAAGCTACCACTGCCATTTTGATTCTGGGAAGGCTTCTGTTAAGATTTTAATTACATACCCTCTAGGATCTTGCCCCTACCGTCCTTCTTCAAGTCCCAAAAGTCTTACATTATTGCGCCTCTGGCGATTCTCAAAATCTTCTAACTTCCATTGCAAGTCTTCTACTACCTTTTCTTGCTCCATCTTAAAAGTTTTCCAGTCCGTTATCTCGTCTTCAGCTTTGCTAGTCCTTTCCTCGACTTGTGTTACTCTTACTTCAACCTCTTCCTGCTTTCTATTTACTTTTCTAATAGAGGCTTGTAGTTTTTTTGTGTCTCTTTTTGCTCTTCGGCTTTCTACTCTAGCCTCAGCTTGCATCTGCTTTAAAGTCCCGAACAACAGTTCGATATTTTGCCCCTTCCTCCTTTCCACCCTCATTTTGGTCTTTTTCTTGGTAAGTTTCCGATGTGGCTGAGTAGTCCCAGGAAAGTTTCTTATTCATACTGGTTCTGGACCCCTTACCATCTCTTCTGGCCCCCAGTCTTTTCTTCTTCCTTGTCATTAAGTTCCGGGAGTCATTACTTGTACCTGAGCCTGAGGACTGGTCCGTGGTAGTCCCCTCCTCATCATTTTCTAGTTCACTTGCCTCTGAGGAGTCAGAACCCTCATTTACTGAAAAGAATTCAGGGGAGCCTCCCCTCATAGCTCTGTCGCCTATGCCTCCTTTGTCAGCTCTCTGTTCCTGTCCAAAGTTTTGTAACTCTCCTGTGCTTCCCCAGCTCGGGTCTAGTTGCTTAGAGGCTTTTTTGTCCAGCTCTATTTCCACATTCAGCAAAGCGTCAAGCATTTGGAAGTTATTTTGCCTTTCAAGACGCTCCACCACATTACCTTTTGGGTCAGACTGCAGACCTTCCTCCGCTCCTGGATTCTCCACTGCTGCGAGCCGCGGCGTTTGCTGGATACTCTCTCCTGCAGCGTGCAGCGGTTGCCCAGCAACCAGGACATTGACGCTGGCGTCCTCGCGGTCTGCTGCTTCTCCGACGCCTGCGCTCGGCTCCGCTGGCAGCCGCTGCAGCTCCGCTTCCCTCTGCTCCCCCGGAGGAAATCCACTCGATTCTCCATGTTCTCCGTGTTGAGCCCAGTCGGGCGCCTGCAGCTGAGTCGGAGGAAGCAGTTTAACTGAAAAAGACTCCGGTAATGTTACTTGGCGAAATTGATCCTTTGGTATCACTGTCTGCGCGCGCTGGGGTTTTCCTTCAGCCTCTGTTAGAGTCTCTTTCGCTAGCTTGCTGACTGCAAACCTGGTCTCGGTTTTGTCAGACTTTGATTCAATCTTCTTTTCTTGTCTCTCCGTCTTCTTTAGTAATGCACTCTTAGCGGATCGGGTGAGCTGCTCCGTTTGTTTTCTGGCCATGACAGCAGCCGCTGCAGTTAGCACTTTGGGAATCGCGCCTTCTTTTACCGCTGAACCTTTAATCGTTCCAGCCGATGTTGATGCTGTCAATGCAGTCTTATCCTTATCTGGCTTGCCTCGATGCGACATTTTGCGGGATGTCTCTGCTATTCTTGTCAAACGGCTGAGGAAAATTACCCCTGCTTTAACCACTTTAGCCACTAGGTTTTTAAGCAAGCCGGTGCTGAATACCTCTGCCTTTATACGAGTCAGAATTCCATCCAGGCCCCACATCCCCGTTTTCTCAATTCCAATCCATCCAGTCCATCCAAGCCACAGGCGAGAGAGAGGAAATTAGCGACTATCCTCTACAGAGCCACGGCGGCCATCTTGCCTCCAAAGCCAAAGGCTTCTTCGGCCCCGATTACTTCTGGTTTAATTCCTTCGGTTCTTATTCGATCTAAACGAGGTACCAATGAACGAAAATCCTTCCTTTTCTCGGAACGTCTTTCATAGAGTCGGTGCTCAATTTGAAGCACCAAATCAATCAATTCGGAAATTTCTTGTGGTCTCTTAGGTATCTGCACAAGGGCGTCTTTTAATTCTTCTTTCAACCCACGATAAAAAATAGCTGAACGTTTGGCCTCCGGCCAATCGGTTTCCACTATCAGTTTGTTAAATTGGGCAATGTAACCACCAAATCTCGGTTCCCTTGCTTTAAATCCAATAACTCATTATCGGTGGCTTGATTTGCAGTACGCCGATCAAAGATTCTCAAGAACTCTCCTTTGAACAGGTCGAAGTTAAACAGTGCAGGGTCGTTACGAGACACTAAAGGCATCGACCAGGCAGCAGCATCAACGCTCAAGTAGGACAACATGAACGCAACTTTAGCCTGATCCTCTTTATATACTACTGGCTTACATAAAAAATGCAATGAACACTGGGTAAGGAAAATGTGTGCTTTGTGGGGGTCCCTGCTAAACCTCTCTGGATTGGCTAATGGCACTATGGGAGCTACCGAGTGTATCACCTGGGTGGCAACCTCCGCAGCAGTACTGCAAGTAGGCGTCAATCCTGGCAATGGGGTAGTACCAGCTAAGAGTTCCTCCATTTTCAGTTTAATTTGGTGAGTTTCTTGCTGGGACCTCCCAATGACCTCTCTAAGCCTCCTATTCTCTTCTGCTGACTGGGTCAACTGATTCTGCAACCCCTCCAATACTCCTGCCAAGGACTTTAAATCGAACCCTTCAGCCATATCGACTCAGGTGGACAAAGTGGCACTTCAATCTGTCAGAACGCCCATGGTCCACAGGAGTCGATGATGGTCCCAACGCCACTCCACCCGAAACACCGCCCGAGACAATAGTACTTGGGGTGTGCCTTGAACAGAGGGGAAAGGGGAAATAGATAAAAAGAGAGAAACAGCCTTCTTTTATTGTTGCGTGTAGTAACGCTTCACTGGGTCACGTTTTTTTTTATGACACTTGATAGGTGTACCTGCATAGGAGATATAATGAACAGACATGCAACTCTACACTTCTGTTATACCTGCAATGTTCTATTCGCCTAAAGACTGAGTCTTACCAATATGACCCAGGCTGAACTTCCTCCCTATGTGTGAGTGTTCTGTTATAATTTCAATTCTGTATAGGAAACAACAACACACTATTTAGTACCTAGTGAGCTCCCTCACTTTTTACGAATGCTCTGACTGGAATGTATAATTACCTGGAAATTATGACAGGACGTATTAAACTAGACGTTATGTGGAATATCTTCACAATATCCTAAATAGAGTTACAGGTCCAAACTTGAATGCTACTTGAATAGTCTCAGGTTGTTATCATACCTTGTGGTTTTTTCGGAATTCATTTACTTTACCGCTAAGTTGAGTCGTTATCAAAAATGTTCAAACTACTGTCTTCAGATGAACTTGACTTCCTCCAGACTGACAGGAAAATCCCTCATTGCGCATGCGTTGTAGAAAATTCACGGTTCTGGCTTTGACACAGGTTCTCGGAAAGAAATGTTTTCACAGAAAAGACATGCGCGATGGAAGACACTTCTTCCTCATGCAAGGCTACAGTTGAAGTGCGCAGTTCCTAATTGGAACGCGCGCTACAACCTCTTCGCCAGTCGCGAGATTCAAAACACTAGACCGCGAACTGACTCTTGAATATTGTCCTTTGATGCCGCCATTTTCTTTTCCTGAATGTTGTATGTATTTCAAACAACGTTTTACAAATAGTTTGGTTACAGGTATTCTTTTACTCCTACGGAATTTCTTGAGCTTAATCTGCCTCTGTCGTTTTATTAGAGTAGCTATACTCTTAGCCTGACTAGTGATTTTTGTAGTCGTGACAGTCGGTCATTTTAGAACTTCGTGCCCCGGATGAGGAAGCTCGCTATACGCAGGAGGAGATTAATGACCAGTTCCTTGCTCATTACACTGACTTGTACCAAAGCAAGGAGGCCCCTGGTGAAGAGGTTATTCAGAAATTCCTAGAGGCGGCAGATCTCCCGGTGCTAGATCGTGAGAGGGTGAAGCTACTGGGTCAGGACATTACCCAGGGAGAGGTCCGTAGTGCGATTAAGCATATGGCCCGGAAGAAAATCCCTGGTGTTAGTGCTTATGTTGACCTGCTTGCCCCTAGGTCGGTGAAACTGTATAATACAGCGTGGAAAGAGCGCCACTTGCCTCCCACCACTCTGGAGGCGTTAATTATACCACTGCTGAAACTGGGTAAGCCCCCATGATAGGACCACTTATTGCCCATTATCGATGCTGACCATGGATTATAAAATAATGAGTCGAATTTTGGCGACCCGCTTACTCCCATACATGGTCCACCTGGTACTCACTGATCAAGCGGGCTTTATACCAACTCTGAATACGGGTCAGAATGTTTGGCGCCCTGTTACTATCTTGGAGGCAGACACCTAACACAAGGAGTCTGCTGCTGTATTGGTGGTCGATATTGAAAAGGCTTTTGACAGCTTGGAATGGCCATATTTGTTCCAAGTTATGCAGCGCTTTGTGTTGGGGGACGTTTTTCTGGATTGGGCATCTCTTTTATACAGACAGGCCACGGTGCGGGTGAAGATAGGGATGATGATATTGGACACTTGCTCTGTGGATCGAGGGACGAGACAGGGTTGTCCCCTTTCTCCTCTGCTGTTCGCCCTGGCCATGGAGCCGCTGGCGGCCCGGGCAAGAACGGGCTTGCACTATTCGGGTTTGAGGGTACAAGAGCAAATTCATCATATCGCATTATATTGTAGATGATCTCCTTCTGTTTCTGGTGGATGTAGAGGGTGCCTTTCGTGGCACTAAGGTTTTATTGGATGACCTTAGCAAGGTAGCCGGTCTGAAGGTAAATTGGACAAAGACCTGCCTGTTCCCTGCGGCGTTGCACTCTGAGGACCAAGACTATACGCAGGAGGTACGATCGGAGTGACAATGCCTGATGTACCTTGGCACTCGCATTTATCACACCCACACTGACTTATTGGAGGATAATGTGGTTAGGGCCATTAGAGCACTTAAGGGCAGTGTAGAGTTTTGGGGTACACTGCCACTCTCGGTGGCTGGACGACTGGCCCTTCTCAAGATGGTAGCGCTCCCCCGCTTGTTGTATTATTTCAGAAAGCTGCTGATTTGGATCCCAGCATCGATTTTTAAGCAGCTCCGCTCGATTGTGGTTGGCTTTCTTTGGGCTGGGAGACGTCAGAGAGTGGCTCTTAATACACTAAGGAGACCGCGATCGGAGGGTGGATTGGCAGTTCCTGATTTTGAAACGTATTATTTGGCGGCACAATTACAGTGGCTTACTCAGGCAGTGGAATGGTAGTTCTACGGTGCTGATGATGGGGAGGGAAATCAATTCAAATGGCAAACGCTTTCCAAATTTTTGTTGCAATTACCACTCACAGCCTCCTCTCTGACTTGAGAGATGGTGACGTTTAGGCTCTGCTGGAATAGGAGTAAAAGACGTGCACAAATAGTTCAACCCTATGCCCCTGAAATCCCATTAGGAATAGGTAGAGCTCTGCCGCATGGTGGTAACTGGGCAGCGCTGGGGGACTGGGCGGAGAGGGGGCTGATTACCATTGAGCCATCTTCATACAGATTGGCTGTGATTCCATATGAGGTAATTCAAGACAGATATGACTTGGCTCGGAGAGACTACTTATTACACCTAGCATTAGTAACGGCCATTCAGGCACATTGGAAACCGGGATTCAGGGAACCGCCCACCTCCATGGTTTGCCAGTATATAGTCCTGGCTGCTGGCACCATCAAAGCAGTCTTTTGTCTCTATCGTCGTATGACGAGTGAACGACTGACTGCATTGGTACAGCTCCGGCAGCAGTGGGAAGTAGACCTGAGTGATGAAATTCCTGAGACGGCATGGCTTTTACTGGCGAAACTGAAAATAACAGCACACTGGAAGGCAACGAAGGGTCCTAGTTTTCAGAGTTGGCGTTCCAACTTTCTTATGTGGGCGGAATGCGAGGGAACCACGCGACTGCAGATGGCAACCCGTGCTAAAAATGATGGGCCTGGGATTTGCTAGTACACTTATTGAAAACACCTCACACGGACACTGATGATGACTCGAGCACACTAGGCCCGGAGACTCCTCCTTGAGGGCTAACGTCTCCTTAGAAGGACACCTGGGCTGCTTTCTCATATGCCATTACCCCTGACACCATAGAATGGCTTTCTGGATTACTAAGGTATACATACCTGTAAATCTCACAACTATGACTTGTCATTGCATATTGTTTACACAGCATTGTTACACCACTAGGGAGGGGGAGGGATAAGTGGGTGGGAATGGGATTACATTTCATGTTATTTGATACCCAGAGAAATTGACAATTGCATTCGAATAGCATTGACGGAGGCATTATTATCTGAGACCTTGATTGATATTGAGAAGCTTTGAGAGTTGACAGTATGTTGTGGACCGCATTTTCCATAATGTCTAATGCCTAGTTGAAAACAGGAGCTCTCTCTAGGGAGTATTTTCTTTTCATAACATGATGCTGAAACTACGGAAATATAATGCTTTGTTTTGTTTGTCTTTAAAAACAATAAAAATATATTTAAAAAATGACATTAACAGCTCAGATAGTGACATCTACTCCGTGACAAATGTCTCACATGGTACCTGAACGTTTTCACGAGATAGTGACATATGATCATATGTGGACATTAGCACTGCATGTGTGATTTATTCAGTACCACACACAATACCAAATGCCTAGCCTTTTTGAATTGTGAACTTGTTGGATGCATGGGGGAGTCTGTTACTGAGCACACAGCCCTGCCAAGTTTCCAAGATCCATGCGTGAGGTGGTGCTCCAGTCCAGGTGTTTACTTTGAATTGTGGGACTTTGGTCAATAGCAAACAGGAATATACTAGGACTTTTAGTCCCAGGAGGATAGGTAGCATTTAAGACAATGCTGCAAAGCTTTCACTCGTGTGACTTTAACAGAGCAATTATATCTGGAAGACCTGGCTAGGACCCAAAACCTGCAGGAGCTCAGATCATGAAAGGTCCACCTAGAAGGACAGAAACTCTTGCAGAGGTACATTTCTTCATGCTCCAGCAGTTGCTCTACTCCATTACCAAGTTAGCAAAAATCCCCCAACTCCCTGTGTACCATGCATATTTGCTGCAATGCACCTCTCATCAGAGGTCTTCTTACTCCTGCTCAAAGAAGAATGATCTGGTTCCCACCCAGCCCTAGGAATGGTGCACAGTGGGGATTGTACTTCCTCTGCCACTTGGAACGGTCAGTCTATTTTAATGCTCATGTCATATTGGACTCCTGATTTTTCAGTTAGAAAAACATCTGGCTAATCCTGGAGATCCTCGGGATCCCGGGCCGGGACTGCAACAGGTGCCACATGCAGGTGCTGACCTTGACAAAGGTTTGATAATAGACAACGACCCCCGGCAGGATCCATGGAATTCCACATATTTGCATCTTAAATATCAATCGGTACAAGCAGAACCCTAAGTTTGCGGTCAGTCTCACATAATGTGTGTACACCTTAGCAAGTGCACACCTGACTACTTTCACTGGTCCTGAAGAAAGCCTTGTGATAACGCATGAGAATGCAGAAACATGTAGACCTTGTCACAAATACACCACGGATGTCAATGGCCAATATTACCAGATAGGACATCTACCTACTTCTTAATCTTGTCCTATGACCCCCACCATTAACCTTCTTGGGTGCATAGAGACAATCTTAAATCACTTTCTACTTCACACTTTGCACAAAGAAAACCCACTCCTCTGTAATCGGGTGTCGCAGCACACCCAGGAGGCACTCGGCCGCTAGCTTGGGAACCCTATGATGAAGCATTTCAACAACTAGGTTGGTGAGTGAGGCTTCTTCTTAAAAAGGAATTTCTTCCATTTTAAGGTTAATACAAAGCAGTAATCCTTCCTGGAATTGTTTTTTTTTTGTTTATTGTATTAATCCTTGAGAGGGCCAGAAGAGACATCGAAAGTGGGGAGACTGGCAGTGAGCTTGAACATAGGGTGCGGGAATCAAACATTTAGTCTCTTCACCCCGTGAATACCTCGACCTCAAAAGTGCTCTCACTGAGCCTGTCCCTCCAGCTACTAAATCACGTCTTCTGGCGATTTTTCTATAATTGGCTATCGAAAAGTAGCGAAATTTGAGATTATAAAGTTTTAATGCTACTGGTAGGTTTCTTGTTATTGGTTAGATGGGTATATTCGAAATCTTGTAGCACAGGCCACCAATGTTAGTTAAAGGTTTCGCCCTTAAAACGTTTGAGGATTTTTGTGTAATTGAGTCTGTGCCACACTGCTGCTGTTTTATAAAGTCTGAGTTTTGTGGGCATTATTTCTTAAAGCAGTTTGTCAGTGAAATCTTGTAAGTACGAATCCAATGTGTCTGCTTTGTCTGTGTAATGATTTGCGAGAGACAAAGCACAAGAACTAACCGCTTTATAGAACAACAATCCAAGAATACTCTAACTCAGCCTCTCCGTTCCTTCCAACACATTTCACACAATGAATTTATGGAACTGGTCAAAGCAAAATGGCATGCCGGCAGCCCTTCTGACCCGTGTCCATTACAAACCTTCAAGAGTATTCTTCTAACAACCTCTGCTGCCACTCCAGTAAGAAGAATCGTCAACGATTCCTTAACTACCGGAATATTTCCAGAAGAACTCAAAAAATCATACATACGCCCTTTACTGAAGAAAAAATCTTGGACCCGATGAACCCTGACAACTACAGACCCATTACAAATGTACCTTTCTTGGGCAAAGCGATAGAAAGAGCAGTGTTTGCCCAGATGTCACAATTCATTAAAGAGAATGCCATACTTTCAGACTTCTCAACAGGATTTCGTCCAGGTAGATTCACAGAATCTGCCCTCCGTGCCATCTGGGATGACCTGAAGAACGCAGTTGACTGCAACAGGATTGCTGTGATACTCCTCCTAGACCTCTCGGCTGCCTTTGATACAAAGACTTTACAAAGCCGGCATAGAGTGTCATGGTCAACCATGTCAGAGGGGACTGCTTTAGACTGGATCAAGTCCTACCTTCAAAACAGAATTAAAGTCATCCATACCCTATCTTTCTCTTCCAAACCATACTCCACAAAAGCTGGGATCCCTCAAAGCTCTATCATCTCGTCCATGCTTTTCAACATCTACATGAAGTGATTACCGGTACTGATCAATCACTTTAGACTCAAGTGTTATAACTATGCACATGACACGCACATACTCCTTCAACTTGAATGCCCCAAAGACACTGGAAACTCACCAATTTTCAGTTGTCTTGGAGCCGTAGATCAATGGATGACTTGGAGCCATCTCAAATTGAATGCTCCCAAAACAGAAATACTCATGTGTGGCAAGTGGAAACATTATGATCCGCTTGCCGTCTGACCTGATAAAATGGTATCACCGCCTAAAGTATTGAAGGAAGTAAGAAACCTTGGAATGACTATGGACACCAAGCTATCGATGAATGCCCAAGTGGACAAACTAGCAAGATCATGCTTTGTTACTATAACAACTCTGCGACTAATCTTCCCCCATTTGGGATTTCCACATAAGGTCCAAGCTACCATCTTCTGTCTAAACTTGGTTATGCCACTAGCCTCTACCGTGGATCACCATTAACGACTATGACAGTGTACGGTGGTGGAGAAGAAGACAGAGTTCAGGGTAGGATATTTAAATTCTATTTTTATTTTCAGTCTACACGTAAGGGTAACTTCCCACAATTGGAGGGGAACAAACAAAAAAAATACAAAATAGTCCTTTAGTGACTCATTCTCCCTTCAAAGAGCAAGGATGTCCTTTGTGTTTTTAGCCAGGTTGGAGAATAGAGGGACTTGGTCTTGCCGTCCGGTTGCAGTAAACGTCGGAAAACAACAAACAAAGGAGAAAGAAGAAAAGAAAAGCTCTTTAAGAGCGTTGTTCTATCTGTTGACAAATGACAAGGGAAGAGGGAGTGAGGGAGAGTGAGGGAGAGTGCACCCAACCGTCACCCGTGAATCACACTCTATGTGCTCTCAATACTTCTTGTGACTGTAATAGTCTGACAAAAGTGCAGAGGTTTCCGGTGTGTTGCTCGGCCCTCCTTTCACCTCCCTGTTTCCTTTCCCCCACACGGCCCCTAACCGGCCCTGTACCTTGTGGAGCCACGATCTTCCAGGGCCGTGGCTGCTTCCTGCGTGTTGCTGGAATAGGTCTGGCTCCCTTCTTTCCTCAGCTGTGATCAGCCCCTCTGTACGTCTGGTTCCTGCTGCTTCCTCCTCCTCCATGGCAAAGGTCTTAACTCCTCCGAGTCCTGGCTTCACAAAGAAGGTCTGGACGTCCCGTTCTTGGCTCGTTAGATCTGGCTTCCATGTTTCCGATCCCCGAAGCGAACGCCAAGGAACTGCCTCCTCTTCCGCTTTGAAGGTCGACGGATCACCTGACCCGCCCATGTGATTGGCCACCACAGATGAAGACTGAGGAGTCTTAAAGGGACAGCGCTGACCTGGGTCCCACAACGGAGTCTGAAAGTAGAGGAGGGGATAGGGAGTAAGGTAAGAGGGTAATTCTTCATGTTTTAGGTCCGACAAGGCGGGTTTATGACTCTGCTCGTCGTCACACACTCCCACCCCAGCCTGTTCCCGATCGGGGAACAGAGAGATGCGTGAAAGAAAGTCTGCGTTTCCATTTTCAGAACCCTTCCGATGGCGGACTTCAAAATAGAAGGGCTGAAGGGCGAGGAACTATCGTAGCACACGTTTGTTGTTCCCCTTGTTCCTGCTCATCCAAAGGAGCGGGGAGTGGTCAGTATATAAGAGGAAATGGGAACCCTCAAGATAATATCTTAACTTGTCCACCTCCCATTTGATCGCAAGACACTCTTTTTCTATGATGGGGTATTTCTGCTCTCGGGGGAACAGCTTGCAACTCAGGAAGAGGATAGGGTGTTCGACCCCCTCTAAAGATACTTGTGATAGAACAGCCCCCAGCCCGTTCTCAGAAGCGTCTGTCTGTAGTAGGTAAGGTTTGGAAAAGTCTGGGGACCGCAATATCGGACTGGAGGTGATGACTCTTTTCAATTCAAGGAAGGCTTGTTTGGCTTCAAGGGGGGGATTAAGGAGGTCCCTGGGTTTGTTTCTGTAATATCCTTCTATCCTCAATGTGATGACTTTCCACCTACAATGGAATGTTCATTGGAGCAGCTGTCAGAATGTTGGTGTTCTGCCTAGATAGTGACAGTTGGATGGGCTGAGCACCTAGATGGATGCTCCTGGTGGGGTCTCCCTATGGTCTCCAACTGAGCTTATAATTGACTTAACCTAACTGCTCAATAAATCTACTTGGGAACTACCTACAAGCGTGGACTACATTATTACAGTTTCCTTTTTTAGGAGGTCAGTAAGGGGGGTGGCCAGTTCAAAATATTGAGGAATAAATCGGCGATAGTACCCCAAGAGTCCTAAAAAGGCTTGCACCTCCCATTTTGTGGTAGGAAAAGGGGTTTGGGATATCGCTCTGACCTTTTCTTGTTGGGGTACAATGTATCCATTACCCAGGAGAAAACCTAGATACTTGACCTTTCTAAAACCTGCTTTAGATTTCTATGCATTATATGTAATCCTGCGGCCTGAAGGGCCTGGAGAACTAGATGACAATGCTGGAGATGTGTGTCCCAAGTGGGCTAAAAATAACAATATCATCTAGGTAAGCAGAAGAGTATGCCTGGTATTCGAGCAGTACTTTGTTCATAAGGCATTGGAATGTGGCATGTGCCCCGTGTAACCCGAACGGTAACACTGTAAAGTCATACAGGCCAGAAGGTGTTGAAAAGGCCGTTTTTTCTTGGTCTTGGGGTTTCAAAGGCACCTGCCAGTATCCTTTGGTGAGATCAAGGGTGGTGATGTACTGTGCTTCTCCGAGGCTCTCTATTAATTCATCTACCCTGGGAAGGGGGTATGAATCAAATTTTGAGATGGCATTGACAGCCCTGAAATCTTTGCAAAACCGGGCAGAACCGTCCGGTTTTGGCACTAATACGATTGGTGAAGACCACTCGCTTTGAGAATGTTGTATCACCCCTAAGGAAAGCATATTTTGAACTTCCTGCTCTATGGCCTCCCTCTGGGCAGACGGGATACGATAAGGCTTTAGCTTGATAGCTTTTCCTGGTTGAGTGGGGATGGAGTGTTCTGCCAGGTTTGTATGGCCAGGAAGGTCAGAGAATAAGGGTGCAAAAGGATGTAATGTTTTCTGTAAGGATTCTTTTTGATCTATTGTCAATTCTTGGTTAATTACCAATCGATTTAGGGTGGTCTCGTTTTCCATTACTGGGTTGACCATGTGTATATTCCTAGGAAGCGGTCCTAACCACTTCTTTAGAAGATTGATATGATACAGTTGTTCTCCTTTAGGAGTGACCTGGACCCGGCAGGAAGTCAATCCGACCTTTTGTACGATTTTAAAAGGACCTTGCCACCCTGCTTTTGCTTTCATGATGGCGGCGGGCATAAGGCTCAATACCCAATCCCCCACCTGTAACTGTCTCCCATTTCCCCCCCCGTTATACAGGATTTGTTGTTTGGTTTGGGATTTTTCCAGATTAGAGTCAGCAAATTCCTGCAACTTTTGTAAGCGATTACGCAAACCCTGTGTATAGTTAAGGAAGGACCTTGTTTCTTCTTCTTCTTCCTGCTCCCATACTTCTTTAGTGATTTCCAACAGGCTACGCCTAAGCTGGCCTGGGTTTGGCTCCTAATCACATATAAAGCCAAAGGGAGTAACATGTTATGTTATGTTATGTTATGTTAATAACATCTTCAAAAGCGCACCGACAACCATAGGCTTCATGGCGCTGATAGTAAAGAATGTTGCAGCCGGTTAACTATGCATATGCTTGCTCAAACAGCCAGGTATTTAAAGCTTCCCAAAAACCCATGAGATTGTCACAGCTCCTGATTGTCAAGGGAAGGGAATTCCAGACTTTAGGGGCAAGGTAGGCAAAGCGGCAGCCTCCTTGCCGCTTCTGTTTAAAGGAGGGGATGGTGAGCAAGTGGAGGTAAGCCGAACTAAGACTTCGGGCGGGGCCTTAAAGGCCAGACAGCTGGACTTGAAGGCAATCCGCTGGGCTATAGGTAGCCAGTGGAGATTCGACAGCAGGGGTCTGGCCGAGAGCCATTAAGGTTGTTTATGAATAAGTCTGACTGCTTTATTTGAATGATTTGTAGGCGTCTTGTTAGTAATGCAGGTAAATGAAGATTGATGGAATTCGAGAAGTCAAGCCGTGAGAGTACCAGAGCTAACACCACCTGTATGAGAGCCGAGTGGGTCAGCAAATGGGCGATTTTCTTGATTATACGCAATTGATGGAAGCTAGAGGAGATCACTGCTCCAACCTGTCCTCTAAGTGTAAGATCTGCATTAATTATGATCCCGAGACTTTTTACCGAGTGAGAGGGTGAGGGAGGAGGCCCTAGTTCTGTCGGCCAGTAGTGCGGGCCCCAGCTGGTCTCACTTTTCCCAGGAAGCACCAATTCCGTCTTTCTTGGGTTAAGTTTCAAGTGGTTCAGGTCCATTCAACGCTGGATGTGAAGCATGGTGGCCTGAAACTCAGTGACAGAGTCCTGGGAGTTCAGTGAAAATATTAGCTGCAGATCGTTGGCATAATTAAAAATTGTGATATTTCTGTTTTTAAAGAATGTAACAGGGGCCTAAGGTATAGGTTGAACAAGAGCGGGGACAGGGAAGAGCATTGAGGGACCCCGTAAGTGGAAATGAGCTTGGGGTCAATGAAAGTCCAGAGCCTGACTGCCTGAGTGCGGTCGGCAAGAAAGGATTTGACCCAGCTAAGTGCAGGACCTCGCAGGCCGGCCTGTTTGACACGGTGCAGTAAGATAGTATGGTTGACCGTGTTGAACGCAGCCGACAGGTCCAGAAGCACTAGGGCCTGATGGATACCCCTATCAGCGGTTGATCTAATAGTGTCCAGGACTGCCAGAATCACAATCTCTGTAGAATGCGCAGGACGAAAACCGGCTTGGTTAGGTTCCAGGTAGTCTGAAGATTCAATGAAGTTGGAAAGACACCTAGCCATGTATGCTTCCAATATTTTATCTCCAAAAGGGGGGAGAGATATAAGGCGGTAGAGATTATCAGGATCTGCCCCAGGTTTTTTGATAAGGGGAACCACTGCTGCGTTTGTTAAGGCGCAAGGGACCATGCCCTGCATGAGTGACTGGTTAAGAAGGGGGAGTACACTATGAGGTATGACCGAGAAGATGTCTTTTAAGACGTGAGGTGGACAGCAGTCATTGGGTGATCCAGATTTGACCCGGGTCATTAGTTCCGCTAGTATACGGGGGTCGATAGGAGGAAAAAGATCTAGTGTGGAGAGGTTGCTAGGCATGTCTTTCAGGGAGTCCAGGCTGGCACTATTTGGTATGCTGTCTTTAATAGTAGCTATTTTGTCCAGAAATAAATCATTTACGGAGTTACAGAGCTCTTGGGTAGGTGCTTGGGCAGATGCTGTTCTTTCGTCATTACACAAGTCGTTCACTACCCTAAATAATTCCTTCAATTTATTGTGAGCATTTAGTATTCTCTCAGAGAAATAAGTCTCTTTGGTGCCCAATATGGCTTTTTTATATTCTCTGCGAGCAATCGTGTATTGCTCCTTGCCTTCTGTGGAGTATCCATGTCTCCATTTCCTCTCAAATTGGCGTAACTCAAGTTTTTTTAAGGTCAAAGGAGAACCATTTATGAGCATCTGAGTGGCCGGCGCAAGAGAATTTAATGAGCGGAACATGTTCATTGCATGCCGACAATAGCCATTCAGAGAGCTTCTCTTCCATAGAGTTTACGTTGTGGCTGAAGGTGGGTAATGAGTTGGCCAGGGTGCTAATAAAGTCCTGATTATTTAAGGATTTCCACTTCCTGGTCAATCCACCCACTGGAATGGTGGTCTTTAACTGGCCACAAATGATGATTGAGAACTGTATTAGGGGTGGTCTAATGTCCCATTCCTTTCCTTCTACACTCAGTTTCTTTAGTGTGAGTTTTAGGGTGGCATTATAGCGTTCACACAAGCCATCAGTCTGAGGGTGGTATACTGACGTCCTGATATGAGAGATATCAAGGGACTTACAGACTTGGGCCATACCCTTAGGCACAAAAGGGGTTCCCTGATCCCTAAGGATCTCACGTGGGTGGAAAGCCCACCCGGGAAAATAACTCCAGGAGGTTATCGCTGATGTTCTGACTGTTGGGTTTGCGTAAAGGAAAAGCCTCAGCTTACCATCTGGCATAATCCACAATAACCAAGGCATGAAGATGTCCCTTTTTGGTCTGTGGTAATGGTCCAATGAGGTCCATACCAATCCTTTCAAAGGGAGTGCTGATGATGGGAAGGCGTTGTAGGGGTACCGCGGGTGGTATTTACAGATTTTTCCTCTGGCAGATTTCACACTCTTGGCAGAACTTATTAACATGAGAAAAAATACTGGGCCAGTAAAAGTGTCTCAAAAGCATCTCTATGGTTTTCTGTGCCCCCCTGCGACCCGCAAGTTAATCTGAATGAGCAAAGAATAAGACCTGCTCTCGGAAGTCTTGGGGTACTACAAGCTGGGGTTGGTCTCCTGCTTTAGCTATTCTATTCAGGAGTTCATTTTGTACCCGAAAAAGGGGGTATACCGGGTTCTGAAGTTGAGAATTTTGCCTTGCATGATCCCAGGCGGGTTGAAGAGTGGGATTGTTTAACTGACTATACCTGAAGCTTCTATCTGAGAGCCAGGGAGTCTGTGTGAGGAGGGAGGAACAGGTTGTCGGAGGTAATGTTTTGGACTGGAGATTGTCTTGCAGGAGAGCTAGAAAGGAAAGGTTATCTCTACCTAGGATTAACTAATCAGGAAGAGAGGGTAAAACTCCCAGTCTAGCCTTTAGGGTGGTTCCGGCTGGGAGGGAGATTGATAGGTGAACTAAAGGATAGCTTTGCACGTCCCCATGCACACATCTGATAGGCACCATCTTCCCTTTTGTAGGGAGAGAGGGGTCTACCAAGGACTGATGAATAACTGATTGGGGACAACCAGAATCTAACAGTGCTCGTACCTTCGCCCCCCCCCCCCCACAAGGACACAAACGTAATAACTGGGACCCATCTCTTCAGTGTACAATATGGCAGGAGGAATGTAGCTTATGTCCATCGGTTCTGGCTATATGCCCCCATTCCCCACAGTCGAAGCATTGTGGGCACCTAACAGCAACCAGTTCGGCTCTGTATTGACGGGACTTCATGGGTTCTGAATTGAGTTTAACTGGTTTTCGGTCCGGTTTTCCCATAGAGGATGAGGGGCGTACCGATTTCTCTTGATCTCCTGACAAGGGATGGGGTTGAGCCCTATAGAATGAAGTAGCCATTTTTACTGCTTGTTCAGCTGTCAGTCGGTTGTGTTACCTTAGCCAATGTTGAATCGGGTATGGCAGGGCTTCTAGGTACTGTTCGAGGTAGATAAGAGACATAATCTCTTCTTTAGTATTGATCTGTGGTTTCAGCCATTTGTCTGCGGCTGCTTTTAATTTAAAATACAATGTCTTAGGATTGTCCTTAGGAGTTCCTCTCTCTTTTCTAAAACGGACTCGGTATGCCTCCGCATCCATACCTAGGTGGTCCAAAATTATCCCTTTTATTTCTTGGTAAGGGGCATGACCGGATGCATTTGCCACTTGATAGGCGGCTTGCAATTCTCCAGTCAGGAGGGGGGCCAGAAAAAATGGCCATTTGGCCTCTGGCCAGCCCGCTGCTCGGGCTGCCCTTTCAAAATGTAATAAAAATGCATCCGGATCCATGCCTGATATGTATTTTTGGAGGGACACGTTGGGACCGGTCCCAGCGCGGTTCTGTATTTGGGCTGTCAACTGGGCTTGGTCATCAGCAACAGTTTGTAGTTGTTCCGCCTGACTTGCCATAGTGTCTCTGAAAAGCTCTCTGTCAGCATGGGCTGTAGCCATCTGTTTTTCCACAGACCATTCTAGCTTCTCCTGCCCCCGTATAAGTTGCTGAATAAGGTTCTCCATTTTCCTAGACCCAGGAGATGTTACAATCCCACTTCGGACACCACGTGCACGGTGATGGAGAAGAAGACAGAGAGTTCACGGTAGGATATGTAAATTCTATTTTTATTTTCATTCTACACGTAAGGGGGAACTTTCCACAATTGGAGGGGAACAAACAAAAAAAAAATAGTCCTTTAGTGACTCCTTCTTCGCTCTCTTCCGTCAAAGAGTAAGGATGTCCTTTGTGTTTTCAGCCAGGTTGGAGAATTGAGGGACTTGGTCTTGCCGTCCGGTTGCAGTAAACGTCGGAAAACAACAAACAAAGGAGAAAGAAGAAAATAAAAGCTCTGTAAGAGCGTTGTTCTATCTGTTGACGAATGATCAGGGAAGAGGGAGTGAGGGAGAGTACACCTGACCGTCACCCGTGAATCACACTCTATGTGCTCTCAATACTTCTTGTGACTTTTTGACTTTAATATTCTGACAAAAGAGCAGAGGTTTCCGATGTGTTGCTGAGCCCTCCCCTCACCTCCCTGCTTCCTTTCCCCCACACGGCCCCTAACCGGCCCGTACCTTGTGGAGCCACGACCCTCCAAGGCTGTGGCCACTTCCTGCATGTTGCCGGAATAGGTCCGGCTCCCTTCTTTCCATGGCTGTGGTCAGTCCCTCTGTACGTCTTGTTCCTGTTGCTTCTTCCTCCTCCATGGCAAAGGTCTTCGCTCCTTCGAGTCCTGGCTCCACAAAGAAGGTCCGGATGTCCCGTTCTCGGCTCGGTAGATGAAATGAAATGAAATTTGATTTGTAAAGCGCATGGCTGCCCAAGAGCGTCCCAGCGCTGCCTAAACAATAACAGAAAACTCAAAAGGAACCGAAATTTAAGGGGTTTTAGGGAAAAGAAAAGTTTTAAGCAACTTTCGAAATTTCAGATAGCAAGGTTCAGTCCGAATATGCCTAGGGAGAGCATTCCAATTTTTTGCCGCATTTACAGAAAAACGGCGGCCCCCTGTGCGGACCTTCCTCACTCTAGAAACTATGGCAAGATTGTCCAGGTCTGATCGAAGGGCCCAAGGAGGTCTGTAGGAACGAATCAGGCTCCTCAGGGCCGGAGGACCTTTGCCTTGAAGTGTCTTGTGGGCAATGCAGGATGATTTGAAGGCAATTCGCTCACGAACTGGAAGCCAGTGGAGGGCTCTCAGTAACGGTTTGGCAGACGCTCTTCTTGGGGCCCCCAGAAGCATCCTGGCAGCAGCGTTCTGCACCCGCTGCAAGATATTAATGGTAGCTTCTGGTGCTGCCAGGAGTAGGGCGTTGCTATAGTCCAGCCTGGATAAAATTAATCCCTGGATCAATAGTTTCCTGGACTGAAAGGGCAAGAGAGGGAGAACTTTCCGCGCTGCCCGAAGCAGGCCGAAACACACGCCCGCGACTTTCTGGGCATGTGTCCTAAAGGTTAGTTCGGGTTCAAACAAGACCCCTAGGCTTTTGATTTTCTCTTTTGGTTGAGGCAGCTCGCCCATACAGGGCGGCCAAAAGGCTTTGGGCAAAGATGTAAATTGGTGTCCCAGGATCAAGATCTCAGTTTTTGCTCCGTTAAGTTTGAGCTTTGATCTGGCTTCCACGTTTCCGATCGACGATGCGAACGCCAAGGAACTGCCTCCTCTTCCACTTTGAAGGTCGACGGATCACCTGACCCGCCCACGTGATCGGCCACCACAGATGAAGACTGAGGACTCTTAAAGGGACAGCGCTGATCCGGATTCCACATCGGAGTCTGAAAGTAGAGGAGGGGATAGGGGGTAAGGTAAGAGGGTAATTCTACATGTTCTAGGTCCGATGAGGTGGGTTCATGACTCTGCTCGTCGTCACAAGCAGCCAAGTTCTGAATCTGTTGCAGTCTTTTCAGACTACTCTTGCATAGCAAACCGCAAGACCACATCTTCCCTGCCTTTAAAGCCATGCATTGGATACCAGTTGCCAGAAGATCCATGTTTAAGCTGCTTTGTATCACCCACAAAGCCATACATAGAATGGGACCGCTCTTCATCAGGAATAAAATCACCAAACACATTCATCATAGGAGCCTCGGCTCTAGAGTGGCACTAACCTCAAAATCCAAAGATACAAGAAAAAAACATGGGTGGAATGGGTCTCTGTTCAAGCAGTCAAAATATGGAACTCTTTACCCCTCAACATAAGATCCACAGACACCACCTTATCTTCAGAAAACTACTCAAGAATCGGCTCTACCCAACATAAGCATCATACGTAAACAGAAATATACAGCATATCCCTCTGTATATAGGCATTTAATTGTACTATAGTTATGTATCTATATACTTGCATTGCCAAACCCCATACCACTACTATGATCCCTAAAATAGCCCTTTCTAGACTCTCCCCTATTATACCCCTCCTTGCACCATCTGACACCTATTTTACTATACTGATCCTCCAAAACAAGCCTTTCTAAACTCTTCCCTCTAACTCTTCTCCTCCACATCCCATTTTACTCATCCCTAGCCTCCCACTACTGCTGTGACCTCCAAAATGAAAAGTCTAAATCCTTACCTCTTCTATCCCTCCACTATCCTTTTCAATCAAAATAACAGACTAGCATTTCCACTTCTCACATTTCAAATTTCACTATACTAATTCACCACTAATCCATTATGGGTTCTGGAGTAGCGTGCTACTCGCCGAAAAAGCACTTTGACACCTCGCCTGGGGTTGTAAGCGCTATATAAATGCAATTACAATACTTACATTGATGTTCCTCCATGTTGAGGCCTTGGAAGTTGTAGGTCTACTTTTGGAAGGAAGTACAAGGTCCATGGACCTAACTCAGTGAACCATGAGATCCAAGGGTGCAGGTGGGGTAAGTCAGGCCAGAGCAATTGAGTATCTGTCCCTCGGACCGTCCTCCCAAACCGCTGCTTTAGGGCATTCTGGGCACTTGCCTCAGGAAAAACAAATACTTGATCATGTTTAAAGTCAACTTGGTAGTTTTCATGGCAGGATATTATTTTTTTTTTTTAGTTGTTATTCAACAAGCCTATAGAGCAGAATACACATGGTGTTGCACACATTTTTGCTACACATACCTTTACAACATTAGGATGACTTTTTTTGTGTGTGGGAGGCAGTGCACGGAGGGATATGTCAACGCATTACTTTGAAAGTAGCTCTCAGGGGCTACTTTCTTTTCTCATGTGAATTTCCGTAAAGTTGCCATGTAGGCCAATCATCCACATTACAACACTCGCTGTTGCACATTTGCATAGTCTTTAAACCTGATGTCCACACAAGCTGTCTGCCATCTTGAAGTAACCAAACCGCTCTCCCCAATAGGAAAAAAAAAACAAAGCCATCATATTTATTACAGCCACAAAAATGACATTATCACGAGGACACGTGAATAAACAGATAATAGCATTGCCCTTGAGTATTTTCCGTTATTTGAAAGTAAACACAAATGGGAGATTTATATAAAAATCACAATAAATGTAGTTGAAGTCTTTTTCCTGGTTGCTTTTATGTGCCTGAAGAATCCAGAAGAAAATCGAATTTCACGTTCACTTCTTGCTATTGCTGAAAGGGTATTTATTGCCTTATCTATTTACATTGCCTTCGTATAGAAAATCATGCTCCATCTTACAACACTTGAAGGCATGCAGGTAAGATGCCATTCAATCCTCCAGGTGGAAAAGGCACATGACCACCGTCAGAAGTTGTAAAAAACAGAAATTTTAACTAGAATATTGCTGCTGAGTACATCAACATTTTTTTTTCAAACAGCTAAATTAAATTTAACATTTTTAAAGGGCCATTTCAAGTCAATACATGTTTGTCTAAATATCATTCGAGAGGAAGGATATGTCCAAGAAAATGCTCCCTTTTATTAAAGAAATAAGAAAAAAATATCAGAGTAACACTAAACTGACTTTGAATCTCACATAATTGGATAAACAGTATTCCCTACCTTCAGAAACATGTCCTCTGTTCTAATATTAAAAAACAGAACAATGACTCAAGTCGCAAGCTGGTATTTTGTTCAATCTACAGCAGATAGCACAATTACACTTCTCAGAATGAACCACAGAAGGCTTCCGGATTTCTTGTTCTTTACTCATGACCAGCCTGTGCCCACTGGGTCCAATGGGCGATAAGCTTCAGGCAGGCAGGCTGACTGATTAGTTCCAACGAGGGTTAGAGACCTTCTCCAAAGAATACGATGTTTTATCCATCCACACCAGAATAATCTTGAGAGAGTAATTACTGAAACGTTGTTTAATAGATTTTTGTTTTAATTGCTGTACATATCGTTAAAAAAATCTGTTCACATTAGAGGCTCATTCCAGGATCTTAACAGGCAAGCTGCAATGCGGCCATAGTGTTGTCATCTCGACAAGGAGAGAGAGGGTTGGAAAGTTCCAATATCTGGCGGCAATTCCCTGTGAAATAATGGGGATTACAAGTTAGTTTGCCCAAAATAGGAAATGAGGTGCGGCCCCCGAAATAACGGCTCGAATTCCGCACGTTTTCCCCCCCTTCAAGGGGTAGAACTTGCCCAAATCAAAAAACATATACTATCTGCTCCAACTTGGAACCTCCAAGCAGGTGGTAAATGTTGCAGCAGCTTTTTCTTTTGCGATGGGAAAGGTCTGGGAGTCTCAAGAGAGATGTTATCTTTTTTGTTAAGACCCTTTTGCTCCCTCCAACTAAAGGATGCAGGCAGATGAGGGCCGGGCAGCAGTGGCGGCTGGTGAACATTTGAAAGTGGTAGGGGGTAAAGTGTTCTTGACTTGCAAGGTGCGTTGACTGTGAGAGAATATAAGCTTGTGGTGGCTGCCTAGTAACACATCAAGGGGGCCTTTGGCCCTCGTCAATCAAGGCAAATGGGCCCCGCTACCACCTGCTTCATTCTATAAAAAAACACCACAGCTGGTCTGCAGAATGACTCTCACACACCTATGACCACTGCAACCTTTACACTGTTCAAGCCCTTGCGGCTGCTGCCTGCAGTGGGGCCAGAGTATGTGGTGTGGAGTAACACGTCTTACAGTTAGGCAGAACTGGAGGTCTAAGATCTAATATATTGCTGGTTTTATGTCATATGCAGGGCCACTGGAATTATGTGGCAGCAAAAGGCAACTTCTGTGATGTAATGCACCACAGTTTGTGATAGTATTACTTTATTATTTTGTCATTTTCACACTTTTACATGACCTGGGGACAGATTTCACCTCACTAGTGCCAGTCTGACATCCAGATTCAGCAAAAAGACATTGTATTAGTGAACTCTCTTGTCCTTTCAAGTGTATAAGAATACCAGGAATTACCATTATGGGTTGAAGCAAATGAAGAGATTACATTAAATAAAACGTATAAAATGTAATCGGCAATTAACACCCCCAATGAACATATGTATCTTTCATCATTTATGTAGAAAATTATTTTATTTTCGAACAAATAATGTGTACATTACCCTTTGACAACCTTTACAAGTGCATTTTCATTCATGCCCACATGACAATTTATTTACTGACAAATTATAAAAGGAACAAGCTTGCTTCTTGCTGCAAAACAATATTAACTCACTGCGACTTGGAACAACTCATCTGATCCAAGGATGTAAGGGGTAGTCAGAGCCGGGACATCCCACCCTTCTCGTCCCCCCCAGGGTCCAACAGCAGCGCAAATGGAAGAAAAAGAGATGCACTGAGTAGAAATCAAACCAGTCTCCACACCAACCTTATACAGTTCTTTGCACCTGAACCACAGGAGGACAGTGTTGTATCCGTGCAGCGTTAGCGTTACACCAGCCATGCACGTGCCTAAAACACAACTACGAGGGTGAGGACAGGCGTACCAAGCTGCTGCACGACTGCTGGCAGTGTATATTAACTGCAGCCAAAAATAATCAGAGGCAAAAGAACAGTTGCGGCCGGCATTGCGGGTGGGGGGTGAAAATGGGGTAGTTGTGCCGCGGAGGGGATAGGAGGGGTAGGCGGAGGGGTTTAAGGAAAAAATAAAAATAAAATAAAAGTAAAACTTACCACTCGCTTTTAGTGAAGTCCCGGAGTCTCCCGCCTCCCGCCGTCACTGCGTTTGAATTCCTCTGGGCTCGTCATCAGGAAGGCTGCAGGCAGCCTCCCTCCCCTCCACCACAGCATTTTTGATTGGTCAGGGCGCTGCCCCACCCGGGTCATTTTCTCTCTGTATGCTGCAGCATACAGAGAGAACAGGGAGAGTGGGCGGTGTTGCTTGAGGGTACTGGGCAGTGGCTTTCCCACTGTTGTTAATACTGACTGTTTGGGCGGCCTCAGTCTGCCTAAACAGTCAGTATTAACAACAGTGGACCAGCCACTCCCCCCTGCCCTCGAGCAGGACCGCCCACCCCCAACCGGGTACTTCTGCTTTCTCGCCGTGCGAGAAGGCAGAAACAAATGGTAGTTATTACTGTAATAACTACCATTTGTTTCTGCCTTCTCGCACGGCGAGGAAAGCAGGAGGCCGGTGCCCAAACACCCCTATAGAGGAGCCGCCACTGCCGGGCAGAACAGCTGCTGCTGATAGCGATCCATGCGACTGTGGCCAATAAGAGCAATTCGCAATTTACCTAATTTAACTCAATAACATTTTTTGGGTAAGTTCAACGGCAACCCACTCTGATTTCCTATTTTGAGAACCGACCTGTTAGTACACAGGTTGGTTCTAAAAATACGTTTCTGGTCGCAAAAGACGGCTGTAAACTTCAACCACTTTTGAGACTAGTATATCCGACCCAATACTTCATCTGGGACACTTATGATCATGCAAGAATCAGTGCGTAGGACCGGAAAATATTAACTACTCTAGTCCTTATCTACTGGCTGCATCATAGCATGTATTGATGTATCCAATGAGAATGTCCCTTCTGACTAAAAAGGTCTAGGTAAAATATTTTGTATTTCAATGGCCTGCCTATTTTATAGTGAATAGAAACATACACAATGACAAAGAAGAAGAGAAAGAGGGAAGGTCACCATAGAACCTTTCAAGCACCACACCCCCACAATGCCTGATTCATTCCCAGAAGGCTGGCCTCAGAGTTTCTTGGCTGCATTGGCAGCAACAGTTTGGTCAGTAAGAAATGGGCAGGCTAGCTGCGTAACATACTACAGTAGACCCGAGTGTTAATTTACTTACCAATAAACAATTTAAGAAAGAACACTTCTCTGCTCCACTCAACTTTTAAGCAAACACATAAATGTGTAGTTTGCAAGTATAACAATATCTACTCTATTTAGAAAAAAAGCATAATTTCCCATGAGTTCATTCCATGTTTAAACTCAAAGTAATGTCCCCATTAAATTTACTTCTGTTGAAAATCCTAAATTGTACCTGGTAAAACATACGTGGATGATTGTATTGTTAAATGTTTTTACAAAGTAGCAGCACAGAATTGTCATTGTAAATAAAAACATGGATCAATATTTTATTTATGTTTTTTGTAGAACACAACTCCATAAGTGTCTATCAGCTTGGAAGTGGAGGACTTGAGACAAAGTTTCAAATACGAGAAGAGACTGGTTTTTCAGGCTTTTCTAAATTTGAGGAGCTGTTGTTGGAATCTACACTCTATATGTGGTGAGATCCATAGCTTTGCATCTTGTATTCTAAACGTCCTGCTTTCCCATTGTCGCAGGGATTCTGCTCCTACACAAAACTGTGCACAGAGACCCATGATCTCAGTGAATTGTGGTGTACCAAAAAACTCACCTAAGTGCCTAGAAACCCTAACCAGCTAGCATCAGTGTCACATTAGCTCTTCGTCCTATAGCAAAGGAAGAAGGCTTTTATTTCTTCTAGGCAATTAGCCAGGGAGGCTGATGAATTGAGGAAAGGCAGTGTACGAAAACATGTGCTACTAAAAACAACCTTGCTCATGGAACAGTACCTGTCATGGCAGATGTCAAGTTATGATCGTTTTTTGTTGACAAGGTTTAGGCTGGATCTACTTCATTTACTTCTAGCTGTGCCTAAGGGATCCCATCGAGGACAAGTGTTGCCGGCTTGCGGCTGCGACGAAAAGTCTCCGCAAGACCTGTCACACTTTTTATTTTTCTGTCCACTTTATAAGATACCAAGGAGGCTATATTTAAAACCCTGTCTCAAAAAATTGAACTTCTCTCAATTTAGACCAGCACTTTACTATCTTCAGATGCTAAGCTGTGACTGTACTCTGTTTGTTTGCAGTTTTTTAAAATCAGCACTCAAATTGAGGAAAAGTATGGAAGGATGATAGCTCTGTTAATTGCAAAGACAAAAATTAAATCTTTTTATATTCCTAGAATTCTCCTTTTTTTAATATCCTGAATGTATAGTCTGCCTGTAACTACTTGCGATCATTTTCTATGTTAAGCTACTTTTTTAACTCTTATATGTAAGTATGGGTCAATTTATGTACAGTGTGTAAATGCTTTTATGGTTGTTATTTTAAATAACCGAATAAAGTTATTTGACTTGACTTGACTATAGCAAAGGAACAAATGATTAGACAACCCAGAACACATGCGACATAGGTTATACTCAGGAATGGTGGGAAGCAAGAACACTCTTTCGTTATACTCTCGTGCCAGTCCACAACAGGAGTAAAAAGAGACAAGGGGAAGGTTAAAATATTTATTTTAATGACATGCTCTAAGATGCAGTATCTTTGCTAACATAAGCAGACATATGATTAGAAATAATATGATCAGCATTGTTACAATTCCATAAAACACAAAAGGAGAAATCATATTACAACGATGGTAAATAAAGGTCTTATAGTGCCTAGTATAGCACCCTCCCTACCTAGGAACTATGTTTTATAAAATATAGAATGCCTCTTAGGCTTGTTTGGGGGACCCCATACCTCCAAGATCAACAGCTGTGAATCACATCAGGATCTGCAAAAGCTCTCTGTCTCTCTAGAAAAAAAGTCTTCTTCCAAGTGTCTGAAATTATGCTTACAGTGCATTATTAAAGGCGCCAGAATCACGTTGGCTGCAGCTGCATGTATGTTAAGGCTAAAACGTGAGCCGATCGGCCCGAACAACAGCTACCTTGTTATGATCACATGAGAATGGCTTGTTTTTAGCATCCCTAGACTTACATTGAGACTCTAGTCTGCACACAGTGTTCTAAAGTCTCCAAGGCTAAGTATTTCACGCAGCCTAACTTACAACAACATTTATATGTAGTGTCGTGTGCAAAAGCAGCGAAAAGTAAAAATGGCGGTTAAACTTCTAATAAGCCTATGCTAACATAGCAATGCGTGCAACAAGGCCCAGCCCGAACTACACCATCTTGCAGAATTGCCACAAGTGATTACAATGCTGGCCTTGCTGCAAGATCTGAATTTTTTAAAGGGTTCTGTTAGAAATTGGGTTTTTGGACCCGTATTACACAAATGGCGCATTTTTTTATTTTGTGCCGGCCCAGCAGAAGGAAACAATACAATTGTGCCACATTATAGTGAATGTGCATCCCCTTCACCTGAACATTTTCCTTCCTTCCAGGACTACCATGCCTCAAATGGTGGCCACAGGACGGAAAAAACAAGGATAGATGACCCATTCAAAGTCCTTCATTAGGACTGGCCCTTTTTCTCTAGTGATAATTATGGCATGGATAAAAGTTAGGCAGTTGGAATTTATTGGGCGTCATAAGATTGGCCAATCACAAGATTTTGGCAAATAAAAAGCACATTTTGAAGCTTTTCACACCAAAATCTGCATATTCCAGTAATTAGCAGCCCTTTTTATAGTTACATTTTATCATATGAAACCTGACAATATTTATCTCACAGGGTTGGATCTTATGGCACCCAATAATTACTCAGTCTGATAGAGTCCAAATAAATCATAATTCCAAACAATGTGCAAACAAAGATGTGCAGTATTTAAAAATGTAACAGGCCACTCATAATGAGGGCCTAACCACGGAAGGGTGAACGCCACTGTTACCACGTATTCAAGGTGTGGACATACCATAGGGTCAAGGGTTTCAAGCCTCAAAGCCAAGTGAGGTTTCTGCTGTAAGAAATTGTATTGTTGGTTGACTGGGGTGTGAGCCCTGGTCAAGCAACAACAACAATCCTTGTCAAGGTGAGGAAACAAGCCAACCCTAAATTAACTGTGCTTAACACTCATCGTTAAGCCTGAGTGCTCTGTGCCAGGCTACCAGAGGCAATGTGGCAATGTGTAAAGTATTTGTGTGGAATCACATTTGAAGTGTTGCACAAGGTCAGATTAATAGAATGTTCTATAATGATTAAAACAAGACCAAAATGACAAAGATCCAATCTATAGAACTGGGGCTATGCAATTCTAAAGATTTTAGTGAAAATAGTGACAAAGCGCCAACTGTGGAGATCTGGTTGCACCACACTGGGGCAAAGTCACAACTTCAGGGTGACTGTGAAAGTGTTCAGGCCAGCTACATGGACACTGTTTAGCCCGCTGAACAGAGTGCCTTAACTCTGGCTTTGACAAACGTGGCGAGGATTGACGTTGAAGATGCATCCTGCAGCTGAAGCGATGGGTCCGTTCTGATATCCGTTGAGGCTGCATTGCCAGAGCCTGTGTCATTGCAGGTGATCCTGTCAGTGGGGCTTGTGATGCAAAGTCCAGTGTCAGGGATGTGGTGTGCAGTCAGGGCCATGATTTGGATCCAAGGAGCTGCGAGACTGCGATGCAGAGTCTGGAAATGCTGTTGAAGCTGCCTTCGATGAGGGGTGTGAGGGCCAGTACCTGCGTGTCGCACAGTGGTGGTTCCGACGGGCTACGATGTGATGCAGGTCTTTGCAATGGGTCCAATCCATTCAGCTGCGGTGATGCATCAGTTCTGCTCAAGTCTACACCACACAGCAGAGGAGATGCGCCAGTTCAGTTGGATCCACAGCGGCTGGAGGAGCACCATAAGCCCACTTCCAAAGGTCCAGGACTTGAATGGCACCACTTGTAATGGTGGACTGATAAATGGCAGAGGTGAGGTGAAGGTGCAAGGTTTGTTTAAGTAGGTTTGTCCCAGAAGCTTCAGATCTGAGGCCAACCAACTAGCTCTTGAATACAAACTTGTCTGGGTGATAATGGACTGAGACTATATCTCTTGAACCCAGAGCACAGAGGGCAGCAGGTTAGCACATTATACCAGCAGTCCTTCAGAGCAGCAGTCGAGAAGAGGAACAAGTTACTTACCTTCGGTAATGATATATCTGTAAGAAACATTAGTTAGTTATAAATTCCTTACCTTAGAAATACCCCCAGGCATTAGACTTGTTCCGGAAAGTTTTCAGCAGCAGTCCCTCTGCGCGTCAGAAGGGGGCGTCGGTCGGCTCCGCGTTTGTGGTTGGGATTGTGTCGCCGGGTTGAGGTAACTACTTAGACGCCACCCTCCCGTGCTAAAGTCAGTTCTGTACACGACTTTCAGTGCCAGAAACGCAGAGCCATGCAAGACACTGACCAATGTTGCAGAAAACTAGTGCCCTGAAAGGATGTCCTTAACCCTAGAAATCAGTTTGCAGAATGGGGAGGGTGGGTGGGGCGGTAAGGAATCTATAACTAACTAATGTTACTTACAGATTTATCATTACCGTGGGTAATTAACTCGTTCATCTGAAAGAAACATGTTAGTTATAGATTCCCTACCTTAGAATAGATACCCCAGCAAATACCAACCCCCTGCAATCCAAGATCACATGAGAAAGTCCTGGAGAAGAGAATGGCCATAAAAGCCATCTCTCCGGACTTGACTGTCAAGACAGCAGTGTTTCATAAAAAGTGTGCAACAAAGCCCACGTAGCTGCCTGACAGATGTCATTCAGAGGAACGCCTCATCCCGGAGCAGTAGTTGCTGCAGTCACCCTGGTGGAATGGGTGTGCAACTCCACTGGAGGCTCCTTGTTTGCCAAAGAATAGCAGACTTTGATACACGAGACGACCCATAGGGAGATAGTCAGTTTTTGTACGGCCCGATCTTTCTTGGCGGCTACGTACCCAACAAAGAGCTGGTCATCCACCCGGAAATGTTTGGTGCGATCCAAATAAAAGGAAAGCACACGTTTTGGGTCCAGTGGGTGGAGCCTCTCTTCCTCTTTTGAAGTATGCAGAGGCAGAAAGAAGGTGGGCAAAGTGATGGTCTGCCGGATGAAAAAGGCAGTGACAACCTTGGGCAGGAAGGAAGAATGGATAAGTCCTGATACCTACCTTGTCCGGATAGACAGACAGGAAAGGAGGCTTAGATGAAAGAGCCTGGTGCTCACTTACTCTTCTGGCAGATGTGATGGATAAGAGTTAAAAGCCTCAAAGGACTGCTATAAAGCGGCTCAAAGGGAGCCCACATTAATGAGGTCAAACCCAGATTCAAGTCCCACTGAGGCATAACAAAAGGAATAGGAGGAAAGAGAAGAGTTATGCCTTTCTAGAAATGATTGACAACCGGGGACTTGAAAAGAGAAGGCTGATCTGAATGCTGAAGGAAGGCAGAGATGGCTGAGAGATAGCCCATAATAATAACCAGAGTAGAGCCCTGCTGGGCCAAAGAAAGGAGGAACAAGTGAACCTCAGAAAGAGGGACAGAGGGGGGATCCACAACCTTTGCTGTGCACCATGCCACAAATTTGTTCCACCGACAGGCATATACCCTCTTAGTGGAGGGATGCCTGGCTGCCAAGATGACATCACAGACTTCGGGAGGCAGGTAAAATGACGTCAACTGCCGCCGCTCAATCTCCACGCAAGGGGGTGATGGCTGGACAGGTTCGGTTGGAAGACTGTCCCCTGCTGCTGTGACAGAAGATCCTCCTGAAGATGCAGTCGGATCTGAGAATCAATGGCCATGTTGAGCAGCTTGGGATACCAGACTCCTCGTGCCCAATCCGGAGCCACAAGGATGACTCGGGCCCAGTCGCACCTGATCTTCTTCAGCACTCTGAGCAGCAGTAGTATAGGCGGAAAGACGTACAACAGACCGCAACTCCACTTGTGGCAAAAAAACATCGCCAAGCGAGTGCCACCTTGGAAATTCGGTGGCCAAAAGATCTAACCGAGGCTCTCCCCACTTTTGAAAGAGACCTTGCTTCACCCTGTTTGTTGCAGTACTGCATGGTGGTGGTGTTGTCTGTGAACACCTGCACTACTGTTCCCCGGACAGAGGGAAGGAATGCTTTGAGTGCAACACAAATCGCCCAAAGCTCCAGAACGTTGATGTGGAGCCCGGACTTCGCTGGAGAGCAGAGGTCTCTGATCTCTGCATCCCCCATGTGGCCGCCCCACCCCAGAAGGCATGTGTCTGTCACCACTGTGTGTTCTGGATGGGGAAGAGAGTGGGATCTGCCGTTGACCCAATCCTGGTTCGTGAGCCGCCACTGCCATTGTCGTGCCCTCTGAGATCTGAACGTATTCAAACAGATTCCTCTGATACTGCGCCCACTGGAACTTCAGGAGCCACTGCAGAGCCCACATAAGCCACCTGGCATGATCGACAAGCAGGATGCAGGAGGCCATGAGTCCAAGCAGCCTCAGGGTCATTCTGACTGAAACCCGGGTTAGAGGCTGAAAGATCAGACTCATAGCCTGATTATCATGGACTCACTGTTTGGGAGGATAGACCCGAAACATCATCGTGTCCAGACCCGCTCCGATAAAGAGGAGATTCTGAGAGGGAATCAAGTGTGACTTCTGCATTCGCTGGAATTCTCCATCAATTTGCCGGGTGTTTGCCGTAGACTGGAGGTGGGAGATGACTGCCAGGGGCGAGCCCGCCTTCAAAAGTCAGTCATTGAGATAGGGAAAGACTGAAACCCCTCATCAGCGCAGATGAGCTGCAACCACCATCATCACTTTCCTGAATACCCGAGGGGCACTGGTAAGGTCAAAAGGGAGCCGGGTAAATAGAAAATGGTTGTGGTCTACCGTGAGTCACAGGTAACTCCGGTGGTCCGGCAGGACGGAGATGTAAAAATAAGCATCCTGCACTTCCAACATTACCATCCAGTCTTCCGGGTCGAGGGTAGACAAGACCTGAGCGAGCATCAACACCGGTGAAGGTGTAATGAGGTCAACCAGCGCCTATCTGAATCCAGGCCTGGATCCAAGGAGGGCCTGCTGCGCTGTGGCCGGAGCTGATGGCAGAAAAGGCCTAGGTCCCCCATCTGAGTCTGCGGGGCCCAAAGGTGAGCCGGCGGGATCGGGTCACCAAAGATGACATGCATCACTTCGTAGAATGTACGAAGTTGGGCCCGGGTTGGGCCCGGGTCCCGGAAACGGCGGGAAGCCTGGAGTAGACTCTTCGGGCTCCCCGCGCAGGGCTGTGGAAAGGGTACCGCCCGCATCCCTCGTCGCATCAGCCAAACGATTGGAAGAAGTCAAAAAGCAACAATGCTTCTTCGACTTCTTTTTGTCTTCAACTTACCCGACCCTGAGTGCCAACACTTGGATGATTTTGTCGAGTGGTGATGGCTCTCCCCTGCGACTGGGACCTCGAACGGCGTAGAGCCAACCGCTGGCAATCAAGCAACTTTCGGGACCCCTCCCACAAACCCTTCGGTGCCATCGACCAGCAGTCAGAGCACAGCTTGGTATCAAGGTCGTGCTCCAGGCAAAAGAGGCATTTGCTGTACAGATCCGTAACATCAGTCGGGGACAGGCACTGCAGGCCTTCAACCCGGCATCCCTCGTGCACCTGGAGTCGTAGACTCAAAAGAGAGGTCAACAAAAGTCACGAAAAAATCTGTCAAAAAAGTGACTGTAGGTATTGCTCTCTCCAGATCTGCGCTGGCTGGCGCGAAAAAAGAAAGAACTGACATCAGCGCGAGAGGGCGGCATCTAAGTAGTTACCACAATGTCCTCCTGGCACCACAACACCAATGACGAACGCGGAGCCGACCAACGCCACCTTCCGACGTGAAGAGGTACTGCTGATGAAAGACTTTCTGGATCCAGTCTGACACCTTGGGGTAATTCTAAGGAATCACTAACTAACGTCTTCCTTTCAGATTGGCAGTACTTTCAGCATCACAACAGTCCTTCTTGACTTGTGGATACTCTACTAGGAAAAAGTGTACTGAAGAGTTGATGTCGGAGGTCCAGTATTTATACACAGTTGGGCATTTGAAGTGAGGAGAATCTGCAAGAGGCAGGCCTTTGAAGTACACAGGTGCCATGCCTTTCTGGCCTTGGCTCCAGACTAACTACAGGGGGTATGCAGCCCTGTGTGTGGAGACAGGACATAGCCTATTCAAGTGTAAGTGATGCTGGACCCAGCTCCTCCCTCCCATCCTGCCAGTGACAGCCCATCCAGTCACACCTAAGCTCCCCATTGTGTGTGGCTACCTAGGAGGAATCCACAAAGCCCAAATGTCGGCAGCACCCAGTTATGTGGCCAGAGACAGGTTACAGGCCCTAAATGGTTAAGACAGGAAAATGCTAACTTTATACATTTAAAAATGTCACTATTAGAATTGAACTTGTTCCATGAGCCGGATGGCCCATGGCCGTCCGACGTCACAGTGGGCGTGTGCGGAGGACGGCCAGGGGCCATCCAAAACACACCCACTCCATAAATCACCCGCACCACCGCTTCGCGCCGCGGTCAACGGGTTAAAATCTGATTTCACCATGAGTTAGGATTTTTCATTACAAGTCCAAAAACAGCAAACATGAACTGATTCCAAACAGAAAAAAGTAAAGTACACTTATTGATTGTAATGAGGTAACTCCAATGTTATCCTATGGGAGGGGTAGGCATTGCAGTGCTGAAAAAATTGTATTTAGGACATTAAAAATGTACTTTTAAGTTTTACAATACATTGCACCCTGCCCTCTGGGCAGTGCAGGGCCTACCCTAGGGCTGACTTGTATGCATTTAAAGAATGAGTTACTTACCTTCGGTAACGATGTATCTGGTAGAGACATAGTCTAGCAGCAGATTCCTTAACTTAGAATATCCCCAGGCATAAGACTGGATCTGGAAAAGTTTTCCGCAGCAGCAACTCTGTGCGCCGGGGGGCAGTGCTGCCGGCTCTACCCTGACGTCATCCACAGACATGACGTCAATGGTGCCATATATGCCCCTTCAGGTGCGCTGACTTCAGTTTTCTTGGAGAAACGTTTCCGGGCCAGAACGCGGAGCCATTACCAAAAGAAAAAACGGTGAAAATATGGGAACAGTGTGCAAAAATGATAAAAATTAGAAAAAATGGACATGTGAGACACAGCAGTACTGAGAAAAGCTACCCTGCAAAAGCAAAGGCTCAATCAACGTTATAGGAAGACAAGGATGTGGAAAAACAGCCTGGCAGAGTGCAGAAAGTCCACATCCTGAAAGTAAAACCGTGAAGTAGAACAGGTTTAACAGTAAAACACTAGATTAATTAGAGTTCACCAGAAGACATCACCAAAAAGAGACTTTGCAATCCCAATTAAACATCCATACATAGCCAGTAAACCTGAAGGAAAAGGCTGCAGAGGTGGCAACGACCATAAGGCAATGTAGAGGATTAAAGCGGGATGGTGGGAAAAAATGTGAATAGATTTCATACCCTACAATCCAGGTGAGGGCTAGAAAGAACATATGATCTAACATACCGCCTAATTTTTAGAGAATGGACGGAAAGTATCAGAGAAACAGAGCGAAACAGTCTATGTTGGAGTGAGAGAGTATATCATCCTGCCAAAGGGCAAGCCACCCTAAGGGAGGCGAGTATAGAAAGCCTCAACCTGAAAAGGTCCTCGCAGAATGGGGAGGACGGGCGGGCGTTAAGAAATCTGCAGCCAGACTATGTCTCTACCAGTTATATTGTTACCGAAGGTAAGTAACTGGTTCAGCTTATAGCTGAATGTTCAGGCAGCCAGCACAATTTGGAGAAAGTAGGTTGCATCAAGGCGTAAAGTGGCTTGATACGCTGGGCATAATCAGGAATGTAGGTACGCCTGAAGTTCAAAAATCCCAGTAAAGATTGTAGCTTCTTCAGTGTTGTCGGAGCGCGCAACTGTGCGCATTTCTCCAGGAAGTGACGAGCTAACCCTTGTCCTTCATTGTTGAACTCATAGCCCAGGAACAACACTGTGTACTCTGCAATGTGTGACTTTGAAAAGTTGAATTTGTAACTGAAGTCCACAAACTGACATATTATGCGGTCTACGCGACACAGATGCAGCCATATTTCGTCGTCTGTAAGATAGATGCCATCCACATACGAACAGGCATCTGGGTCAAATCTCTCCAAGAGAGACACTATGCGGGCCGTAAAAACTCCAGCTGCCGTACGTCAAGAGTACGCTCCGTATCGAACACAGGAAGTTCCAATTTCTGTTTGGCAGCATGCCATTTGGTTTAATGACGCCCTTCCCCACAGTATGATGACGGTCAGACAAGGACTGTCGTCAATTGGAGGCTCTTCTTGGCCTGCTTTAGCTGGTCATACTCCGTACCCTAATGTGGCGCGGTGTACAGCTGCAGAATTAAGGACCCTTTATGCATCTGCGGTGTCAGCGATAAGGGATTCTGGTTCAATACGTTACCCGCAACTTCCCAGGTGGGGCCCTGGGTGGTGCGGCACATCCAGTTGGGCCGAACAGGCTGAAGCTTAGTCCCGTTATGGTAATGCGGTTATGGGCAAGCGACCTCAAGATAAGGATGAGATGCCTTTCTGGCTTGCCGAGAAATTTGACCAATTGGAGGCAGTATTCCCGAATACCACTCCTGTGGAGAAATACAGGATCCTGACCATTAGTTTGCAGAAAGACTTAATGCCGGATGTAAATGACTGAACCACTTGGGGTGTGATTTTTGAGGCAGTCAATACTAGGTGCTTTGGCACCCCATCAATGGCTGTCCTTCCCTCCGTCATTAAGCGTGTTCAAGATGAACATGGGCCGTAGACGGCTGTTGAGTTGAGAATACGACTCATGGGAGCGTTTGACATGGCTTGCAACCTCGTCCTTGCTAATGTCAAGGGAGATGCGGTAAGTTTCCAAGTGTCTAATGATTTGCGCGAAGTCCCTGATGCCGACAAACCCTGTCAGTTACCGAGAAATATTACGGAGGCTTATAAGACCATTGGCCGTAATAGTTTGGGTGTTTAAGCTTTTTGCTAAAAAACAAACACAGCAGCAAACTCAACAGGCGTCTTCTGACAAAGATGATCGCCAGAAAGTTCCGAAACAAAATTGGAGTAAGAATAAAAAACAGGGGGACCAGCAACAGAAACAGGGGTCCCGTCCTGCTTCACCTTCACCTGCCTCTAATGAGCATACTTATGAGTTACGCGACCGCGCTACCATTAAGTAACCTGATAGATTTCAGGTTCCTGAACAATGTTCTCCTCATTCTTTGCAGGAAATATCAGTATCGCCCACTGGTGGAGGAGGCGGCGGCAGAGGACCAGGTGCCCAACAGAGCAGTGAGCAGCCTCGTAAGGCTGGCGGAAAAGGCAAGCAGGACGACTCTCCACGTCAAAGACCTCAGTTTCAAAAGAAAAGAGTTGCAGCTTTAACAGTGAGATATGCCATATATAGTGAGAACGCAGCTTCGGAATATGACATGAGCACTGACGTTGTTGGACAGCGCAGCGGAAATTACCATAGTGCCAGATGTGCTGCGTCCACTACTGAAGGTGACAGCGACTGACACCTTTGTAGTAGTAGAAACAGCTGACACTAGAGTGGTTCGCCCTGACAGGCTTTTTGAAATCAACCTTTTAATTGAAGGTTACATACAACGTACTATAAAAGGCTTTTTGGGGGAAAATTTGACAACAACTTATGACATTTTACTGCTGGAGGTCGATTGGCCTCCACCTTTTGTCTTGCCCGCTCCACAAGGGGAGGAGGTGATCCTGCCCAGTTTCGCGCACACTGTCACTTTACATTGACAAAAGTGAGGACAAATGTAGTGACTAGTTCTTTTTCCTACTCTGTCTTGCAGGGTATTGTGGTGCCTCTCCAGCAAGGGACAAGGGTCACTTACTGATCTGGACATTGTCCTACCCAGTTTCCGCATGTCGGTGAGTATGTTCAGTATACTCTAGACTCTTGTTGGGTCACGTTTCATTGTTTCAAAGTTTTTCCTCCTGCTCCGTATCTCCTCTGTGTTTTTACACAACTGATTCATGCAGGCTCTTTCATTCATGCGGTGTCCGTGGTTTCTGACCCAGTCTGATTGTACCACCAGCTCTTGTGGTGTCTGGCTTGCTGGTGCCCTTTTTGGGCCGTTGCTTTCTTGCCTTCTTGCTGCTGTGTGCCTCTGAGCTAGTACTACCCTACAGGTAGTCTTCACTGACTGCGTACGGTTCCAGTGTCCACACGGCATGCTTAGGTCCCATTCGATCTTCTCTCTTGTTTGTTGTTGCTCAACTGCTTGTCATCTGCCCTTTATATATTGTGACAACATCGCCTAGTCCTGGCGTGTCTTCTACTTTCGCACTACCATCATCTTGTGGCCATGGATTGGCATTCTGCCACTGCTGTCACTTGTGCTTTCTGGTACCGGTTTCAACAGGGTTCTTTTTCGCAGTTGTACATATCGGGCCGATGTTCCATGCCTCTGTCATACCAGTTGCCATCCGTCAAGGCATTGCTTCAATTGTCATGCTGCATCCGGCGGTTCTCTCACACCCTCGGTTCAGCTCCACGTCTTATGTTGTCATACCCTTCTTCTTTCCTCCAGCTTATCTTGTATATGGTTTCTTCTCCATGCTGGTACTTACTGTGTTTTGGTCAGCCTATAGCTACTGCTGCCCCATGTGCCTTTACGGGTACAGGTTCCACAGTGCTTTTTACCACTGTTTTGCTTCGTCGACCGGTAATGGCTTTTGCTTTCTGTCGACACCTCGGAATCTGTGGATCCTTCAAACCCTGGGTTGGTTCATCTCCTTTTTTAAAGTTATGTACTCTCACTTTGCCATGATTATTCTGGCTCTGTGTTTTCCTTCTCTCAACCGGGTATACACAAAGGGGATTTTTCATGTTGTTCTTGACGGGTTCCAGTGCTTTTGCCTCCCTTGGCTTTCCACTCTCTTTAGAGCTCATGGTCTTGTGGTTAACTGTGCCAACATTACTGTCCTCATTGTGGTTCGTTCCCACGGTTAACAGTGCTGTTAAGTTACCTTATGGACGACTAAGTTCTTTTGGGAACTTGGTGGGGTTCAGTCGCAGACCTGCCTCCTCTATGGGTATGGCTTTGGTATCTATTCTAAGTTAAGGAATCTGTGGCTGGATGTCTCTATCAGCTGATAGAATTACTTACCTTCGGTAACGATGTAGCTGGTAGAGACACAGTCTAGCCTCAGATTCCTTAACGCCCCCCGTCCTCCCTATTCTGCGAGGAACTTTTCAGGTTGAGGCTTTCTATACTTGCCTCTGGTAGTATGGCCTAAGGCCTCCTTTGAATGCATGTTATGTTAGCATGGCTTATTAGAAATTTAAACGCCATTTTACTTTTGCACACTATACTGCACATAACTGCTTTTGTAAATTAGGCTTTGTGTAAGGCTACACATGATAAAAGGTTTGTTTTCAACATCTCTAGACTTACATTGTACCCTTAGTCTGCACAGTGAGTGCTGAAGTCGTCAATGTTATCATAACAGACTAGATGTTGTTCGACATGACCGAAGAACGCTTTTAGACATCACAATTAGGCAACTGTGAGCCAACTGAGATTCTGGCGCCTTAATTATACCACTGTGTCACACTATATGCAAATGAAATGTATTATTTGATGTCAGCAATAGTGTGTTTGTATCATCGTCTGACTGTGAATTAACTACGCAGACTGTTTAGTTGCCTTGTCTGTCTTTTTCCTTAGTGTGTCAGTTGACATCGGCTGGTGTCCTGCTGTTAACACTCCTTTCAAAAAATTCTAGAAATTTGCTTATTAAAAAATAAATATGTCCGGCTGGACAAAGAATATAGTGTCTATTTAGCCTATATTTACTTATTTGTCAAATTTGCCTTGTCTAGGAACCACTGTCCTGTTTATAGATATAACTACCCTAAGGTCCCTAGCATACTGCTTCCTTGGGTTCCCTTGTACACCAAAATGTTAATTATACCACAGCCACCATGATTTCACACACTTGGAAGATTTTCCGTTTCCAGGGATGCAGAGAGCTACATGCTGATACCGACGTGATTTACTCTTACTGAGTGGAAAGGTAATCGGGTTACCCACACAGGCCCAAGAGACCTTTTGTAGTTTATAAACATAGTTCCTATATAGGGAGGGTGTAATAACTAGGTGCTATACTACCTGTTTTCACCAGCATTATAATATGCTTTCTCCTTTTGTGTTTTATGGAATTGTAACAATGCTGACCATATTATTTTTAATCATATATCCGCTTATGTTGGCTAGGATACTGCACCTGAGATCACGTTGGTAAAATAAATATTTTAACCTTACCGTGTCTCTTCTTTACTCCTGTTGTGGACTGGTATGAGAGTATAACGAAAGAGTGTTCTCACTTACCACCATTCCTGAGTTTGTACTAAGTTGCATGTTCTAGGTTGTCTAATCATTGGTTGCTTTGCTATAGGACGAAGAGCTAATGGGACACTGATGCTAGCTGGTTGGGGTTTTTCTAGGTACTGAGGTGAGCTTCTGTGCACACCACAATTCACTGATGTCCTAGGTCTCTGTGTACAGTTCTGTGTATGTGCAGGATCCTTGCAACATGGCGCCACCAACGAGTGTGGTCTTATTGTGAGACTCTCGAGTAGTGCTTGTATCAGTCCACGACCCCCTAACTATTCTTTCCGGCTGACTGAGGTGTAGGGATAAACTTACTTATAGTTACATAGGTCTATTCAAGCTTGATAATATAAAACGGTTTTCTTTTGAATTACTACCCAGTTGTGCATTTACATTGCGTTGTACTTATCTTACACTGTGTCGATATGGCGGTTGATATCCCAGTACACAGCTTTGTGGCTGTGCGAAATCATTTGCAGGAATGGGACATAAGCATTCCGTGTGGACACTGGAACCATACGCAGTCAGTGAAGACTACCTGTAGGGTAGCACTAGCTCAGAGGCGCACAGCAGCAAGAAGGCAAGAAAGCAACGGCCCAAAAAGGGCACCAGCAAGCCAGACACCACAAGAGCTGGTGGTACAATCAGACTGGGTCAGAAACCACGGACAACGCATGAATGAAAGAGCCTGCATGAATCAGTCATGTAAAAACACAGAGGAGGTACGGAGCAGGACGAAAAACTTTGAAACAATGAAACGTGACCCAACAAGAGTCTAGAGTATACTGAACATACTCACCGACATGCGGAAACTGGGTAGGACAATGTCCAGAGCAGTAAGTGACCCTTGTCCCTTGCCAGAGAGGCACCACCGTCCCCTGCAAGACAGAGTAGGAAAAAGAACTAGTCACTACATTTGTCCTCACCTTTGCCACTGTAAAGTATCCGGATCTCAAGGAGCGATTATCCAGGGAAAACATGCCCCTTGAGAATGCACAGAATGAATCCAAGCAAAAGCGTGGAAAGACTCGTAAGATAACAGAGAACATCTGTTAATCCACTCTTTTGGAGGACAAACCCAAAGAGGCTGTACGTTCAAGTTGCCCAATAAAAACAAGAAGCAGCAGACCGCATAGCGACAAATAGGGTGTCATTTGTGAAAGATTTACCTCAACAAGGTGTCTAACGAGGCTTGTGTGATAGACACCACACAGTATGGAACCCATGCCAGGTTCCAGTGCAGTACAGACAGACCAACCGAACGTGCAATAGAGCAAGTTGTACAAGGAACTACAAGCAGACGTCCTGCTGGGAGACTCCAAAGTAGAACCTTTGCTGCCCTTCGGAGAATCTTTACTGGATATCCTGCGTGGCAGATGGTCCAGACCCTCTTCGGGTGAACCTGTTGATCGGGCTATTGCTCGTATACACTTTGTCTGTCTCTTCACCTGGTTGTTTAGGCAGCTTTTAATTTACAGTCCTCACCTCCCTCCAGGGAATGTAGGTGGCTGGATGATTGTGGTCGCCAGCTTTTTGCCTCTGCCAGCGCAGATGTCTGGGTTTTAAATACGGCCTGTCTGTTTTCACAAGCATTCTCCGCTCTTTCTGACTCAGTTGCTCACCTTCTCCCTTCTATTCCAGAAGGTCTGCGGACAGAATTGCTTTGTCTACTGCTGCATGATAGAAGCATTGCACAGTTCTCACTTGGGTCATCTCAGGATGCAACTGACCCTATGGGACGGGTCCTTACGCGCTCTGTGGCTTTACGCCGCCATGCTTGGAGCAGATCCAACAAAGGATCAGAGAAAAGAGGAACCATAGGAGGCTAAAAGCCAAGCACAGCATTACCCCTATGAATAGCGCACACAAAGGCAGCACTAGACTCAGTTGCCATCCTTGTCGGAGTTAAAAAACTGTCAGTAGGAGATGGTTGAAAGCTAATTCTACCACTGGACATGAGCAGTGGAGGAGCCGGAGACCTACCCGTAGGCCAGTCGATACAGAGTACTTCCACCCGGGCTCCTTGATCAGAGGAGTCCAGGGAAACATCAGGTTCCAAGCAAGGAGGCGTAAATGGTAGCACTGGCATCAGAGAACACTGTGGTGGAGACCCATTGCCGTATGAGGAGACAAGGGGAAGCAACCACCTAGGGAAGTGGGATAGATGCCGCATCTGAGTCACCTCGATGTCGGCGACCTCCACAGAGGGCTGAACTTGGACACTGACGGAAGCCAAGCCCACTGCAACCTGCCTGGAGAGAGCACGAGGTGCCAGAACCAGCATTGAGCCTGTTGAAATAACTGGCGTCGACCCTTGCGTCCCTGGCGCTGCATCCGATGTTGGCGTAGGAAGCCGCACAGGGCTATGGGCTGAGCACTGGGCCTGGCTCGGTGGCATTGTGTCAGCTCTGGAATCAATCCACACAGCTGGTGCAGGTGAAACGTCTGCAGACGAAGACCTGGCATGAGTACCAGCTACCTATGTGGAACCCGAAGGCGCACCAAGGAGAGGGGGCGACTAAAAAAAAGCCTGGAGTGCCTTTGAATAAGCCTCCATTTGGGCATGTGTTGCCCTAACACCCGGAAAGGGTGAGTACGGAGAATGAGGCTGCTGTGGGCCCTAACCTGGCGTAGTACAAGATAAATGGGCGGCAATGGCAAGGACAGTGGATGAAGATCTCCGTAAGCAACGCCTGTGCTTACGCTTACCTGTTGTCACACAGCGGTCATGGGAGTGACCTCTGGAATGAACCCAATCCCAAGAAGAAGAGCGGCGATGGGAGTGAGTCGGACCAGACACCCACGTGCTCAACAACTTCATGCAATGCTCACTCAAGGACTTTGGTTTCATCCTCTGACAGGCATCACAGTCCTTGGAGTCGTGGTGCATGCTGAGGCACCACATACATATGAGGGGCAGGTCAGTGCCAGACATCTGACGTGCACAGGCTTCACAAGCCTTAAATCTGGAAGGCATTACAAACGGTTCCCACAACACCGAGGGTGTCGTAAAAGGCCCAAAAATCAGGCCAAGGTACTACTGGTTTTTCAGGATCCGCGCTCGAACACGGAAAAGAATAAAAAACAGACATCAGTGCGCCTGGAGGGGCATATATGGCTACGCTGACATCATGTCCATGGACAACGTCAGGGTGGAGCCGGGCGGCGCAGAGGTGCTACTGCGGAAATGTTTTCAGGATCCAGTCTGACACCTGGGGATATTCTAAATTAAGGAATCTACTGCTAGACGTCTCTATCAGACATGAAGGTTTGGGCATAGGCAAAAGGATTATTTTGCCAGGTCTAGATAGAATTTTAAAGGTGTACACACAGGCTGCAATGGCAGTCCTGTGACATGTTTAAAGTGCTACTTACGTTGATGGCACTATCAGTGCTGCAGGTCCACTGGTAGCTTTTTATTTACAGGCCCTGGGGTTTATTATTGCCCCAGGGACCAACACCTCTCCGGGGCTTATTCGTTTATAAACTGAGGCTCTCTGACCCGCCCCAAGGCCCTTGGTATCACCACCTCCTGGGGTCATAAACAGATTGTAGTGAGGATGGTTCACCGCCCTCCCAGGGTCTAATGCATTATTATGGTGGGGCCTCTCGGTACCCAGGGCCAGTGGGAGTTCTACCACCTCCCTGAGACCAAAAACAAATTTTAGTGGGGGGCCTCAACAAACCCCCGGGCACCAGAGACCACCAACTTTGCGGGCCAAGTTAATTTTTTTATAATTAATTGAGAGGTTGGCCGCGCTACCCTCCTCCTGGGCCGGTCTTGGCCCCGGTGAAGGCCATTTCCCTGGGGAATTCCATAGATCAAGAAAGGAGGGGGTACATAGCCCCCTCCTGGAGCCAATAATGTCCCTGGGTTTCATCACCCACAAGGACCAGCTCCTGCTAGGTCCCAGGGTACCAATCCCCGGGACATAGATCTCTCACCAAGCCATATCAAAAAGCTACCACTCCTGCCAAGCCATAGCAAACTCATGAGTGATGTCACTGACCATGTCATGAGTGATGTAATATGTGACGTCATCAGCAGTGCATTGCAGTCGCGCAAGTTATAGTGAGTCCAACTAACTATAACGTGGGAATTTCAATCGTTTTATGTCAGTAAAATTTCCAGCTAACTATAACTGGCCTGAAACCTATGGTTTTTTCAGTGAATTTAATAGGTTTTTTTAATGCTAATTCCTAACTATAACTGGTGTGAAACCTATGGTTTTTTCAGTGAATTTAATAGGTTTTTTTAATGCTAATTCCTAACTATAATGGTGTGAAACCTATGTTTTTTTCAGTGAATTTCATAGGTTTTTTAAATGCTAATTCCTAACTATATATAGGACCTCAAACCCAAGCTTTTTTTCAGTGAATTTCAAAGGTATTTTAATAGCAAATTTCTATAGCTATAAAATGTCATATTTTTTATAATGAATCCTATATTGTAAATTTATGTAATACTATTTTTTATGTATATTGTTCATGTTTTTTTTTAAATTGTCCTGAAGCTCTCCCGGTGCGCGTCCTGGTGAGCGCACCGGTAAGCGCAGTCTTGCGGCGCGCCCCAGGGCTCGTACCGGTGAGCGTCCCGTTAGCGCTTTTGCCGTGAACAAAAACATCCTCGTGACGTATCGCGTAGCCGCGGCCGCGTGATACGCACGGCGTAAACGCACCCGGAAGCACTCGATCGCATACGATCGCGCAACGTAAGCATCCGACGCGCTAACGCTACGTGCCCCTGGGCGTGCCCCGGGGCTCGTAGCGTAAGTGCGTCGGGTCATGTGACCTAAAAATAACACTTTTTATTGGTTCAGGACAGTTTTGGTTTCCAAATGATGAAAGCCCTGGTCATGTGACCTGAAAATAACACTTTTCATTGGTTCAGGACAGTTTTGTTTTCCTAATGATGAAAGCCCCACCTTTTTTCCTCATTTTCACTGTGTACTTTGAGTGAAGAAGACCTGTTTCCAGAGCTATTACTACCTATTTGTACTCAAAAATGGCTACAGTAGCAGCAGCAGCAGGAGCATCTCAGCCACCACCACCAAGAGGACCACCACAACACCACAGTGATGGAGATGAAGAAGAGGAGGAGGAGGAGGAGGAGGAGAGGAGGAGGTTCCTGCCTGAAGATACTACCCCATATAAGCCAAAGGAGCACATTATCTGGGAGTTTTTTTCAATCCCAAAGGACCTCAAGAAAGTAAATGCGCCAAAGGTTACTTGTTTAATCTGTGGCACTGTACTTTCCAGGAGGAACCCTAACAAAAAGTACTCTTTTGGCAATAATACAATGATTCGCCACATGCAACGCCTGCACCCTAACAACTATGCTGCGGCAGAGGTCCGAGAAATGACCAGAAACCCTCCCCAATCTTCTGCCAGCACCTCCAAAAGAAAGCAACCCACTCCATCGGGTCAAGAAACAAGGGAGATGGTCCCAAACATACAAACCCAGTTTCGACAATACAAAAACGTTTGTATTTTTTGTGGTAAAACAATTACCTATGGTCAGCAAAGCATTAAATGGCCCCGCGGGGCAAAACAAAAAAAATGTCTTCGATTTGCGCGGGGCGGAGCGCCCGGTACGCGCACCGGGGAAACGTACCGGGGAGTGTACCATGGGGAAAAAAGAATGACAGAGTGTTTAAAAAATGTAGCCTTTTTTTTATAAATTGGAGGTAGTTCTAAAAAGAACTGTTTTTTTTCTTCTTTTTGTTGTTTTATATTTTTTTATTGTTTTTTTGAACACTTTGTACTTTCTTTGGCTTTTATGAACATATAGATAGATATATATATTTTTTTAACCTAAATTACTCAAAATTCACCGGGGCATATGTCTTGAGACATAGCAAAGGCACATCGGGCTACCAGTCCCTACAATTTTGCCACGTTTGGTGGAAATCCATTCAGCCGTTCGAGCTAAAAGTGAGTCCAACCGCCCTATGTAAATTAACATGGGGAAAACACTTTTTGGGACCCCCTTTTATCTTGGCCCCTGCTTGACGAATCCCCCCCAAACTTTCAGGGAAGGAGCGGAGCGCCGCAAGGCAAATTTTAGGAAAATTTCAGGCAGATTCCTCAACCGGCGCCAAAGTTATTCCCAATAGAATGTTGAGAATTCCCTATACAAAATAATCCTAACTATAACTACCTACTGGAGGAAGCAGTATTGTGTATTTAAACCAAATGCTGTGTGCAGAAGTAATTTTACTTTTTTGCACTGAAGAAAGCCACAGACTGAAACGCGTCTGCACTTAATAAAAGTTGAACTTAACTCATCCCGGGAGTGCCTTGCATGTGCTGGAGTTGCGTATGTTGGAGTTGTAATCTAAACGTGAGTCCCATTCTCACGGAAAAAGGCACCCTTCTTAAGTGTTCGGCACTGCTGTCTTAATGGGAACGTGGAGCTGAAATTGATTAACAGCGGCCAGAACCGTCTCTGAAAGATACCCCGTCGATCATGAATCGTCAAATTATTTAAATTTGAGGCAAGCAGTAATGGTACTGCCACCCGCGGACTAATCTTGGCTTGAAATCCAGAGGCTTGATGAGGGATATGTAATGCGCAAGGAACACAATATGCGGCATGCCTGAAAGTAAGGAAAAGGAATCGTGCCTTTCAATTGTGGAAATATAAGACCGTGAAAACGATACGGAAATGCATTAACCTTACTTGCTTGGCAGCCTGAATAGAGAGAACATTGTCATTCAGTCCTTCCTTGTTTTCCATCATTTTAAAATTCACCTATGAGGAAGCAGTATTGTGTATTTAAACCAAATGCTGTGCGCAGAAGTAATTTCACTTTTTTGCACTGAAGAAAGCCACAGGCTGAAACGTGTCTGCACTTAATAAAAGTTGAACTTAACTCATCCCGGGAGTGCCTTGCATGTGCTGGAGTTGCGTATGTTGGAGTTGTTATACATATATATATATATATATATATATATTACCTACTGGCGGTCGCCAGTAGGTAGTTATAGTTAGGACCTAGTTTCCATAGGAAATCCGCAACATTCTATTGAGAATAATTTTGGCGCCGGTGGACGAATCTTTGCGAATTTCTCAAAGAAGATGGCCTGCTCCGCTCCGCTCCTTCCCTGAAAGTTTGGGGGGGATTCCTCAAGTGGGGGCTGAGATAAAAGGGGGTCCCAAAACGTGTTTTCCCCATGTTATTTTCCATAGGACGTTTAGACACGGCTACGGCTCAAACGGCTGAATGGATTTATAAGAAATTTGGTAGAAAGGTAGAGTCCGGCTCGCAGATTACCCTTTTCTTTGAATGGTGTAAATCTGTTCAGTAGTTGCTGAGAAAATTAACTTTGAAAAAATATATATTGGGCTACATTGGGCTATATATATCTAGAGCCCAAATGTAGCCCAATGTAGCCCAATGTAGCCCAAAGATGGCCACCAGAGACAAAAAAAAACAAATGTAGCCCAAATATCAGCCAGATGTAGCCCAACTATAGCCCAATGACAGAATGTCCCAGAGTGTTCTAAAGAACAACTAGAGTGCTAACAGTCTTACTTATGACAAAAGTATGGCACACCTGAAGTCATCTTGATTGGAGTAAAGTGTTAACACTTAAAACATTTAATTTGCAAAGGAACAAAATGAGGGGGTTCATTTTGCCATAAAAATTATGATTAGTGCTGAAGAAAGAAAAATTAGGGCACATTTTGAGTGACTTCTCAAATCCTCTTATATTTCATAAAAACTATTCTGATATGCAGTCTCCCAAGATGGCCACCAGAGAAAAAAGAGCCCAAATGTAGCCCAAATATCAGCCAGATGTAGCCCAACTATAGCCCAATGACAGTAGTTAGGACCTAGTTTCCATAGGAAATCCGCAACATTCTATTGAGAATAACTTTGACGCCGGTGGACGAATCTTTGCGAATTTCTCCAAGAAGATGGCCTGCTCCGCTCCGCCCCTTCCCTGAAAGTTTGGGGGGGATTCGTCAAGTGGGGGCTGAGATAAAAGGGGGGTCCCAAAACGTGTTTTCCCAATGTTATTTTCCATAGGACGTTTAGACACGGCTACAGCTCGAACGGCTGAATGGATTTATAAGAAATCTGGTAGAAAGGTAGAGTCCGGCTCACAGACTACGCTTTTCTTTGAATGGTGTAAATCTGTTCAGTACTTGCTGAGAAAATTAACTTTGAAAAAATATATATTGGGCTACATTGGGCTATATATGTTAGAGCCCAAATGTAGCCCAATGTAGCCCAAAGATTGCCACCAGAGACAAAAAAAACAAATGTAGCCCAAATATCAGCCAGATGTAGCCCAACTATAGCCCAATGACAGAATGTCCCAGAGTGTTCTAAAGAACAACTAGAGCGCTAACAGTCTTACTTATGACAAAAGTATGGCACACCTGAAGTCATCTTGATTGGAATAAAGTGTTAACACTTAAAACATTTAATTTGCAAAGGAACAAAATGAGGGGGTTCATTTTGCCATAGAAAATATGATTAGTGCTGAAGAAAGAAAAATTAGGGCACATTTTGAGTGACTTGTCAAATCCTCTTATATTTCATTAAAAAAATTCTGATATGCAGTCTCCCAAGATGGCCACCAGAGATAAAAGAGCCCAAATGTAGCCCAAATATCAGCCAGATGTAGCCCAACTATAGCCCAATGACAGTAGTTAGGACCTAGTTTCCATAGGAAATCCGCAACATTCTATTGAGAATAACTTTGGCGCCGGTGGACGAATCTTTGCAAATTTCTCAAAGAAGAAGGTGCTGCTCCGCTTCGCTCCTTCCCTGAAAGTTTGGGGGGGATTCGTCAAGTGGGGGCTGAGATAAAAGGGGGGTCCCAAAATGTGTTTTCCCCATGTTATTTTCCATAGGACGTTTAGACATGGCTACAGCTCGAACGGCTGAATGGATTTATAAGAAATTTGGTAGAAAGGTAGAGTCCGGCTCGCAGATTACGATTTTCTTTGAATGGTGTAAATCTGTTCAGTAGTTGCTGGGAAAATTAACTTTGAAACAATATATATTGGGCTATATATATGTTAGAGCCCAAATGTAGCCCAATGTAGCCCAAAGATGGCCACCAGAGACAAAAAAAACAAATGTAGCCCAAATATCAGCCAGATGTAGCTCAAGTATAGCCCAATGACAGAATGTCCCAGAGTGTTCTAAAGAACAACTAGAGCGCTAACAGTCTTACTTATGACAAAAGTATGGCACACCTGAAGTCATCTTGATTGGAATAAAGTGTTAACACTTAAAACATTTAATTTGCAAAGGAACAAAATGAGGGGGTTCATTTTGCCATAGAAATTATGATTAGTGCTGAAGAAAGAAAAATTAGGGCACATTTTGAGTAACTTCTCAAATCCTCTTATATTTCATTAAAAATTTTTGATATGCAGTCTCCCAAGATGGCCACCAGAGACAAAAGAGCCCAAATGTAGCCCAAATATCAGCCAGATGTAGCCCAACTATATCCCAAAGACAGTAGTTTGGACCTAGTTTCCATAGGAAATACTCAACATTCTATTGAGAATAACTTTGGCGCCGGTGGACGAATCTTTGCGATTTTCTCAAAGAAGATGGCTCCGCTCAGCTCTGCTCCTTCCCTTAAAGTTTGGGGGGGATTAGTCAAGTGGGGGCTGAGATAAAAGGGGGGCCCCAAAACGTGTTTTCCCCATTTTATTTTCCGTAGGACGTTTAGACACGGCTACAGCTCGAACGGCTGAATGGATTTATAGGAAATTTGGTAGAAAGGTAGAGTCCGGCTCGCAGATTACGCTTTTCTTTGAATGGTTTAAATCTGTTCAGTAGTTGCTGAGAAAATTAACTTTGAAAAAATATATATTGGGCTACATTGGGCTATATATATGTTAGAGCCCAAATGTAGCCCAATGTAGCCCAATGTAGCCCAATGTAGCCCAATGTAGCCCAAAGATGGCCACCAGAGACAAAAAAAAACAAATGTAGCCCAAATATCAGCCAGATGTAGCCCAACTATAGCCCAATGACAGAATGTCCCAGAGTGTTCTAAAGAACAACTAGAGCGCTAACAGTCTTACTTATGACAAAAGTATGGCACACCTGAAGTCATCTTGATTGGAATAAAGTGGTAACACTTAATACATTTAATTTGAAAAGGAACACAATGAGGGGTTTCATTTTGCCATAGAAATTTTATATATATATATATATATTCAATGAAAAAACCATTGGTTATAGAACATATATAGTTAGGAATTTGCATTTACAAAACCTTATTTTACTCGCATAAAACCATTGAAATTCCATATATAGTTAGATGCGCTAACTATATATCTCGCACCCGCAATCCACTGCTGATGATGTCACATATTACATCATTCATGACATGGTCAGTGACATCACTGATGACATCACTGATGACATCTCAAATGACATCACTGATGACATCACTGATGACAACATCCAGTGACTGTATGTTTCTGTAAAGTTAAAACATGTCTTACATTTTGAAGAATGAGTGGATGTATAAGTGTCTGGATGAAGGATTTAGTAGGTGCATGACTGACTGTATGAGTGAGTGATTAAATGTGTCTCACTAAGTGCATGGGTTAGTGACTGGGTTTTAATTTGTGCATCATTATATCTGTTGTTCTACAAACTGCTGCATATGTTGATCAGTAGCTATATGAGTAACTGTATGGGTTATTCATTGGTTGTCCAAGTATTTGTATGGGAAACTGACTGTGTGTGTATGGGTGGCTGGGAGGTGTGTGACTCTGTACATAGATGTGTGAGTAGTTGATTCACTATATGTATGGGTTCAAAAGTGCATGTGGAAACAGCTGTATGGGCGGTTGACTGTGCATGAGAGTATTAGTGAGTGAATGGATATCTCAGTGCTACATGTCAAAGTAAGTACATATGTAAAACACAGTACATGTGAGAGTTGACATATATAAATAACTGTACATAAGAGCCAGTGAATGTGTGAGTGGCTGTATGGATCATTGTGAATAAGTATCAGGGATTGTATAAGAGAGTAAATATGTGTTATTATATGTTTGAATTAGTAAGGTGTGTATAACTGTATAGTTGAGAAAATGGAGGTGTGATTGATTTTTTGCATAACTGACTAGGTGTGTGAGTAACTCCATGGAGGAGTGACAGTCTGTGACTGTCTGTTTACACTGATTGTATCTAAGGTTATATTAGAGTCTGAAGAGGTTCGTGGTATTATCACATGAATGATATCATCAGAGATATGATCAGTCATGTCAAACGAGATGAGTGATGTCATCAGTGATGTCACTGACCATGTCATGAATGATGTAATATGTGACATCATCAGCAGTGGATTGCGGGTGCGCGATATATAGTTAGCGCATCTAACTATATATGGAATTTCAATGGTTTTATGCGAGTAAAATAAGGTTTTGTAAATGCAAATTCCTAACTATATATGTTCTATAACCAATGGTTTTTTCATTGAATTTTCAAGGTTTTGTAAATGCAAATTCCTAACTATATATGGACTATAACCTATGGTTTTTTCTGTGAATTTCATTGGTTTTTTAAAAGCTAACATCTGTAGCTGTAAAATGTATTCTACTTTAAAACCCAAAATATATTTTAGATGTTTATTGATCATTTTTATTGAAATATTTTTTTTCTTCGCTTCCGGTAAGCGAACCGGGAAGCTTTCCGTTAGCTCATCTTGATGCCGCGATCTAGTACGCGAACCGGTAAACGTTACGTTAGCGGAATTGTGACGCGTCGCGGAAGCGCGACATATCATTGTCGCGTAATGCGTCTTATGACGCGCCGCTTTAACGCTCCCGAAAGTGCTCGGGACCGCGAACCGGAAACGATGCGGGACGCGGCGCGCACCGCGTAACGTGAGCGGAACAAGTCATGTGACTTGTTTATCAAAGTTTTCATTGGTTCATTTAACTTTTGGTTTCCAAATGATGTATGACTAAGTCATGTGACCTAAAAATAACACTTTTCATTGGTTCAGAACTTTTGCTTTTCCAAAATCACGTAAACCCCTTCTTCTTTCCTCACTCTGACATTTTTATCTTGGTGAGAGAAAGACCATTTTCCATTTTGATTGCAATGGCTTCTATCTTTGCTTCAGCTGGTGGACCCCCACCACCACCTCAACCTCCTCATGACAAGAGAGGACCACCATCTCAATTCATCTCAAACAGAGAGGAGGAAGAAGACGACTTAGAAGAAGAGGACACTGATGAACCTGAATTTATTCAGGAGTTGCCCAGTGTTTCCCGAAGGAAAACAAGTTTCATTTGGCAATTTTTCTCAATTCCTCGAGGGGAGAAGAAGGTTAATGCCAAATATGCCACCTGCCTAATTTGCAAAAAAAGATTATCTCGAGGCACAGAGAAAAAGTATAGTATGGGCAACTATACTATGCATCGCCATATGGTCAGGTGGCATCCATTAAATTACAGCCGGGCAGAGTTAAGGGATCTGCAAGATAATCCCCCGACAACTCCTGTGGCCAAATCAACTTCTGATATATCTTTGACTGTAAGAGAGGCACAGGAAACTGTGCCAAACATACAGCCAAACTTCAAGCACATGAAGTTTACGTGCATACATTGTGGTGCTATGCTCTCATGTGGCAACATGAGCGTAAACTTGATCAACTTGGTGTTTGATAACCATAACTGCCCTAACCCACCCAAGCAGTAATTTTTTCTTTGCTCCTGTTGAGCCCTTTCCAATGCCTGTTTTTTTTGTTATTTCCCCTCCATGAAAAACACAAAAAAACATAAAACTGTTCTAAAAATACAAAAAAACCAAAAAATGTTCTGAAAAAAAAAAAAAAAAAAACAACAAAAACATTTAAAAAAAGTTCTTTTCAGAACTACCTCCCCTTTCAAATAAAATTGCTAGAATGTTTAGCACTCTAGCAAGCTCTATTTCTTTTGGTTCGCTTCAAGTTCGCTGCCCGGTTCGCGAACTTGAAGCAAACCAAAAAAATATTTAAAAAAAAAAAAGAAGAGTTAGTATAAGGGAAGTAAACAGAGAGTAATGTAAAAAGAAAGACAGCTATAGAGAGTAAATCAGAGATAGTGTTTAATAGATCTATTTATTAATTCAGGATGACGATAAGGTGTGATGTCTCGTGAGGTTTGTTTAAGGTGAGACCTACTCAGGGTTACAGATCAATTTTACACTTGTTGAAGAATACAGAGCAGATAAAGCATGTGAAGGCCTACCAATGAAGTAAATCATATCCTCTTATTACATCATTCATGACATGGTCAGTGACATCATCAGCAGTGCATTGCGGGTAAAAAGAGTAGAAAACATTTACCTTATAATTCTTGTTACCTTTTTAAAATATTTTTTCATACTTTCAATCTGTAAAAGAGAGAACAAACATTTCCAAAAATATTACTACATGTATTTAAAAATTACAAAAGAAAAGGGAAAAGGTTCAAGAAGAAACACTTTTTCAACAATTTTGACATTTACAGAAGCCTCTGCTTCTCTACGTCCCCTACACAATCCTAAAGATATATATTTTAAATAAACAGTATCTTCATGCTGATGAACTGAGACTTATTTTGGAACATGGTACTTCTTTTGCACTGCTGATGTCTCACAATAGTGATGCAATAGCAGCGCAAAAAAGATGTTAAGCCATCATAAAATTGTGTCTAATATTTTAAATGATAGTTTCAGGATGCAAATAAGATGTGTGCTTTGAAGAGCTTTCTTTGAGGTGAGGCCTATTCCTTTTTTTAAAAAAAACAGTACCCAGAAATACAGCACTATAAGCATTAAAATTGACACTTACAGAAGACTCAGTTTCTCCATATCTACCTCACATTTCTAAATGTATATCATAAGTACAAACAGAAGAACATTAATTATACATGTTATATGGTTTATTTTTGCTGTTCTCAGAATGTATCAAATTTCACTTAAATCAGTGACTTGAAGGTATTCATCATGTAACAGCGGGGAAAAAAAAACACGATCAAAATGACTGTGTTTAAAAAACCCATACAACCTAAGAAATCTGATTTCAAAACTCCTTAAAATTAACTTACTTTCAATGACGTCGAAGGATCTCCTATGAACAGCATTCACTCTGTTGTGCTATAAATATTTTCAGCCCGCCACTTTCTGAAAGAAAACCTCCATCGATACGAAAAATATGTTACATAGAAGAAAAGACTTCTCTCATTCTATCACATGTTTCCACTAGGCCAAATCATGTTGCCGCGATTCGCTACTCTTGTAATTCTTCCAATCAAATCCCGACATTTTCTATTTTCGCAACTTTCAAAAAGAATACATTTAAGATTATTTTCACAATCCTGGACTACTAATATCTTACCCTTCTTTGTCACTCATGTTCTCCTTTTCCTATGACACTGATACTGCTTACTATGAAGCAGACTTACTTGCATCAGGTTTATATAGTTGGATTTTTAAATTGACATTATAATTAAAAGTTTTGGACCAATAATCTAGACAGCATTGCAGACTTACATTCCCTCTACTTCATGAACCTTTTGCAATTCTTCACAGGAAATCCCGAGATTCTTTCATTAAAATTTTGGTTTTAAAAACACCAGGTAAGAATTTTTAAGGTCAAACGGCAATTTTTTTTTGAAAGTTACAACGGAATCATTGCAGAATGACCAGCCGTTTCGAGACTTTAAATAAGCTGTATAATGTCCTGATGTTGTTGAAGGACCATCGTGATAGATAATTGCTACAGTTACAAAAGTCCTTCCTGATATTGAAAGCTGAGAAGCCACAAATTTTTTTATTAAAGTTGACAATTTTGATCCATCAGGCCTACATCGTTGAATCATTAAAATGACATACTGTCCATATCTACGTATAAATAATGTTGACATCATTTCAGATTTACATTGGCTACACTCCATGTTGTGATCCGCTGCATTTACTAGCTTATTAAAGGAGACTGATTTACTGTCTGGCAAAGTTAAATATATAAATCTTTCTGAGTCTACACTAGTAGTACTTGATACCCTACAATTCTCGCAGTCATGCTGCCATTGATAAGAAAGCCCAAACAGGTGATCTACATCTACACCCTCATCTTGCAATACATCAAGCATATACATTAAAAACTCCTGACAATCTTGCTGATTATTTTCAGAGAAGTCTGTTTGCCCTGAACATTCATCTAACAGATAACGAACTTCAGACACACTTTCTACTTTTGTTCGATCAGTGCTACATTTCTCGAAAACAGAATTCAATAAACAGCATAAAATTTGTTCTGAATTCAACAGAATCTGTTCTTTTAAACTCTCTAGTGAAAAGAGAACATTAACCACTACATTTGCATAGCAGTTGACACCAGAACTGTTTTCAAATTGAAAACCGACAACATCTTCAACAGAATCCACTTTCTTTCTGCTAACAATTTTCGGTTCATTGACTTTTAGTCTTTTTGCAACAACCTCCCTACTATTACTGATATTTCTACGTTTGCGGCCTACCACACGTTTCTCAAACAAAGGATATTGAGGCAAATGTGGCGCATACTCTCTTCTTAACCTATTGTATTCCTTAACACAATCTAGATCCGCACAAATGTTTGTGACATCACAGTCAATCAAGTACAATCCAGATAAAGTTCTAACTCGTGACAATGCCACATATGCCATACCCTCCTTGAACACAGAACTGCCAATATTCACCAATGCACTGTCTACACTTAAACCTTGCGATTTATGAATTGTTACCGCATATGCCAAGCAAACAGGAAACTGTTTACGGCGAACATATAAGTCTTTAACAAGCAAAAACCTAGCAGAACAACGACCAATTAGCTGTACTTCCTCAATGCCATCAAATTTAATTTTTAAAAATTCTATTCCATCTCTATTTCTGTACTTCTCAAAATCAACAACATTACCCATTGATCCATTCACCAGACCTCTTTCAACATGTAAATTTCTTCTCAAAATGATTCGGCAATTTAAACACACATTCAAAGTCTTTTCAAAACCCGCTGTTTTAGATATAGTCTTCTCTAATGAATCCAATTTTGATTTCAAATTTTCTGACAAAATAATTGTTGATCCCATGTGCTCTATTTTGTCAATAGCTTCAAGTTTCACAATCTCTTGCTTTTCTAAATTCAACATTTTGTTGTTGAAGATGGCACATTCTGCAAGAGTTGGCATCAAACATATTCCGGATTTCTTCTCAGTAATTTTCTGAAAAATATTCTCAGCCACAATCTCTTGTTCGGGATATAAATTTGAAAGTAATCGTGCATTTAAAGCTTCTTTTCCATGCTCGGTCACTTTTCCAATTCTAATATCTTGTAGAATATTCTTGTAATCTTCATCTTTTGCCTGACGCATATTTTCATGCAGTTCAGCATAATTGAAGTTTAACCATATATTGACGTTGCCAATGCTCCCTAGGCACTTCCTGGTATCTTCATGCGTGAGTATTTTGAACACAGGTTCTCCTTTTACTGGTGTCAGCTGCAGAAAACAATGATGTGTTTGCCACCAAATAACACATCATATTCAGTTTTAAGTACTTCTTGCATTCTCAAATGCACAAAGGCAAGCATGACATTGGAAACCATGCTTACTTCGTCAATGATAAGTAGTTTCATTTTCCTCAAGACTCTTGAAACTTCACAGCAAGCATCCCCAGATAACTTGTGATATTGTAATTTGTTGTCATGCTCCACCGGCAGCATCAGTAGACGATGCAAAGTAATACCTTTAATGTTATGTGCTGCAAGTCCAGTAGGAGCGGTGACAACACAAGACAGCGATGACTCAGTCCTTTCCTGCAGATAGCATGAAATTGCTTTAATGAGGAAACTTTTTCCAGTTCCCGCTTCTCCACTCACATACAGTAGGACAGGCTTCAACGATGTACATGAGCACTCTTTCTTCTCATGACTTAATCCATGCTCAATTTGCTTGGTAACTTCATCATATATTTTCCTCTGCTCAACGTTGAGTTGTTTTTCCAAGTCTTCTAAGTTAACTGAATCCTCCTGAGCATGTGCCATGGCTCTTTCCACTTCATTCATAGCAGTGGCAGCTTCATTTTCGATAATAGGTCCTCCAAGTGGATCTTGACTCAATGAAACAGAACTCTGACTGTCCTGAGAACTGTCTCTGGCAATCTCGGCTGCAATCGTTGCTTCCTGCTCAATTTCCAAAGTTAGCATTTCTTGATATTTGGGAAAAGCAGGACATTCTATGCTATCCTTAGCAGCAGTGAAAGAGTCTTCATAACAGAGGAAATCTCCAAGCAGTTCCTCTTCTGCACGCCAAGGCTTGAAAAGTTGCAAAAGTGCTAAATAGAAAAACTCCTTTTTTTCTGAAGATTCGCCACTCAATTTTCGATGGTTTACTAATTGGCATTTTCTTTGCTTGACCAGGCATCCCTCACTTCCAATTACAGCATACACTCCTTTCTCAATATCTTCTTTGATGTTCCTCTTGAATATATAATTTTGTAGAACCTCATATAGACAAACATTCTCAAGGTGACTGCTTCGATTTGGATAATATGTATCCAACATGTTGGTCTTCAAAATGTCGGTACTGTTTGGTTCCTTTTCTGCCAAATATTCAATTTCCCGGACAGGTTTTAGAACCCGATTTCGCGTTGCAGCAAGACCAAGACTCGCCCAAACAATACTCCTGGATTTGGCATAGAGACTTGCTGAAGACAATCGATCTGAACATTCGTAAGCTCCGATTTCTCGATGCGACAACATCTTCAGACTGAAACTGTACAACTTCTTGCTGAGGCTCTTTTCATGGGAAATGTCCTCCCACATATCCTTCAGTTCTGTCTTTTCTTTTTTGGTGATGTAAGATGTCACATACCGAGCCACAGCCATACAGTTGTCACCCACAAACTGTATATCCATGTTAGCATTCCACATGGACAAAATCACTGGGTTGTAGTCGTTGATGTACTTGGACTCTTCATTCCTTTTCAAATTGTATGTATTTTTGGGTGATTTCCTCGTCACATTATGTCGCAGTGAAGACATCAAACTGTTCACTTTTCCTTTAGAAATCACCGGTCGTGGAAAGTTGAAACGACATTTGGTGTAGAACTTGTCCTTGTTTCTGAATTTACGACGACAATACTTTCCACAACGATGGCTTTGGAAACGTAGAACTTGTTCTCTTAGGCTTTTCTTCTACGTTGCGTTTGGAACAGCACACGTAGAATACTGTTCTATGAAATTCATCACTAAGTCATCCGGATCTGTTCCAAATTTAGGTGCATCCTTGATCCACAACAACATATGTATATGAGGAGCACCTCTTGCTTGGTACTCCTTTCTCCAGAAGAAATCCAACACCTCTCCAAGAGGTGGATTCTTCTTATTTGTGATGAAAGACATCATAGCTTCAAATCTATGATTGAAGTACCTGCATACATTCACAGGATCCAAAGAACACAGTTCTCCAGGTGTCTTGAATTCAATGTTTTCAATATTTCCATTTGCCTCTCGTAGAAATTCAAGTAAGTCTTCCCAGCCATACTCGGCACAGCTCAGAGTGAGGAACCATGTCGGAGTTCCTAAGTTCCTCAGCATACATTTTAAATCACCATGACGACGGTACCAGTACTCATTAGTACCACGCTGACACGCCATGAGATTAATTAAGTGAGAATCCAAAATACTGTCTTGGACATTGACTTTATGCATAAAATCCCTTGCCGAGATATTTCGCATCTGTATACCACTTTTTAAGATGTGGTTCACTGCATATGACAGTCCAGACAGATCGCTTTCAAACAGGAGATGAAACAAATAGGGAATGCATTGACGAAACCTAGGATCTTCTGCATACAATCGTAAAGTCCGGTATTCAGACGCAGGAATTTGATGAGGTCGCTCATCATATCTTCCTCCTCGACCTGTGGGAAATAGCTGTGGGAAACACCGAGCTTCCAAACTTTCCTCCCAAACACTAATGGGACTCCCTTTAGCTTGTTTCATTTGAAACAACTCAATAGCATTCCCCATGACTTCCTTGGAATGCAAAGGATGAACACTATAATGTTCATATATTTCTTCACTTTTAGAGGCCTCTACTTTCTCAATTTGGCCAGCACACAAATCGCTATCCTCTTCATCACTTACTTCCTCTTCTGCAACATATACATTCTTATAGTACTTATTATTTGTCTTCAAATACACTGTTGCCTTTTTGACTTTCCTAACATCCACTAAATCTTGCCATATTTTCTTATTCTTTGTCGGAACCCCATTAACCAAGATAACCAGAGGTTCCTCTTCCACTTTTTCTATTCCAATTGTGTTAATGTTTTTGTTCAAATCTAGAGGCAAATAAACAACTCTTCCCTTTAATCCTCTCTGTAAATCTGCTTGAGGCAACTTCCCTGTCTTTGGCTCCATTCTTACAATAGCCTGAAAGGGATGGATACTTTGAATCAAAATACATTCATAAGTATTTAAATCCTTCAATTCAGAAGGAATCTCAACCAATTCCAGATTATTATGAACTGCCCTAGCAGGCATCTGGTTTTGGTTTAATTTATTACAACAATAAGTACACACACGTTGATCCGATCCTAAATCAAAATAATTTTCTACCATCAAGTATGTGGCAAAATCCTTCCATTCACTATTATTTTCCCTTTCACTTTTTGCATATAAATCCACTACCTTAGTCTGATTCTTATAATAAGTGCGTCGACAACATACACAAGTGAAATTAGGCCTCTCACTTGATTTCATCTGAAAAGTGGCAATTTCCTTCTGAAAATTATCTGTACTGGAAACCTGTACATTATCTTCAACATTACCCTCTACTTCAGGGTCAATTTGAACATTCTCATCTTTACTACTAAAGTAACAAAACTCAATTTCTTCACAAATATTCTTCACATCTATTTCAGAACCATGCAAAAGAGCAGCACATAATTGTTTAAGCATAATTGCTGGACTCTTAGCATAATACAACATTCTCACTAATTTTCTCACTTTATTATGATGCACTGCTAGCATCCTGAAATGATGAAAAACACTCTGGCATACTCTCCTGGAAAGACAAGCCAGTGAATGACCACGCAAACCTGTCATTTGTCTCACTCTGCAAGGATCTAAATCTTGCAACAACTTCATTTTCCGCTTCAAACTTTTCTTATTAAATGTCCGTATAAAATCACAAAGCAAATTGATGGAAACCTGTCGCACACTGCAAATAGAACTACACTTCCAAATGTACACAGGACCCTTAGGACGTCTTCCTAAAACCTCATCACTTAGCACCTCTTCTGTCTCTGTTGTCACAAGTTTTTCTTTTTCAACTGGACAACCATCCTTCACTTCATAAGCTCGACCACTGGTGTCAACTGCAAACATCAAATCATTATCCTGAAAATAACTCTCCTCATTAAAAAATGCCTCAGAACTTGAACTATGCATCCATTCTCCGGAAAAAACTTCACAAAAGTTACTACGATTTACTACTCTCTTCCATCTACTGTTTGTTTTGAAATCAGAAATTACCTTGCTTAGTTTCCTAATTCTATTGATTACCAAAATAAACAACTTTCGCTTAATTTCAAAAGCATGATCAATAATTTTCTCTACATTTTTCTTCTTCTTATAAAATGCCACTTTCTGTTGGCCTTTTTTAATATTTCTTAATAAATTAACTATTATCCTGTTACGGAACATTCGTTTTCGAATGTCCCTAAACTGTTGTTTCCTTCTACTATCATGCACAGAGTTATCTCTTCCTCTACCAGTAACATTTTTGATGGGTCTTTCCTTTCCATTTAAATTACTCTTCTTTTTCTGAACTGAAACATTTTGGCGAAAAATACTTTTTTTACTAAAAATATTTTTTAAGAATGATTTTGTGCTCTTACCCGGAGCTTTCTTGGTGTTTTGATAAGTATTTGGGGAAGAGGACTGCTGCAATAAAACATCATCCTGCTGTCTTTGACGTTTTCTAGCCTTTCTAATTCTATTTTTCGTAGGCATTTTTCAAATTTAAAAAAGATCTGCAGTTGAATCTGTGGAAAAATATAATAAAAAATGTTATTAACCACTATTACCAAACAGTAAATGAATAACAGTCATCAAAAACTTAACGCCCTACTTATTATTTAACATAGAAAATCTTTTGCACCAGCACTGCATCACAAGGACATTTTCAGTCATTTCCTCTTGAATGCAGGTATACAATTGATTTATGTGCTGTGTTTAAAAAAGATTTTTTGAAATCAATTACATTTCTGGATATGTACTGCTAGAGCTTTATAGGTTGCTTTGGGTCATATTTATAAGGCATATGAGTGCCTATAATGTTATTTTTCCTTTTTAAATGGAAAGCGTTCTTCATGGTGCAAGTTTCTTATAAATACGCTCCCACCTGCGAAACGGAACTTTGCGATGCGAAGCTGATTGCCTCCCCGGTGTCTGTCAACATTCTAAACAGACCGGAGCGGCCGCCATCTTATCTCTCGGTAGGATCGAGAGAGAAGAAGAGGTGAAAAACGAAGGGGGAATTTAATGAAAGGGGGCAAGGTATACCCCTCTTGACCCCCTAGGAATGTTGTTGGGGTTTTTAAAGGGTCCCGTGGGGAAAATAAAAAAAATATATTTTTCACGGTCGAAGTGCTTTCCGAACACCGAACTGGGCCGCAAACTGCTGGCGAAACGGGAATAGGTATAAGGGGGTGCGGGAGACCATTTTGTGCTTCGTTTTAATTAAATTACTAAGTATAAGGGGGTGCGGGAGACGTATCCTAATCCCTTATATTTTCTGAGGGTGGCTGAGAAGGCTCATATATGTTGATACATGTGTTCCAGCGGCTGTGCGTGAGCTTTTTTTTTTTTCTTTGCTGCGTCACGTCTGTTAACGTTCGATTCGAAGGAAATCAGGAAGTGTTGACCACCAATTTGTCAGTGCGATAAAATATTTCGTTATAAATGAATCCTTATTGATAAACATTGTCTGCGCCATCTTGTCTTTTTTACAATGCCACAATTTTGTCGTGCACGGCAGCCATTTTAGATGCCAGGCCGGTCCCAGGCTATCACCTAGCCCCAGCTGTAGAGAATCCACACATGCCAACTCTCCCGATTCAGGCGTCAGACTACTGATTTCAGTGCTACTCTCCCGCCTCCCGATTCCTGCAACCAAAAACGCGGGGGTATATTACCAACCACTAGCGATAACTTGTTTAGAGACAAAAATTATCGCCGCACATCGGCGATTTTTATCGCAGATAAACCTTGCTATTAGCAAGGTTTATCGCAAATGCGATAAAAAACGGCCGCAATGCATGAATATCGCTGAAAAGTCAGCAATATTCATGCATTATCCAGCAAATGCTCTTAGCCATGTTATCCACCTCTCATTGGATAACATGGCTAAGAACTGCTCGCAAATGCGATAAGAAGCGGCCGCAATGCATCAATATTGCTGAAAAGTCAGCGATATTCATGCATTATCCAGCATATGCTTTTAGCCATGTTATCCACCTCCCATTGGATAACATGGCTAAGAACTGCTCATGGCCCCATGAGGAACGCTTTCCATTTAAAAAGGAAAAAATAACATTATAGAAAAGAATCGTTTTTAAACACAACATATAAATCAATTGTATACCTGCATTCAAGAGGAAATGACTGAAAATATCCTTGAGACACATGAAAGCGTTTTCTGGAATGCCCTAGCACCATTTTTTGGACATTATTAACATGGCTATGTAACTCCCATAATCAAAATCTAAATTTGCCAAGCGCAGGTGGGAACGTATTTACAAGACACTTGCCCCATGAGGAATGCTTTCCATTTAAAAAGGAAAAAAATAACATCAATTACACTCAAATGCCTAATAAATATGACCCAAAACAACCTATGAAGCTCTAGCAGTACATATCCAGAAATGTAATTGATTTCAAAAATGGTTTTTAAAAACAACATATCTGTTTCAGCTTACATAAGAGACCATGGAATGGGCTTCATATACAACAATAACTTGTGTTACTGCATGCCAGAATGCTACACCGAATATGCAATTACAATTTCTCAAAGTAACAAAATCTATTTCTATATCACTACAGACAAAGCCACAGTTTAAAAACACAGCTTTCTTCATCATTTTCTCCTTAATTCATACTATTCTCTATCTAAAATAAATACATCTTTTCTCACCTTAGCAAATACTTTTTGAGTTTTGAAAACAGTCTCAGAAATACACCAAATTGTCTTCAGCAGAAGAAAAAGGATGCACTCCAGAGTCTGCAGCTATTGAAAGCACAGAAATACAGATATTCATTTCACATATCTCTCATATTAGCCAATCATAACTCTTCCCTCACTTTTTTCAAATCAAAACCCTTCCCCCCTCTGCCCTCTCTGCCTTTTTTCCATAGCAACAACCTCCTGGAAGACCTCTCATGTTTGCAAATTCACACAACAATGTTTCAATTGAACTCTGAACTCTCAGTGCACCTGCGTATCCAGTGCAATCTTTCATTAAAAGTTTCTTCCTTGACCATTCAAATTACATCTTTCAAAGAACACATCCATGCACCCTAACTTTCTGTTTTCAGAAATGGAAATACACCAATCACTGCTAATGAATCATTAGCATTGGAAATCCACAGTTTTTTTTCTTTACAAACTCCTACTGTTTCAACTGCCCTTTCATTACCACACTTCATCTGACTGCAGCACAACCTTCTCCCACCATGTTTAACGTCTGGATTGTTGGACATAGTTACATCCACTGGGCTCAAAGGTATGCTGAGAGCAGAAATTTACCCAACCTCAATTTACAAGATGTGGAAATTAAGTGGTTGGGCCAAAGAGGATTAAAATGTCACCAATTGATACCATTGGTGAAAACCTTTATGCATTTGCCAAAACCTGACCTGTTAATAGTGCACTGTGGAGGTAATGATTTGGGCACTTTGACAGGGGTAGGTCTGGAAATGCTTTTAAAGGACACCTTTGAGCAATTAATGGCACTTTTTCCTCAAACTGCCTTGGTATATTCCAATATATGCCAAAGACAGAAATGGAGGTGGTCCAACCAATTTTGTCCACAAATTGAGAAGTCGAGGAAGCATGTAAACAAATCTGTTTCAGCTTACATGAGAGACCATGGAATGGGCTCCCTGTACAACAATAACTTGTGTTACTACATGCAAGATATCTACAGAGGAGATGGAGTTCACTTCTCAGATGAGGGCAACAGAATTTTCATTCTGAATTTAAGAATGTGCATTGGTACCTACTTATAAGTACCTAAATGTACCATAAACCCAAAAGCTCTTCTCAGAGCTACCCTTCATCTAATCACTCACAATTATTATTTTTTTCTAACTTTTTTCACTAATTTTCCACAAAATACGCTCCCCGGTTCGCTAACCGAAAGCTAACCTCGCGGAATTTTTTAAAAAAATGTTTTTTTTCCGCACATATAAGCCTCCTCAGCCACCCTCAGAAAACCTAGGGGGTCAAGATAAGTCTACCGTGCCCCCTTCTACCCATTCTGAACATTATTTGCCCTCCATCTTGTATCTTAATGCGACCGAAACACAAAATGGTGGACTCCCGTGATGCTTAAGGTTCGCTAACCGGGCCGCTTTCCAGAAAGCGGTCCTAAAAAAAGGTGGGAAAGTAATTAACAGAAAAACGACTAGAGACACTCTCACCAAATATAGATTAGCTCATACTACATAACAATCCCTTTCATTCTCACAAATTTGATTGAAATTTCATTTAGCCATTTAGCCTGTAGACCTATCTAAATACCCTGAGGTAAATTACTTCACAAAACACATCTAAAATATTGGAATTGACAACCAATGAAAACTTTACTTTCATTTACAATTTTTATTACCTGACATTTGATTGGTTATATACCTGAATATATATAAAGGAAGAGAAGGAAACACAGCCATTTTCACTGCTACTTCCTGAACTACATTTCAAGAGCCTTTTCACCTCCCTGTAAAGTTATTTGATAATTTGTAAGTGGCACTTTAAATTAATTTGTAAAAACGTTTATTGATAATTATTTACTGTCCCCCTGCTATAGTTATAGATACAGATAAGCTCCTCTGTTACATTTATTGATTGACTTACACTTCTCTGCTATAATTATGAATTTACTTACTTTAACTTCACTGTTAAAAAAACAGAACTACATGTCTGAACTTAAACCCAACAGTGCCCTAACTCTTCTAATATAATTATTTTTTTATGCAATTTACAGCAAAAAAATGGAAGGGGAGCACAAAAAAACTAATGTTTCCTTCGACATTACATCCGAAGACATTTTAACTGAAGAAAATGTGGATAAAGATTTTATGGATGAATCTTTTGATGAACAATTTATTCAAAGCTTACAAGAGACAGAAACATCCATGTTTGACGAGATACCAGATGATATAATGCTGGAAGTTTTAATGAACTATGAAAATAATAAATAATTTTTTTTTAAATCAAAATAAATAAATAAATTAAAAAAAAACGAACAAAAACAACAAATAATTAACATACAGTATTAGAAAAGTCTATCATTCTTTTATCCTTAAAGTACGCTGCCCAGAACGCTTTCCGGTTCGCGAACTTGGCGCTTACCACGCAAAAAAAAAATATAATTTTTTTTTTTGGACCCTCCTAGGCCCTTTTAAAACCTCCACATAAAACCTAGGGGGTCAACGAGGATCTACTATGCCCCCTTATGGTAATTTCCCCCTTTGTTTTGGCCTCCTCTTGTCTCTCGATCCTACCGAGAGACAAGATGGCGGCCGCTCCGGACTGTTTAGAATGTTGACAGACACCGGAGGGCCAATCAGCTTCGCATCGCAAAGTTCCGATACGCGAAAAGTTCGCTAACCGGATCGCTGCCCGGAGCGCTGTTACAGATATATATCTTGATTTAAACGTTAATTTCTCAAAATCCACTGAAGCACATATATTGAGACCTAGCAAAGGCACATCGGGCTAACAGTCCCTACAATTTTGCCAAGTTTCGTGGAAATCCATTCAGCCGTTCGGGCTAAAAGTGAGTCCAACCGCCCTATGGAAATTAACATGGGAAAAACGCGTTTTGGGACCCCCCTTTTTTCTCGGCCCCCCCTTGACGACCCTCCCCCCAAATTTCCAGGAGCTGCTCAGAAACAAAATGTGCCATTTTCCTGAAAATTTCAGCCAATTCCGTCCACAAACGCCAAAGTTATTAGGCATAGAATTTTCAGAAATCCCATAGGGAAAAAATCCTAACTATATATACCTACTGGCGACCGCCAGTAGGTAATATATATATATATATATATATATTCACTGAAAAAACCATAGGTTTTAAACTTTATAGTTAGGAAGTAGCATTTAAAAAACCTATGAAATTCACTGAAAAAACCATAGGTTTTAAACCTGTTATAGTTAGGAAGTAGCATTAAAAAAACCTATGAAATTCATTGAAAAAACCAAAGGTTTTACACATGTTATAGTTAGGAAGTAGCATTTACAAAACCTATGAAATTCACTGAAAAAACCATAGGTTTGACACATGTTATAGTTAACTGGACTTTTTGCTCATATAAAACCAATGAAATTCCCCCGTTATAGTTACTTCAGCTAACTATAACTCGCGCGCCCGCAATGCACTGCTGATGACGTCACATATTATATCACTCATGACATGGTCAGTGACATCACTCATGACATCACTAATGATATCTGAAATAACATCACTGATGAAATCACTGATGACATCATCCTTGTAAAAGAGTGGTAGACCTTCTCTCAGCGTAATATAACCTTTGATACACACATTTAAAAATAGAAGCTAAAATGTTCAAAGCATGAGTGATGTAATATGTGACGTCATCAGCAGTGCATTGCGGGCGCGCGAGTTATAGGGGGAATTTCATTGGTTTTATATGAGTAAAATGTCCAGTTAACTATAACATGTGTCAAACCTATGGTTTTTTCAGTGAATATATATATATATATATATATTCACTGAAAAAACCATAGGTTTCACACCAGTTATAGTTAGCTGGAAATTTTACTGATATAAAACCATTGAAATTCCCACGTTATAGTTAGTCGGACTCACTATAACTTGCGCGTACAATGCACTGCTGATGACATCACTCATGACATCACTGATGAGACCATCCAGTGAATGTGTGTCTTTCTGAAAAATAAATTTGTTTTATATATGTATTTGTAAAGGTCGATGGAAGAATAAATGTTTAAATAAGTGTGTAAATGGATGTTTTTTTAAAAAAAATTGGTTGGGTAACTGGCATATTATGTGTATCTTAGTGAATACATATATTAGCGAGTATTGTTTAAATATTTAAATGTTTGTATCAGTGTTTCTCTTTGTGTATAAGTGGCTGCATGGGGTTGGTGACTGACTCACTGTTTGTATGTGTTTTGAAGACAGCATATGTGCAGGACTGTATGGGTGGATGAGTGTATATATGTGTGTGTTAGTGAGTGAATGACTGTCTCACTAGTGTCTTCATTAGTAACGACATATGTTTTAATCTAGTATATGTGAGTATTGATGTATATAAGTGAGTATAGTATATATAGTGAGAGATTGTAGGAGTTCCTGTGTAAATAAGTATGTGTTTCTATAAGTGATTGTTTAAGAGAGTAAGTATGGGTAAGTTTCCTTAGAAGTAAGGTGGCAGTGTGTGTATAAATGTATATGCAAAGAAATGGATGTTTAATAGTTTATTTGCATGTGTGAGTATGTGTGTGAGTAACTTTTGGATGATTGCTGATGTGTAACAGGATGTGTAGGTGTATCACTACATATGATGAGTGAGTATATGTATGAGTGACTATATAGAACTGTTGGTGAATGAGTGGATGTGTATATAGATGGTGGAATTACTGAATTGGTTGTTGTTACTGGTTTGGGTATCTCCATTTTTTAGAAAATGTTTGTTTCTATTTTTGAATATGTGTTTCAAGCGTTACATTACACTGAAATTAGGTCTGTCACTCTGTCACAAGGATGGTGTCATCAGTGATGTCATGAGTGATGTCATCAGCAGTGCATTGTACGCGCAAGTTATAGTGAGTCCGACTAACTATAACGTGGGAATTTCAATGGTTTTATATCAGTAAAATTTCCAGCTAACTATAACTGGTGTGAAACCTATGGTTTTTTCAGTGAATTTCATAGGTTTTTTAAATGCTAATTCCTAACTATAACTGGTGTGAAACCTATGGTTTTTTCAGTGAATTTCATAGGTTTTTTTAATGCTAATTCCTTTGTATATCGAGTTTCTAACCTTTTTTTTTTTACAATTTGCTGTTTTTTTTAAGTATTCATTTTTTTTATAATTTTTTTCTTTTGCGCTCTGGGTGCGCGCTCCTGGAAGCTTTCAGCTAAGCTCTCCTGTAAGCTTCTCCGAGAGCTCATCTGAAAGCGCACCCAGAGCGCAACTGTCGTTCGTGAAAAAAAAATATGAATGAAAAGTTAATAATAATGCAAAACATTTCGTACCATACAAATAAAATTTGTTTTTTTTAATATTGAAAATGATTATGCATTTCTATTAAAGATTGATGACGTCACTTCAGCGCACAACGTACGTGCCCTCGGAAGCGCCTACGTGCGCGGCTCCTAAACGCACGCAAAAGCGCCTACGATCGCGCCACGTGTGCGCCCCGGAAGCGCCTACGATCGCGCCACGTGTGCGCCCCGGAAGCGCCTACGATCGCGCAGCGTAAACGCACCCGGAAGTGCACCCGAGCGCGCAGCGTAAGCGCGTCGGGTCATGTGACCCTAAAATAACACTTTTCATTGGTTGCTAACAGTTTTTTTTTACAATGAATGAAATCCCCACCCATTTCCTTCACTTCTTCTTTCACTTTTGTGACTGAAAGACCTGCTTTTTTGCTGCTCCTTTTTTCTTGGTTCATCATGGCTGCCAGATCATCCAGCAGTGAAGATGACTTCATTGATGAAGAGCCACCTACCCCAAAGGTGAAGGGACATTTCATTTGGAAATTTTTTAAGTTTCCAGAAGGCCAGAAGAAGGTGAATGCACCAAAAGTAGAGTGCAGGATCTGCAAAAAGGTCCTGTCACGGGGTAACCCCCTAAAAAAATACTCTTTTGGCAACTTCACGATGATTCGCCATGTGGAGACCAGGCACCCCCAGAATTTTGCCCGAGAAAGTGTCAGGGCTCTGGCACAGGAGGTTCCCTCTACATCAACAGGAGGAGCAACTTCTTCTGGAAGAGACCAATCTCAGGGGCAGGTAGCAAACATCCAACCTGCATTCAACCATGGGGTCGTCAGATGCAGATACTGCAATCAACTCCTCACCTATGGGGAGCAAAGTGTCCTGCTCATGGTTCGGGCATTAGAGAACCATCACTGCCCTTCCCACCCCTAATTTTTTTCTTTTCTTTTTGCTCCTGTTGAGCAGTTTCTATTCCCTGTTTTTGTTCCTCTTCAGTTAAAAGAAGAAAACCAAAAGTTCTTTTCAGAACTACCTCCAATTCTCATCAAAGAGCTATAATCTTAAAAAATGAAGAGTAAGTGAAATATAGTGCATTGATAATTGAAAGGAGAATGAGTAAGAAAGAACAGAAAGGTATGAGAGGTGAAAGGAAGTGAAGTAGGAGGACTGAAAGAAGGTGAGTGTTAGAAAAGAAATTTATGACACAGTGAATAAACTGGAGGCCTCATTTCTGAAAAGTGACGCATCGCTACGTGAAAATAGCGATGCGTCACTTATCTGGACGCACTCCTTATGACATTCCACATATGTCATATTTAATATATGACTAATCAATTCGCAAGGAGTTACAGATATGTCAGTATTTCTGACATATCTCTAAACACAAAAGTAACGCATTGCAGGAGTGCGTCACAAAAGTGACGCAACTCCAGTAATGTGTCCTTTCACATGGAAAAAGCACCATGTGAAAGGTTTGCTGAGAAGCAGGCGCAAGATTTTGGCGCAACTGCATCCTAAAAGTGACGCACTGCGTCATTATTACCAAGCTTTTTGCAAGGAACACCCCCTCTGCATGCATTATACCTGACACTATTTTTTAAAAAGTGACGCATCTAGGTACATGGGTCACTTTTTAAAACTCTGCGCCATATTGTATCTGCATCAGGTATAATGTATGCAGAGGGGGCAATCCCTCGCAAAAAGCTTGGTAATAACAACGTACTGAAATCTATGAGATTTCCCTGCGTCATTTTTTGGATGCTATTGCGTCAAAATTTTGCGCCGGCCTCGCATCACTTTTATGTTTACACATATGTCAGAAATACTGACGTATCTGTAACTCCTTGCAACATGATTCGTCATACATTAAATATGACACATCTGGAATGTCATAAGGACTGTGTACAGAAAAGTGACGCATCACACCAACAGTGTAATAAAATGTGCCTCGTTGCACTATATTTAAAGGATGCAACAGCATCCTAAAAGTGACGCAGTGAAATCTCAAACATTTCACTGCGTCGCTATTACAAAGCTTTTTGTGGGGGAACACCCCCTCTGCATACATTATACCTGACGCTATTTTTAAAAAGTGACGCATCTAGGTACATGGGTCACTTTTTAAAACTCTGCGCCATATTGTATCTGCAACATGATTCGTCATACATTAAATATGACACATCTGGAACGTCATAAGGAGTGCGCACAGAAAAGTGACGCATAACACCAGCAGTGTAATAAAATGTACCTCGTTGCACTATATTTAAAAAGTGACGCATCTAGATAGATGCGTCACTTTTTGAATATTGCATAACAATGCGCATTTTTTTACACCGCTGGTGCGTCACAAAAATTGACGCACAGGAAGCGCAAAACTAACAGCGCAAGGCCTTCATAAATATAGTCCTGGATTTAGGGGGTCAGAGGGGGTCTACTCTTCCCCCTTATGATCCAATCAGCTTCCTGCGCGCAAGTCGCTCGTCGCGCCTGGAGCGCTCTCCCGTGCGCGCACGGGAGAGCGCATATTCCCGCGCAAAACGAAAAAAAAATTTTAATGCCCTGCAGGACCCTATTTTAGTCCCTACATCAAACCTAGGGGGTCAGAGGGGGTCTACTCTTCCCCCTTATGGTCATTTGCCCCTTTTTTTTTCAAACCCCTTCTGTCTCGATTTTACCGAGACACAAGATGGCGGCCGCTCCGCACTGTTTAGAATGTTTACAGACAACTGAGATCCAATCAGCTTCCTGCGCGCAAGTCGCGTGTCGCGCCTGGAGCGCACTCCCGTGCGCGCACGGGAGCGCGGCTATAGATATATATATTTTTTTGAACCTTAATTACTTAAAATCCACTGGAGCACATATCTTGAGACATAGCAAAGGCACATCGGGCTACCAGTCCCTACAATTTTGCCAAGTTTGGTGGAAATCCATTCAGCCGTTCGGGCTAAAAGTGAAATCGACCGCCCTATGGAAATTAACATGGGGAAAACGCGTTTTGGGACCCCCCTTTTATCTCGGCCCCCGCTTGACGAATCCCCCCCAAACTTTCAGGGAAGGACCGGACCGCCATGAGACCATTTTCCTGAAAATTTCAGGCAGATTCGTCAACCGGCGCCAAAGTTATTCAAAATAGAATGTTGAGATTTAACATTGAAAATTATCCTAACTATAACTACCTACTGGCGACCGCCAGTAGGTAATATATATATATATATATATATATATATATATATATATATATATATATATATATTCACTGAAAAAACCATAGGTTTAACACCAGTTATAGTTAGCTGGAAATTTTACTGATATAAAACCATTGAAATTCCCACGTTATAGTTAGATGGACTCACTATAACTTGCGCGTGCAATGCACTGCTGATGACGTCACATATTACATCACTCATGACATGGTCAGTGACATCACTCATGACATCACTGATGACACCATCCAGTGAATGTGTGTCTTTCTGAAAAATAAATATATTTTATATATGTATATGTAAAAGTTGATGGAAGAATAAATGTTTAAATAAGTGTCTAAATGGATGGTTTTTTAAAAAAAATTGATTGGTTAACTGGCTTATTCAGTGTATGTTAGTGAATACATATATTAGTGAGTAATGTTTAAATATTTAAATATATGTATTAGTGTTTCACTTTGTTTATAAGTGGCTGCATGGGTTGGTGAGTAGCTACATGTGTAGGTATATGGGTTATTAGATGTTTTTTTAGTATCAGTATGAGTGTTTGTATGGTTTGGTGGGGGTATTACTTATCACATAGATGCATGAATGACTGACTCTCTCTTTGTATGTGTTTTGAAGACAGCATATGTGCAGGACTGTATGGGTGGATGAGTGTGTATATGTGTGTTTTACTGCGTGAATGACTGTCTCACTAGTGTTTTTATCAGTAACTACATATGTTTTAATCTAGTATATGTGAATATTGATGTATATAAGTGAGTATATGTGAGAGTAAGAGATTGTAAGAGTTCCTGTTTAAATAAGTATGTGTTTCTATAAGTGATTGTTTAAGAGAGTAAGTATGTGTAAGTTTCCTTAGAAGTAAGGTGGTAGTGTGTGTTTAGATGTATATGCAAATAAATGGATGTTCAATAGTTTACTTGCATGTGTGAGTATGTGTGAGAGTAACTTTTGGATGACTGTTGGTGTGTAACAGGATGTATAGGTGTATCACTACATATGATGAGTGAGTATATGTATGAGTGACTATATAGAACTGTTGGTGAATGAGTGGATGTGTATATAGATGGTGGAATTATTGAATTGGTTGTTGTAACTTTTATGTGTATCTCCATTTTTTTGAAAATGTTAATTTCTATTTTTGAATATGTGTTTCATGGGTTACATTACACTGAAAGGAGGTCTGTCACTCTGTCTCAAGGATGATGTCATCAGTGATGTCATGAGTGATGTCACTGACCATGTCATGAGTGATGTAATATGTGACGTCATCAGCAGTGCATTGCACGCGCAAGTTATAGTGAGTCCATCTAATTATAACGTGGGAATTTCAATGGTTTTATATCAGTAAAATTTCCAGCTAACTTTAAATGCTAATTCCTAACTATAACTGGTGTGAAACCTATGGTTTTTTCATTGAATTTCATAGGTTTTTAAAATGCTAATTCCTTTGTATATCGAGTTTCTAACCTTTTTTTTTTTTTTACAATTTGCTGTTTTTTTTAAAGTATTCATTTTTTTTATATAATTTTTTTCTTTTGCGCTCTGGGTGCGCGCTCCGGGAAGCTTTCAGCTAAGCTCTCCGGTAAGCTTTTCCGTGAGCTCATCTGAAAGCGCACCCAGAGCGCTACTGTCGTTCGTGAAAAAAAATATGAATGAAAAGTTAATAATAATGCAAAACATTTCGTACCATACAAATAAAATTAGTATTTTTAATAAGGAAAATGATTATGCATTTCTGTAAAAGTTTGATGACGTCACTTCGGCGCGCAACGTAAGTGCCCTCGGAAGCGCCTACGTTCGCGGCGCGTAAACGCACGCAAAAGCGCCTACGATCGCGCCACGTTTGCGCCCCGGAAGCGCCTACGATCGCGCTGCGTAAAAGCACCGGAAGTGCTCTGGAGCGCGCAGCGTAAACGCGTCGGGTCATGTGACCCTAAAATAACACTTTTCATTGGTTGCTAACAGTTTTTTTTTACAATGAATGAAATCCCCACCCATTTCCTTCACTTCTTCTTTCACTTTTGTGACTGAAAGACCTGCCTTTTTGCTCTTGCATATTTCTTGGTTAATCATGGCTGCCAGACCATCCAGCAGTGAAGATGAGCCTGAATTCATCGATGAAGAGCCTCCTCAACCAAAGGTGAAAGAGCATTTCATTTGGAAATTTTTTAAGTTTCCAGCAGACCAGAAAAAGGTGAATGCACCAAAAGTGGAGTGCAGGATCTGCAAACAGGTCCTGTCACGGGGTAACCCCCCAAAAAAGTACTCTTTTGGGAACTTTACCATGATTCGACATGTGGAGAGGAGGCACCCCCAGAATTTTGCCCGGGAAAGTGTCAGGGCTCTGGCACAAGAGGTTCCCAGAGATGGGGCCTCTACATCAACCGGAGGAGCAACTTCTTCTGGGAGAGAGCAATCGCAGGAGCAGGTGCCAAACATACAACCTGCATTTAACCATGGGGTCGTCAAATGCAGATACTGCAATCAACTCCTCACCTATGGGGAGCAAAGTGTCCTGCTCATGGTTCGAGCATTGGAGAACCATAGCTGCCCTTCCCACCCCTAATTTTTTTGTTTTCTTTTTGCTCCTGTTGAGCAGTTTCCATTCCCTGTTTTTGTTCCTGTTCAGTTAAAAGAAGAAAACCAAAAGTTCTTTTCAGAACTACCTCCAATTCTCATCAAAGAGCTATATTCTTAAAAAAATGAAGAGTAAGTGAAATATAGTGCATTGATAATTGAAAGGAGAATGAGTAAGAAAGAACAGAAAGGTATGAGAGGTGAAAGGAAGTGAAGTAGGAGGAATGAAAGAAGGTGAGTGTTAGAAAAGAAAGTTATGACACAGTGAATAAACTGGAGGCCTCATTTCTGAAAAGTGACGCATCGCTACGTGAAAACAGCGATGCGTCACTTTTCTGGACGCACTCCTTATGACATTACAGATATGTCATATTTAATATATGACTAATCAATTCGCAAGGAGTTACAGATATGTCAGTATTTCTGACGTATCTGTAAACACAAAAGTAACGCATTGCTGGAGTGCGTCACAAAAGTGACGCAACTCCAGTAATGTGTCCTTTCACATGGAAAAAGCACCATGTGAAAGGTTTGCTGTGAAGCAGGCGCAAGATTTTGACGCAACAGCATCCTAAAAGTGACGCACTGCGTCATTATTACCAAGCTTTTTGCAGGGGAACACCCCCTCTGCATGCATTATACCTGACGCTATTTTTAAAAAGTGACGCATCTAGGTACATGGGTCACTTTTTAAAACTCTGCGCCACATTATATCTGCATCAGGTATAATGTATGCAGAGGGGGCAATCCCTCGCAAAAAGCTTGGTAATAACGACGTACTGAAATCTATGAGATTACTCTGCGTCACTTTTAGGATGCTGTTGCGTCAAAATCTTGCGCCTGCCTCGCGTCACTTTCATGTTTACAGATATGTCAGAAATACTGACGTATCTGTAACTCCTTGCAACATGATTCGTCATACATTAAATATGACACATCTGGAATGTCATAAGGAGTGCGCACAGAAAAGTGACGCATCGCACCAGCAGTGTAATAAAATGTGCCTCGTTGCACTATATTTAAAGGACGCAACAGCATCCTAAAAGTGACGCAGTGAAATCTCAAAGATTTCACTGCGTCGCTATTACAAAGCTTTTTGCGGGGGAACACCCCCTCTGCATGCATTATACCTCACGCAGATATAATGTGGCGCTTGATTTTAAAAAGTGACCCATCTACCTAGATACGTCACTTTTTAAATATAACGCAACGAGGCACATTTTTTTACACCACTGGTGCGATGCGTCACTTTTCTGTGCGCACTCCTTATGACATTCCAAGTAACGCATTGCTGGAGTGCGTCACAAAAGTGACGCAACTCCAGTAATGTGTCCTTTCACATGGAAAAAGCACCATGTGAAAGGTCTTGCGTCAGTCTAACACCTGCTGTAAAGCAGGCGCAAGATTTTGACGCAACAGCATCCTAAAAGTGACGCAGTGAAATCTCAAAGATTTCACTGCGTCGCTATTACAAAGCTTTTTGCGGGAGAACACCCCCTCTGCATGCATTATACCTGACGCTATTTTTAAAAAGTGACGCATCTAGGTACATGGGTCACTTTTTAAAACTCTGCGCCACATTATATCTGCGTCAGGTATAATGTATGCAGAGGGGGCATTCCCCCGCAAAAAGCTTGGTAATAACGACGTACTGAAATCTATGAGATTTCTCTGCGTCACTTTTAGGATGCTGTTGCGTCAAAATCTTGCGCCTGCCTCGCGTCACTTTTATGTTTACAGATATATCAGAAATACTGATGTATCTGTAACTCCTTGCAACATGATTCGTCATACATTAAATATGACACATCTGGAATGTCATAAGGAGTGCGCACAGAAAAGTGACGCATCGCACCAGCAGTGTAAAAAAATGTGCCTCGTTGCACTATATTTAAAAAGTGACGCATCTAGATAGATGCGTCACTTTTTAAATATTGCGTAACAATGCGCATTTTTTTACACCGCTGGTGCGTCACAAAAATTGACGCACAGGCGGCGCAAAACTGGCAGCGCAAGGCCTTCATAAATATGGTCCTGGATTTTCCCCGTGCTTCGTCGGTGCGCGTACCATGCGCTTCCCCCGCGCAAAACGAAAAAAAAAAAAGAAAAATGTAATGCCCCGCAGGACCCTATTTTAGCCCCCACATCAAACCTAGGGGGTCAGAGGGGGTCTACTCTTCCCCCTTATGGTCATTTGCCCCTTTTTTGTTCAAACCCCTTGTGTCTCGATTTTACCGAGACACAAGATGGCGGCCACTCCAGACTGTTTAGAATGTTTACAGACACCCAAGAGCCAATCAGCTTCCTGCGCGCAAGTCGCGTGTCGCGCCTGGAGCGCACTCCGGTGCGCGCACCGGAGAGCGCCTATAGATATATATATTTTTTTGAACCTAAATTACTCAAAATCCACTGCAGCACATATCTTGAGACATAGCAAAGGCACATCGGTCTACCAGTCCCTTCAATTTTGCCAAGTTTGCTGGAAATCCATTCAGCCGTTCGGGCTAAAAGTGAAATCAACCGCCCTATGGAAATTTACATGGGGAAAACGCGTTTTGGGACCCCCCTTTTATCTCGGCCCCCGCTTGACGTATCCCCCCCAAACTTTCAAGGAAGGACCGGAGCTCGACGAGGCCATTTTCAGGAAATTTTCAGGCAGATTCGTCAACCGGTGCCAAAGTTATTCCAAATAGAATTTTGAGATTTAACATTGAAAAAAATCCTAACTATAACTACCTACTGGCGACCGCCAGTAGGTAATATATATATATATATATATATATATATATTCCTCTCCTTCCTGCTTCTCCAGGCACGGCACGCAGGACACAAAGACCACCACACAGTTCATCCAGTACCACAGGTCAGTTTATTATCGCCCTAGTTCTCCCTCTGGCTATATATATATATATATATATTACCTACTGGCGGTCGCCAGTAGGTATATATAGTTAGGACGGTTTCCCATAGGAAATCCCCAACATTCTATTGGGAATAACTTTGGCCCTGGTTGATGAATCTTCACAAATCTCTCAAAGAAGATGGCTCGCTCTGCTCCGCTCCTTCCCTGAAAGTTTGGGGGGGATTCATCAAGTGGGGGCTGAGAAAAAAGGGGGGTCCCAAAACGTGTTTTCCCCATGTTAATTTCCATAGGACCTTTAGACTCGGCTACAGCTTGAACCACTGAAGGGAATTACACCAAACTTGTCAAAATAGTAGTGTCTGGTATGCAGATCACGCTTTTGGTAAAATCGTGTAAATCCCTCCAGTGGTTCCTGAGAAAATTAAAAGAGAATCAAATTATATATCTGGGCGGAGCCTAACGACATATCTCTGATCGTGCGATCTGATTGGCTGTCAGCATCTCATCGTGAGATCTGATTGGCAGTTCATCCATGAAGTGTTGGCACCCCGCGATTTTGCGCTGTATTTTGCCACTAGCGCTTTGGGAGCGCTTTATGCTTTATGCATCTTTTCAGGCCGGTGCCCACCCGGCATTGCCCGCTGAAAATGTCCCGCTGTTGCCGCCCGGCCGCGACCAGGAAGTCAGGCAGGCCGGGGGCGGAACTGTGACCTTATTCCCCGGGCCGTGCTCTGATTGGCTGCCGGCCTGGGACAGGACAGAGGAAGCCGGAAGCTGCCGGGAGCCGACCCCGGGATCCGGTGAGTGCACCGGCGTAGCTAGGGGGGGGCGGTCCGCCCCAGGCGGCACCACGCACAGTCACTGGACCAGGAGCCGGTGCTTGGCAGAGGGAGAGCAGAGACGGTCACCAGAGGCTGCAGGCGCTGCTTTTGCTGACAGCGTGGAATCTTGCCTCTCAGGCCGCCTGGGAGCACAGGGCAGCCCCAGGGCCCGAGGGCGGGTCACTGGCACGGCCGGAGCTGCACCACGTGCCCGGAGGCACCAGGGCGCACCCCGGAGGAGCCCGATGCCCCTCCGCACCTTTCTTCCCCACGGCCAGCCTGCGTACATGCTCTAAATGCCGACCCTACAGGCAACTCCGGCCACTTGCAATGTGATGCCTGTGCCCCGAGGGAGAGCCGCCGCTCTAAGATGGGTAACAAGCAAACGATATTTACTGACGAACAGGTAGATGCCTACCAGGTGATGACCGAGGAGCCCCGTGGCGAGGGTGTGATGGCAGTGGGCACTGTGCTGCACCTGGCATGAGAAGGCGCAGTGTTGCAGCTGTCTGGGGGGTGGGCGCTGTGCTGTACATGGCTGTGGTTGGAGCTGTGCTGCACCTGGTAGGGGGTGGGAGCCGTGCTGCACCTGGTAGAGGGTGGGAGCCGTGCTGCACCTGGTAGAGGGTGGGCGCCGTGCTGCACCTGGTAGAGGGTGGGAGCCGGGCTGCACCTGGTAGAGGGTGGGAGCCGTGCTGCACCTGGTAGAGGGTGGGAGCCCAGCTGCACCTCGTAGAGGGTGGGAGTCGTGCTGCACCTGGTAGAGGGTGGGAGCCGTGCTGCACCTGGTAGAGGGTGGGAGCCGTGCTGCACCTGGTAGAGGGTGGGAGCCGTGCTACATCTGGTAGAGGGTGGGAGCTGTGCTGCACCTGGTAGAGGGTGGGAGCTGTGCTGCACCTGGTAGAGGGTGGGAGCCGTGCTGCACCTGGTAGAGGGTAGAAGGTGTGCTGCACCTGGTAGAGGGTGGGAGCCATGCTGCACCTGGTAGAGGGTGGGAGCCGAGCTGCACCTGGTAGAGAGTAGAAGGTGTGCTGCACCCGACGGGGTGGGAGCTGCTGTGCAGGCTATTGCCGCTGTTTGAAGGATGCTCAAGTCTTTCTCCTCCTGGGCGAGAGGTCGATAGCTCAGTTTCGTCCGATTCCCAGAGGAGCGATATATATATTCCGGTGTGATGTGATCTGTAGCCATAATATTTCAGCAGAAAGAACATTTATTCTAATTCATACGTTTTTTTTTCTTCAATGATCATAGGAGCTAAACCGGTATATACCTAGTAAGCAAATCCTTAAAAGAAGCTTTATTTCAATGCACGCGCCTCCGGTAAGATAGCTCACTTGGTTAATGAGCCTGCTAATGAAACCCTTATCTGCTTGTGGCAGGTTTTTCTATCAGTAAGCGCTCTACCCGAAGATCACACATTGACATATTAGAAAGCAGCTCAGTGGATTAACGCACAGATCACAGAGGCAGGGAGGCCATGTGTCCTGCGGGTTCTAGCATCAGTAAGGTAGCTCAGGGGAATAGTTCACTCTGTGCGGTGTTTACGACCTGCCGCTCTACCCTTTTGTGAGCAGGATGGAGCTCAGTGGGTTAATGCACCTGCAGGGGAGATGCGTGTGTAACCTCCGCCGGTATGAAACCAGCGGCCAGGGTAACATCCGAGGTCGCTGGCGAGCTGTGCATGCGGGAGAGCTTCGTCCTAAGGCGGAAGGCCGTGCCCTGGGAGCCCGGGCTGCACGTTCAGCCGCATCAGTAACTGTTACATAATCTGCTGGGAGCGCGCCCTCATTACCGTGATGTATTAGCAGCAGGTTCGGCCCGGCAGGCAGGCACGCTTCCTCCCAGCCAGGCTCAGGAGAGCTCGCGCAGCAGCAGCCTCTACACGCCGGCACTTATGGGAGCTCCTGGCTGCAATTTATGATAATGTCCTTTTATCCATTCGGCTGCCATGTCATTATAGTCTTTTATGTGAGTTTAACCATGTTAAATGTTTGGTTAGCATGTGCATGTGGTTACGTATGGGTCATGATTATTTTAATGTAGGTGATCTGTAAATAATAAAACACGAGAGGACTTCAGCTGTTTCATGTCTGCTGCGAATGGCTCTCCCAGTCTTACTCTTACATTCTGGTATTTGTAAATCTGGTTTTCTTTTGGTGTGCTAGGCCTGTGTATGTAATGTAAAGCCATTTATCCATAAGAAACCACAGTATCTTGCGCCGGATTCTGGTATTAGAATGCAAATTAAATTATGTCTCTGTGGCTTGCTCACTCACTCTCAGGTTGGAAAGCTCGGGCCCGCTGCTCCTGAGTGCTAGGCACATAAAATGTTCCAGGTCAACACAACATCTGCGAGTATATATGTATATTCGCCGAGTATATATATATATGTATGTGTATGTGTGTATATATATATATCACTGAAAAAACCAAAAGTTATATACTATATATAGTTAGGAATTAACCTTTAAAAAACCAATGAAATTCACTGAAAAAACATAGGTTTTAGGCCTTATATCGTTAGGAATTAACATATAAAAAACCATTGAAATTCCTCCTATATATATATATATATATATATATATATATATATATATATATATATATATATTAGCATTTAAAAAACCAATGAAATTCACTGAAAAAACCAAAGGTTATACACTATATATAGTTAGGAATTAGCCTTTAAAAAAACCAATGAAATTCACTAAAAAAACCATAGGTTTTAGGCCTTATATAGTTAGGAATTAACATATAAAAAACCATTGAAATTCCTCCTAAATTCCTCCTATATAGTTAGCTGGACATTTTATTGACATAAAACCCAATGAAATTCCATATATAGTTAGTTGCAATAACTATATATCGCGCACCCGCAATCCACTGCTGATGATGTCACATATTACATCATTCATGACATGGTCAGTGACATCACTGATGACATCACTGATGACATCTCAAATGACATCACTGATGACATAACTGATGACATCTCAAATGACATCACTGATGACATCATGACACACCAATACCAGTTACTACATATGCACTCACTGTAATATGTGCCATCATCAGCAGTGGATTGCGGGTGCGCGATATATAGTTAGTGCAACTAACTATATATGGAATTTCAATGGTTTTGTGTGAGTAAAATAAGGTTTTGTAAATGCGAATTCCTAACTATATATGGTCTATAACCTATTGTTTTTTCAGTGAATTTTCAAGGTTTTGTAAATGCTAATTCCTAACTATATATGGTCTATAACCTATGGTTTTTTCAGTGAATTTTCAAGGTTTTGTAAATGCTAATTCCTAACTATATATGGTCTATAGCCTATGGTTTTTTCAGTGAATATATATATATACATACATATATAAACATATATCATCTGTATATCTATATAAATACAAACATAAATGCATGCATACATATACTTATATGCATACAGATGCATGTTATTTACATGAAAGTTGAAAAAACACTAATAAAAGCAAAGCTAAAAAGCCACCTCATTACAAACAGAATGGCTTAAACTTAAACGAGGGCGAGATCTATTGCATTTTCAATGCTTGTTTACTTTGGTTCCATCAAGAAGGCATTCAGATGTGTCACACATTTGCCATAAATTCTGAATGTTAGCACTCTAGTTGCACATTAGATCACTGTAGTAAAGCTACTGCTCACCATGGACGTCTGCTGCTGGTATTCAAAGTGCATGTTTCAGTCTGCATGTCAGAATTTTTTTAATGAAATAGAAGAGGATTTGAGAAGTCACTCAAAATGATCCCTAATTTTTCTTTCTGAAGCACTAATCATACTTTCTATGGCAAAATTAACCCCCTCATGTTGTTCCTTTTTAAATTGAGTGTTTTCAGACTTACCACTTCATTCCAATCAAGATGGCTTCTGGTGTGCCATACTTTTGTCATAAGTAAGACTGTTAGCGCTCTAGTTGTTCTTTAGAACACTCTGGGACATTCTGTCATTGGGCTATACCTGGGGTACATCTGGGTGATATTTGGGCTACATTTAGGCTCTTTTGTCTCTGGTGGCCATCTTGGGAGACTGTATGTCAGAATTTTTTAATGAAATTGAAGAGGGTTTGAGAAGTCACTCAAAATGTGCCCTAATTTTTCTTTCTGCAGCACTAATCATAATTCATATGGCAAAATATACCCCCTCATTTTGTTCCTTTTTAAATTAAATGTTTTAAGAGTTACCACTTTATTCCAATCAAGATGGCTTCAGGTGTGCCATACCTTTGTAATAAGTAGGACTGTTAGCGCTCTAGTTGTTCTTTAGAACACTCTGGGACATTCTGTCATTGGGCTATACTTGGACTACATCTGGGTGATGTTTGGGCTACATTTGGGCTCTTTTGTCTCTGGTGGCCATTTTGGGAGACTGCATGTCAGAATTTTTTAATGAAATAGAAGAGGATTTGAAAAGTCACTCAAAATGTGCCCTAATTTTTCTTTCTGCAGCACTAATAATACCTTCTATTGCATAATATACCCCCTCATTTTGTTCCTTTTTAAATTAAATGTTTTAAGAGTTACCACTTTATTCCCATCACGATGGCTCCAGGTGTGCTATACCTTTGTAATAGGTAGGACTGTTAGCGCTCTAGTTGTTCTTTAGAACACTCTGGGACATTCTGTCATTGGGCTACATCTGGGTGATATTTGGGCTACATTTGGGCTCTTTTGTCTCTGGTGGCCATTTTGGGAGACTGCATGTCAGAATGTTTTAATGAAATAGAAAAGGATTTGAGAAGTCACTCAAAATGTGCCCTAATTTTTCATTCTGCAGCACTAATCATACTTTCTATGGCAAAATATACCCCCTCATGTTGTTTCTTTTTAAATTAAATGTTTTAAGAGTTACCACTTTATTCCAATCAAGATGGCTTCAGGTGTGCCATACCTTTGTAATAAGTGGGACTGTTAGCGCTCTAGTTGTTCTTTAGAACACTCTGGGACATTCTGTCATTGGGCTATACTTGGGCTACATCTGGGTGATATTTGGGCTACATTTGGGCTCTTTTGTCTCTGGTGGCCATTTTGGGAGACTGCATGTCAGAATGTTTTAATGAAATAGAAAAGGATTTGAGAAGTCACTCAAAATGTGCCCTAATTTTTCATTCTGCAGCACTAATCATACTTTCTATGGCAAAATATGCCCCCTCATGTTGTTTCTTTTTAAATTAAATGTTTTAAGAGTTACCACTTTATTCCAATCAAGATGGCTTCAGGTGTGCCATACCTTTGTAATAAGTAGGACTGTTAGCGCTCTAGTTGTTCTTTAGAACACTCTAGGAGGCTGCAGTAGAACACAAAGGAATCAACTGACAGTCTCTGTCCTTGTTGGATGTACATGTTTTACTGAGAATGTCAGACTTCATTTTCACATGACTGAGAAAGATAATGTGAATTTACAGAAAATATGCTTTCAGTTTAGCTTATAGATCCCCTTCCAAACCACTGTGGGAAAATCATGAGATATTAGTTTTCTTTCAAACAATATTCATGATATCACAGCAGAAGGTTTTTTCACATGGTAAAATCACCTTAGAACCCACCACAATTCCTAAAACGAGTATGGTACCATCAACAAATGATTTATAATGTAACTAAAGTCCTAAAACCCTCTATTAACTACAATGCTTTTTAATGAGGTGCTATCATGTATATTGATCCCAAGATGGCTACCAACACTTCTTGGATGAAGTCCTGACAGCCAATCAGATCAGATGTGTGGTTAGGCTCCGCCCAGATATATATCTTTTTTTGAACCTAAATTACTCAAAATCCACTGGAGCACATATATTGAGACCTAGCAAAGGCACATCGGGCTAACAGTCCCTACAATTTTGCCAAGTTTCGTGCAAATCCATTCAGCCGTTCGAGCTAAAAGTGAGGCCAACCGCCCTATGGAAATTAACATGGGAAAAACACGTTTTGGTACCCCCCTTTTTTCTCGGCCCCCCCTTGATGAAACCCCCCCAAATTGTCAGGGGCTGCTCAGAAACAAAATGTTCCATTTTCCTGAAAATTTCAGCCAATTCCGTCCACAAACGCCAAAGTTATTAGACATAGAATTTTCAAAAATCCCATAGAGAAAAAATCCTAACTATATATACCTACTGGCGACCGCCAGTAGGTAATATACAAATATATATATATTATTGAATAAATACATGTATGTATAACGGTATGCATGTATTTTGCTTATCTATATGTACATATATATATATATCTAACGAAAAGTTTGCTTGCAAATGAGGGAGCCCACACAGGTGAGTGGTTCTTGCCTTCGTTTTATTGAAGAAACACAATTCGAACAGCTCGGTGCTTCAGCCCAAATTGAAGTCTTGCCTGCCTGACGCGTTTCACGTCATGGACACTTTTTCAAAGGCTCCAGGCTCAACCAGCATACTGACACGGGCTGAATTTCGGCATTACATAAAGTTTCAATAGTCCCCGCCCATGTGGGCGTAGCCACCCCTGTGGCCTGATGGATGCTGTAGTGCCCGTCTTCTCAGGCGAGTAATTCGCCACGCAGTTGTCTTTGCCAATGAATCCCAAGTGGGTTGCTGTAAACCACAGTCGCTGTTTAAATTGCCGTTTTGCTTCCCTCAATGGCCTCACCCTGTTCCAAAACTCCTCCGCCCGGTGGCAAAACAGTCGGACTGCACTGGCGTGCAGCAGGGCTCACCTCGCGACCCAAGCACGGCCGCCAAACATCTAACGAAAAGTTTGCTTGCAAATGAGGGAGCCCACACAGGTGAGTGGTTCTTGCCTTCGTTTTATTGAAGAAACACAATTCGAACAGCTCGGTGCTTCAGCCCAAATTGAAGTCTTGCCTGCCTGACGCGTTTCGTGTCATGGACACTTTTTCAAAGGCTCCAGGCTCAACCAGCATACTGACACGGGCTGAATTTCGGCATTACATAAAGTTTCAATAGTCCCCGCCCATGTGGGCGTAGCCACCCCTGTGGCCTGATGGATGCTGTAGTGCCCGTCTTCTCAGGTGAGTAATTCGCCCCGCAGTTGTCTTTGCCAAAGAATCCCAAGTGGGTTGCTGTAAACCACAGTCGCTGTTTAAATTGCCGTTTTGCTTCCCTCAATGGCCTCATCCTGTTCCAAAACTCCTCCGCCCGGTGGCAAAACAGTCGGACTGCACTGGCGTGCAGCAGGGCTCACCTCGCGACCCAAGCACGGCCGCCAAACATCTAACGAAAAGTTTGCTTGCAAATGAGGGAGCCCACACAGGTGAGTGGTTCTTGCCTTCGTTTTATTGAAGAAACACAATTCGAACAGCTCGGTGCTTCAGCCCAAATTGAAGTCTTGCCTGCCTGACGCGTTTCGTGTCATGGACACTTTTTCAAAGGCTCCAGGCTCAACCAGCATACTGACACGGGCTGAATTTTGGCATTACATAAAGTTTCAATAGTCCCCGCCCATGTGGGCGTAGCCACCCCTGTGGCCTGTTGGATGCTGTAGTGCCCGTCTTCTCAGGTCAGTAATTCGCCCCGCAGTTGTCTTTGCCAATGAATCCCAAGTGGGTTGCTGTAAACCACAGTCGCTGTTTAAATTGCCGTTTTGCTTCCCTCAATGGCCTCACCCTGTTCCAAAACTCCTCCGCCCGGTGGCAAAACAGTCAGACTGCACTGGCGTGCAGCAGGGCTCACCTCGCGACCCAAGCACGGCCGCCAAACATCTAACGAAAAGTTTGCTTGCAAATGAGGGAGCCCACACAGGTGAGTGGTTCTTGCCTTCGTTTTATTGAAGAAACACAATTCGAACAGCTCGGTGCTTCAGCCCAAATTGAAGTCTTGCCTGCCTGACGCGTTTCGTGTCATGGACACTTTTTCAAAGGCTCCAGGCTCAACCAGCATACTGACACAGGCTGAATTTCGGCATTACATAAAGTTTCAATAGTCCCCGCCCATGTGGGCGTACCCACCCCTGTGGCCTGATGGATGCTGTAGTGCCCGTCTTCTCAGGTGAGTAATTCGCCCCGCAGTTGTCTTTGCCAATGAATCCCAAGTGGGTTGCTGTAAACCACAGTCGCTGTTTAAATTGCCGTTTTGCTTCCCTCAATGGCCTCACCCTGTTCCAAAACTCCTCCGCCCGGCAATTTAAACAGCGACTGTGGTTTACAGCAACCCACTTGGGATTCATTGGCAAAGACAACTGCGGGGCGAATTACTCACCTGAGAAGACGGGCACTACAGCATCCATCAGGCCACAGGGGTGGCTACGCCCACATGGGCGGGGACTATTAAAACTTTATGTAATGCCGAAATTCAGCCCGTGTCAGTATGCTGGTTGAGCCTGGAGCCTTTGAAAAAGTGTCCATGACACGAAACGCGTCAGGCAGGCAAGACTTCAATTTGGGCTGAAGCACCGAGCTGTTCGAATTGTGTTTCTTCAATAAAACGAAGGCAAGAACCACTCACCTGTGTGGGCTCCCTCATTTGCAAGCGAACTTTTCGTTAGATGTTTGGCGGCCGTGCTTGGGTCGCGAGGTGAGCCCTGCTGCACGCCAGTGCAGTCCGACTGTTTTGCCACCGGGCGGAGGAGTTTTGGAACAGGGTGAGGCCATTGAGGGAAGCAAAACGGCAATTTAAACAGCGACTGTGGTTTACAGCAACCCACTTGGGATTCATTGGCAAAGACAACTGCGGGGCGAATTACTCACCTGAGAAGACGGGCACTACAGCATCCATCAGGCCACAGGGGTGGCTACGCCCACATGGGCGGGGACTATTGAAACTTTATGTAATGCCAAAATTCAGCCTGTGTCAGTGTGCTGGTTGAGCCTGGAGCCTTTGAAAAAGTGTCCATGACACGAAACGCGTCAGGCAGGCAAGACTTCAATTTGGGCTGAAGCACCGAGCTGTTCGAATTGTGTTTCTTCAATAAAACGAAGGCAAGAACCACTCACCTGTGTGGGCTCCCTCATTTGCAAGCAAACTTTTCGTTAGATATATATATATATATGTAGAAAAGAAGGTTGCCCCAGTAGGAAGCCACACACAGCGAGGTTACAGCACTCCACTCAGCAGGCGGCAGTGAGGTTAGCAGGGCGCACACATTCCAAGCGCCAAACGCATTTCAAGCTCCTGCGAGCCCTTGATCACTGGCAATATGGAGGCAAGAGACTGAACTGAGAACAGCTGATTTTATTATATCTTGAGTCCCGCCCCAGTGGGCGAGTGCAAATGGCATGCTGGTCCAAGTAGTCCCAATAATATTCACCACATCAGACTCCAAAATAAAGTTCTTAACCCAAGTGGACACTGTCTCTGCCCCACAGTCATTTTTTTTTTTTTAACATCATTTTTATTGCATCACCAATATAATTGTACAGACAAAATAATCAGCAATGAAAATACACCATGTACAAGATTATTATGATCTATTTCGTTCTTCTCTGGGAGGTCCACCCTCCTTCTGGTGCGGGCGGCCGTATCCATGAATGCTTCCCGTATCATCTTACAGTGTCTGACAGTATCCGTCGGCAAATATTGCTGGGTTGCTTTTGTGGTTTTCACCCCTCCCCCTCCCCCAATTTTGGTTCCCCAACAGCCCGCCAATTCCAGCTTCCTACCCACCCTCCCCCGTGGTCGCTCTGCGCCGAACATCAGTGTAAAAGTGTCTGGTGTGTGTTGTGGGAGGAATCGACTTTCGCTAAGGTGTGCTCTCCTGCATAGTGACAGGGCCTGCCCCATCCAGCTCACTCCCGCCCTCCAGCTCCTCAGCGTCCATATCCCGGAGCGCCTGCACCATCACTTCCCATGCAGTAGCCCTCTCCAGAGCCTTCTCATCGTTCATCCTCCAGGCCATCTGGTACCTCAGGGTACTTTCACATGCAGCCCACCTCAGGCATTCCCCATACCATCTTTTATATGTGGGCCCCACTCTCGACTTCCAGTTCCTCGTAATCTCTCGCTTGGCCAGAATAAGTCCCAAGTCTATAAATTTGCTAGTGTTCTTATTCCTAGGCGTGTGTGGGAACCAATGGAGGATACTAACCGCCTTAGTGTACTGGATATCCCTGTCTGTCGCGCTGTTAAGGGCCCGCCCAACTTCTTGCCAGTATTCTCCTAGAGAAGGACAGTCCCACAGCATGTGACCCAGGTCCGCCCCTACAGTATTACATCTGGGGCAAGCAGCGCTGTCTACCCCAAAATACTGTCGTATCTTCCCAGGTGTAAGGTATGCCCTGTGAATCACATAAAAGTGGATTAATTGAAACCTGGCGTTTCTCGAGCTCTTCCGTGCTCGCCTTAGCAACTGGCCCCAGGTCGTGTCAGGTATCTCCACTTGAAGGTCCAGCTCCCACTTGGTCTTCAGGGCCGTCAATGGCTGCAAGGCCTCCCGCTGCATTCTAGAGTACAAGCAAGTGACCGCCTTAAAGGTCCCCGCTGCCATCATCGCGTATTGACAGGCCATAGAGGTGCCCGGCTCCTGCAACCCTTCCCCCCAGTGGGCCTGCATAGCGCCTGTGACCGCTGCATGTAACAAATAATCGCCCCTCGGCAAGCCGAAACGCTCCTGCAAATCTTGGAACGGCAGCAACACCCCATCCTCATAAAGATCACCCAACATTTGTATCCCCGCCTCCTCCCAACCTAGCAAGCGAGACCAGTCCCCTCCATGTGGGAGGGCCGTGACCATCCCTAACGGGATTTCAGGGGCATACATAAGGCGGACTCCCGCCCGTTTACGGGCCCGGTTCCAGCAAAGCCGGAACGTCTGCTCCTCGACCGTCAGGTCTCCTACCCGGAGCTTCTGGTGTAGCGCGATGTATGCCAAAACATGCCGCGGGGTGCCTTCTCCTCTGGCGTCCTCAGGGCCTCTATACACTCTCGCCACCTCCTGGGTAAAAATCTGCAACTGCGCAGCCAGGTAGTACCCTTCAAAATCCGGCACCGCCATTCCTCCTTCGTCCTTGGGGCGCAGCAGGGTGTCGAGCGATATGCGCCTCCTTCCTGTGCCCCATAAGAGCGCTACGACCAAGGACCTCAGGCGTTTAAAGATAGAGCTCGGGATCCACACCGGGAGTGTCCTAAAATAATACAAAAGCCTGGGTAGGGCCACCATTTTGAGCAGGGAAATCCTACCAGCCAGGGATAATGGCAGGGTCGACCAAAAGTCCATGGACCCCCGCAGGGCGTTAATACAACGGGTGATGTTACCTTCCAACAAATCAGCTGGGGTATGATAAACATAGACCCCCAGATAATGCAGACATCGCGGCTCCCATCTAAGTTCTTGCGCGGTGAGTGGGCACGGTTCTCCTGATCTCAGTGGGAACAGGCAGGATTTAGGCCAGTTAACCCTCAGGCCCGACAACCGGCCGAACCGCCCTAGTAGCCGCCGCGCTCCTTCGAGCTCAGGGCCCGCATTGGCTAGAAACATCAGCAGGTCATCTGCGTACAAAGAAATGAAATGCGGCCTGCCCCTAAATGATAATCCAGCATAGTGGCGGCCTAGCCTGGCCTCCGCGGCGAAGGGTTCCATCGCCAAGGCGAACAAGAGTGGAGATAGGGAACATCCCTGCCTGGTGCCACGCCTGACCGGGTATTGCTTCGAGATCAGAGTACCCACTCGAACTCTTGCTACCGCGTCAGTGTACAGGACCTTGGTCCAGTTTATGTATCCGTCCCCCAGTCCGAAGCGTCGCATCACCTCATACAGGTATCCCCACTCGAGGCTGTCAAAGGCCTTCTCGATGTCTATGGAAAGGACAAATGGGGAATCGGCAATCGGCCAGTCCGCCCCCATCAGTCTCGTCAGTCTACGAATATTATGGGTAGTGTTGCGTGTCGGAATAAAACCACACTGGTCCTTATGAACAAGGCTCGTCATATGCACCAGCAGTCTGTTAGCAAGGATTTTACTAAGGATCTTGTAGTCCGTCGTCAACATGGACAGCGGACGGTACGAGGACAAAGCCGCACCCTCTCTGCCCGGTTTTAAGAGCGGGATCATGAGGGCCTCACTCATAGAGCTCGGGAGCCGGCCCTTCGTTTGCGCTTCATTGTATACCTCGCGCAGCCGAGGGGCAAGGCGCTCTATGTATTTGCTATAGAATTCGATCGGGAGCCCGTCAAGTCCCGGGGTCTTGTTTCTGGCCATTTGCTTTACTGCACACCCTATCTCTCCGAGTGTGATGGGCCGACCCAACTCTTCTGCCTCTGAGTCCTCCACCTTTGGCAGTTGCAAGCCGTCTAAGAACTCTCCTAGCTCATCTGCCCCTCCTGTTTCACCACTCTCATAGAGCCCCTCGTAATAAGTACGAAACTTATTCAGGATCCCGGGTTGAGTATGGCAGGGCTCCTCCCCTATCTCCTGAATCAGCATGATCGGCATGCCCCTCCTGACTGGGTTAGCGAGCCATGCCAGCATAGACCCCGCCTTGTCACCCTCCGCATGCGCCCTCGTCAAGTACGCCTTATGGTCAAAGCTGCGCAGCCGTTCCAACTCTACAGCCAGCCCCTCCCGCGCCCCACTAAGCCCCTCCTGCAATTCTGGGTGATTCGGGCGACTCTTCTCCAGTTCCCTCAGCCGTGTTTCAGCCTTATCCAAATCGTCTATCAAAGTCTTGCGAGCCCCAGCCGTGTGTCCAATACAATGCCCCCGCACCACCACCTTAAACGCATCCCATTCTACCGCCCTCGTGGAGGCCGAACCACTGTTCTCCTCAAAGTAACTCTCAATGCGGTCTCCCAGAGCCTCCCTGAACAACAGATCATCCAGGGTGTCAGGTTGCAGGCGCCATGTTGGCACGCAGTTAGTCGTTACCATCCAGTTCAGAGAGATCAACAAGGGGTTGTGGTCCGATATCGTCCTGGCCAAGTATTCCGCCCCACCCACCGCAGGGAGCACGCATGGCGAACAAAGAAACGCGTCTAGCCTTACATGCAAATCATGCAGGTGTGAGTGAAAAGAGTAGTCCCTAGTAGTGGGGTGCAACGCCCTCCATGCATCTGTAAGGGCCCAGCTCTCCTGCCACTCCAACCTACGCTTGGCGACTCTATGCACTGGGGACGCGCGCAGTGGGGGATGGGATCTATCCAATAACACATCCGCGACCGAGTTGAAATCTCCCCCCAAGAGAACAGGCCCTGCCAAATAACCCGCCAGTTTGCCCGAGATCGTAGACAAGAATGCGGGCAAATCTACATTAGGGGCGTATACATTACAGAAAGATATCACTCTGCCTCTCAGCCTCCCTTCCACCGCCACATACCTGCCTTCCGGGTCCACCAATGTTTTTGTCACCTGGAAGGGAACCCCGGCCTGTACCCAGATCAATGTCCCCCTTGCAAAGGCTGAGAATGTCGTGTAAAACAGCTGCCCCCTCCAGCGTCTCTGCAGAGCTGCCCCTTCTTGCTTATTGAGATGTGTCTCTTGCAGAAACGCTACATGAACCCCTCTACGCTTGAGGTACGCCTGAACTTTATGCCTTCGTGTCATGGATTGCATGCCCCTCACATTCCAGGACACACATTTCAATGCCCCATTACTAGCCATCCCCTCCTACACAACCTGACCATACAACAAAGAACAATGTCCTCACGTGTCCCGCGACCACGGGCCAACCCACCCACCCTCTCCAAACAGGAAGCCAAACCCCTCCAACAACAACTACCCCCCGAGCAACCCCAACCGCTCGCAACGCCCACCCCCCCAGGACAGGTCCCCCCTCAACTGGTAGTACCCCCATCCAAACCAACACTCCCAACCACCTCTCAAAGAAAGGCAGTAATGGCCGCAGTCTCCACTGCGGTGACCTTAGGGGCCAGTAAGGCGCGGCTCGGTGCGATAGATCCTCAAAGCAAATCAACCCCGCGCACTCCACCCCACAATCCCCACATCAACACGCCCCAAAACCTCAAATAACAGCATTCCACTGCCATGGGCCCAGTGCCCCGGTGTCCAACCAGCGAGTCCACGCCACTAGTTCAGTTCAACACGCCTCAAGTATCTCTTCCGAAGTCTGTGGCATCACAATAGGGCCCCGGGCTCCACCAAATTCCGATTGTCCCGTCTCCGAGCCCGTGCCCGGGTCCTCTGTCTCCGTGCCTTTCCCGGACTGACTTCTGGTGGTCCGGGATAAGTCCACCACCGCCTGTAGGGCCGCCTGCCTCTCCGCCTCCGTCTGCGACACCGAAGGTCTGCCGGTCCTCCTGCGGTTCTTCCTGATCCGTTGGGATTTCCTGACCGGTTGGGCCACCTTAGCCTCCTCCTCCCTGGCCTTAGCACCATCCGTTCCCGCTTTATATGTGTCCCACCAGGTCCAAGCGTCCGCAGAGGACGTGAAGAAGAGCGATTGTTCATCCACCACCACTCTCAGCTTGGCGGGGAACAACAGAGAGTATTTGATGCCTTCATCGCGGAGCTCCCGCTTGAGGGACAGATAGTTCGCCCTAAGCCGCTGCGTCTCATAAGTATAGTCCGGGAACATAGTGACCCTGCTGTTGTCCACTTGAAAGGGTCCTGTCTCCCTCGCCCTTTGCAAAAGCCAGTCTCTGTCTCGGTAATGGAGCAATTTGAACACCACTGGGCGAGGTGGGAGGCCCGAGGCCGGCGGGCGCGCCGGAACTCTATGCGCCCGTTCCAGGGAGAAGAAGGGGGACAGCCCCTCCGGTGCCACCTCCGTCCGTAACCAGTTATCAAGGTAGCCCACCATATCATCGCCTTCAATTTTTTCCGGCAGGCCCACAAGGCGTATGTTGTTGCGCCTGTTCCGGTTTTCCGCATCTTCGGCCCTCCGTTCCAGCACCTTCAAGCGGTCCATCACCTCTGTCATCTGCGCCTTCACCGCTGCGTGGCCCGGGGCTAATTCCTTAATTGTGATCTCCACGGATTTCACTCTGTCCTTAAGTTTATCATGGTCGGCCTTCAGGAGGCCCAGGCCCGTTGCCACCTGAGCTATATCTTGGTGCAGAGCGTCCTTGGTGGTGGCAATGGCCTCCAGGATACGGTCCTGCATCCGCTGTAACGCCGACTGGTCTCGATCTGCTCCCTCCGCAGCCTCCGTATCAGTCGCGCCATCTCCCTTCCCTTTCGTCTTCCCCATCTGCGCCGGCCCGGGTGGGTCCGTCCTCGCTCTGCCACCGTACTTCGCCGGGCTTTGCCCTCAGGAAGATTCCCCGCGGCCACAGCGGAGAAGCCTGCTCCTTTCGTGCCCAGGGCGCCGCTCAGGTCCCCGGATCCAAGGCCGTCTCTAGGGATCAGAGTCTGCAATAGGCCGTTAGCCCGGATGGCGCCAGTCATGCCCAGAGGCCCGGGGCTTTCGTCACTGGGTCACAGCCACGCTATTGTCGCCACCACCATGGGGCGGCACCCAACCATCGCCCGAGGCGCGCCCAGGGTCCACTCCAACATCCAGGGATGGGTGCTATGCAGCCACTAACACCTCCGCACTGTAGAGGCAGCAGCTCTTAGTGTGGCTCCGGGCCGGCGACTCCGTCGTCTCTGTGTCTCATGCCACCGCCGCCATTTTAGGTCGAAGACTTCGTGCCTGAGTTCGACTATCAAAGCCGAAAAACTGGCTTGGAGTGGCTCGGCGTCGTCCTCCGTGGGCACCGGACCCTCCGTGGTGCCTTCCCTTGTCGGATGATATTAATTACGTCGAGGTCCGATCAGATTTTCAGGATATTTTCCGGGATCGGGCGCGGAGCTCCGAGCTCACGCTGCCTACCTCCTCAGCATCCAAGCCACGCCCCTCCCTCTGCCCCACAGTCATGATGAAAATCAAATTACAGTGGAAAGAATGCAAACTGTTCGCCGCTGCCAAAATCTCTGTGAGCGAGGCCCCCGCTGTCCCAGCATGTGCTCGGGTTTCCCAGCACTCAGGATCTGCTCACGAGAGTCGGGGCTTCTCGCGGCCTAACCAGCCACTAATATGTAGAAAAGAAGGTTGCCCCAGTAAGAAGCCACACACAGCGAGGTTACAGCACTCCACTCAGCAGGCGGCAGTGAGCTTAGCAAGGTGCACACATTCCAAGCGCCAAGCGCGTTTCAAGCTCCTGAGAGCCCTTGATCACTGGCAATATGGAGGCAAGAGACTGAACTGAGAACAGCTGATTTTATTTTATCTTGAGTCCCGCCCCAGTGGGCGTCTGCAAATGGCATGCTGGTCCAAGTAGTCCCAATGATATTCACCACATCAGACTCCAAAATAAAGTTCCTAACACAAGTGGATACTGTCTCTGCCCCACAGTCATGATAAAAATCCATTTACGGTGGAATGAATGCAAACTGTTCGCCGCTGCCAATATCTCTGCGAGCGTGGCCCCCGCTGTCCCAGCGTGTGCTCAGGTTTCCCAGCACACAGGATCTGCTCACGAGCGTCGGGGCTTCTCGCGGCCGGACCAGCCGCTAATATGTAGAAAAGAAGGTTGCCCCAGTAAGAAGCCACACACAGCAAGGTTACAGCACTCCACTCAGCAGGCGGCAGTGAGGTTAGCAGGACGCACACATACCAAGCGCCAAACGCGTTTCAAGCTCCTGTGAGCCCTTGATCAATGGAAATATGAAGGAAAGAGACTGAACTGAGAACAGCTGATTTTATTATATCTTGAATCCCGTAATAGGGGGGGTGTGCAAATGGCATGCTGGTCCAAGTAGTCCCAATGATATTCACCACATCAGACTCCAAAATAAAGTTCTTAACCCAAGTGGATATTTTCTCTGCCCCACAGTCATGATAAAAATCCATTTATGGTGGAAGGAATGCAAACTGTTCGCCACTGCCAATATCACTGCAAGCGAGGCCCCCGCTGTCCCAGCGTGTGCTCGGGTTTTCCAGCACACAGGATCCGCTCACGAGCGTCGGGGCTTCTCGCGGCCGGGCCAGCCGCTAATATGTAGAAAAGAAGGTTGCCCCAGTAAGAAGCCACACACAGCGAGGTTACAGCACTCCACTCAGCAGGCGGCAGTGAGGTTAGCAGGGCGCACACATTCCAAGCGCCAAACGCGTTTCAAGCTCCTGCATGCCCTTGATCACTGGCAAAATGAAGGCAAGAGACTGAACTGAGAACAGCTGATTTTATTTTATCTTCAGTCCCGCCCCAGTGGGTGTGTGCAAATGGCATGCTGGTCCAAGTAGTCCCAATGATATTTACCACATCAGACTCCAAAATAAAGTTCTTAACCCAAGTGGATACCGTCTCTGACCCACAGTCATGATAAAAATCCATTTATGGTGGAAGGAATGCAAACTGTTCGCCGCTGCTAATATCCCCGTGAGCAAGGCCCCTGCTGTCCCAGCGTGTGCTCAGGTGTCCCAGCACACAGGATCCGCTCACAAGCGTCGGGGCTTCTCGTGGTAGGACCAGCTGCTAATATGTAGAAAAGCAGATTGCCCCAGTAAGAAGCCACACACAGCAGCAAGGTTACAGCACTCCACTCAGTAGGCAGCAGTGAGGTTAGCAGGGAACACACATACCAAGCGCCAAGCGCATTTCAAGCTCCTGCGAGCCCTTGATCACTGGCAATATAGAGGCAAGAGACTGAACTGAGAACAGCTGATTTATTTATATCTTGATTCTTGCCCCAGTGGGCGTGTGCAAATGGCATGCTGGTCCAAGTAGTCCCAATGATATTAACCACATCAGACTCCAAAATAAAGTTCTTAACCCAAGTGGATACTGTCTCAGCCCCACAGTCATGATAAAAATCCATTTACGGTGGAATGAATGCAAACTGTTCGCCGCTGCCAATATCTCTGTGAGCGAGGCCCCCGCTGTCCCAGCGTGTGCTCGGGTTTCCCAGCACACAGGATCTGCTCACGAGCGCCGGGGCTTTTCGCGGCCGGACTAGCCGCTAATATGTAGAAAAGAAGGTTGCCCCAGTAAGAAGCCATACACAGCGAGGTTAAAGCACTCCACTCAGCAGGCGGCAGTGAGGTTAGCAGGGCGCACACATTCCAAGTGCCAAACGCGTTTCAAGCTCCTGCGAGCCGTTGATCACTGGCAATATGGAGGTTAGGTATTGAAAGATGCTTAAATAAAAAGAATAGGGACCAATGTACATAAGCAGTCTATCCCTCTGTATACACAATCAACACAATTATGGAATAATATTGTTCTAGTTTAAAATAAAAGTCACCATACTAACCCTGTTAACATTGGTTGATAATTACAACAATTGTTATTTTCCCATATAATCTACGTTTTCTTGAAAGTCTAAGATCGGTTTCTGTCTGTGTAGATTAAGTTTTCTTTTTTACACGGTCCCTAGACCTTTCAAATGAATCGTATCTAAAAAGACTGACTTTACAGACAGTCCCTAGATAATCCCGGATACTTTTTACATCACCTTTTTAAATTTTATAAAAAAAGAGTGTCCACTCGTAGTGACGAAAGCCTACATGGCCATTTTATTAGCCGCAATAATCAGGTGATATTCGAAGACAAATGCAAATGGATATCACAGCACACGTGTCAAAAATAGGGTGGGATTTATACAGCTGTTGCATCCCCGGTGATTACCAACACAGACGTATAACGAGATACCGGACTCGAAGAGTAACATCCTTAACAATAGGTAAGCTAATACAAAACAAGAAGTTAGAACCTAGACATTGTGTAACGTTTTATCATAGTTAAGCGAGTTTTGTTTATTTCTATCTTGCAGAAAAAAAAGTAATTACTCCCATCTGCACATTTTTATCTGGATACGTATATTACCTCCGAACACGCCGAACGGCAAAGGTTTAGGGCGGAATAGAACACTATTGGCTTATATCAGGTAACAATTTCTGTCGTCTTTGGAATCAAGTATGAATATCTACCCAATAGGTGTCCCTCGTAGAAACAGTAAATATCAGGCAGACCTGTTTTTGCCAACAGTTTGTATCATTTCTTCCTCTGCAGATGCAGGTTCTACTTTCCGCCATTGTTTTCTTTTAAACTTTCACATAAAACAAAGGGACTCCTTGGCCAATGAAGATAACACCTCAAAATTAGGCATAACTAAGAGGGTTACCTACGGTGGCTTTGCAGGTATATTCACTCTCCTGCTACCTGTTTAGGGGTAGCCTTCTGTTTTGCTTTATTTAAATCGTAACTTATAGAAATGTCTGGTGGCGCATTTTGTCTCTACATTGCCAGGTCTGGTGTGTTTCTTTATTTAGAAGACGTTCTTATCTTTGCGCCATCTTTGCAATTCAAGAACAACTCTAGCCCCAAGTTTTTACATCTCATTTGAATAGAGTCAGACGAGGAGGATGATCTCAAAACTCTAACAAAAGGTAATTACTATAAACTTAGATATAATCTATTAGAATATAGGAAAAAAATAAACAGTGTGACTTATAAGCTATATCAATCTGCAGGTTAATTGCGAAAGGTATTAAGTACTCTTCTATCAAGATTGTTTTGAAAATTATATCAGGAACAGAGTGTTCTTATTAAAGAATCAAACACCATTATTCCGAATAAAAGGTAAAGACAATATGGCATCTGCAATACCTCTGTAACCTTTATTTAAAAGCTACGAGAAAAAAGAATACGACATAGAACTGAAATATTTCGTTCCCCTGCTAACCAAATAACAAGTCATCCGATTCAACCATTTCTGTGTTGGCTTTGAATGCAGTTTCTAAATGTTTTTAAAATATCATTTGAAAATAAGCGGTTTGAAAATACAAAGTCTACCTGACTCAAATTTTATATACTTATAAAAAAGTACTATCTTAATATAAAGTTGTTAAGACGAATGTCAATAAATAGGTAAATAATCTTTCTCTACCTGGTTTAATTTACCATACAGCGACTATATTGGAGCATTTCTGAGTATCTTGGTAGTTATCTGCCCACTATTATGGACTCAGATCTGTTTCTTGAGTGTAGTTCAACTTAAATAGGTCAGACTATCATTATAGCTTTGTACATAGATATACTTATTTAAGTAGAATACGAATGGAAAGTATTTACTGTTTTATCCAAAAAAATGTAAATAAAATTTGCTGTGTTTATTAATTTAATACAAAATTGTTAATATTGGTATTTTTTGTATAATTTTGTTTAAATAGATTTTAAATACATGGCTTCCTGAAGAAGGCGTCTCCTCTACGCCGAAACGCGCGTCGAAAAGAATACATTTCTGCCACAATTTGATTTTATGATTCACAGTATTATAATGTTTATTATTTGAATGTCTTTCTGATAAATATATTTAGTCAATGTATGTTTTGTTTTTAATCCTTAGGTGAGGATTTTTTTATTAACTTTTTATAAAAATAAAACAATTCACTCTGATTTTTCACTTTTCATTTTTTATTGGTTGTCATTAGATTTAGATAATGTACATAAATGCTGTCTGACTAAAAGTCTAGTTGTTTGTACACTATTATATATTGAAGATTGCCTAGAAGTGATAAAACATTGATGACATTTTCCCTGTCCTAGGAATCAACCTATGAGTGGTTCAGGGGGTCCTTTCTAATTCCACAATATGGAGACAAGAGACTGAACTGAGAACAGCTGATTTTATTATATCTTGAGTCCCGCCCCAGTGGGCGAGTGCAAATAGCATGCTGGTCCAAGTAGTCCCAATGATATTCACCACATCAGACTACAAAATAAAGTTCCTAACCCAAGTGGATACTGTCTCTGCCCAACAGTCATGATAAAAATCCATTTAAGGTGGAATGAATGCAAACTGTTCGCCACTGCCAATATCTGTGCGAGCGAGGCCCCCGCTGTCCCAGCGTGTGCTCATGTTTCCCAGCACAAGGGATCCGCTCACGAGCGTCAGGGCTTCTCGCGGCCGGACCAGCCACTAATATGTAAAAAAGAAGGTTGTCCCAGTAAGAAGCCATACACAGCGAGGTTACAGCACTCCACTCAGCAGCCGGCAGTGAGGTTAGCAGGGCGCACACATTCCAAGCGCCAAACGCGTTTCAAGCTCCTGCGAGCCCTTGATCACTGGCAAAATGGAGGGTAGACACTGAACTGAGAACAGCTGATTTTATTATATCTTGAGTCCCGCCCCAGTGGGCGTGTGCAAATGGCATGCTGGCCCAAGTAGTCCCAATGATATTAACCACATCAGACTCCAAAATAAAGTTCTTAACCCAAGTGGATACTGTCTCTGCCCCACAGCATGATAAAAATCAATTTACGGTGGAATGAATGCAAACTGTTCGCCGCTGCCAATATCTCTGCGAGCGAGGCCCCCGCTGTCCCAGCGTGTGCTCAGGTTTCCCAGCACACAGGTTCCGCTCACGAGCGTCGGGGCATCTCACGGCCTGACCAGCCGCTAATATGTAGAAAAGAAGGTTGCCCCAGTAAGAAGCCACACACAGCGAGGTAACAGCACTCCACTCAGCAGGCGGCAGTGAGGTTAGCAGGACGCACACATTCCAAGCGCCAAACGCGTTTCAAGCTCCTGCGAGCCCTTGATCACTGGCAATATGGAGGCAAGAGACTGAACTGAGAACAGCTGATTTTATTATATCTTGAGTCCTGCCCCAGTGGGCGAGCGCAAATGGCATGCTGGTCCAAGTAGTCCCAATGATATTCACCACATCAGACGCCAAAATAAAGTTCTTAACCTAGGTGGATACTGTCTCTGCCCCACAGTCATGACGAAAATCCATTTATGGAGGAAGTAATGCAAACTGTTCGCAGCTGCCAATATCTCTGCGAGCGAGGCCCCCGGCGTCCCAGCGTGTGATCAGGTTTCCCAGTACACAGGATCCGCTCACGAGCATCAGGGCTTCTCGCGGCCGGACCAGCCGCTAATATGTAGAAAAGCAGGTTGCCCCAGTAAGAAGCCACACACAGCAAGGTTACAGCACTCCACTCAGGAGGCAGCAGTGAGGTTAGCAGGGAGCACACATACCAAGCGCCAAGCGCGTTTCAAGCTCCTGCGAGCCCTGGATCACTGGCAATATGGAGGCAAGAGACTGAACTAAGAACAGCTGATTTTATTATATCTTGAGTCCTGCACAAGTGAGCTAGTGCAAATGGCATGCTGGTCCAAGTGGTCTCAATGATATTCACCACATCAGACTACAAAATAAAGTTCCTAACCCAAGTGGATACTGTCTCTGCCCCACAGTCATGATAAAAATCCATTTAAGGTGGAATGAATGCAAACTGTTCGCCGCTGCCAATATCTCTGCGAGCGAGGCCCCCGCTGTCCCAGCGTGTGCTCAGGTTCCCCAGCACACAGGATCCGCTCACGAGCGTCGGGGCTTCTCGTGGCCGGACCAGCCACTAATATGTAGGAAAGAAGGTTGCCCCAGTAAGAAGCCACACACAGCAAAGTTACTGCACTCCAATCAGCAGGCGGCAGTGAAGTTAGCAGGGCGCACACATACCAAGCGCCAAACGCGTTTCAAGCTCCTGCGAGCCCTTGATCACTGGCAATATGGAGGCAAGAGACTGAACTGAGAACAGCTGATTTTTTATATCTTGAGTCCCGCCCCAGTGGGCTTTTGCAAATGGCATGCTGGTCCAAGTAGTCCCAATGATATTCACCACATCAGACTCCAAAATAAAGTTCTTAACCCAAGTGGATACTGTCTCTGCCCCACAGTCATGATAAAAATCAATTTACGGTGGAATGAATGCAAACTGTTCGCCGCTGCTAATATCTGTGTGAACGAGACCCCCGCTGTCCCAGCGTGTGCTCGGGTTTCCCAGCACACAGGATGCGCTCACGAGCGTTGGGGGTCTCGCAGCCGGACCAGCCACTAATATGTAGAAAAGAAGGTTGCCCCAGTAAAAAGCCATACACAGCGAAGTTACAGCACTCCACTCAGCAGGCGGCAGTAAGGTTAGCAGGGCGCACACATTCCAAGCACCAAACGCGTTTCAAGCTCCTGCGAGCCCTTGATCACTGGCAATATGGAGGCAAGAGACTGAACTGAGAACAGCTGATTTTATTATATCTTGAGTCCCGCCCCAGTGGGCGTTTGCAAATGGCATGCTGGTCCAAGTAGTCCCAATGATATTCACCACATCAGACTCCAAAATAAAGTTCTTAACCCAAGTGGATACTGTCTCTGCCCCACAGTCATGACAAAAATCCATTTATGGAGGAAGTAATGCAAACTGTTGGCCACTGCCAATATCTCTGCGAGCGAGGCCCCCGCTGTCCCAGCGTGTGCTCAGGTTCCCCAGCACACAGGATCCGCTCACGAGCATCGGGGCTTCTCGCGGCCGGACCAGCCACTAATATGTAGAAAAGAAGGTTGCCCCAGTAAGAAGCCATACACAGCGAGGTTACAGCACTCCACTCAGCAGGCGGCAGTAAGGTTAGCAGGGCGCACACATACCAAGCGCCAAACGCGTTTCAAGCTCCTGCGAGCCCTTGATCACTGGCAATATGGAGGGTAGAAACTGAACTGAGAACATCTGATTTTAATATATCTTGAGTCCCGCCCCAGTGGGCATGTGCAAATCGCATGCTGGTCCAAGTAGTCCCAATGATATTCACCACATCGGACTCAAAATAAAGTTCCTAACCCAAGTGGATACTGTCTCTGCCCCACAGTCATGACGAAAATCCATTTATGGTGGAAGTAATGCAAACTGTTCGCAGCTGCCAATATCTCTGCGAGCGAGGCCCCCGCTGTGCCAGCGTGTGCTTGGGTTTCCCAGAACACAGGATCAGCTCACGAGCGTCGGGGCTTCTCGTGGCTGGACCAGCCTCTAATATGTAGAAAAGATGGTTGCCCCAGTAAGAAGCCACACACAGCGAGGTTACAGCACTCCACTCATGAGGCAGCAGTGAGGTTAGCAGGGAGCACACATTCCAAGCGCCAAGCGTGTTTCAAGCTCCTGCGAGCCCTTGATCACTGGCAATATGGAGGCAAGAGACTGAACTGAGAACAGCTGATTTTATTATATCTTGAGTCCCGCGCCAGTGGCCGTGTGCAAATGGCATGCTGGTCCAAGTAGTCCCAATGATATTAACCACATCAGACTCCAAAATAAAGTTCCTAACCCAAGTGGATACTGTCTCTGCCCCACAGCATGATAAAAATCAATTTACGGTGGAATGAATGCAAACTGTTCGCCGCTGCCAACATCTCTGCGAGCGAGGCTCCCGCTGTCCCAGCGTGTGCTCGGGTTTCCCAGCACACAAGATCCGCTCAAGAGCGTTGGGGCTTCTCGGGGCCGGATCAGCCACTAATATGTAGAAAAGAAGGTTGCCCCAGTAAGAAGCCACACACTGCAAGGTTACAGCACTCCACTCAGCAGGCGGCAGTGAGGTTAGCAGGGCGCACACATACCAAGCACCAAACACGTTTCAAGCTGCTGCGAGCTCTTGATCACTGGCAATATGGAGGAAAAAGACTGAACTGAAAACAGCTGATTTTATTATATCTTGAGTCCCGCTCTAGTTGGCGTGTGCAAATGGCATGCTGGTCCAAGTAGTCCCAATGATATTAACCACATCAGACTCCAAAATAAAGTTCTTAACCCAAGTGGATACTGTCTCTGCCCCACAGTCATGATAAAAATCCATTTACGGAGGAATGAATGCAAACTGTTCACCGCTGCCAATATCTCTGTGAGCGAGGCCCCCGCTGTCTCAGCGTGTGCTCGGGTTTCCCAGCACACAGGATCTGCTCACAAGCGTTGGGGCTTCTAGCGGCCGGACCAGCCGCTAATATGTAGAAAAGAAGGTTGCCCCAGTAAGAAGCCACACACAGCAAGGTTACAGCACTCCACTCAACAGGCGGCAGTGAGGTTAGCAGGGCGCACACATTCCAAGCGCCAAACGCGTTTCAAGCTCCTGCGTGCCCTTGATCACTGGAAATATGGAGGCAAGAGACTGAACTGAGAACAGCTGATTTTATTATATCTTGAGTCCCGCCCCAGTGGGTGTGTGCAAATCGCATGCTGGTCCAAGTAGTCCCAATGATATTCACCACATCAGACTCCAAAATAAAGTTCTTAACCCAAGTGGATACTGTCTCTGCCCCACAGTCATGACGAAAATCCATTTATGGTGGAAGTAATGCAAACTGTTCGCAGCTGCCAATATCTCTGCGAGCGAGGCCCCCGCTGTCCCAGCGTGTGCTCGGGTTTCCTAGCACACAGGATCCGCTCATGAGCGTCGGGGCTTCTTGCGGCCGGACAAGCCGCTTATATGTAGAAAAGCAGGTTGCCCCAGTAAGAAGCCACATACAACGAGGTTACAGCACTCCACTCAGGAGGCAGCAGTGAGGTTAGCAGGTCGCACACATTCCAAGCACCAAATACGTTTCAAGCTCCTGCGAGCCCTTGATCACTGGCAATATGGAGGCAAGACACTGAACTGAGAACATCTGATTTTATTATATCTGGAGTCCCGCCCCAGTGGGCGTGTGCAAATGGCATGCTGGTCCAAGTAGTCCCAATGATAGTAGCCACATCAGACTCCAAAATAAAGTTCTTAAATCAAGTGGATACTGTCTCTGCCCCACTGCATGATAAAAGTCCATTTACGTTGGAATGAATGCAAACTGTTCGCCGCTGCCAATATCTCTGCGAGCGAGGCCCCCGCTGTCCCAGCGTGTGCTCAGGTTTCCCAGCACACAGGATCCGCTCACGAGCGTTGGGGCTTCTCGCGGCCGGACCAGCCACTAATATGTAGAAAAGAAGGTTGCCCCAGTAAGAAGCCACACACAGCAAGGTTACAGCACTCCACTCAGCAGGCGGCAGTGAAGTTAGCAGGGCGCACACATACCAAGCGCCAAACGCATTTCAAGCTCCTGCGAGCCCTTGATTACTGGCAACATAGAGGAAAGAGACTGAACTGAGAAAAGCTGATTTTATTATATCTTGAGTCCCGCCCCAGTGGGCATGTGCAAATGGCATGCTGGTCCAAGTAGTCCCAATGATATTCACCACAACAGACTCCAAAATAAAGTTCATAACCCGAGTGAATACTGTCCCTGCCCCACAGTCATGATGAAAATCCATTTACGGTGGAATGAATGCAAACTGTTCGCCCTGCCAATATCTCTGTGAACGAGGCCCCCGCTGTCCCAGAGTGTGCTCGGGTTTCCCAGCACACAGGTTCCGCTCACGAGCGTCGGGGGTCTCGCAGCCAGACCAGCCGCTAATATGTAGAAAAGATGGTTGCCCCAGTAAGAAGACATACACAGCGAGGTTACAGCACTCCACTCAGCAGGCGGCAGTGAGGTTAGCAGGGCGCACACATTCCAAGCACCAAACACGTTTCAAGCTCCTGCGAGCCGTTGATCACTGGCAATATGGAGGCAAGAGACTGAACTGAGAACAGCTGATTTTATTATATCTTGAGTCCTGCCCCAGTGGGCGAGTGCAAATGGTATGCTGGTCCAAGTAGTCTCAATGATATTCACCACATCAGACTCCAAAATAAAGTTCTTAACCTAGGTGGATACTGTCTCTGCCCCACAGTCATGACGAAAATCCATTTATGGAGGAAGTAATGCAAACTGTTCGCAGCTGCCAATATCTCTGCGAGCGAGGCCCCCAGCGTCCCAGCGTGTGCTCAGGTTTCCCAGTACACAGGATCCGCTCACGAGCATCGGGGCTTCTCGCGGCCGGACCAGCCGCTAATATGTAGAAAAGCAGGTTGCCCCAGTAAGAAGCCACACACAGCAAGGTTACAGCACTCCACTCAGGAGGCAGCAGTGAGGTTAGCAGGGAGCACACATACCAAGCGCCAAGCGCGTTTCAAGCTCCTGCGAGCCCTGGATCACTGGCAATATGGAGGCAAGAGACTGAAGTAAGAACAGTTGATTTTATTCTATCTTGAGTCCCGCCCCAGTGGGTGTGTGCAAATGGCATGCTGGTCCAAGTAGTCCCAATGATATTAACCACATCAGACTCCAAAATAAAGTTCATAACCCGAGTGGATACTGTCCCTGCCCCACAGTCATGATAAAAATTTGGATCACTGAAATAATATCGACTACCAAAATATCGACTACCCAAAATATCGAGGAAAAAATATCTACAACCAAAATATCGAGTTTGTATGTACAAACAGGTAAGTACAAAAATATCGAGTACAAAATATCGTTGTAAAAAATATCGACTTTACTAAAAACAATGTTTAATTACATTAATATAAAAAATTAATTACTAAAATATAATTAACAATACTTAAAATAACTTTTAATAATTAAATAATTAATGAAAGTAAAAAAATAATATTTTTTTAATCATATTTCTTAAAACATATATATATATATATAGTAACAAAATTTAATTAAATAATACGCAATATTGTATATGTACCCCAAAAACCCAAAAATGACCCTGAACCCTAAAAATACCCCTTTACCCAAAAACTAAAAACTGACCCTGAACCCTAAAAATACCCCTTTACCCAAAAACTGAAAACTGACCCTGAACCCTAAAAATACCCCTTTACCCAAAAACTAAAAACTGACCCTGAAACCTAAAAATACCCCTTTACCCAAAAACTAAAAACTGACCCTGAACCCTAAAAATACCCCTTTACCCAAAAACTAAAAACTGACCCTGAACCCTAAAAATACCCCTTTACCCAAAAACTAAAAACTGACCCTGAACCCTAAAAATTTCCCTTTACCCAAAAACTAAAAACTGACCCTGAACCCTAAAAATACCCCTTTACCCAAAAACTAAAAACTGACCCTGAACCCTAAAAATACCCCTTTACCCAAAAACTAAAAACTGACCCTGAACCCTAAAAATACCCCTTTACCCAAAAACTGAAAACTGACCCTGAACCCTAAAAATACCCCTTTACCCAAAAACTAAAAACTGACCCTGAACCCTAAAAATACCCCTTTAATTTAACATAATTAGCAATTAATCTATTAAATTAAATTAATTACCAATTACATTTTAATTAAATACCATATATTATTTAATTACCAATTAATTAATTATTACTACCAATTAATAAATTTACATATTTAATTAATTATAATTAAATTACTTCCCACCCTATTCCCCTATAAACCCACAACCCGCTACAGAAAATAAATTATTTTAATTTACATAATTAGAAATTAATCAATAAAATTAAATTAATTACCAATTAAATTTTAAATAATTAACATATATTATTTAATTACCAATTAATTAATTATTACTACCAATTAATGAATTTACATATTTAATTAATTATAATTAAATTACTTCCCACCCTATTCCCCTATAAACCCACAACCCGCTACATAATAAAATTACACAATAATTAAAAAAATCATTAATTTAAAATACTTATAAAATAAAATGACACTTTTCACACATATTATTACATAAAAACACTATAAATAATTAAATATTATTTTAAAAACTATATTTTTTACTATCTAGATTATATACTTGGATATTTTCACTGTCTATATTATTTACAGTCGATATTACTTCACTTACCTTAAAAACGATATTTTGGCTGTCGATATTCTGTCTAGTCGATATTTTGTCCAAACGATATTTAAAACTCGATATTCTGTCCAAACGATATTTTGGAGTCGATATTATGTCTGTGCACCTAAAAATTCATTTATGGTGGAATGAATGCAAACTGTTCGCCCTGCCAATATCTCTGTAAACAAGACCCCCGCTGTCCCAGCGTGTGCTCGGGTTTCCCAGCACACAGGTTCCGCTCACGAGCATTGGGGGTCTCGCAGGCGGACCAGCCGCTAATATGTAGAAAAGAAGGTTGCCCCAGTAAGAAGCCATACACAGCGAGGTTACAGCACTCCACTCAGCAGGCGGCAGTGAGGTTAGCAGGGCGCACACATTCCAAGCACCAAACGCGTTTCAAGCTCCTGCGAGCCATTGATAACTGGCAATATGGAGGCAAGAGACTGAACTGAGAACAGCTGATTTTATTATATCTTGAGTCCCGCCCCAGTGGGCATGTGCAAATGGCATGCTGGTCCAAGCAGTCCCAATGATATTCACCACATCAGACTCCAAAATAAAGTTCTTAACCCAAGTGGATACTGTCTCTGCCCCACAGTCATGACGAAAATCCATTTATGGTGGAAGTAATGCAAACTGTTCGCAGCTGCCAATATGTCTGCGAGCAAGGCCCCCGCTGTCCCAGCGTGTGCTCAGGTTTCCCAGCACACAGGATCCGCTCACGAGCGTTGGGGCTTCGCGCGGCCGGACCAGCCGCTAATATGTAGAAAAGCAGGTTGCCCCAGTAAGAAGCCACACAAAGCAAGGTTACAGCACTCCACTCAGCAGGCGGCAGTGAGGTTAGCAGGGCGCACACATTCCAAGCGCCAAACGAGTTCAAGCTCCTGCGAGCCCTTGATCACTGGCAATATGGAGGCAAGAGACTGAACTGAGAACAGCTGATTTTATTATATCTTGAGTCCCACCCCAGTGGTCGTTTGCAAATGGCATGCTGGTCCAAGTAGTCCCAATGATATTCACCACATCAGACTCCAAAATAAAGTTCCTAACCCAAGTGGATACTGTCTCTGCCCCACAGTCATGATAAAAATCCATTTAAGGTGGAATGAATGCAAACTGTTCGCCGCTGCCAATATCTTTGTGAGCGAGGCCCCCGCTGTCCCAGCGTGCTCTCAGGTTTCCCAGCACACAGGATCCGCTTACGAGCGCCGGGGCTTCTCGCGGCCGGACCAGCCACTAATATGTAGAAAAGAAGGTTGCCCCAGTAAGAAGCCACACACAGCAAAGATACAGCACTCCACTCAGCAGGCGGCAGTGAAGTTAGCAGGGAGCACACATACCAAGCACCAAGCGCGTTTCAAGCTCCTGCGAGCCCTGGATCACTGGCAATATGGAGGCAAGAGACTGAAGTAAGAACAGCTGATTTTATTCTATCTTGAGTCCTGCCCCAGTGGGCGAGTGCAAATGGCATGCTGGTCCAAGTAGTCTCAATGATATTCACCACATCAGACTACAAAATAAAGTTCCTAACCCAAGTGGATACTGTCTCTGCCCCACAGTCATGATAAAAATCCATTTAAGGTGGAATGAATGCAAACTGTTCGCCGCTGCCAATATCTCTGTGAGCGAGGCCCCCGCTGTCCCAGCGTGCTCTCAGGTTTCCCAGCACACAGGATCCGCTTACGAGCGCCGGGGCTTCTCGCGGCCGGACCAGCCACTAATATGTAGAAAAGAAGGTTGCCCCAGTAAGAAGCCACACACAGCAAAGTTACAGCACTCCACTCAGCAGGCGGCAGTGAAGTTAGCAGGGTGCACACATACCAAGCGCCAAACACGTTTCAAGCTCCTGCGAGCCCTTGATCACTGGCACTATAGAGGCAAGAGACTGAACTGAGAACAGCTGATTTTATTATATCTTGAGTCCCGCCCCAGTGGGCATGTGCAAATGGCATGCTGGTCCAAGCAGTCCCAATGATATTCACCACATCAGACTCCAAAATAAAGTTCTTAACCCAAGTGGATACTGTCTCTGCCCCACAGTCATGACGAAAATCCATTTATGGTGGAAGTAATGCAAACTGTTCGCAGCTGCCAATATGTCTGCGAGCAAGGCCCCCGCTGTCCCAGCGTGTGCTCAGGTTTCCCAGCACACAGGATCCGCTCACGAGCGTTGGGGCTTCGCGCGGCCGGACCAGCCGCTAATATGTAGAAAAGCAGGTTGCCCCAGTAAGAAGCCACACAAAGCAAGGTTACAGCACTCCACTCAGCAGGCGGCAGTGAGGTTAGCAGGGCGCACACATTCCAAGCGCCAAACGAGTTCAAGCTCCTGCGAGCCCTTGATCACTGGCAATATGGAGGCAAGAGACTGAACTGAGAACAGCTGATTTTATTATATCTTGAGTCCCACCCCAGTGGGCGTTTGCAAATGGCATGCTGGTCCAAGTAGTCCCAATGATATTCACCACATCAGACTCCAAAATAAAGTTCTTAACCAAAGTGGATACTGTCTCTGCCCCACAGTCATGATAAAAATCCATTTAAGGTGGAATGAATGCAAACTGTTTGCCGCTGCCAATATCTCTGCGAGAGAGGCCCCGCTGTCCCAGCGTGTGCTCAGGTTTACCAGCACACAGGCTCCGCTCACGAGCTTCGGGGCTTCTCGCGGCCGGACCAGCCGCTAATATGTAGAAAAAAAGGTTGCCCCAGTAAGAAGCCGCACACAGCGAGGTTACAGCACTCCACTCAGCAGGCGGCAGTGAGGTTAGCAGGGCGCACACATTCCAAGCGCCAAACGCGTTTCAAGCTCCTGCGAGCCCTTGATCACTGGCAATATGGAGGCAAGACACTGAACTGAGAACAGCTGATTTTATTATATCTTGAGTCCCGCCCCAGTGGGCGTGTGCAAATGGCATGCTGGTCCAAGTAGTCCCAATGATATTGACCACATCAGACTCCAAAATAAAGTTCTTAACCCAAGTTGATGCTGTCTCTTCCCCACAGCATGATAAAAATCCATTTACAGTGGAATGAATGCAAACTGTTCGCTGCTGCCAATATCTCTGCAAGCGAGGCCCCCGCTGACCCAGCGTGTGCTCGGGTTTCCCAGCACACAGGTTCCGCTCATGAGCGTCGGTGCTTTTTGCAGCCGGACCAGCCGCTAATATGTAGAAAAGAAGGTTGCCCCAGTAAGAAGCCACACACAGCGAGGTTACAGCACTCCACTCAGCAGGCGGCAGTGAGGTTAGCAGGGCGCACACATTCCAAGCGCCAAACGCGTTTCAAGCTCCTGGGAGCCCTTGATCACTGGCAATATGGAGGCAAGGGACTGAACTGAGAACATCTGATTTTATTATATCTTGAGTCCAGCCCCAGTGGGCTTGTGCAAATGGCATGCTGGTCCAAGAGTCCCAATGATATTCACCACATCAGACTCCAAAATAAAGTTCATAACCCAAGTGGATACTGTCCCTGCCCCACAGTCATGATAAAAATCCATTTACAGTGGAATGAATGCAAACTGTTCGCCCTGCCAATATCTCTGTGAACGAGGACCCCGCTGTCCCAGCGTGTACTCGGGTTTCCCAGCACATAGGTTCCGCTCACGAGCATCGGGGGTCTCAAAGCCGGACCAGCCGCTAATATGTAGAAAAGAAGGTTGCCACAGTAAGAAGCCATACTCAGCGAGGTTACAGCACTCCACTCAGCAGGCGACAGTGTGGTTAGCAGGGCGCACACATTTCAAGTGCCAAACGCGTTTCAAGCTCCTGCAAGCCGTTGATCACTGGCAATATGGAGGCAAGAAACTGAACTGAGAACAGCGGATTTTATTATATCTTGAGTCCGCCCCAGTGGGCGAGTGCAAATGACATGCTGGTCCAAGTAGTCCCAATGATATTCACCACAGCAGACTACAAAATAAAGTTCCTAACCCAAGTGGATACTGTCTCTGCCCTACAGTCATAATAAAAATCCATTTAAGATGGAATGAATGTAAACTTTTCGCCGCTGCCAATATCCCTGCGAGCGAGGCCCCCACTGCCCCAGCATGTGCTCAGGTTTCCCAGCACACAGGATCCGCTCACGAGCGTCGGGGCTTCTCGCGGCCAGACCAGCCGCTAATATGTAGAAAAGAAGGTTGCCCCAGTAAGAAGCCACACACAGAGAGTTTACAGCACTTCACTCAGCAGGCGGCAGCGAGGTTAGCAGGGCACACACATTCCAAGCGCCAAACGCGTTTCAAGCTCCTAATATCCCTTGATAACTGGCAATATGGAGGCAAGAGACTGAACTGAGAACAGCTGATTTTATTATATCTTGAGTCCCGCCCCAGTGGGCGTGTGCAAATGGCATGCTGGTCCAAGTAGTCCCAATGGATTCACCACATCAGACTCCAAAATAAAGTTCATCACCCAAGTGGATACTGTCCCTACCCCACAGTCATGATAAAAATCCATTTACGGTGGAATGAATGCAAACTGTTCGCCCTGCCAATATCTCTGTGAACGAGGACCCCGCTGTCCCAGCGTGTACTCGGGTTTCCCAGCACACAGGTTCCGCTCACGAGCGTCGGGGGTCTCAAAGCCGGACCAGCCGCTAATATGTAGAAAAGAAGGTTGCCACAGTAAGAAGCCATACTCAGCGAGGTTACAGCACTCCACTCAGCAGGCGACAGTGTGGTTAGCAGGGCGCACACATTTCAAGTGCCAAACGCGTTTCAAGCTCCTGCAAGCCGTTGATCACTGGCAATATGGAGGCAAGAAACTGAACTGAGAACAGCGGATTTTATTATATCTTGAGTCCCGCCCCAGTGGGCGTGTGCAAATGGCATGCTGGTCCAAGTAGTCCCAATGGATTCACCACATCAGACTCCAAAATAAAGTTCATCACCCAAGTGGATACTGTCCCTACCCCACAGTCATGATAAAAATCCATTTACGGTGGAATGAATGCAAACTGTTCGCCCTGCCAATATCTCTGTGAACGAGGACCCCGCTGTCCCAGTGTGTACTCGGGTTTCCCAGCACATAGGTTCCGCTCACGAGCGTCGGGGGTCTCGAAGCCGGACCAGCCGCTAATATGTAGAAAAGAAGGTTGCCACAGTAAGAAGCCATACTCAGCGAGGTTACAGCACTCCACTCAGCAGGTGGCAGTGTGGTTAGCAGGGCGCACACATTTCAAGCGCCAAACGCGTTTCAAGCTCCTGCAAGCCGTTGATCACTGGCAATATGGAGGCAAGAAACTGAACTGAGAACAGCGGATTTTATTATATCTTGAGTCCCGCCCCAGTGGGCGAGTGCAAATGGCATGCTGGTCCAAGTAATCCCAATGATATTCACCACAGCAGACTACAAAATAAAGTTCCTAACCCAAGTGGATACTGTCTCTGCCCTACAGTCATAATAAAAATCCATTTAAGGTGGAATGAATGTAAACTGTTCGCCGCTGCCAATATCCCTGCGAGCGAGGCCCCCACTGCCCCAGCATGTGCTCAGGTTTCCCAGCACACAGGATCCGCTCACGAGCGTCGGGGCTTCTCGCGGCCAGACCAGCCGCTAATATGTAGAAAAGAAGGTTGCCCCAGTAAGAAGCCACACACAGAGAGGTTACAGCACTCCACTCAGCAGGCGGCAGTGAGGTTAGCAGGGCACACACATTCCAAGCGCCAAACGCGTTTCAAGCTCCTGCGATCCCTTGATAACTGGCAATATGGAGGCAAGAGACTGAACTGAGAACAGCTGATTTTATTATATCTTGAGTCCCGCCCCAGTGGGCGTGTGCAAATGGCATGCTGGTCCAAGTAGTCCCAATGAGATTCACCACATCAGACTCCAAAATAAAGTTCATAACCCAAGTGGATACTGCGCCTGCCCCACAGTCATGATAAAAATCCATTTACGGTGGAATGAATGCAAACTGTTTGCCCTGCCAATATCTCTGTGAACGAGGCCCCCGCTGTCCCAGCGTGTACTCTGGTTTCCCAGCACACAGGTTCCGCTCATGAGCGTCGGGGGTCTCGAAGCCGGACCAGCCGCTAATATGTAGAAAAGAAGGTTGCCACAGTAAGAAGCCATACACAGCGAGGTTACAGCACTCCACTCAGCAGGCGGCAGTGAGGTTAGCAGGGCGCACACATTCCAAGCGCCAAACACGTTTCAAGCTCAGGCAAGCCGTTGATCACTGGCAATATGGAGGCAAGAAACTGAACTGAGAACAGCTGATTTTATTATATCTTACGTCCCGCCCCAGTGGGCGAGTGCAAATGGCATGCTGGTCCAAGTAGTCCCAATGATATTCACCACAGCAGACTACAAAATAAAGTTCCTAACCCAAGTGGATACTGTCTCTGCCCTACAGTCATGATAAAAATCCATTTAAGGTGGAATGAATGTAAACTGTTCGCCGCTGCCAATATCACTGCGAGCGAGGCCCCCGCTGCCCCAGCGTGTGCTCAGGTTTCCCAGCACACAGGATCCGCTCACGAGCGTCGGGGCTTCTCGCGGCCAGACCAGCCGCTAATATGTAGAAAAGAAGGTTGCCCCAGTAAGAAGCCACACACAGAGAGGTTACAGCATTCCACTCAGCAGGTGGCAGTGAGGTTAGCAGGGCACACACATTCCAAGCGCCAAACGCGTTTCAAGCTCCTGCGATCCCTTGATAACTGGCAATATGGAGGCAAGAGACTGAACTGAGAACAGCTGATTTTATTATATCTTGAGTCCCGCCCCAGTGGGCGTGTGCAAATGGCATGCTGGTCCAAGTAGTCCCAATGATATTCACCACATCAGACTCCAAAATAAAGTTCCTAACTCAAGTGGATACTGTCTCTGCCCCACACTCATGATAAAAATCCAGTTACTGTGGAATGAATGCAAACTGTTCGCCCTGCCAATATCTCTGTGAACGAGGACCCCGCTGTCCCAGCGTGTACTCGGGTTTCCCAGCACATAGGTTCCGCTCACGAGGGTCGGGGGTCTCGAAGCCGGACCAGCCGCGAATATGTAGAAAAGAAGGTTGCCACAGTAAGAAGCCATACTCAGCGAGGTTACAGCACTCCACTCAGCAGGCGGCAGTGTGGTTAGCAGGGCGCACACATTTCAAGCGCCAAACGCGTTTCAAGCTCCTGCAAGCCGTTGATCACTGGCAATATGGAGGCAAGAAACTGAACTGAAAACAGCGGATTTTATTATATCTTGAGTCCCGCCCCAGTGGGCGAGTGCAAATGCCATGCTGGTCCAAGTAATCCCAATGATATTCACCACATCAGACTCCAAAATAAAGTTCCTAACTCAAGTGGATACTGTCTCTGCCCCACAGTCATGATAAAAATCCAGTTACTGTGGAATGAATGCAAACTGTTCGCCCTGCCAATATCTCTGTGAACGAGGACCCCGCTGTCCCAGCGTGCACTCGGGTTTCCCAGCACGTAGGTTCCGCTCACGAGCATCGGGGGTCTCGAAGCCGGACCAGCCACTAATATGTAGAAAAGAAGGTTGCCACAGTAAGAAGCCATACTCAGCGAGGTTACAGCACTCCACTCAGCAGGCGACAGTGTGGTTAGCAGGGCGCACACATTTCAAGTGCCAAACGCGTTTCAAGCTCCTGCAAGCCGTTGATCACTGGCAATATGGAGGCAAGAAACTGAACTGAGAACAGCGGATTTTATTATATCTTGAGTCTCGCCCCAGTGGGCGAGTGTAAATGACATGCTGGTCCAAGTAGTCCCAATGATATTCACCACAGCAGACTACAAAATAAAGTTCCTAACCCAAGTGGATACTGTCTCTGCCCTACAGTCATATTAAAAATCCATTTAAGGTGGAATGAATGTAAACTGTTCACCGCTGCCAATATCCCTGCGAGCGAGGCCCCCACTGCCCCAGCATGTGCTCAGGTTTCCCAGCACACAGGATCCGCTCACGAGCGTCGGGGCTTCTCGCGGCCAGACCAGCCGCTAATATGTAGAAAAGAAGGTTGCCCCAGTAAGAAGCCACACACAGAGAGTTTACAGCACTTCACTCAGCAGGCGGCAGTGAGGTTAGCAGGGCACACACATTCCAAGCGCCAAACGCGTTTCAAGCTCCTACGATCCCTTGATAACTGGCAATATGGAGGCAAGAGACTGAACTGAGAACAGCTGATTTTATTATATCTTGAGTCCCGCCCCAGTGGGCGTGTGCAAATGGCATGCTGGTCCAAGTAGTCCCAATGGATTCACCACATCAGACTCCAAAATAAAGTTCATAACCCAAGTGGATACTGTCCCTACCCCACAGTCATGATAAAAATCCATTTACGGTGGAATGAATGCAAACTGTTCGCCCTGCCAATATCTCTGTGAACGAGGACCCCGCTGTCCCAGCGTGTACTCGGGTTTCCCAGCACATAGGTTCCGCTCACGAGCGTCGGGGGTCTCGAAGCCGGACCAGCCGCTAATATGTAGAAAAGAAGGTTGCCACAGTAAGAAGCCATACTCAGCGAGGTTACAGCACTCCACTCAGCAGGCGGCAGTGTGGTTAGCAGGGCGCACACATTTCAAGCACCAAACGCGTTTCAAGCTCCTGCAAGCCGTTGATCACTGGCAATATGGAGGCAAGAAACTGAACTGAGAACAGCGGATTTTATTATATCATGAGTCCCGCCCCAGTGGGCGAGTGCAAATGGCATGCTGGTCCAAGTAATCCCAATGATATTCACCACAGCAGACTACAAAATAAAGTTCCTAACCCAAGTGGATACTGTCTCTGCCCTACAGTCATAATAAAAATCCATTTAAGGTGGAATGAATGTAAACTGTTCGCCGCTGCCAATATCCCTGCGAGCGAGGCCCCCACTGCCCCAGCATGTGCTCAGGTTTCCCAGCACACAGGATCCGCTCACGAGCGTCGGGGCTTCTCGCGGCCAGACCAGCCGCTAATATGTAGAAAAGAAGGTTGCCCCAGTAAGAAGCCACACACAGAGAGGTTACAGCACTCCACTCAGCAGGCGGCAGTGAGGTTAGCAGGGCACACACATTCCAAGCGCCAAACGCGTTTCAAGCTCCTGCGATCCCTTGATAACTGGCAATATGGAGGCAAGAGACTGAACTGAGAACAGCTGATTTTATTATATCTTGAGTCCCGCCCCAGTGGGCGTGTGCAAATGGCATGCTGGTCCAAGTAGTCCCAATGAGATTCACCACATCAGACTCCAAAATAAAGTTCATAACCCAAGTGGATACTGCACCTGCCCCACAGTCATGATAAAAATCCATTTACGGTGGAATGAATGCAAACTGTTTGCCCTGCCAATATCTCTGTGAACGAGGCCCCCGCTGTCCCAGCGTGTACTCTGGTTTCCCATGAGCGTCGGGGGTCTCGAAGCCGGACCAGCCGCTAATATGTAGAAAAGAAGGTTGCCACAGTACGAAGCCATACACAGCGAGGTTACAGCACTCCACTCAGCAGGCGGCAGTGAGGTTAGCAGGGAGCACACATACCAAGCGCCAAACGCGTTTCAAGCTCCTGCGAGCCCTTGATCACTGGCAATATGGAGGCAAGAGACTGAACTCAGAACAGCTTATTTTATTATATCCTGAGTCCCGCCCCAGTGGGCGGGTGCAAATGGCATGCTGGTCCAAGTAGTCCCAATGATATTCACCACATCAGACTCAAAAATAAAGTTCTTAACCCAAGTGGATACTGTCTCTGCCTCACAGTCATGATAAAAATCCATTTACGGTGGAATGAATGCAAACTGTTCGCCAATGCCAATATCTCTGTGAGCGAGGCCCCCGCTGTCCCAGCGTGTGCACGGGTTTCCCAACACACAGGATCTGCTCACGAGCGTCGGGGCTTTTCGCGGCCGGACCAGCCGCTAATACGTAGAAAAGAAGGTTGCCCCAGTAAGAAGCCACACACAGCGAGGTTACAGCACTCCACTCAGCAGGCGGTAGTGAGGTTAGCAGGGCGCACACATTCCAAGCGCCAAACGCGTTTTAAGGTCCTACGTGCCCTTGATCACTGGCAATATGGAGGCAAGAGACTGAACTGAGAACAGCTGATTTTATTATATCTTGAGTGCCGCCCCAGTGGGCGTGTGCAAATGGCATGCTAGTCCATGTAGTCCCAATGATATTCACCACATCAGACTCCAAAATAAAGTTCATAACCCAAGTGGATACTGTCCCTGCCCCATAGTCATGATAAAAATCCATTTACGGTGGAATGAATGCAAACTGTTCGCCCTGCCAATATCTCTGTTATCGAGGACCCCGCTGTCCCAGCGTGTACTCGGGTTTCCCAGCACATAGGTTCCGCTCACGAGCGTCGGGGGTCTCGAAGGCGGACCAGCCACTAATATGTAGAAAAGAAGGTTGCCACAGTAAGAAGCCATACACAGCGAGGTTACAGCACTCCACTCAGCAGGCGGCAGTTTGGTTAGCAAGGCGCACACATTTCAAGCGCCAAACGCGTTTCAAGCTCCTGCAAGCCGTTGATCACTGGCAATATGGAGGCAAGAAACTGAACTGAGAACAGCTGATTTTATTATATCTTGAGTCCCGCCCCAGTGGGCGAGTGCAAATGGCATGCTGGTCCAAGTAGTCCCAATGATATTCACCACAGCAGACAACAAAATAAAGTTCCTAACCCAAGTGGATACTGTCTCTGCCCTACAGTCATAATAAAAATCCATTTAAGGTGGAATTAATGTAAACTGTTCCCCGCTGCCAATATCCCTGCGAGCGAGGCCCCCACTGCCCCAGCATGTGCTCAGGTTTCCCAGCACACAGGATCCGCTCACGAGCGTCGGGGCTTCTCGCGGCCAGACCAGCCGCTAATATGTAGAAAAGAAGGTTGCCCCAGTAAGAAGCCACACACAGAGAGGTTACAGCATTCCACTCAGCAGGCGGCAGTGAGGTTAGCAGGGCACACACATTCCAAGCGCCAAGCGCCAAACGCGTTTCAACCTCCTGCGATCCCTTGATAACTGGCAATATGGAGGCAAGAGACTGAACTGAGAACAGCTGATTTTATTATATCTTGAGTCCCGCCCCAGTGGGCGTGTGCAAATGGCATGCTGGTCCAAGTAGTCCCAATGATACTCACCACATCAGACTCCAAAATAAAGTTCCTAACTCAAGTGGATACTGTCTCTGCCCCACAGTCATGATAAAAATCAATTTACGGTGGAATGAATGCAAACTGTTCGCTGCTGCCAATATCTCTGCGAGCGAGGCCCCGGCTGACCCAGCGTGTGCTCGGGTTTCCCAGCACACAGGTTCCGCTCATGAGCGTCGGTGCTTTTTGCAGCCGGACCAGCCGCTAATATGTAGAAAAGAAGGTTGCCCCAGTAAGAAGCCACACACAGCGAGGTTACAGCACTCCACTCAGCAGGCGGCAGTGAGGTTAGCAGGGCGCACACATTCCAAGCGCCAAACTCGTTTCAAGCTCCTGCGAGCCCTTGATCACTGGCAATATGGAGGCAAGGGACTGAACTGAGAACAGCTGATTTTATTATATCTTGAGTCCCGCCCCAGTGGGCTTGTGCAAATGGCATGCTGGTCCAAGTAGTCCCAATGGATTCACCACATCAGACTCCAAAATAAAGTTCATCACCCAAGTGGATACTGTCCCTACCCCACAGTCATGATAAAAATCCATTTACGGTGGAATGAATGCAAACTGTTCGCCCTGCCAATATCTCTGTGAACGAGGACCCCGCTGTCCCAGCGTGTACTCGGGTTTCCCAGCACACAGGTTCCGCTCACGAGCGTCGGGGGTCTCAAAGCCGGACCAGCCGCTAATATGTAGAAAAGAAGGTTGCCACAGTAAGAAGCCATACTCAGCGAGGTTACAGCACTCCACTCAGCAGGCGGCAGTGTGGTTAGCAGTGCGCACACATTTCAAGCGCCAAACGCGTTTCAAGCTCCTGCAAGCCGTTGATCACTGGCAATATGGAGGCAAGAAACTGAACTGAGAACAGCGGATTTTATTATATCTTGAGTCCCGCCCCAGTGGGCGAGTGCAAATGGCATGCTGGTCCAAGTAATCCCAATGATATTCACCACAGCAGACTACAAAATAAAGTTCCTAACCCAAGTGGATACTGTCTCTGCCCTACAGTCATAATAAAAATCCATTTAAGGTGGAAAGAATGTAAACTGTTCGCCGCTGCCAATATCCCTGCGAGCGAGGCCCCCACTGCCCCAGCATGTGCTCAGGTTTCCCAGCACACAGGATCCGCTCACGAGCGTCGGGGCTTCTCGCCGCCAGACCAGCCGCTAATATGTAGAAAAAAAGGTTGCCCCAGTAAGAAGCCACACACAGAGAGGTTACAGCACTCCACTCAGCAGGCGGCAGTGAGGTTAGCAGGGCACACACATTCCAAGCGCCAAACGCGTTTCAAGCTCCTGCGATCCCTTGATAACTGGCAATATGGAGGCAAGAGACTGAACTGAGAACAGCTGATTTTATTATATCTTGAGTCCCGCCCCAGTGGGCTTGTGCAAATGGCATGCTGGTCCAAGTAGTCCCAATGAGATTCACCACATCAGACTCCAAAATAAAGTTCATAACCCAAGTGGATACTGCGCCTGCCCCACAGTCATGATAAAAATCCATTTACGGTGGAATGAATGCAAACTGTTTGCCCTGCCAATATCTCTGTGAACGAGGCCCCCGCTGTCCCAGCGTGTGCACGGGTTTCCCAACACACAGGATCTGCTCACGAGCGTCGGGGCTTCTCGCGGCCGGACCAGCCGCTAATACGTAGAAAAGAAGGTTGCCCCAGTAAGAAGCCACACACAGCGAGGTTACAGCACTCCACTCAGCAGGCGGTAGTGAGGTTAGCAGGGCGCACACATTCCAAGCGCCAAACGCGTTTTAAGGTCCTACGTGCCCTTGATCACTGGCAATATGGAGGCAAGAGACTGAACTGAGAACAGCTGATTTTATTATATCTTGAGTGCCGCCCCAGTGGGCGTGTGCAAATGGCATGCTGGTCCAAGTAGTCCCAATGATATTCACCACATCAGACTCCAAAATAAAGTTCTTAACCCAAGTGGATACTGTCTCTGCCCCACAGTCATGATAAAAATCCATTTACTGTGGAATGAATGCAAATTGTTCGCCGCTGCCAATATCGGTGCGAGCGAGGCCCCTGCTGCCCCCGCGTGTGCTCTGGTTTCCCATCATACAGGTTCCGTTCACGAGCGTCGGGGCTTCTCGCAACGGGATCAGCCGCTAATATGTAGATAAGAAGGTTGCCCCAGTAAGAAGCCACACACAGCAAGGTTACAGCAGTCCACTCAGCAGCCGGCAGTGAGGTTAGCAGGGCGCACACATTCCAAGCGCCAAACACGTTTCAAGCTCCTGCGTGCCCTTGATCACTGGCAATTTGGAGGCAAGAGACTGAACTGAGAACAGCTGATTTTATTATATCTTGAGTCCCGCTCCCGTGAGCATGTGCAAATGGCATGCTGGTCCATGTAGTCCCAATGATATTCACCACATCAGACTCCAAAATAAAGTTCATAACCCAAGTGGATACTGTCCCTGCCCCACAGTCATGATAAAAATCCATTTACGGTGGAATGAATGCAAACTGTTCGCCCTGCCAATATCTCTGTGAACGAGGACCCCGCTGTCCCAGCGTGTACTAGGGTTTCCCAGCACATAGGTTCCGCTCACGAGCGTCGGGGGTCTCGAAGCCGGACCAGCCGCTAATATGTAGAAAAGAAGGTTGCCACAGTAAGAAGCCATACACAGCGAGGTTACAGCACTCCACTCAGCAGGCGGCAGTGTGGTTAGCAGGGTGCACACATTTCAAGCGCCAAACGCGTTTCAAGCTCCTGCAAGCCGTTGATCACTGGCAATATGGAGGCAAGAAACTGAACTGAGAACAGCGGATTTTATTATATCTTGAGTCCCGCCCCAGTGGGTGAGTGCAAATGGCATGCTGTTCCAAGTAGTCCCAATGATATTCACCACAGCAGACTACAAAATAAAGTTCCTAACCCAAGTGGATACTGTCTCTGCCCTACAGTCATAATAAAAATCCATTTAAGGTGGAATTAATGTAAACTGTTCGCCGCTGCCAATATCCCTGCGAGCGAGGCCCCCACTGCCCCAGCATGTGCTCAGGTTTACCAGCACACAGGATCCGCTCACGAGCATCGGGGCTTCTCGCGGCCAGACCAGCCGCTAATATGTAGAAAAGAAGGTTGCCCCAGTAAGAAGCCACACACAGAGAGGTTACAGCATTCCACTCAGCAGGCGGCAGTGAGGTTAGCAGGGCACACACATTCCAAGCGCCAAGCGCCAAACGCGTTTAAAGCTCCTGTGATCCCTTGATAACTGGCAATGTGGAGGCAAGAGACTGAACTGAGAACAGCTGATTTTATTATATCTTGAGTCCCGCCCCAGTGGGCGTGTGCAAATGGCATGCTGGTCCAAGTAGTCCCAATGATTTTCACCACATCAGACTCCAAAATAAAGTTCCTAACTCAAGTGGATACTGTCTCTGCCCCCCAGTCATGATAAAAATCCAGTTACGCTGGAATGAATGCAAAGTGTTCGCCACTGCCAATATCTCTGCGAGCGAGGCCCCCGTTGTCCCAGCGTGTGCTCAGGTTTCCAAGCACACAGGATCCGCTCACGAGCGTTGTGGCTTCTCGCGGCCGGACCAGCCGCTAATATGTAGAAAAGAAGGTTGCCCCAGTAAGAAGCGACACACAGCAAGGTTACAGCACTCCACTCAGCAGGCGTCAGTGAGGTTAGCAGGGCGCACACATACCAAGCGCCAAACGCGTTTCAAGCTCCTGCGAGCCCTTGATCACTGGCAATATGGAGGCAAGAGACTGAACTGAGAACAGCTGATTTTATCACATCTTGAGTCCCGCCCCAGTGGGCGTTTGCAAATGGCATGCTGGTCCAAGTAGACCCAATGATATTCACCACATCAGACTCCAAAATAAAGTTCTTAACCCAAGTGGATACTGTCTCTTCCCCATGGTCATGATAAAAATCCATTTACGGTGGAATGAATGCAAACTGTTCGCCACTGCCAATATCTCTGTGAGCGAGGCCCCCGCTGTCCAAGCGTGTGCTCGGGTTTCCCAACACACAGGATCTGCTCACGAGCGTCGGGGCTTCTCGCGGCCGGACCAGCCGCTAATATGTAGAAAAGAAGGTTGCCCCAGTAAGAAGCCACACACAGCGAGGTTACAGCACTGCACTCAGCAGGGGGCAGTGAGGTTAGCAGGGTGCACACATACCAAGAGCCAAACGCATTTCAAGCTCCTGCGAGCCCTTGATCACTGGCAATATGGAGGCAAGAGACTGAACTCAGAACAGCTTATTTTATTATATCCTGAGTCCCGCCCCAGTGGGCGGGTGCAAATGGCATGCTGGTCTAAGTAGTCCCAATGATATTCACCACATCAGACTCCAAAATAAAGTTCTTAACCCAAGTGGATACTGTCTCTGCCTCACAGTCATGATAAAAATCCATTTACGGTGGAATGAATGCAAACTCTGGAATGAACCAATATCTCTGTGAGCGAGGCCCCCGCTGTCCCAGCGTGTGCACGGGTCTCCCAACACACAGGATCTGCTCACGAGCGTCGGGGCTTCTCGTGGCCGGACCAGCCGCTAATACGTAGAAAAGAAGGTTGCCCCAGTAAGAAGCCACACACAGCGAGGTTACAGCACTCCACTCAGCAGGCGGTAGTGAGGTTAGCAGGGTGCACACATTCCAAGCGCCAAACGCGTTTTAAGGTCCTATGTGCCCTTGATCACTGGCAATATGGAGGCAAGAGACTGAACTGAGAACAGCTGATTTTATTATATCTTGAGTCCCGCCCCAGTGGGCGTGTGCAAATGGCATTCTGGTCCAAGTAGTCCCAATGATATTCACCACATCAGACTCCAAAATAAAGTTTTTAACCCAAGTGGATACTGTCTCTGCCCCACAGTCATGATAAAAATCCATTTACTGTGGAATGAATGCAAATTGTTCGCCGCTGCCAATATCGGTGCGAGCGAGGCCCCTGCTGCCCCCCGTGTGCTCTGGTTTCCCATCACACAGGTTCCGTTCACGAGCGTCAGGGCTTCTCGCAGCCGGATCAGCCGCTAATATGTAGATAAGAAGGTCATCCCAGTAAGAAGCCACACACAGCAAGGTTACAGCACTCCACTCAGCAGGCGGCAGTGAGGTTAGCAGGGCGCACACATTCCAAGCGCCAAACACGTTTCAAGCTCCTGCGTGCCCTTGATCACTGGCAATATGGAGGCAAGAGACTGAACTGAGAACAGCTGATTTTATTATATCTTGAGTCCCGCTCCGGTGAGCATGTGCAAATGGCATGCTGGTCCATGTAGTCCCAATGATATTCACCACATCAGACTCCAAAATAAAGTTCATAACCCAAGTGGATACTGTCCCTGCCCCACAGTCATGATAAAAATCCATTCACGGTGGAATGAATGCAAACTGTTCGCCCTGCCAATATCTCTGTGAACGAGGACCCCGCTGTCCCAGCGTGTACTCGGGTTTCCCAGCACATAGGTTCCGCTCACGAGCGTCGGGGGTCTCGAAGCCGGACCAGCCGCTAATATGTAGAAAAGAAGGTTGCCACAGTAAGAAGCCATACACAGCGAGGTTACAGCACTCCACTAAGCAGGCGGCAGTGTGGTTAGCAGGGCGCACACATTTCAAGCGCCAAACGCGTTTCAAGCTCCTGCAAGCCGTTGATCACTGGCAATATGGAGGCAAGAAACTGAACTGAGAACAGCGGATTTTATTATATCTTGAGTCCATCCTCAGTGGGCGAGTGCAAATGGCATGCTGGTCCAAGTAGTCCCAATGATATTCACCACAGCAGACTACAAAATAAAGTTCCTAACCCAAGTGGATACTGTCTCTGCCCTACGGTCATAATAAAAATCCATTTAAGGTGGAATTAATGTTAACTGTTCGCCGCTGCCAATATCCCTGCGTGCGAGGCCCCCACTGCCCCAGCATGTGCTCAGGTTTCCCAGCACACAGGATCCGCTCACGAGCGTCGGGGCTTCTCGCGGCCAGACCAGCCGCTAACATGGAGAAAAGAAGGTTGCCCCAGTAAGAAGCCACACACAGAGAGGTTACAGCATTCCACTCAGCAGGCGGCAGTGAGGTTAGCAGGGCACACACATTCCAAGCGCCAAGCGCCAAACGCGTTTCAAGCTCCTGCGATCCCTTGATAACTGGCAATATGGAGGCAAGAGACTGAACTGAGAACAGCTGATTTTATTATATCTTGAGTCCCGCCCCAGTGGGCGTGTGCAAATGGCATGCTGGTCCAAGTAGTCCCAATGATATTCACCACATCAGACTCCAAAATAAAGTTCCTAACTCAAATGGATACTGTCTCTGCCCCACAGTCATGATAAAAATCCATTTACTGTGGAATGAATGCAAACTGTTCGCTGCTGCCAATATCTCTGCGAGCGAGGCCCCCACTGACCCAGCGTGTGCTCCGGTTTCCCAGCACACAGGTTCCGCTCATGAGCGTCGGTGCTTTTTGCAGCCGGACCAGCCGCTAATATGTAGAAAAGAAGGTTGCCCCAGTAAGAAGCCACACACAGCGAGGTTACAGCACTCCACTCAACAGGCGGCAGTGAGGTTAGCAGGGCGCACATTTTCCAAGCGCCAAACGCGTTTCAAGCTCCTGCGAGCCCTTGATCACTGGCAATATGGAGGCAAGGGACTGAACTGAGAACAGCTGATTTTATTATATCTTGAGTCCCGCCCCAGTGGGCTTGTGCAAATGGCATGCTGGTCCAAGAGTCCCAATGATATTCACCACATCAGACTCCAAAATAAAGTTCATAACTGTAAGTGGATACTGTCCCTGCCCCACAGTCATGATAAAAATCCATTTACGGTGGAATGAATGCAAACTCTTCGCCCTGCCAATATCTCTGTGAACGAGGACCCCGCTGTCCCAGCGTCTACTCGGGTTTCCCAGCACATAGGTTCCGCTCACGAGCGTCGGGGGTCTCGAAGCCGGACCAGCCGCTAATATGTAGAAAAGAAGGTTGCCACAGTAAGAAGCCATACTCAGCGAGGTTACAGCACTCCACTCAGCAGGCGACAGTGTGGTTAGCAGGGCGCACACATTTCAAGCGCCAAACGCGTTTCAAGCTCCTGCAAGCCGTTGATCACTGGCAATATGGAGGCAAGAAACTGAACTGAGAACAGCTGATTTTATTATATCTTGAGTCCCGCTCCGGTGAGCATGTGCAAATGGCATGCTGGTCCATGTAGTCCCAATGATATTCACCACATCAGACTCCAAAATAAAGTTCATAACCCAAGTGGATACTGTCCCTGCCCCACAGTCATGATAAAAATCCATTCACGGTGGAATGAATGCAAACTGTTCGCCCTGCCAATATCTCTGTGAACGAGGACCCCGCTGTCCCAGCGTGTACTCGGGTTTCCCAGCACATAGGTTCCGCTCACGAGCGTCGGGGGTCTCGAAGCCGGACCAGCCGCTAATATGTAGAAAAGAAGGTTGCCACAGTAAGAAGCCATACACAGCGAGGTTACAGCACTCCACTAAGCAGGCGGCAGTGTGGTTAGCAGGGCGCACACATTTCAAGCGCCAAACGCGTTTCAAGCTCCTGCAAGCCGTTGATCACTGGCAATATGGAGGCAAGAAACTGAACTGAGAACAGCGGATTTTATTATATCTTGAGTCCATCCTCAGTGGGCGAGTGCAAATGGCATGCTGGTCCAAGTAGTCCCAATGATATTCACCACAGCAGACTACAAAATAAAGTTCCTAACCCAAGTGGATACTGTCTCTGCCCTACGGTCATAATAAAAATCCATTTAAGGTGGAATTAATGTAAACTGTTCGCCGCTGCCAATATCCCTGCGTGCGAGGCCCCCACTGCCCCAGCATGTGCTCAGGTTTCCCAGCACACAGGATCCGCTCACGAGCGTCGGGGCTTCTCGCGGCCAGACCAGCCGCTAACATGGAGAAAAGAAGGTTGCCCCAGTAAGAAGCCACACACAGAGAGGTTACAGCATTCCACTCAGCAGGCGGCAGTGAGGTTAGCAGGGCACACACATTCCAAGCGCCAAGCGCCAAACGCGTTTCAAGCTCCTGCGATCCCTTGATAACTGGCAATATGGAGGCAAGAGACTGAACTGAGAACAGCTGATTTTATTATATCTTGAGTCCCGCCCCAGTGGGCGTGTGCAAATGGCATGCTGGTCCAAGTAGTCCCAATGATATTCACCACATCAGACTCCAAAATAAAGTTCCTAACTCAAATGGATACTGTCTCTGCCCCACAGTCATGATAAAAATCCATTTACTGTGGAATGAATGCAAACTGTTCGCTGCTGCCAATATCTCTGCGAGCGAGGCCCCCACTGACCCAGCGTGTGCTCCGGTTTCCCAGCACACAGGTTCCGCTCATGAGCGTCGGTGCTTTTTGCAGCCGGACCAGCCGCTAATATGTAGAAAAGAAGGTTGCCCCAGTAAGAAGCCACACACAGCGAGGTTACAGCACTCCACTCAGCAGGCGGCAGTGAGGTTAGCAGGGCGCACATTTTCCAAGCGCCAAACGCGTTTCAAGCTCCTGCGAGCCCTTGATCACTGGCAATATGGAGGCAAGGGACTGAACTGAGAACAGCTGATTTTATTATATCTTGAGTCCCGCCCCAGTGGGCTTGTGCAAATGGCATGCTGGTCCAAGAGTCCCAATGATATTCACCACATCAGACTCCAAAATAAAGTTCATAACTGTAAGTGGATACTGTCCCTGCCCCACAGTCATGATAAAAATCCATTTACGGTGGAATGAATGCAAACTCTTCGCCCTGCCAATATCTCTGTGAACGAGGACCCCGCTGTCCCAGCGTCTACTCGGGTTTCCCAGCACATAGGTTCCGCTCACGAGCGTCGGGGGTCTCGAAGCCGGACCAGCCGCTAATATGTAGAAAAGAAGGTTGCCACAGTAAGAAGCCATACTCAGCGAGGTTACAGCACTCCACTCAGCAGGCGACAGTGTGGTTAGCAGGGCGCACACATTTCAAGCGCCAAACGCGTTTCAAGCTCCTGCAAGCCGTTGATCACTGGCAATATGGAGGCAAGAAACTGAACTGAGAACAGCGGATTTTATTATATCTTGAGTCCCGCCCCAGTGGGCGAGTGCAAATGGCATGCTGGTCCAAGTAGTCTCAATGATATTCACCACATCAGACTACAAAATAAAGTTCTTAACCCAAGTGGATACTGTCTCTTCCCCATGGTCATGATAAAAATCCATTTACGGTGGAATGAATGCAAACTGTTCGCCACTGCCAATATCTCTGTGAGCGAGGCCCCCGCTGTCCAAGCGTGTGCTCGGGTTTCCCAACACACAGGATCTGCTCACGAGCGTCGGGGCTTCTCGCGGCCGGACCAGCCGCTAATATGTAGAAAAGAAGGTTGCCCCAGTAAGAAGCCACACACAGCGAGGTTACAGCACTGCACTCAGCAGGCGGCAGTGAGGTTAGCAGGGTGCACACATACCAAGCGCCAAACGCGTTTCAAGCTCCTGCGAGCCCTTGATCACTGGCAATATGGAGGCAAGAGACTGAACTCAGAACAGCTTATTTTATTATATCCTGAGTCCCGCCCCAGTGGGCGGGTGCAAATGGCATGCTGGTCCAAGTAGTCCCAATGATATTCACCACATCAGACTCAAAAATAAAGTTCTTAACCCAAGTGGATACTGTCTCTGCCTCACAGTCATGATAAAAATCCATTTACGGTGGAATGAATGCAAACTGTTCGCCGCTGCCAATATCTCTGTGAGCGAGGCCCCCGCTGTCCCAGCGTGTGCACAGGTTTCCCAACACACAGGATCTGCTCACGAGCGTCGGGGCTTCTCGTGGCCGGACCAGCCGCTAATATGTAGAAAAGAAGGTTGCCCCAGTAAGAAGCCACACACAGCGAGGTTACAGCACTCCACTCAGCAGGCGGTAGTGAGGTTAGCAGGGTGCACACATTCCAAGCGCCAAACGCGTTTTAAGGTCCTACGTGCCCTTGATCACTGGCAATATGGAGGCAAGAGACTGAACTGAGAACAGCTGATTTTATTATATCTTGAGTCCCGCCCCAGTGGGCGTGTGCAAATGGCATTCTGGTCCAAGTAGTCCCAATGATATTCACCACATCAGACTCCAAAATAAAGTTCTTAACCCAAGTGGATACTGTCTCTGCCCCACAGTCATGATAAAAATCCATTTACTGTGGAATGAATGCAAATTGTTCGCCGCTGCCAATATCGGTGCCAGCGAGGCCCCTGCTGCCCCCCGTGTGCTCTGGTTTCCCATCACACAGGTTCCGTTCACGAGCGTCGGGGCTTCTCGCAGCCGGATCAGCCGCTAATATGTAGATAAGAAGGTCATCCCAGTAAGAAGCCACACACAGCAAGGTTACAGCACTCCACTCAGCAGGCGGAGTGAGGTTAGCAGGGCGCACACATTCCAAGCGCCAAACACGTTTCAAGCTCCTGCGTGCCCTTGATCACTGGCAATATGGAGGCAAGAGACTGAACTGAGAACAGCTGATTTTATTATATCTTGAGTCCCGCTCCGGTGAGCATGTGCAAATGGCATGCTGGTCCATGTAGTCCCAATGATATTCACCACATCAGACTCCAAAATAAAGTTCATAACCCAAGTGGATACTGTCCCTGCCCCACAGTCATGATAAAAATCCATTTACGGTGGAATGAATGCAAACTGTTCGCCCTGCCAATATCTCTGTGAACGAGGACCCCGCTGTCCCAGCGTGTACTCGGGTTTCCCAGCACATAGGTTCCGCTCACGAGCGTCGGGGGTCTCGAAGCCGGACCAGCCGCTAATATGTAGAAAAGAAGGTTGCCACAGTAAGAAGCCATACACAGCGAGGTTACAGCACTCAACTCAGCAGGCGGCAGTGTGGTTAGCAGGGCGCACACATTTCAAGCGCCAAACGCGTTTCAAGCTCCTGCAAGCCGTTGATCACTGGCAATATGGAGGCAAGAAACTGAACTGAGAACAGCGGATTTTATTATATCTTGAGTCCATCCCCAGTGGGCGAGTGCAAATGGCATGCTGGTCCAAGTAGTCCCAATGATATTCACCACAGCAGACTACAAAATAAAGTTCCTAACCCAAGTGGATACTGTCTCTGCCCTACAGTCATAATAAAAATCCATTTAAGGTGGAATTAATGTAAACTGTTCGCCGCTGCCAATATCCCTGCGTGCGAGGCCCCCACTGCCCCAGCATGTGCTCAGGTTTCCCAGCACACAGGATCCGCTCACGAGCGTTGGGGCTTCTCGCGGCCGACCAGCCGCTAATATGTAGAAAAGAAGGTTGCCCCAGTAAGAAGCCACACACAGAGAGGTTACAGCAACAGGATCAAAAAGATCATTAATTAGTATTGGTCACTAATATCTGATGATATTGGCTATCCGACCCTGCCCCTACATGCATTCAAAAGAGGGAAGAATATCAGGGACCATGTTGTTCGTTCATTTCTCCCATCAACAGAACCGACAACTGTTCTATCATTGTGGAATCTTCCACCGGTCATGGGTCACCATAGATGCACTAAATGTAAGGCCTGTGACAACGCCATTCAGACCAAGGTGTTTGAGTATAAGGACCACAAGATCCCACTTAAATCATTCACTAACTGTAATACTCAAAATGTAATTTATGCCATCATATGTGAATGTAACCTTATTTACATTGGCCAAACTCAGCAAAAGGCTAAAGTCAGGATCCTACAACACACCAGTAGACTCCGTTGTGAGGTAGTGGGAGCCCCCCTAGTTGAACGTTTCAAAACTAAACAACATACACCAGAAAGCCTAAGGTGGGTCATCCTTGAGAAAATCACGTTGGGCTCTAGGGGTGGTAGTATCTCAAATGTTTTGAATACCCGTGAAGCTAAATGGATGTTTCTATTTGACTCAGTAAAGACGGGGCTTAACGAAACTGAAAGTACCTTTGCCCAAATGGCCAATCTATGATTATGAATGCTGTCTGTTACTCTGCCTTAATAATAATTTTTTCTGAAAGTGTAATTTCCCTGTAGTAACGGCCTTTACCATCATGTCCGATAGGTACGCCGTAGTAATAATTCTGGTAAGATGAATGTACTGATTATGGTATATGGCCACTATACAATATATATATTTTTTAAATTTTTTGATTGTGTAATTTCTCCTGCAAAGGCGGCCTTTACCATCATGCTTGATAGGTACGCCGAAATAATACTATGATATGACAAATGTATACATCATAAGGCCATTACAAAATCTATGTTGATTGTAACCCTGTCTGCTGGTTACTATATATCTTGAATATACCATAATGTGAGCTGATAGGTTCTTGCCCACCTTGAACTCTTTGGACGCTGTTGAAACCTCTTTGTGATTTCTAGAGAATCTAAAATGTATCTGGATAAAACCGATATCACCTCATAGGATGTTTATATACCCTCCGTTTTGAGCTCCATTTTGGAGCTGGTAACTACATAGATCTATTGACCCGCTTCGTAGTCCTTTTTTGATGACCATGATAGACCCTGGTCACATGATCGGAAGTCTATAGCCAGTAACTCTCGCGGCCGGCTCTGTTGTTAGACCAGCTATTAGCGGCAGCTAGCAAGAACCTTCCTTTTTCCGGACCGGACTTTTAATCACACGGTACGTGTTCTTCTCCTTTCCTTTCAACACGCGAAGCTCATAGTAGCTGACGCGCGTTTTACTTAACGAGGCCACACTGCTCCACTAAGCTGAGGCGTTTATACTGATAAGGCAGCATTGATTTGTTGTCCTCAGATCACGTCCCCTTTGAGCTCAACAGGACTCCAAGATCACGCAATCTATCGGCGTTTGGGATATCTGCACCACCCCTATGACCGACCCCCACTGCCTTCAATAGTAACGATTTGGCTAGGTATGTTATTGTTAACTCTGTGGGAATAGCCTGTTACTCTTATGTTCAGTATTAGTTATAGATTATTTTACTATTCTTTTAGATTTTTCTACGGCACACATTCCTGTGAATCATCTCTTCAAAATCCACCGTTCCTTTTTGGCAACAGCCCTTGCCACGGGCAGGTATGTTTCTCGACATGTCTGCTGGCAGTGTAACCGTGCTGTTATTTCTATTTAGATAAGTGTATATGTTTGTATTATTACTCTCATAGATTGCTGCCATCTTGAAGCAAGGACCATTGTTTCCAAGTTTTGATCCAGTGCTGTCCCCCACTTATTGATACTACTAATTTTGCAGCTGAGATCTACTCTGCCTTTGGCAGGTATGTTGTTTTATAATTAACATCTTTTAGCCTGACGGACCGGATAGTGTAGACAGTAATACATTACGCTGTTGTTTTTCAGAACCCACATAGTACTTTGTGATCCACAATTTAACAGCCCTTCCTGTGAGCGAGCCTTGTGAAAGGTACCCCTATTTCTATGCCTATTTGATGCTGAATTTGCTGTATGTTGATAATGTCAGTACCGTGAGGATGCTTGTACATTTACCACACACTTGAGTACTTCTTACCCTGTGGTACAATAGGCAATTACTACCTATTATCATTTGACGTAGTCCTTTGGACTAAACAATTAACTTTGCCTCTGAGGTCGACTCCATCATTTCACCTCTAGAGTGATTACTTACCCCACCAATGATGTATTCCCTCTTTTTCCAATTATGATCATGTTCCCTTCTCGACCTTTTAAACATTTTTGAGATCCTTGGTGACCCATGTATTAATTAATTCTTAAAATTTTTTTACGCAGATCCATTGCCCCATCTCCCACCACTTCTGTCCTGATGAAGACCCTCTAGCAAGGCTTACACCACGCCTGCATTTCACCTAGGTCGAAACGTCGACACGTTTTCCTGTGGTCAGCCTCTGTCATCATTCATCATTACTGACTTCCTCTGAGGCATGATTGTCAAAAATTATTGATTACATTTATCATTCCATTGTGTTTTTTTCACATTAATTTTTGTTATATTGTGGTCTTTATGACCTTTTGTTTAGTCCTCATCTTTCACTATCCCAACACTACCCTTCCCTATTTCATTCTTAGGGGCCACTATATGTGATTTAACTTGTACCAATTTTTATGAAAGACTCTTATATAAAACACGTTGTGATTAAAAACAATGTTGTTATAATTACCTGTGTATGTATTTACTTCTGTTACGACTCTGTTTATCGCCTGTTTGTCTGGGACCATTTTGTTTGTACCAATACTTTGCCCAGGTCCCTTGACTCTTTGGGTTAACCCGTGTTTTTGTAAGACAGCATTCCACTCAGCAGGTGGCAGTGAGGTTAGCAGGGCACACACATTCCAAGCGCCAAACGCGTTTCAAGCTCCTGCGATCCCTTGATAACTGGCAATATGGAGGCAAGAGACTGAACTGAGAACAGCTGATTTTATTATATCTTGAGTCCCGCCCCAGTGGGCGTGTGCAAATGGCATGCTGGCCCAAGTAGTCCCAATGATATTCACCACATCAGACTCCAAAATAAAGTTCCTAACTCAAGTGGATACTGTCTCTCCCCACAGTCATGATAAAAATCCAGTTACGCTGGAATGAATGCAAAGTGTTCGCCATTGCCAATATCTCTGCGAGCGAGGCCCCCGTTGTCCCAGCGTGTGCTCAGGTTTCCCAGCACGCAGGATCCGCTCACGAGCGTCGGGGCTTCTCGCGGACGGACCAGCCGCTAATATGTAGAAAAGAAGGTTGCCCCAGTAAGAAGCCACACACAGCGAGGTTACAGCACTGCACTCAGCAGGCGGCAGTGAGGTTAGCAGGGAGCACACATACCAAGCGCCAAACGCGTTTCAAGCTCCTGTGAGCCCTTGATCACTGGCAATATGGAGGCAAGAGACTGTGTTCAGAACAGCTTATTTTATTATATCCTGAGTCCCGCCCCAGTGGGCGGGTGCAAATGGCATGCTGGTCCAAGTAGTCCCAATGATATTCACCACATCAGACTCAAAAATAAAGTTCTTAACCCAAGTGGATACTGTCTCTGCCTCACAGTCATGATAAAAATCCATTTACGGTGGAATGAATGCAAACTGTTCGCCGCTGCCAATATCTCTGTGAGCGAGGCCCCCGCTGTCCCAGCGTGTGCACGGGTTTCCCAACACACAGGATCTGCTCACGAGCGTCGGGGCTTCTCGCGGCCGTACCAGCCGCTAATACGTAGAAAAGAAGGTTGCCCCAGTAAGAAGCCACACACAGCGAGGTTACAGCACTCCACTCAGCAGGCGGTAGTGAGGTTAGCAGGGCGCACACATTCCAAGCGCCAAACGCGTTTTAAGGTCCTACGTGCTCTTGATCACTGGCAATATGGAGGCAAGAGACTGAACTGAGAACAGCTGATTTTATTATATCTTGAGTGCCGCCCCAGTGGGCGTGTGCAAATGGCACGCTGGTCCAAGTAGTCCCAATGATATTCACCACATCAGACTCCAAAATAAAGTTCTTAACCCAAGTGGATACTGTCTCTGCCCCACAGTCATGATAAAAATCCATTTACTGTGGAATGAATGCAAATTGTTCGCCGCTGCCAATATCGGTGCAAGCGAGGCCCCTGCTGCCCCGCGTGTGCTCTGGTTTCCCATCACACAGGTTCCGTTCACGAGCATCGGGGCTTCTCGCAGCCGGATCAGCCGCTAATATGTAGATAAGAAGGTTGCCCCAGTAAGAAGCCACACACAGCAAGGTTACAGCACTCCACTCAGCAGGCGGCAGTGAGGTTAGCAGGGCGCACACATTCCAAGCGCCAAACACGTTTCAAGCTCCTGCGTGCCCTTGATCACTGGCAATATGGAGGCAAGAGACTGAACTGAGAACAGTTGATTTTATTATATCTTGAGTCCCGCTCCGGTGAGCATGTGCAAATGGCATGCTGGTCCATGTAGTCCCAATGATATTCACCACATCAGACTCCAAAATAAAGTTCATAACCCAAGTGGATACTGTCCCTGCCCCACAGTCATGATAAAAATCCATTTACGGTGAAATGAATGCAAACTGTTCGCCCTGCCAATATCTCTGTGAACGAGGACCCCGCTGTCCCAGCGTGTACTCGGGTTTCCCAGCACATAGCTTCCGCTCACGAGCGTCGGGGGTCTCGAAGCCGGACCAGCCGCTAATATGTAGAAAAGAAGGTTGCCACAGTAAGAAGCCATACACAGCGAGGTTACAGCACTCCACTCAGCAGGCGGCAGTGTGGTTAGCAGGGCGCACACATTTCAAGCGCCAAACGCGTTTCAAGCTCCTGCAAGCCGTTGATCACTGGCAATATGGAGGCAAGAAACTGAACTGAGAACAGCGGATTTTATTATATCTTGAGTCCCGCCCCAGTGGGCTCGTGCAAATGGCATGCTGGTCCAAGTAGTCCCAATGATATTCACCACAGCAGACTACAAAATAAAGTTCCTAACCCAAGTGGATACTGTCTCTGCCCTACAGTCATAATAAAAATCCATTTAAGGTGGAAATAATGTAAATTGTTCGCCGCTGCCAATATCCCTGCGAACGAGGCCCCCACTGCCCCAGCATGTGCTCAGGTTTGCCAGCACACAGGATCCGCTCACGAGCGTCGGGGCTTCTCGCGGCCAGACCAGCCGCTAATATGTAGAAAAGAAGGTTGCCCCAGTAAGAAGCCACACACAGAGAGGTTACAGCATTCCACTCAGCAGGCGGCAGTGAGGTTAGCAGGGCACACACATTCCAAGCGCCAAGCGCCAAACGCGTTTCAAGCTCCTGCGATCCCTTGATAACTGGCAATATGGAGGCAAGAGACTGAACTGAGAACAGCTGATTTTATTATATCTTGAGTCCCGCCCCAGTGGGCGTGTGCAAATGGCATGCTGGTCCAAGTAGTCCCAATGATATTCACCACATCAGACTCCAAAATAAAGTTCCTAACTCAAGTGGATACTGTCTCTGCCCCACACTCATGATAAAAATCCATTTACTGTGGAATGAATGCAAATTGTTCGCCGCTGCCAATATCGGTGCGAGCGAGGCACCTGCTGCCCCCCCGTGTGCTCTGGTTTCCCATCACACAGGTTCCGTTCACGAGGGTCGGGGCTTCTCGCAGCCGGATCAGCCGCTAATATGTAGATAAGAAGGTCGCCCCAGTAAGAAGCCACACACAGCAAGGTTACAGCACTCCACTCAGCAGGCGGCAGTGAGGTTAGCAGGGCGCACACATTCCAAATGCCAATCGCATTTCAAGCTCTGCTCCTGCGAAGCCTTGATCACTGGCTTTTTACTGGGGCAACCTTCTTTTCTACATATATATATATTCACTGAAAAAACCATAGGTTTCACGCCAGTTATAGTTAGCTGGAAATTTTACTGACATAAAACCAATGAAATTCCCACGTTATAGTTAGTTGGACTGACTATAACTTGCGCGTGCAATGCACTGCTGATGATGTCACATATTACATCACTCATGACATGGTCAGTGACATCACTCATGACATCACTGATGACACCATCCAGTGAATGTGTGTCTTTCTGAAAAATAAATATTAGTGAGTAATGTTTACATTTTCAAATATATGTATTAGTGTTTCACTTTGTGTATAAGTAGCTGCATGGGTTGGTGAGTTGGTACATGTGTATGTACATGGGTTATTAGATGTTTTATTAGTATCAGTATGAGTGTTTGTATTGTTTAGTGTTGGAATTACTTACAACATTGATGCATGAGTGACTGACTCTTTTTTTGTATGTATTTTGAAGACTGCATATGTGCAGGACTGTATGGTTGAATAGTGTGTATATGTGTATGTTAGTGATGAAATGATTGTCTCACTAGTGTTTTAAACAGTAACTACATATGTTTTAATCTAGAATATTTGAATATTGATGCATATAAGTGAGTATATGTGAGAGTAAGAGATTGTAAGAGTTCCTGTTTAAATAAGTATGTGTTTCGAAAAGTGACTGTTTAAGAGAATAAATATGTGTAATTTTCAATAGAAGTAAGGTGGTAGTGTGTGTATTGCTCTATATGCAAATAAATGGATGTTCAATAGTTTATTTGCATCTGTGAGTATGTGTGTAAGTAACTTTTGGATGACTGTCGGTGTTTAACAGGATGTATAGGTGTATCACTTCATATGATGAGTGAGTATATGTATGAGTGACTATATAGAACTGTTGGTGAATGAGTGAATGTGTATATAGATAGTTGAATTACTGAATTGATTGTTGTAACTGATATGGGTATCTCAATTTTTTATAAACATTTAGTTTCTATTTTTGAATATGTGTTTCAAGTGTTACATTACAGTGAAAGGAGGTCTGTCACTATGTCACAAGGATGGTGTCATCAGTGATGTCATGAGTGATGTCACAGACCATGTCATGAGTGATGTAATATGTGATGTCATCAGCAGTGCATTGCACGCGCAAGTTATAGTGAGTCCAACTAACTATAACGTGGGAATTTTATTGGTTTTATTGTAGTGTAGTTCCTAGTTTCCCACTAGGCCCTGCGCATTGGAATAACATAAACAGTAGTATCGACGTGGAACTGCGGATATTCCAGGCCTCCACTGACTATGCTAAACTTAATTGGGTTGTGTTACCAACTAGCTCAGAGGTCACTGGAAACTTTCTTCTCTGCATAGGAAGTGATCAGCTTCCTTGGCACAGACAAGAAGGGATTCAGCTTTCCAACAACCGTGCAACATGACAACTTTGCTCCTCAGATCAAGAGTCAATCTCTAGGGTCGTGTGAAACAATAGACGTAGATTTCACTCAGTCAGTCTAGTGCAGTTTACTTTCACGAGATGTAGAGAATAGAGAGACGGGCGTTTGTCAATAAAGGGTTAACATTTATTGAACAGTCTTTCTTCTCGTACAAGAGAAATGTATTGCCACAATTGCAATATTTGTTATTATAAAAAGTACGTACAGTAAGATAAGTATTGCGAAATAGAACTGTAAAAGCATTGATATGGTTTCTTAGCCATACAATGGTTTAAAAGTAATAAAACATATATACAGTCATATATACATTAGGCTAACATACTCAACTGGTGCTTCTAACTAAGCCTACCCCAGTGTGCCTGACCTAAGCCTAACACGTGAAAGGGGAGTAAGTAAGTAGCTTTAAGTTAAGTTGGTTTTGCCAAGGTTTGTTTCAAGAATTCTCGTCTAAGGGTTTAGTCAACACCATACCTCTGAATAGAATGATGGAGGATTGGTATCTCCTTCAGGGGTCTCTCTCGATATCCCAGTCACCCGCGAGGGTAAACCGGAAACGCCGTGGCTGGATTTCTCTGCACGAGAAAGGCAGCGGCTTCTCTTCAGCGCGTCGAGGAAGGAGGGGGGACAGCGTCCGCGGGCAGCTGGAATCTGCTGGATGTCTTCGCAGAGGGACGGCTGTTCAGCTCCTTAAGCGTACTGCACCATAGTTCGCGCTTTAGCGGCGATAATGGTATCAGCAGCTTCACCACCACAGGATAGCAGGCTGCAGCGACAGAGTGCTAGATTTACCAACACGGGGTCGTGCAGGCAGCTGGCTTCAGTAGCTCGTACAACAGGCATTGCTTAAGGCAACATTGGTAATATTTATACCTGACAGGTGCCGGGTTTGACGCAAGTTTGCTGGACATAAGACGTCAATTAAAGATGTCACTAGGAAGTGATAGTTATCAGTTGCTCATTAGAGTTCCATTACTAATCAAAACATAGCAAGCGGGGATTTCCAGGTTTGCTAAGTTTTTATCTTGTTGAAGAACTCGGAGTGTTATCTAGGAATATCAGATAGTGACTACTGCTCTGTCATTGCACTAATTGGTCGCAAAGGAAGTGGCAGAGGGAACTATGCTGGAATGTGGCTCTGTTCGTGTGAGGCCAGAGATGACTTTTCAGAAAATCGCACTTGAACGGTTATGCCAATATAGGGAATAAATGGATTTATAGCCGAATAGGGGCATAAGGTCACAGTATTGATCAGGAACCTAGATAAACACGCAACACCCACTCCACGGGTTAATGTCCATCAAAATTACTAAAACTAAGCAATTAAATGCATGTGTAACATTGCCCACCCCAAAATACATAAATGCATTCGAAATAGGCGTACTTGTAATACATGAATTTAGGTACTGTACGTTTTTTAAAGCATAGTAATCATTCAAAAAATTATTGCATATGAAATCAATGAACGATTATGCAAAAGGAATTACACATGAAGTATCTCTGACAGAAGAAAAGCGAGATAAATCATCACATAAAAATGCATTGTAATAACATGTGTGCTAGAGGCTGGTGTAATGTTGTTATGTCTCTAGATGTGTTTAGAAATAGAAGTGTGAAGCTTCTGTTCTCTAAGAATAGTTTTTACGCTAAGCAAAGAATTGTTCGTGCCAAAAAAGGTCAATATTAGAAAAATTGTCCAATTCAAAGAATTATTGCTTGAACGGGGAAAAATAGATTTCCAAAGCTCTTGGCAGTTTTTGTTGATCAAAACTGAAGGCCGAATTCAGAGTTCATGGGAACACTGTGTGTCGGAAAGCTTCTAAAAGTTATTGTTTCTCTACGGGTGAGAACATCGTATCAGACAGGCTCTCAAAGAATTGGTCTACAAATTCAGGTGATAGTTCAACCAAATTAGATAGCGCTGTAACTTGGCAGGTGTGAGAATGATTGCTGTCATCATAGTCGGGACCAGCAATGCTCACAGAACGTTGTACCTGGATGATGTTGCTTTTGTCACTCGCTCCACTGTTACCACTTGGCTGTAGCACAGGAGTCTCCACGAATGCCGTCATCAGGATTGGTAGCCGCTGGGGACAACACAATGCGTGAGCCGTTATTGGACTGAGCAAAGTATCGACGTCCATTGGTACTGCTGATGGAAGTGAAAGACAGATGTCCAACACGCATTCATCGCCGCAAAGCATACACCGTAGCACAGGTAAAATGCAATTTTGCCATATCGGTCTGAATGAAAGGAACCAGGTCATGTTTAGATCTCTCAGCCTGGCCAATCCGAGGACGTTAGTTATCCTGTCCCGGTAGCGCATTGCTAGGATTGTCTCTTCCATTCCCATGGGAGCTATGTCTGAGCCGAGGCTTGCCATAACGTAGCAGGAGGGTCAAAAATAGAATCCCTGCGACGAGTCCCAAAAATAATGGTATGCCGCCAAAAATGGAGTGCACAAAATTAGGAAAGATTCCCAAAATTGCCTGGAAGGGTGTTAGCAGTCCCGTAAAGACTGTCTTAAATATGCCTGGGATGCTTGTTGCACTAGACATGTTAAGGAGTTGGCTGAACATTTCTACGAAATGCACGGGGCAATTTGTTGATAAAAGGTCATGAACTTCAGTAGCCGTCCTTGCAACTAGAAGATCATACGTCTCTTTAGATGACGTTATAGGCACTGTTGTCTGTAAAAGTACAGATTTCATTTTGCTTAATGTATCAATTCGTATAGAATAGAGATTCAGACGAGGCCAGATGGGAGTCACTATGTCTGGAGGCCCACTCGGAAACAATGCTTGCATACAACATTTGACCATGGATGTTACTTCTACTAGATAACTTTTCCCTGGCTCGAGGCCACAACATCTGTGATCCGTTCTAAGAATGTAACTCCCGTTCACGAGTTGCATAAAGAAGGGCTCTATCTGAGTTGCAGGTGTGACTAGCTGGTGGCATGAAAGGTTGTTTGAATTTCCATCACATGCTCCGTGTAAATTAATACCCTGACACAAAAGTATACCGCTTAGTGAATGTTTACAATTTTCACCACTAAGAAATACATTTTTGTCGCTGTCACTATAGCAAGAATGAGTGTATGGTAATTTCCATATAGATTTTACATATCCTTTACCCAATTGTTCATACTGGCCAGCAGGTATGTATTCAAGGCACTTTTTAAAGCGGAAAGTTGTTATCGGAATTGTGATAATTCCGTGTTTTATCCATTCAATGACAGGACTCTCTGACATTGTCAATGGTAATCTCTCGAGTTTTTCGATGCTCAGGATTGTATAGTCTGCTCCTTTCTGTGCCAAACTGATCTGTTTATCAGTAAGGTTAAAACTGGAAAATAATGACGTTGTGTTGATTAAACGCCAAGGCACATAGCCTGAACAAAGATTTTGCAGTGTCCAGCCTAATTCTATAATAGAACGTAATTGAGACTGGCCATGTTGTAACATTAGCAAATCTCTGTCTATCACATCAAAGGCAGAGGATACAATATTGTCCAAAGAATATATTCTGGAAGACAGAGTCGTTAACCCATTGTCTACCACAGAAAGTGATTTCTCCAAATTAATACGATCAATTTCTCGTATTTTTTCAGCAGTTTCAATTTGCTTTACTTTCCAAGCCTCGTTGTAAGCAGCATAGATACTGGTCGCTATGAAACGCTTTTGACGCTGTTTGCGTGGTCCAAGAATGAAATCGCGCAAATCAGCACCATCTTTTAATAAAGACAAGTGTTGCTTAATTTCAGCCAGTGTGGACGTAGTTAGCCATTCAAGGCAGAGTTTCCCTACACTGTATGTTGTTATAATCCCTGGATGTTGTCTCTGGGAGTATCTAGGGTCTAATCTGGTCATTTTTAACCCCTGTGTTTTATTCAGGAATCTATCTTGACAGCTATTTGTGTCTGTAGGCCAGATTAACCACTTTTTCCAATCAGGATTTGTTCTGTTGAAATGTAAAATTTGTGACACGTCTAACTCAAATACTGTGGTTGCATTCTCAGGTATTGGCTTTGGTATAGACGGTGTTTTAAGGTCTTTGTTCTTAGCTAGGCCAAGACAAGATGTTTGGTGTATTGTGTCATTTAAAAACAACATTTGTTCTGGTATCATGCAGGTTCTAAATAGTGCTTCAATGCCTTGCACCTGCCAATCTTTTGTACCCAAAATTGTTTTCGTTTCAATATTATTTTTCCAATAATCAAAACCAAATGTCATCATTTTGTCATAAAATGCTTCTGAATATATCAATTTAGAATTTGTCAGCATTGTTTTCATTCCTGTTTTATCTAACAGTTTATAATAAAACGTTTCTGCATCACTGGTGTTAAACCCTGAGAAGTATTTGAATTTCTCAAAAAATGCTTTCGAACTGCTTTTAGGTGGTGTAGAACAATGTTCCCATTGATTATACATAAAAACATTTCTAGGCTGTGCAGATTTATGCAAGTAATGATCCCCATAGTGGGTGTAACAGAATAACTGCTCATAACTAGATGAACCTTGTAAATAATCATGATCTGTGAATCTAGCTGACATTACTAAATCAGACATCATGTCATTAATACTGTTAAAGTCCCAATCATCAGAGAATGTACTAGGTGTCACAAAGTCACTTAAGGAAACCTTTAGTTGATGAGGATACTTCAGGATTTCGACCGGACCATATATCTCATAGTCTGTTTTCTCCCATATTACCCCACCAGGTATTGGAATTGCTGTGACATTTACTGTTGACAGTTCTCTTTTCTTCACGTGGGATGATCTGTGTGGTTTCAGGACTAGGTTGATGTTCTGACTTGCTGTGTCCATTGTAATATATTTTCCTTCAATGAATTTTCCCAAACATAGGCAGGAGGAAAAATACACCTAGACCGAACCAGAACTCTAGCCAAGGGGAAATAAGGTAGATTTCCTTCAGTTGATGAAAGAGTTCCGTTGCTTTTTCTTTAAAAGTCTTTTTTGTTTCTGGCATCACTTCGGGGTCATTTAAATCTTCAGAGAAGTTGTCGAAGTTGATGAAATAACCAGAGGCAGTTCTGTCAATTGATGGGATTGTTCTTTCAATCTGTCTTTCGGTAGCACTTTCTGATGCCACATCATTGTAGACCGGTGTTGTTTCTTGACGAACTGTTTCAATCTGTGTTTCAAGAGGCACGAGTTCCATGGCATTATTGCATAGTCCTTCATTGTGCACTGCAGGCTGATCAAATGTGATTAGTCTTTCAGTTTGAACCTCTTGGATTGTTGCAAGTTTGGGTATTCTGTTGTTTCTTGGGAGTCCACTGGGCCTACTGTTGATTATAGGCCACATGCTTGTGGTTTTACCAGATCGATAGACACGACTCTGTTCTCCTTTTTACCAGCAAGGGGCGGTAGCACAACTGATCTTGTTCCGGTGACTGCCAAGACAGGTACTGCTTTTCTGTAAGAAGGCCCAAATTCCTTCTTAACCGCGATCTTTTCTCTGACTAGATCCCCAATCTTTGGAATCCAGACAGGCCTTGCTGGGGCTGTTGCGGGTGGTGCCTCGTCAGTGGTACTTGGCTGTTGCTTTAACTTTATGTTGCTTAATGATTTTCTTGTTTCATTCAGTTCCTGTAAAACAGCCAAATGATCTTTGATGTCAAAGTCTGTTGTTTTTTCTTGTACCACTGACATCTGACTATCGAGGTACTGAACGCGCATTCTAATTCCGAACAATAGTTCGTATGGGCTGCAACCTTTTAGAGAATTTCTTGGCATGTTGTTAAGACTAGTCTGGACACTTATTAAATGTTTGACCCACCCAGCGCCTGAACCTAATACCTTCGCTGTTATAGATTGCTTTATGTCCCGGTTTTTTCTTTCTACCACACTATTCCCTTCCGGGGTATGACGGACAAGAATACCGCAACCCAATTCCCATGCTGGCCATGGCCTCCTTATAAGCTCGAGAGCTGAAAGCAGGACCCTGATCAGAATGGAACGTGGTAATTGCGTATATGCCGATATTGACTCGCAAATCTTTTATAACCGTTCTAGCGTCAGCTGAGCGCTGGAGGCCTCATTTTTTAAGTGCTTTTCGTCTTAATGTTGTACACTGGGGCGCGCTTCTCTTCTTTGATTGCGCAGATAGATCGCGTTATGCAGTCTATCAGGATTTCTGAAACTATACTTGCCGGTTCATCACTGCGATCTCTGTTGCAGTCCGGACAGTTCTTTGCGAAGTCATGAATTCCTTCACTCATGTCCGGCCACCAGTACTCTGATTGCAATTCTTTCAGAGAGGCTTTGATTGTTTGGTGTCTCAGACCCAACCCCATGTGTGCTTCCAGTAAGAGGAAGCCCCTCCTGCTCCTGTTTGGAATTACTCTGTCCCCCACTCCAGGGATTCGAGCAAAAGGAACGGAGTTTGCATCGATTACGTATGCATAATTGAGTGGGTAGTTTACGGGTAGTGCTGCACAGTCGCCTTTTACGGTCGTGATTACTGCTAGCATGGTTTCCCCGTCTATGTATTTATCTGTACGCTTTTTTGTGGCTACGGAAGCCGGTTTAGTTGCTTCCGCTTTGGCTGTATTAGCCAATGAATTCCCTGCAACGTGAAGGCCATCACGTTGAAGACTCTGTGCGTGAATCACGTGAGTCTTTTGTAGTTCTTTGTGTAAAAGAGCTACCTCGTTCCAGAGCAATTTATGCTTTATTGTGGCACCTGTGTCATCTTTGTAGTCGTTTTCGATCCAACTCTGCAGTTTATTGTTGTAAGAGTTGACGCAAAAATGAGAATCGCACACTATAAGTGTCGGGAATTCACGTTCTGCATTTTCGAGCGCCATCTTTAAAGATCTGATTTCAGTTCTTTGAACCGAACAGTTTCTTACAGATTCAGTTTTTGTTACTTTCGGTCTGAATTTACCGCACAGCCAACGACCTTTAATGATCGCACACGCTGCATTGTAGGATTTGCTCTCTACGTTGAAATGCTGTACAGAGCTATCTGTATAGATTATACAGGCATATAGTGGGAGAGGCAGAATTTCGATTGGCAGAGGATATTCTTCTTCATATTCTAAATCATTCAGTTCTTCAAATTGCGGGGCGAAATAGTATTTCACATCTTCCGCTCCTAGAGAGTCTATACACTGTATCCATTTCGGATCCAGTGACACTGTAGGCAGGTTTACTGGGCTGAATAGCGCCTCGAAGGCGGATTCCGCTGTAAGGATATTAATCCTTTTGCCGTGTGCTAGTTCTCGTTCATTTGCTAATGCGATTTGCACTGCGTTCACAGTTCTTTCTGTGTGACTGAATGTTTTTTCTGCTTGTGTGTACAAGTGAGATTTAATTGAAATTGGTACCTTTTCTCCCTCATTAGAGGTCAGGTACGTGAATCCGCATCTTCCTGGGATGACTCGGATTACAAGATCGATCGTGTTGTCACGTGTATCTAATTTTGCTTTTGCTAACATGTCTGTTTGCAGTGATCTCAAAATTTCTGTGTGTTTTTGAGTCCAATTGATTTGTTTAAAATCAGGTTTTATTAGTTCGTAGAGAGGTTTAACCCTCTCTGCGTAATTTAGAATGTAAGTTCTTCCGAAATTCAGAAAACCTAGAATGGATTGTAAATTCTTCAGCGTTTTTGGAGCTTGGAGTACAGCGCACTTCTCTAAGAAGTTGTCCGCTAGGCTTTTCCCTTCACTTGATAATTTGTACCCTAAAAATAGTACTGTCAGATGGGCAATTCGAGACTTTTTAAAGTTGAATTTGTAACCCTCTGCTGCGAACCCAAGTATAATGGTGTTCACTCTTTTCAAGTGAGTATCCAAGTCGTCATCTGTGAGATAAATATCATCTACGTAAGATAATGCTTCATCATCATAGATTTGTAGTAACTCTGTTACCCTAGCTGAGAATAGTCCTGGGCTGTTCTTGAACCCCTGTGGGAGTCGACAGAATTTTTTCTGCGACCCAAATGCGGAGAAAGCGGTCAAATATCTGCTTTCTGGTGCAATGTTTTGACAAAAGAAACCATTAGAAATGTCTAATGTCGTTTTATATTTTTTCCTAACTATATTATTCATTAGGGCTGCACTATGCGAGTTTTGTACTGCAAAGGTTTTGCAACATGTATTAAGATGTCTGTAGTCCAAAACTAGACGATATGAATTGTCTGGCTTGGAGACAGGAAACAAAGGATTGTTCATTTGAGAGGTGCATGTTTCAATCACCCCCTGGTACTCAAGTTGATCTAAGATCTCCCTGACCTGTTTTTTAGCTTCTTGCTTTATGGGATACTGCCGTTGGGCAGTTGGTTCACTTTTTAATTGGATTTTGTGAGGAGGTGAATCCTCATCCCATCCTACATGATTTTTATATAATGCAGGTGCCTGGGCTACTGCCCATTTCCTTGCATAGGTATATTTTTTGTGAATCGGAATGTGATTCGAGAAGGCAGGCATAATCACTTCTTCGCCACGAGGGCACTCCCTGACAAACTCTGGGGGCCAATCTTTTTCAGCTAACAGAATATCATAGCCTTTTGAGAGCTTATCCCAAAATAGACCCTTAATTTTCCTAGTCTTATCACCCTCTATACGCAATGTTATTTCGTATATTTTATGGGGCTCGCTAAGTCTGGTGTCGGCAGTTTCAACCTGAATGTATTCATTCGTGTCCACTGTCTCCAGATGACTCATCAAGATCTTGCGCGCTATACTGATTTCTGCTGCACTGTCCAACATTGTCAATGCCCACTCCCCGTTTTTCAACTGTGTCCTCAGTATTCTCGGCATGGTTGATTACTCTAATACTAGCTACCTTCTTTTTCTGAAATTGAGATTTTTTACTCTGAGCAGGTTCCTTGTCTTTGGACTTGGTGTGCTCTCCTGGGTCTGACCGTCCTCTTCTTTCCGAATTCTGTGGAAAAGATCGAGAGGGACGTGTATCAATACTTTGATATCTATCAGGTTTTTTCAGATTATCCCTATTTCTAAGGTTATATCTTTTCTCAGAGGGCTCCCGTTGGGGAGACTGGCGTTCTCGAGTCGGAGTTCTTTCCCTCCGTCGAGGAGACCTTCCTCTGGACTGGAAAACTTTTTCCTTGGGAGTGGATTGTTTATTTCCATCCCAGCTCTTTTTAGGAGTATTTAAATTATTTTTAATAAATAATTTTTCAGGATTTTCGAGCAGTTGGGGCTTAACTGGTTTTCCACCCAAGCTGTCTCTACCTAATTCTTCATAGCATTTTTCTATGATTTTTGCTAGCTCAACAGGATCTTTTATATCTGTTTCCTTCAACTTCTGGCGAATCGCCACAGATGCTGCTTCTCCTCTTATATTGGCTAATAATATAGCCGAGACCTGCTTGAAGTCTTTCAGTAATTTCATACCTAGATTTAAAGCGGGCTCTGGACCGAATTCATTTTGAATCTGTTTTAGCACTTCTGGTATTACCGCCATAGACGGAACACCGTGTGTTTTTGTGTAAATGGAAGCAAAGACTGTACCCCAAGTGTCACAGTCCTCCACGTGTGGTGCGATTCCCATAGGAAGGCAGATGGTCAAGATTCTGTGTTTCTCTATAGGGGTAGTATCAGGAAATACTGCCTCTATTTGAGTGATTTTCTGTGATAACAAGAAAGGAATTTGTTCCCGTTTTACGGGTGTTTTACCAAGACATGACTGTATGTTCTGTGGTGTAATTTTATTAGTGTTCCCCTGATGAGGGGTCAGCTGTGGTACATTAACAGCTGGCTGGACTGTTGCAGTCCGCATTACATATTGGACTAATTGCCTATGTATTTTTATTAACGTGTTTAGCTGTACTAATAGCTCTTCTCTAGACATTTTTACAATGTCAGGATGTGGTGTGTAGCTGGCTAGAACCGGCCACATGGCTCCTGGTCTACCTAGTGGACCGAGCCTGGTAATGTGATCATTGTGTTTTAGGGCGCCATTAAACCAGAGCAGGTGCTCTTGAAATTTAAGTGGAATTTCAATCTCCTCGAAAGGAGCGTACTCTTCCGGAGGTTTCTCTATTTTGTAATAGTGAAACTCTTTTGTTATAGCGTTTACAGCTGGAAAGTTTATCCATGAATAGAATACCTCTGTCTGCCGATACTCGTGAGCCTCTATCACGAAAATTACTGTACCACCCTGTGGTGTCAGTCCGTTTTCTATAAGTTTTAAAGTTATAGATCTTCTTAAGTGGACCGGGATGATAATAGCATCCGGGTCTGTCTGTTCGGGACCTTGCTGAGTCGCATCTGCTGCGCCCCCAGTGGTTCCGTTATTTTCTACTGACATTTTTTTTTTAAAAATGCAGGTTTTGCAGAGTAGGTCTCCAAGGAGACAAAGATTAGGTGCACAATATTTTGGAACACTGTATCCTTCAACATTGAATAAACCAGAGCTTTACATAGGAATCTCTTCCTACTAAGGTCGGGCGGATTTTAACCTTTCACCCACTCCAGACGTCTATTGGAGTATTTACGGGAGCAAGGGGTGTGAAATATGCACGACTGAGTTACTCTACAAGTCTTGCGTTAGTTTATCGCCTTACCAAAGGTTTGGGCGCCATGTAGTGTAGTTCCTAGTTTCCCACTAGGCCCTGCGCATTGGAATAACATAAACAGTAGTATCGACGTGGAACTGCGGATATTCCAGGCCTCCACTGACTATGCTAAACTTAATTGGGTTGTGTTACCAACTAGCTCAGAGGTCACTGGAAACTTTCTTCTCTGCATAGGAAGTGATCAGCTTCCTTGGCACAGACAAGAAGGGATTCAGCTTTCCAACAACCGTGCAACATGACAACTTTGCTCCTCAGATCAAGAGTCAATCTCTAGGGTCGTGTGAAACAATAGACGTAGATTTCACTCAGTCAGTCTAGTGCAGTTTACTTTCACGAGATGTAGAGAATAGAGAGACGGGCGTTTGTCAATAAAGGGTTAAAATTTATTGAACAGTCTTTCTTCTCGTACAAGAGAAATGTATTGCCACAATTGCAATAATTGTTATTATAAAAAGTACGTACAGTAAGATAAGTATTGCGAAATAGAACTGTAAAAGCATTGATATGGTTTCTTAGCCATACAATGGTTTAAAAGTAATAAAACATATATACAGTCATATATACATTAGGCTAACATACTCAACTGGTGCTTCTAACTAAGCCTACCCCAGTGTGCCTGACCTAAGCCTAACACGTGAAAGGGGAGTAAGTAAGTAGCTTTAAGTTAAGTTGGTTTTGCCAAGGTTTGTTTCAAGAATTCTCGTCTAAGGGTTTAGTCAACACCATACCTCTGAATAGAATGATGGAGGATTGGTATCTCCTTCAGGGGTCTCTCTCGATATCCCAGTCACCCGCGAGGGTAAACCGGAAACGCCGTGGCTGGATTTCTCTGCACGAGAAAGGCAGCGGCTTCTCTTCAGCGCGTCGAGGAAGGAGGGGGGACAGCGTCCGCGGGCAGCTGGAATCTGCTGGATGTCTTCACAGAGGGACGGCTGTTCAGCTCCTTAAGCGTACTGCACCATAGTTCGCGCTTTAGCGGCGATAATGGTATCAGCAGCTTCACCACCACAGGATAGCAGGCTGCAGCGACAGAGTGCTAGATTTACCAACACGGAGTCGTGCAGGCAGCTGGCTTCAGTAGCTCGTACAACAGGCATTGCTTAAGGCAACGTTGGTAATATTTATACCTGACAGGTGCCGGGTTTGACGCAAGTTTGCTGGACATAAGACGTCAATTAAAGATGTCACTAGGAAGTGATAGTTATCAGTTGCTCATTAGAGTTCCATTACTAATCAAAACATAGCAAGCGGGGATTTCCAGGTTTACTAAGTTTTTATCTTGTTGAAGAACTCGGAGTGTTATCTAGGAATATCAGATAGTGACTACTGCTCTGTCATTGCACTAATTGGTCGCAAAGGAAGTGGCAGAGGGAACTATGCTGGAATGTGGCTCTGTTCGTGTGAGGCCAGAGATGACTTTTCAGAAAATCGCACTTGAACGGTTATGCCAATATAGGGAATAAATGGATTTATAGCCGAACAGGGGCATAAGGTCACAGTATCGATCAGGAACCTAGATAAACACGCAACATTATGTCAGTAAAATTTCCAGCTTACTATAACTGGTGTGAAACCTATGGTTTTTTCAGTGAATTTATTAGGTTTTTTAAATGCACATTCCTAACTATAACTGGTGTGAAACCTATGGTTTTTTCAGTGAATTTCAAAGGTTTTTTTAATGCTAATTCCTAACTATAAATCCCAGTTTATAAGTAAGACTTTTAGCGCACTAGTTGTTCTTTAGAAAACTCTGGGACATTCTGTCATTGGGCTATATTTGGGCTACATCTGGCTAATATTTTGGCTACATTTGTTTTTTTGTCTCTGGTGGCCATCTTTGGGCTACATTTGGCTACATTGGGCTCTAACATATATAAAACCCAATGTAGCCCAATATATATTTTTTCAAAGTTAACTTTCGTTATAACCAATTGAGCATATATCTTGAGACATAGCAAAGGCACATCGGGCTACGAGTCCCTACAATTTTTTCCTATTTTTTTTTTGCCTTGGTGCGCTCCCGGTGCGCGCCCCGGGGAGCGCACCGGAAAGCGTAAATATATGAAGCGCCCCGAGGCGCGCACCGGATAGCGTCCCGTAAGCGCCATTATCGCGAACGAAAACATGATCGTGACGTATCGCGTAGCCGCGTCTGCGTGAAACGCATGGCGTAAGCGCACCCGGAAGCACTCGTGCGAATACGATCGCGCATCGTAAACTTCCGACGCGCTTACGCTACGCGACCCGGAGCGCGCCACCGGGAATCACACGTAAATATTGTGGGAAGGCCATCTCCTACGGAGAACAGAGCGTAAAGCTCATCGTCCTTACTGGGGACAACCACAAATGCCCCAATCAACCCTAATTATTTATTTTCTTTTTTTTTCGCTCCAGTTGAGCCATTTTCAATTCCCTGTTTTTTCGTTTCTCCCCTCGAAAAATACAAAAACAATATAAAAGTGTTCTGAAAACCCCCAAAAATTACAAAATGGTTCAAAAAACATAAAAAAAAAATATGCAGTGGGGCGCCTCTTAGCGTTTCATTTGCCTTCCAGCTGAGTTCCGCCCGCTCTCGCGGCACAGTGCCTCACCCTCCATCCAGCTGAGTTCCGCCCGCTCTTGCGGCACAGCGTCTCGCCCGCCATCCAGCTGAGTTCCGCCCGCCCTTGCGGTACAGTGACTCACCCGCCATCCAGCTGAATTGCGCAACAAAAAGAAGAAAAAAAACAGTTCTTTTTAGAACTACCTCCAATTTCAAAAAAAGGCTACATTTTTAAAAAACTCTATTATTCATTTTTCCACATGGTACACTCCCCGGTACGCTTCCCGGTGCGCGTACCGGGCGCTCCCCCCGTGCAATTTTTTTTTTTTTTTTAAATGTGGGCCCCGCTGGGCCCTTTTATGGCCCCCACATCAAACCTAGGGGGTCAGGAGGGTCTATCCCTGCCCCCTTATGGTCATTCCCCCCTTTTTTTTCCACCTCTTGTGTCTCTATCCTACCGAGACACAAGATGGCGGCCGCTCCGCACTGTTTCGAATGTTTACAGACACCCGAGAGCCAATCAGCTTTCTGTGCGCAAGTCGCGTGGCGCGCCCGGAGCGTGTACCGGGGCGCTGTCATAGATATATATATTTTTTTGAACCTAAATTACTCAAAATCCACTGGAACACATATCTTGAGACATAGCATAGGCACATCGGGCTACCAGTCCCTACAATTTTGCCAAGTTTGGTGGAAATCCATTCAGCCGTTCGGGCTAAAAGTGAGCTCGACCGCCCTATGGAAATTAACATTAGGAAAACGCGTTTTGGGACCCCCCTTTTATCTTGGCCTCTGCTTGTTGCATCCCCCCCAAACTTTCAGGGAAGGACCGGAGCTTGACGAGGCCATTTTGAGGAAATTTTCAGGCAGATTCGTCAATCGGCGCCAAAGTTATTCCAAATAGGATTTTGAGATTTAACATTGAAAAAAATCCTAACTATAACTACCTACTGGCGACCGCCAGTAAGATATATATATATATATATATATATATATATATATATATATATATATATATATATATATATATATATATATATATATTACCTACTGGCGATAGCCAGTAGGTATATATAGTTAGGATTTTTTCTCTATGGAACTTTTGAAAATTCTATGCCTAATAACTTTGGCGTTTGTGGACGGTGAAAATTCTATGCCTAATAACTTTGGCGTTTGTGGACGGAATTGGCTGAAATTTTCAGGAAAATGGCACATTTTGTTTCTGAGCAGCTCCTGGAAATATGGGGGGGTTCGTCAAGGGGGGGGCCGAGAAAAAAGGGGGGTCCCAAAACGCGTTTTTCCCATGTTAATTTCCATAGGGCGGTTGGCCTCACTTTTAGCCCGAACGGCTGAATGGATTTCCACGAAACTTGGCAAAATTGTAGGGACTCTTAGCCCGATGTGCCTTTGCTAGGTCTCAATATATGTGCTTCAGTGGATTTTGAGAAATTAACGTTTAAAACAAGATATATATCTGTAACAGCGCTCCGGGCTGCGCTCCGGTTCGCGTACTTTTCGCGTATCGGAACTTTGCGAAGCGAAGCTGATTGGCTCTCCGGTGTCTGTCAACATTCTAAACAGTCCGGAGCGGCCGCCATCTTGTCTCTCGCTAGGATCGAGAGACAAGAGGAGGCCAAAACAAAGGGGGAAATGAAGGAAAGGGGGCAAGGTAGACCCCTTCTGACCCCCTAGGATTGATGAGGGGGATATTATAGAGCCACGCGGGGCCCCAAAAAAAAAAAAAAATCCGATTTTTTCGCCGTAGAGACGCGTCTTGGTACGCGAACCGGGCAGCTAACCGGGCAGCTAACCGGGAAGCTAACCGGCAGTGTAACGGGAGTCTGAGGAGTAGCTGATAGGCTGTCAACATTGTAAACAGTCCGGAGCGGCCGCCATCTTGTCTCTCGGTAGGATCGAGAGACAAGAGGAGACCAAAACAAAGGGGGAAATAAAGGAAAGAGGGCAAGGTAGACCCCTTCTGACCCCATAGGATTGATGAGGGGGATATTATAAAGCCACGCGGGGCCAAAAAAAAAAAAAAAAATCCGATTTTTTCGCCGTAGAGACGCGTCTTGGTACGCGAACCGGGCAGCTAACCGGGCAGCGAACCGGGAAGCTAACCGGCAGTGTAACGGGAGTCTGAGGAGTAGCTGATTGGCTGTCAACATTGTAAACAGTCCGGAGCGGCCGCCATCTTGTCTCTCGAGAGACAAGAGGTGGAAAAAAAAAAGGTGTAAATGAATGAAAGGGGTAAGGCAGACCCCTCCTGAACCCCTAGGATTGATGAGGGGGCTATTAAAGTTCACTGCGGGGCATAAGAAAAAAAAAATTGCGATTTTTCGCGGTAAAGGTGCTTCCTGGCAGCTAACCGGCAGCGTAACGGGAGTCCGACATATTGTGTTTTTTGAACGTTTGTGATATGTGCACGTGTGGATTTTGTCTAATTAAGGTTAAAAAAATATATATATATCTTTAAGCGTGTTCTGGCGCGCTTACGTTTTGGGTTTGGTTTGCGCTGCAGAGACGATACGTCACGGTTATGCGATGCATCATGAGGCGTCTCACGGGCTACGTGATACGTCACTTAATAAAGAATATATTTTACAGCTATAGATATTAGCTTTTAAAAAACCAATGAAATTCACAGAAAAAACCATAGGTTATAGACCATATATAGTTAGGAATTTGCATTTACAAAACCTTGAAAATTCACTGAAAAAACCATAGGTTATAGACCATATATAGTTAGGGATTAGCATTTAAAAAACCTTATTTTATTTGCACAAAACCATTGAAATTCCATATATAGTTAGTTGCACTAACTATATATCGCGGACCCGCAATCCACTGCTAATGATGTCACATATTACATCATTCATGACATGGTCAGTGACATCACTGATGACATCACTGATGACATCTCAAATGACATCACTGATGACATCACTGATGACATCTCAAATGACATCACTGATGACATCACTGACATCTCATTTGACATTACTGATTACATCACTGATGATATCATTTATGTGATAATACATCTTCAGACTCTAATATAACCTTAGATACACTCAGTGTAAACAGGCACTCACAGACTGTCACACATCCATGGAGTTACTCACACACCTAGTCAGTCATGCAAAGAATCAATCACATCTCCATTTCCTCAACTATACAGTTATACACACTTTACTTATTCAAACATATAGTAACACATATTTACTCTCTTATACAATCCTTGATACAAGTTCACAATGATTCATACAGCCACTCACACATTCACTGGCTCTTATGTTCAGTTATTTATATATGTCAACTCTCACATGGAGTGTGTTTTACATATGTGCTTACTTTGACATGCAGCACTGAGATATCCATTCACTCACCAATATACTCATGCACACAGTCAACTGTCCATACAGCTGTTTCTACATGCACTTTTGAACCCATACACCTAGGGAATCAACTGCTCACACATCTATGCACAGAGTTATACACCTCCCAGCCACCCACACACATACTCAGTCTCCCATACAAATACTTGGGCAACCATTCAATAACCCATATAGTTACTGATATAGCTACTGATTTAAACATGCAGCAGTTTACAGAACAACATAAATAATGATTGCCAAATTAAGACACTTTAATCACTAACCCATACACTCAGTGAGACACATTTAATCATTCTCTCATACAGTCAGTCATGCACCTACTAAATCCTTCATCCAGACACTTATACATCCACTCATTCTTCAATATGTAAGACATATTTTAACTTTACAGAAACATACAGTCACTGGGTGTTGTCATCAGTGATGTCATCAGTGATGTCATCAGTGATGTCATTTGAGATGTCATCAGTGATGTCATCAGTGATGTCACTGACCATGTCATGAATGATGTAATATGTGACATCATTAGCAGTGGATTGCGGGTCCGCGATATATAGTTAGTGCAACTAACTATATATGGAATTTCAATTGTTTTGTGCAAATAAAATAAGGTTTTTTAAATGCTAATCCCTAACTATATATGGTCTATAACCTATGGTTTTTTCAGTGAATTTTCAAGGTTTTGTAAATGCAAATTCCTAACTATATATGGTCTATAACCTATGGTTTTTTCTGTGAATATATATATATATATATATATATATTAGGATTTTTTCTCTATGGGACTTTTGAAAATTCTATGTCTAATAACTTTGGCGTTTGTGGACAGAATCGGCTGAAATTTTCAGGAAAATGGCACATTTTGTTTCTGAGCAGCCCTTGAAAATTTGGGGGGGTTTCGTCAAGGGGGGGCCGAGAAAAAAGGGGGTCCCAAAATGCGTTTTTCCCATTCATTTTTCCATAGGGCGTTTGGCCTCACTTTTAGCTCGAACGGCTGAATGGATTTGCACGAAACTTGGCAAAATTGTAGGGACTGTTAGCCCGATGTGCTTTTGCTGGGTCTCAATATATGTGCTCCAGTGGATTTTGAAAATTTCCGTTTTAAAAAACAGATATATCTGTGACAGCGCTCCGGGTAGCGCTCCGGTTCGCAAACTTTTCGCGTAACGGAACTTTGCGAAGCGAAGCTGATTGGCTCTCCGGTGTCTGTCAACATTCTAAACAGTCCGGAGCGGCCGCCATCTTGTCTCTCGGTAGGATCGAGAGACAAGAGGAGGAGAAAAACGAAGGGGGAATTTAATGAAAGGGGGCAAGGTAGACCCTTCTTGACCCCCTAGGAATGATGATGGGGTTATTAAAGGGTCCCGTGGGGCAAATATAAAAAATGTGATTTTTTGCATGAGAAGCGCTTTCCGGTTCGTGAACCGGGTAGCGAACCGGGTCGCGAAACGGGAATTCGCCATTTTGTGTTTCGTTTTAATTAAATTAAAAGATGGAGGAAAAACAATGTGAGAAATGGGCATAAGGGGGTACGGGAGACGTATCCTGACCCCCAATGTTTTCTGAGGGTGGCTGAGGATGCTCATATATGTTGATACATGTCTTCCAGCGGCTGCGGGTGAGCGTTTTTTTTTTTTTTGCTGCGTGACGTCTGTTAACGTTGGATTCGAAGGAAATCAGGAAGTGTTGACCGCCATTTTGACACTGCAAGTAAATATATTGTTAAAAATAATTGTTATAAATTAATCCGTATTGATAAACATTGTCTGCGCCATCTTGCCTTTTTTCCAATGCCACACTTTTGTCGTGCACGGCAGCCATTTAAGATGCCTTGACCAGACCCACTCTCTGCACGCCGCCGATCCTCAGCATGGCTCCCCACCCTCGCAAGCATCTCCCCCACGCACTGGTCACCCCGCTCTCTCTCTCATGCATGGGCCATAAACCTCCCCCCATCTGCGCTGCTCTTCCCTGAGACGATTCAGAAAAGGAGGTGGTGATGAACAGAGTGTCTGAATTAAGCAGACCACTCTTACCCAGTCCAGAGATCAGGGCTTGATCCATCACCGTTATTTATCTCACTGCCCCATCCCAGCTCAGAACCTGGCTATATGCAAATCAGTCTGTCCCTGGCCCAGTGCATCATGGGAACAGGGCAGACTAAACTACCAAGCCAATTCTTCACCAGAAAGGAGACAAGCTACCGGGGACCGGTTTCTGGCATTTCAGCCGTCTTCGGCCCGGCTTGCTTGAATCCTGATGGAGCAGTGAGAAAGGGACTCATGTCTGAGTATACCCTGCCACACCTATAGTGGACAAAAACTGAGAATCACACCCTGTGCCCGCCCGACACCTCCCTTTCACCCTATTCACTACCGCACCCTCTGACACTCCTCTTCCTCTGTGTCTGATTGTCCAGGCCGGTCCCAGGCTATCACCTAGCCCTGTGGATGTAGTTTATGGCCCCAACTGTAAGAATCACCCCTCTTCAAAGGAGTTACAGTAGATCAAGGCCCCCACCCCATGAGATCCGTCACACCACACGCGTTCCTACTATCTGATAACGACCCTGTATTGTGATTGGGGAGGGGATTCTCACTGTGAGGGTGTGTGGGACCGAGCCTGAAGCGGAAGATTCCAGGGATGCCTTTTTGTACATCAAAGTCTTCACAATTATGTGTCACATTAAAAATATATAGCACTCCAACAAAGTAGTAGGATTATAACACTTTAATACCTTATAAATATATACAACGCTCCAACAAAGTAAACACGTTAAAAAATTTTTTTTACACAAAGCAACAATGGGCTGCTGTGAGGTGGCGTCAGTAGCGGTCTGTTGTGCGAATAGGACGAAGGCAGCACAACGCGCTGACATCCGGACGGCACCCAGGTGATGTCCATTAAGTTGCCGCACTGGTCTTGGCATCCTACAATGCTGCGCCGAAAAACGGCTGCGTATAAATCCATTTATTCCCTATATTGGCATAACCGTTCAAGTGCGATATTCAGAAAGTCATCTCTGGACTCACACGAATAGAGCCACATTCCAGAATAGTTCTCTGCCACTTCCTTTGCAACCAATTAGTGCAATGACAGAGCAGAAGTCACTATCTGAAGATTCCTAGATTAACACTCCGAGTTCTTCAACAAGATAAAAACTCAGCAAACCTGGAAATCCCCGCTTGCTGTGTTTTGATTAGTAATGGAACTCTAATGAGCAACTGATAGCTATCACTTCCTAGTGACATCTTTAATTGACGTCTTATGTCCAGCAAACTTACGTCAAACCAGGCACCTGGCAGGTATAAATATTACCAACGTTGCCTTAAGCAATTGCTGTTGTCCCATTGCTGTTGTATGCTGTAAGCGTTCCTGTTGCTGCAGCCTGCTGCCCGTCGCTTGAAGCTGCTGATACCATTATCGCTGCTAAAGCGCGAACGATGGTGTGGTGTAACTAGGAGCTGAACAGCCGTCCCTCTGTGAAGAGCCCAGCAGATCCCAAGCTGCCCGCGGACGCTGTCCCCCCTCCTTCTCCTCGACGCGCTGAAGAAGAGACGCTGCCTTTCTCGTGCAGAGAAATCCAGCTCCAGCGTTTCTAGTCTGCCCTCGCAGGTGACTGGAATACCGAGACCCCCTGAAGGAGATACCAGACCTCCATCATTCTATTCAGAGGTATGGTGTTGACTAAACCCTTAGTGAGAATTCTTGAAGCAAACCTTGGCAAAACCAACTTAAATTGAAGCTACTTACTTACTCCCCTCCCACGTGTTAGGCTTAGGCCAGGCACACCGGGGTAGGTGTAGTTAGAAGCACCAGTTGAGTATTTTAGTCTAATGTATATATGAATGTATATATGTTTTATTACTTTTAAACCATTGTATGGCTAAGAAACCATATCAATGCTTTTACAGTATTATCTCGCAATACTTATCTTACTGTACGTACTTTTTATAATAACAAGTCTTGCAATTGTGGCAATACATTTCTCTTGTACGAGAAGAAAGACTGTTCAATAAATGTTAACCCTTTATTGACAAACGCCCGTCTCTCTATTCTCTACATCTCGTGAAAGTAAACTGCACTAACCTGACTGAGTGAAATACCTGTCTATTGTTTCAGACGACCCTAGAGATTGACTCTTGATCTGAGGAGCAAAGTTGTCATGTTGCACGGTTGTTGGAAAGCTGAATCCCTTCTTGTCTGTGCCAGGGAAGCTGATCACTTCCTATGCAGAGAAGAAAGTTTCCAGTGACCTCTGAGCTAGTTGGTAACACACCCAATTAAGTTTAGCATAGTCAGTAGAGGCCTGGAAGATCCGCACTTCTACGTCGATACTACTGTTTGTGTTATTCCAATGCGCAGGGCCTAGTGGGACACTAGGAACTACACTACATGGTGCCCAAACGTTTGGTAAGGCGATAAACTAACGCAAGACGTTAGAGTAACTCAGTCGTGCATATTTCACAAACCCCTTTCTCCCATAAATGCTCCAATAGACGTCTGGAGTGGGTGAAAGGTTAAAATCCGCCTGAACTCAGTAGGAAGAGATTCCTATGTAAAGCTCTGGTTTATTCAACGTTGAAGGATACAGTGTTCCAAAATATTGTGCACCTAATCTTTGTCTCCTTGGAGACCTACTCTGCAAACCTTGCATTTATACAATGCCAGGAGAAAACGGAACCACTGGGGCCGCAGCAGATGCGACTCAGCAGGGTCCCGAATACACAGACCCGGATGCAATTATCATCCCGGTCCACTTAAGAAAATCTATAACTTTAAAACTTATAGAGAACGGACTGACACCACAGGGTGGTACAGTAATTTTCGTGATAGAGACACACGAATATCGGCAGACAGAGGTATTCTATTCATGGATAAACTTTCCAGCGGCAAACGCTAGAACAAAAGAGTTTCACTATTACAAAATAGAGGAACCACCGGAAGAGTACGCTCCTTTCGAGGAGACTGAAATCCCACTAAAATTCCAAGAGCACCTGCTCTGGTTTAATGGCGCCCTAAAACATAATGATCACATAGCCAGGCTCGGTCCACTAGGTAGACCAGGAGCCACGTGGCCGGTTCTAGCCAGCTACACACCACATCCTGACATTGCAAAAATGTCAAAAGAAGAACTCTTAGTTAACATAGGAGAATTAACAAAAGCATATAGAGAGTTAGTAAAATTATTTATTAAAATAATTTAAACACTCCTAAAAAGAGCTGGGATGGAAATAAACAATCTACTCCCAAGGAAAAAGTTTTCCAGTCGAGAGGAAGGTCTCCTCGACGGAGGGAAAGAACTCCGACTCGAGAACACCAGTCTCCCCAGAGGGAGCCCTCTGAGAAAAGATATAACCTTAGAAATAGGGATAATCTGAAAAAACCTGATAGATATCAAAGTATTGATACACGTCCCTCTCGATCTTTTCCACAGAAATCGGAAAGAAGAGAACGGTCAGACCCAGGAGAGCACACCAAGTCCAAAGACAAGGAACCTGCTCAGAGTAAAAAATCTCAATTTTCAAAAAAGAAGGTAGCCAGTATTAGAGTAATCAACCATGCCGAGAATACTGAGGACACAGTTGAAAAACGGGGAGTGGGCATTGACAATGTTGGACAGTGCAGCAGAAATCAGTATAGCGCGCAAGATCTTGATGAGTCATCTGGAGACAGTGGACACGAATGAATACATTCAGGTTGAAACTGCCGACACCAGACTTAGCGAGCCCCATAAAATATACGAAATAACATTGCGTATAGAGGGTGATAAGACTAGGAAAATAAAGGGTCCATTTTGGTATAAACTCTCAAAAGGCTATGATATCCTGTTAGCTGAAAAAGATTGGCCCCCAGAGTTTGTCAGGGAGTGCCCTCATGGCGAAGAAGTGATTATGCCTGCCTTCTCGAATCACATTCCGATTCACAAAAAATATACATATGCAAGGAAATGGGCAGTAGCCCAGGCTCCGGCATTATATAAAAATCATGTAGGATGGGATGAGGAGTCTCCTCCTCACAAAATCCAACTAAAAAGTGAACCAACTGCCCAACGGCAGTATCCCATTAAGCAAGAAGCTAAAAAACAGGTCAGGGAGATCTTAGATCAACTTGAATACCAGGGGGTGATTGAAACATGCACCTCTCAAATGAACAATCCTTTGTTTCCTGTCTCCAAGCCAGACAATTCATATCGTCTAGTTTTGGATTACAGACACCTTAATACATGTTGCAAAACATTTGCAGTACAAAACTCGCATAGTGCAGCCCTAATGAATAACATAGTTAGGAAAAAATATAAAACAACATTAGACATATCTAATGGTTTCTTTTGTCAAAACATTGCACCAGAAAGCAGATATTTGACCGCTTTCTCAGCATTTGGGTCGCAGAAAAAATTCTGTCGACTCCCACAGGGGTTCAAGAACAGCCCAGGACTATTCTCAGCTAGAGTAACAGAGTTACTACAAATATATGATGATGAGGCATTATCTTACGTAGATGATATCTATCTCACAGACGACGACTTGGATACTCACTTGAAAAGAGTGAACACCATTATACTTGGGTTCGCAGCAGAGGGTTACAAATTCAACTTTAAAAAGTCTCGAATTGCCCATCTGACAGTACTATTTTTAGGGTACGAATTATCAAGTGAAGGGAAAAGCCTAGCGGACAACTTCTTAGAGAAGTGCGCTGTACTCCAAGCTCCAAAAACGCTGAAGAATTTACAATCCATTCTAGGTTTTCTGAATTTCGGAAGAACTTACATTCTAAATTACGCAGAGAGGGTTAAACCTCTCTACGAACTGATTAAACCTGATTTTAAACAAATCAAATGGACTCAAAAACACACAGAAATTTTGAGATCACTGCAAACAGACATGTTAGCAAAAACTAAATTAGATACACGTGACAACACACGTGATCTTGTAATCCGAGTCATCCCAGGAAGATGCGGATTCACATACCTGACCTCTAATGAGGGAGAAAAGGTACCAATAGCTTACAAATCACATTTGTACACAAAGGCTGAAATAAAATTCAGTTCAACGGAGAAAATTCTAACTGCGGTTCAGACTGCTGTAGCAAAAGAAAGGCCCCTAGCACAAGGTAAACAAATAATAATCGTAACACCTATACCGGCCTTAGAAGCGGTAACTAAAGCAAGCATTCCTAATGCTAAGGCTTTGCATCCGAGATGGATCCAGTGGGTTAATTCTCTTGCTGCAACAGACGTAGTTTACGAATTTGATCCTAACTTAAAAACACAGGAATTTTTACAATATGAATATGAATGTCCTCTGCCAATTGAAATTCTGCCTCTCGAAGAATACGGAAGTATTATATATACTGACGGATCAGCACAACCCGCAGTTGGGGGTAAGCAAGCTTACAGTGCTGCGTGCGCGATTGTAAAAGGTCGCTGGCACAAAGGAAAATTTAGACCACTGGTCACCAAAACACAATCTCTAGGAGATTGCTTGGCTCAACGAGCTGAATTAGTAGCATTTAAGATGGCGCTAGAAAATACCGATCGCGAATTCCCCACACTAATAGTGTGCGATTCTTTTTATTGCGTACAATCTTATAATGAATACTTGCAGAATTGGGTGGAAAACGGTTTCAAAGATGCAAAAGGTGGCACAATAAGGCATAAACTGCTTTGGGAAAAGGTAGTTATTTTACAGAAAGAACTACAAAAGACTCACGTGATACATACACTGAGTCATCAACGTGATGGCGTTCACGTTGCAGGGAATTCATTGGCTGATGAAGCCGCGAAGGCAGCTGTGCAAACGGCTTCCGTAGCTGCGATAACTCGGTCACAAACAAAAATAGACAGCGATATTCTACAAGCTGTCAGTGCGTCAGTAAAAAATGATAAGAAAACACTCCCAAAAGGCTTTCCAGAAAAGTACTTATATTCTACAGATACGAATAATGTTCCTTTTGCTCGAATCCCTGGAGTGGGGGATAGGGTAATTCCAAACAGGGAACACAGGTTAGGACTAATCAAAGCGGCACACGAAGGGCTTGCCTCTGCACACGCTGGCGTTTCCGCAACAATATCACTATTAAAACAAAGATATTGGTGGCCTCGCTTGGGAATACAAACTAAAAAGTATGTATTAGAATGCGATATATTCCAAAGGATAAAAGTATCAACAGTAAAACGACCAGCGCAGACACCCCTTCTTATCTCGGATAAACCATTTGCATGTGTTTACCTGGACCACTGTGGTCCCCTACAAAGGGACGGCAACTATAGATATATCATGGTAGCAGTGGATTCCTGTACGAGGTTCATATGGATGTGGCCCCAGCGCTCAGCTGACGCTAGAACGGTTATAAAAGATTTGCGAGTCTTTATCGGCACATACGCAATTACCACGTTCCATTCTGACCAGGGTCCTGCTTTCAGCTCTCGAGGTTATAAGGAGGCCATGGCCAGCATGGGAATTGGGTTGCGGTATTCTTGTCCGTCGCACCCCGAAGGGAATAGTGTGGTAGAAAGAAAAAAACGGGACATAAAGCGATCCATAACAGCGAAGGTATTAGGTTCAGGCGCTGGGTGGGTCAAACATTTAATAAGTGTCCAGACTAGTCTTAATAACTTGCCAAGAAATTCTCTAAAAAGTTTCAGCCCATACGAACTATTGTTCGGAATTAGAATGAACATTCAAGACCTCGATAGTCAGATGTCAGTGGTACAAGAAAAAACAACAGACTTTGACATCAAAGATCGTTTGGGTGTTTTACAGGAACTGAATGAAACAAGAAAATCCTTAAGCAACATAAAGTTAAAACAACAGCCATCTACCACTGACGAGGCACCACAAGCAACAGCCCCAGCAAGGCCTGTCTGGATTCCAAAGATTGGGGATCTAGTCAGAGAAAAGATCGCGGTGAAGAAGGAATTTGGGCCTTCTTACAGAAAAGCAGTACCTGTCTTGGCAGCCACCGGAACAAGATCAGTTGTACTACCGCCCCTTGCTGGTAAAAAGGAGAACAGAGTCGTGTCCATCGACCTGGTAAAACCACAAGCATGTGGCCTATAATCAACAGTAGGCCCAGTGGACTCCCAAGAAACAACAAAATACCCAAACTTGCAACAATCCAAGAGGTTCAAACTGAAAGACTCATCACATTCGATCAGCCTGCAGTGCACAGTGAAGGGCTATGCAATAATGCCATGGAACTCGTGCCTCTTGGGACACAGATTGAAACAGTTTGTCAAGAAGAAACACCAGTCTACAATAATGTGGCATCAGAAAGTGCTACCGAGAGACAGATTGAAAGAACAATCCCAACAATTGACAGAACTGCCTCTGGTTATTTCATCAACTTCGACAACTTCTCTGAAGATCAAAACGACCCCGAAGTGATGCCAGAAACAAAAAAGACTTTTAAAGAAAAAGCAACAGAACTCTTTCATCAACTAAAAGAAATCTACCTTATTTCACCTTGGTTAGAGTTCTGGTTCGGTCTAGGTGTATTTTTCCTCCTGCTTTGGCTCATCATGGTACTTTGTTTGGGAAAATTCATTGAGGGAAAATATAGTACAATGGACACAGCAAGTCAGAACATCAACCTAGTCCTCAAACCACACAGATCATCCCACGTGAAGAAAAGAGAACTGTCAACAGTAAATGTCACAGCAATTCCAATACCTGGTGGGGTAGTATGGGAGAAAACAGACTATGAGATCTATGGTCCGGTCGAAATCCTGAAGTATCCTCATCAACTGAAGGTTTCCTTAAGTGACTTTGTAAAAGCCAGTACATTCCCTGATGATTGGGACTTTAACAGTATAAATGACATGATGTCTGATTTAGTAATGTCAGCTAGATTCACAGATCATGATTATTTACAAGGTTCATCTAGTTATGAGCAATTATTCTGCTACACACATTATGGTGATCATTACTTGCATAAATCTGCACAGCCTAGAAATGTTTTTAAGTATAATCAATGTGAATGATAAAGCGGGCTGCAGAAAATATTTTATTCTGGCTTGTGGATTCAATTCCCCATAACATTAACTGATTAATTAATGCACTGTTGCATGATTTATTTTATTAATCCAACCTAGATTAAGTTTGCACCACACATGAACACGCGGGAAACTAATTATATGTGCTTTTGTTGCATTTGCCAGTCTGTTTTTGTAACACATTATTAATATTGTCCTGTTTAATATGTCTGTCCTATTGTCTTTGTCACCATTAACATGCAGCTGATCATTCATGGCATGTGCTTTTTTATGTGCTTATATGTATGTCCTATGTTGTGTTTGTCTGTCTGTGTATCATTTAATTATCTTTTTATTCTTTCAGAAACATTAAGCTGGACTACATGAAGAATGGTGGTTATTTTATGTGCTGCTTTAAATGTTTGCTTTTGCTAAATGTTTTTATTAGTGGGTTAATTAATAATTAATAAGGGTCTGGGTGGTACACAAGGGTTTGCTTTACTTGAATTAATCACTCTTTTTGTGTTTGTTTAAATAATAGCTCAAGAGTGAGCTGAGGCCTAGTCCTTGCTTTGGAGAAAAATTGGTCGGCCTGAACTGAGCAGAAGCTGAGCCAAGCTGCACGTTGAAAAGAAAAAAAACTTTGCAAGAGGTTATTGAAATTACTTCTCGTGGCTCAGACTTTTTATAAAAAGAGACTCTTTCTATGGAGTTTATTTCCATGGACTGCTCTGGATGTTCCTATTCAAGGTCGAGGAAGTGACAAGCGTGAATCTGCCGAGCTTAGGTGGAAGTAGATTGGCAACTTTTTGTTGCAATGCCTCGGAAACTGATGTCACTCTAATGGACAATGGCACGGTGACGCGCATATTCTCTGGACTGGTAGCTGAGGTGGCCTGATGGCCATAAACCAATCACAGTGCTGAACTTTCCAAAATAATAACATTTAGATAGTTTTGAGAGCGAAAAATGATATAAAATTGGCTCTCTTGAGGGGTTTGGGACTGTCTTTTCCAGAGGGGCGAAGCGCTGTCGGATTGCCTTGGGAGAGTAAGCATTCAACTGTTTATTATTTGTTTCTCTTTCAGGTTAGAAAAATAACTTAGAGAAAAAGCTATGATTTCTTAAATTCATCATTTTGATTTATTTCTAATTTGACAGCTTACTTTGTGCCAATGATTATGTGATTTGAATTAATAAAATTAAATGCTTGATTTTAATAAAGTCAGTTATTAAAGATTTCCAATTATGAATTTAAAAAAATAAACTTTTCAAAATTACAAGCTGGTCTTGTTTTTGTAGATAGTTTATTGCTAAAAGTTACACAACATATAGTATCCATTCACCTCATTCACTATGTTTATGGGCCTGGTATTGATTGGTAAGTGTGATAGTGGATTGAGTCATCATTTATAAAGAATTTTAGTTTCTGGGCTCTATCAATTTGGTAGCATCAGACGGTTCATATGTTGTTTTTGACATGCATGTTACATATATGTTGGTATAGACATAGGATTGATGTTTAACATATGTTAAGTTTTTGGTTATGTCAGAGTGTTATATGTAGTCTTAAGGAATTTTTCCAGTAGTGTGAAAGATTCCTGGTTAATTGCCGGCAAGGTAGTGTGACTAGAAGAGTTACACAGTGCATTTGTCTGTTTCAAAATTGTGGTATAAGAATATATCACGTGTTGTGGGCGTACAACACAAGTTTAGGGACCTTAGATTGTATGGTTAAATGTTTAGTGAGGATTGCCTATGAAATTGTAGCATTAAGCAGAGGGACCTGGTGAGCCTGTTTTAAAGCTTTCTGTGAAAAGAATAGTAGGATTTATTCAAACTTGAGTGAAGGGTGAGATAGCGTCGTCTATTCTTATCAACGCCTGACGTTTTCTGTGGTTGGTTCAAGTCCTGCCAAGAATTCGTGTGTGTATGAACAGGGTTTTCTTTGTTTGAAAGCTTGTGAATGGCTTGTAAAACTGAAGGGTAGGGTAAGAATTACGCTATTAGCAATTGAAACTATTCTGTGAGAATAGCGTTGTCTATTCCACACTAAGGATACTTGAATGAATGTTTAAAACTATATCTTTGTTAGAGAAGCAGACAAATGGTTTGTTTTCAATGTTGTTATTAATTGCGTTTTTATTAAATGATTGGAAACGTTTTTTGAGCCTTAGAGTAAAGGAAACGCTGTTTTAGGGTGTTATAAGGTGATTTGCGCCATTTAAATACATTTAGAAACATTGTGCGCTGTTTAAATCCATTTAAAAGTGCCCCGATTGAAAATTCTGAAGGGAGGGGCTGTTTTAGGAGTAAAGCGTGTGGGGAGAGAGCCTGCAACTGCAGCTGCTGCTTACGTCAGAGCCTGCCGCACTCTGATTGGTTTAATGTCCCTGCACTGACAGAGTAAGCGCTCTCATTGGTTGAAGCGTGATCTAATGTTTAAAATGGTATTCATTTTGTAAATATTCTATTAAATTCATTGCGCTATTTTTAGGGTGGGTTTGACCTCATTCCTGTGAGCTTTCTGCTATTTGCATTGTGGTCCTTTCTTTTAGCAATCCGCCTAACTTCAAGTGCTTTTTTTTTGTACCATTCTGCATCATGTGGAATCTGGTAAAGAATTACTGCAGGATTTGGAACTATGGGACAGCAGGGAACAACTATCTGATTAATTTTTCTTAAATCTTGAACAATTCTGTATGTTCCATTTGGCTTTTTAATACCCATAATTGGTGAATTGCATGGACTGCTTTCAATTTCTTTTAACACTCCTTGACTTATGAATTTTTCAATCACAGGAATGACACCTTCAATTGTCTCTGCTTTCATTTTATATTGAGGAACATTTGGAAAATCAACTCCCTGTTTAACAGTGATTTTTACTGGATCAATATTTTTCATAAGACCCATATCATTTCCTGTTAGGTCCCAAATTGCTGGATTAACCGGCTCTTTGAGCTCTTCTGGCAAATCATTTTTATCAAATACAGGAAATATTGGTGGTGTTTTTTCTTCTTCCACCATCATCATAGTCCATTTGTAAAGACCATCTTCTTCTGCTGTTTGCATTTCAATGCCTTCTGGTGAGCAATATATTCTGCAATTCATTTTACATAATATATCACGACCCAACAGATTTAGAGGACTGCTGTCACAAACTAAAAATCTGTGTTTATCTTTGTAATTACCTATCTCCACTTTTACTGGATCTGTCAGACTTGTTCTAATTTGTTGATTAGCTACACCTACAACTTGAATTATTTCACCCGAGAGAGGAAGGTTTTCTATTTCTCCTGATCTAACAGTAGAATGGGTAGCACCTGTGTCCACAAGAAAAGTGATATCTTTATCATTTACCTTACCATTAACAAATGGACCAGACTGATCTACCTCAAGAGTGGGTACAAGCACACACTCTTCCTCCTCTCTCAGGCACCCTCATGAGTAATCCTCTGATGAATCACTCACCTCTTTGTCACTTAACCAAAATTGAGAAGCATTTGTCATGTTGACTTTTGACACATTTTTAACCAAATTATTTCCACAGAAACCTGTTTCAGGAGAAAATCTCTGTGTGTTAGCACTACCAGGAAATGGTGCTTGAGGTAACTGACTCTGTTGAATTTGATTCTGCTGTACCTGATTTTGTTGTTGAAACTGGCTTTGCTGTGTCTGGTTCACTATCTGTCGCTGTAACTGTCGCTGCTGATTTAATTCATGCAGTTGCCGCTGTAGCTGTTGTTGTTGCTGCGGACTTAATTCACACTGCAACTGTGGATTCAATGAATTATTTTTAAAATTTCTGGACGGGTTTTTACACTCTCGCTTCCAGTGTCCAATTTCGCCGCAATTAAAACATGGGAGCTTTTGTTTTAACTCATCAATATTTACATTAAATTTTGGCTTTGAATTATTAAAATTACCTCTAAACTTTCCTTGTTGCATAGAACCTAACTGTTGTTGTTGTTGCTGCTCAGCTACCTTTACCTGTGCCCACATTGCTTTTTCCTTGAGACTCTTCTGCTTTGCATCTATCTCGTCACTACAATATTTTGCTTTTCTCAAGATGTCATCAACTGATAATGATTGCCAACAAACAATTCCACTTCTAATCATGTCACCAATTTCAGGTCTCAGGCCATATACAAATTTGTATATAAAGTGGCTCATGTCTTGTTCACTTAATTTTTCATAGCCACTGTACTGCTTAAAGACTAACAGTAACCTCTCATAAAATAAATGAACTGATTCTTTTGGTTCCTGATTTGTTCTGTCTATTTTAACCCAGTCCACTTCCTTTGGGGGAATTTTCTCTTTTAGCCAATAAATTACTTTCTTATAAAGATCCATAACATCTTTTGATGGGGCACCTGTAATTTTATCTCGGGCAGGTTCTTCCTTTGGCCAATCTATAGAGATCTTGCATTCTGTCCAAAGATCTGATGGAACAACAATGTCAAAGAATCCATCCAGATCAATCCACAGAACCTTTGACACCCTTATGAATCTGTCTACCTGACGGTACCACTCCACTGGTTTCTCCCTCAAACGTGGAAAATCATTGGTAAACAGGAGTATATCCTGTCTAGACCAAGGAACATGCACATACCCACCTCCTGCTATTTCTCTAATTGGAAATTCAGAAATTTCATCATTTCTTAGTCTTTTATCTTGTTCTTTCTTTGACCATTTTATTCTCCATTTACCTAACTCACCTAATTTTCTGAGAAAGCTTATTAATTCTCTTATGTGAGTTATTCTTCCAGCAGCGTTTAAATTATCAATGTCCCTCTCAGAGAAATCCACCCTGTAATGTTTCTGTAAATGTTTTTGTTTGCTCAAATCAATTTCTAACTCAGCAGCCATTTCTTCCAGTTGTTCATACCTGTTTTTAGTTTTCCACTGAATGCTCTTACAAATGAACAACAATTCATCATCTTGATACAATTTCAAATTATCAGTACCAATTGTGCCAATGATCAATTCCTCCAGATCAGCTTTTAATTTAGCTACATCAAGCTTTTTATAATCAGGGGCTTCAGGGGACATTCCATTTTGAGATAATTCTGTTCTGTTTAAACTTTTTTTCTGACAAAGCAGAGTCTGAACCTGCCACAGTTGGTGTTTGCGAACTTGATAAACTTCCACGTAGTGTTAAATTTGGCATCATAGATTTTTTTCTATGAATCTCTGAAAGTTCTGAATAAAATTATTCAGCAACCTTTTGAATTTCAGCATTTAATGGAACTGTTAAGGCTGTTTGTCTATTTTCTCCTTGGTCAAAAACTGGTACCACAGGACCAATAGTTACTGGTACTGTAACTGCTTCCATACCTTTTGTCAGCTGTTCAATTAAATCATGCTTTGCTTTATTATAACTAGAAATTTCTTGCTCAGCTGGTAATCTTTCCTGATTTCTTACATAATTATTTTCTTGATAAGCTACTCTGCCTCTGTTAGGTGTACTACAATTATTTACTGAGCCTACCCTTCCAGGTAATTTTAAAAATCTGGGAGAACCTTCCTCAACTTCTCTAGGTGGTGCACTTGGAGAAGTTTCTGTAGAAACTCTCGAGGTAGATTGAGAACCTGCTTGATAAGGTGGCGGTTTAGGTTTAGTGGCATAAATATCTTCTAAAACTGCGTCATCTAATTCCTCATCAATTCCTCTTCCAGCTGTCTTTTGTTCTAAATCTCCATTAATCATTATTCTTATGGGATACAGACCATCATACATGTCTGCTTTTCTCCAGCGTCTCACTTTATCTTCATGTGTTTCTTTATTTACAACATATTTTGAATATTTAGGTGCTGTACACTTGCTTTCACGTTCAAGTTCCATCATCTCAACCTCCCACTCAACTAGGGCTTCAAATTGTGTAGGTCTTGGCTTTGGTACAAGATCCATCATCTTTCCTCTCAAATTTTGTAAAACTTTCATATTAAATGACCCATCTTCTGGCCAGGCTAGTACACCATCCTTTTTGGTATACTGCATCCAGTTATCAAACCAAATTACTGTATGATAACCATATTCACCTTCCATATAGGCTGCAGGTGTTTTGTACTTATGAAGTAATTTACCACCACGTGTCTCAATTTTCTTGTCAGGTTTAAAATAATTTTTCACTTTTTGAAACCATGTAGGCTTTTTTTTATGATCATCCCAATAACTCATGTTTGTATTTTAATTCAAAAGCTATACATCTATAATTTTATTTGCAACTTTAAACAACTGTTTGTATCTAATTTGTATTAATTAAATAATTAATATCCTTATTTTAATCACCTTTGGTACTAATATCCTAATCAGGGTCTTTATTGCTGTATTATTTACTAATTATCAGTGATAAATATCAAAATAATTTTTAAATTTAAAAGAAATAAAGCTTTGAGCATTAATAGCGTGGGAAAATCAATTCTGGGAAATGTAAACAATGTGTTTGTATATTTTAACCAATCACCATGTGGCTACACAACACTCAGCCAATGAAAATGCCTACTGTCTCTCGACCAATCCGGTCGCGGCCTCTCTATGACACTGTAGTGTCATCAACCTATCAGAATAGAGCTAACCTTCAGCCTCCAATCAGCACATAACATGTGACTACACACGTCACAACCAACTCCTTCCTATCCCTCGTGATGCACTTCATCTCACGGAGCCTCACAAAGCCTCAACAGAAATAAATGCTTACTTATAAACAAGAGCGTGTCACCACAGCACAGCGCTCGCTCCTTAAAAACCTGCGCAACTATAAATAAGACCGTGTCACTTTCTAACACGCGCTCGCTCCTCAAACGAGAGCGTGTCACTTTTTAAACACACGCGCTCGCTCCTCTAACGAGAGCGTGTCACTTTCTATCACCGCGCTCGCTTCTTCAAAACACACAGCGCGATCACAGATGCAAAACGGACCTCGCCGGAGCCTCGCCCAATAGGAGCGCGGCTCACGAAGGCCGCGGGGATGGGGATTCAAAGGTGGAAAGGATCCAATTTTCCCTGAAATTTATTTTATTTGTGGCAATAAGGCTTATTTTAGTCTCCCAGACCACTGGTATGAGACATGTTATATTGGCCTGGTCTTTCCAAAAATATTTCATGTTGACAGAAATGAAAAAGGTACTTTTGAATTTGGTGAACACTTGAATCAAAATAGATACAAAAGAGAAAGCTTCACAGAAATTCTGGGAGACATTTTTGGTGCTGTTATTCCTATGGTGGGGATTACAATGAATTCTATCAAAATTAGAAAAGTGTCCACAATTGTGGATAGGTTGTCAACTGATACTGCAAGTGATTTCCAATTGGTTAGCACAGAACTTGTTGCAACCAGAAGTATGGTTATCCAGAATCGTCTTGCGTTAGACATTCTGCTTGCAAAAGAGGGTGGAGTCTGTAGGGTCTTGCATGTCCAACATTGCTGTACTTACATACCTGACAAAAGTCGGGATATAGAGTTACACACTTCCATGAGGAGATTGAACCCATGGAGGAGGAAACCTTTACTGAGAAAATTGGGAAAAGAATGGAGGCTATCAAAGATTGGTTTTCAGAACTTGGCAGGTCCGTCATTGGCAAAGTGCTCTATCCAGTAATTGTCATTATTATAATGATAATGTTGCTAAAAATTAGTTGTTTGATTCACAAGAGGAGGAAGCGTCAGAACCAAAAGAAAAGAATTTATAAACTCAGAAAGGAACAGGAAAAGGAATATGAATTAGAAGAAATGCGAAGAGTTCAGTTTGATAAAGATAATCAGACAGCTGAAACAGGGGTTTAGGGAAACTAATATCGAGAGAATTCAGTCTGTGTTGTCTCTAAAATGGGTAAAATTTTTCTAAAATTTTTGGTGTGTTGTTTGGTGATTTTAATATCACCAGATGAGGGAGTTGATAAAGCGGGCTGCAGAAAATATTTTATTCTGGCTTGTGGATTCAATTCCCCATAACATTAACTGATTAATTAATGCACTGTTGCATGATTTATTTTATTAATCCAACCTAGATTAAGTTTGCACCACACATGAACACGCGGGAAACTAATTATATGTGCTTTTGTTGCATTTGCCAGTCTGTTTTTGTAACACATTATTAATATTGTCCTGTTTATTATGTCTGTCCTATTGTCTTTGTCACCATTAACATGCAGCTGATCATTCATGGCATGTGCTTTTTTATGTGCTTATATGTATGTCCTATGTTGTGTTTGTCTGTCTGTGTATCATTTAATTATCTTTTTATTCTTTCAGAAACATTAAGCTGGACTGCATGAAGAATGGTGGTTATTTTATGTGCTGCTTTAAATGTTTGCTTTAGCTAAATGTTTTTATTAGTGGGTTAATTAATAATTAAAAAGGGTCTGGGTGGTACACAAGGGTTTGCTTTACTTGAATTAATCACTCTTTTTGTGTTTGTTTAAATAATAGCTCAAGAGTGAGCTGAGGCCTAGTCCTTGCTTTGGAGAAAAATTGGTCGGCCTGAACTGAGCAGAAGCTGAGCCAAGCTGCACGTTGAAAAGAAAAAAAACTTTGCAAGAGGTTATTGAACTTACTTCTCGTGGCTCAGACTTTTTATAAAAAGAGACTCTTTCTATGGAGTTTATTTCCATGGACTGCTCTGGATGTTCCTATTCAAGGTCGAGGAAGTGACAAGCGTGAATCTGCCGAGCTTAGGTGGAAGTAGATTGGCAACTTTTTGTTGCAATGCCTCGGAAACTGATGTCACTCTAATGGACAATGGCACGGTGACGCGCATATTCTCTGGACTGGTAGCTGAGGTGGCCTGATGGCCATAAACCAATCAAAGTGCTGAACTTTCCAAAATAATAACATTTAGATAGTTTTGAGAGCGAAAAATGATATAAAATTGGCTCTCTTGAGGGGTTTGGGACTGTCTTTTCCAGAGGGGCGAAGCGCTGTCGGATTGCCTTGGGAGAGTAAGCATTCAACTGTTTATTATTTGTTTCTCTTTCAGGTTAGAAAAATAACTTAGAGAAAAAGCTATGATTTCTTAAATTCATCATTTTGATTTATTTCTAATTTGACAGCTTACTTTGTGCCAATGATTATGTGATTTGAATTAATAAAATTAAATGCTTGATTTTAATAAAGTGAGTTATTAAAGATTTCCAATTATGAATTTTAAAAAATAAACTTTTCAAAATGACAAGCTGGTCTTGTTTTTGTAGATAGTTTATTGCTAAAAGTTACACAACATATAGTATCCATTCACCTCATTCACTATGTTTATGGGCCTGGTATTGATTGGTAAGTGTGATAGTGGATTGAGTCATCATTTATAAAGAATTTTAGTTTCTGGGCTCTATCATGAACATTGTGCTACACCACCTAAAAGCAGTTCTAAAGCATTTTTTGAGAAATTCAAATACTTCTCAGGGTTTAACACCAGTGATGCAGAAACGTTTTATTACAAACTGTTAGATAAAACAGGAATGAAAACAATGCTGACAAATTCTAAATTGATATATTCAGAAGCATTTTATGACAAAATGATGACATTTGGTTTTGATTATTGGAAAAATAACATTGAAACGAAAACAATTTGGGGTACAAAAGATTGGCAGGTACAAGGCCTTGAAGCACTATTCAGAACCTGCATGATACCAGAACAAATGCTGTTTTTAAATGATACAATACACCAAACATCCTGTCTTGGCCTAGCTAAGATCAAAGACCTTAAAACACCGTCTATTCCAAAGCCAATACCTGAGAATACAACTACAGATATTGAGTTAGACGTGTCACAAATTTTACATTTTAACAGAACACATCCTGATTGGAAAAAGTGGTTAATCTGGCCTACAGACACAAACAGCTGTCAAGATAGATTCCTGAACAAAACACAGGGGTTAAAAATGACCAGACTAGACCCGAGATACTCCCAGAGACAACATCCAGGGATAATAACAACATACAGTGTAGGGAAACTCTGCCTTGAATGGCTAGGAACATCCACACTGGCTGAAATTAAGCAACACTTGTCTTTACTAAAAGATGGTGCTGATTTGCGCGATTTCATTCTTGGACCACTCAAACAGCGTCAAAAGCGTTTCATAGCGACCAGTATCTATGCTGCTTACAACGAGGCTTGGAAAGTCACACAAATTGAAACAACAGAAAAAATACGAGAAATTGATCGTATTAATTTGGAGAAATCACTTTCTGTAGTGGACAATGGGTTAATGACTCTGTCCTCCAGAATATATTTGTTGGACAATATTGTATCCTCTGCCTTTGATGTGATAGACAGAGACTTGCTAATGTTACAACATGGCCAGTCGCAATTACGTTCTATTATACAATTAGGCTGGACGCTGCAAAATCTTCGTTCAGGCTACGTGCCTTGGCGTTTAATAAACACAACGTCATTATTTTCCATTTTTAACCTTACTGATAAACAGATCAGTTTGGCACAGAAAGGAGCAGACTATACAATCCTGAGCATCGAAAAACTTGAGAGATTACCATTGACAATGTCAGAGAGTCCTGTCATTGAATGGATAATACACGGAATTATCACTATTCCGATAACAACTTTCCGATTTAAAAAGTGCCTTGAATACATACCTACTGGCCAGTATGAACAATTGGGTAAAGGATATGTAAAATCAGAATGGAAATTACCATACACACATTCTTGCTATAGTGACAGCGACAAAAATGTATTTCGTAGTGGTGAAAATTGTAAACATTCACTAAGCGGTATACTTTTGTGTCAGGGTATTAATTTACACGGAGCATGTGATGGAAATTCTAACAACCTTTCATGCCACCAGCTTGTCACACCTGCAACTCAGATAGAGCCCTTCTTTATGCAACTTGCAAACGGGAGTTACATTCTTAGAACGGATCACAGATGTTGTGGCCTAGTGCCAGGGAAAAGTTATCTAGTAAGAGTAACATCCATGGTCAAATGCTGTATGCAGGCATTGTTTCCGAGCGGGCCTGTAGACACAGTGACTCCCATCTGGCCTCATCTGAATCTCTATTCTATACGAATTGATACTTTAAGCAAAATGAAGTCTGTGCTTTTGCAGACAACAGTGCCCATAACGTCATCAAAAGAGAAGTATGATCTTCTAGTTGCAAGGACAGCTACTGAAGTTCATGAACTTTTATCAACAAATTGCCCCGTGCATTTCGTAGAAATGCTTAGCCAACTCCTTAACATGTCTAGTGCCACAGGCGTCCCAGGCATATTTAAGACGATTTTTACGGGACTACTAACACCCTTTCAAAAAATTTTGGGAATCGTTCCTAATTTTGTCCACTCTGTTTTTGGCGGCATACCCTTATTTTTGGGACTTGTAGCAGGGATTTTATTTTTGACCGTCCTGCTTAATTATGGCAAGCCAAAGCTCAGACATAGCTCCCATGGGAATGGAAGAGACAATCCTAGCAATGCGCTACCGAGACAGGATAACTAACGTCCTTGGATTGGCCAGGCAGAGAGATCTAAACATGACCTGGTTCCTTTCATTCAGACCTATATGGCAGAACTGTATCTTACCGGTACTTCGATGCATGCTATGCGGAGATGAGTGCGTGTTGGACATCTGTCTTTCACTTCCATCAGCAGTACCAATGGACGTCGATACTTTGCTCAGTCCGATAACGGCTCACGCATTGTGTTGTCCCCAGCGGCTACCAATCCTGATGACGGCATTCGTTGACACTCCTGTGCTACAACTAGGTGGTAACAGTGGAGCGAGTGACAAAAGCAACATCATCCAGGTACGACTTTCTGTGAGCATTGCTGATCCTGCCTATGATGACAGCAATCATTCTCACACCTGCCAAGTTACAGCACTATCGAATTTGGTTGAACTGTCACCTGATTTTGTTGACCAATTCTTTGAGAGCCTGTCTGATATGATGTTCTCACCCGAACAGAAATAATAACTTTTGAGAAGCTTTCCGACACACAGCGTTCCCATGAACTCTGAATTCGGCCTTCAGTTTTGAACAACAAAAACTGCAAAAAGCGTTGGAACTCTATTTCCCCGTTCAAGCATTAATTCCTTTGAATTGGACATTTTTTAATATTGACTCTTTTTTGGCACGAACAATTCTTTGCTTAAGGTAAAAACTATTCTTAGAGAACAGAAGCTTCACACTTCTATTTCTAAACACATCTAGAGACATAATAAGTTACACCAGCCTCTAGCACATTTATTGCAATGCATTTATATGTGATGATTTATCTCGCCCTTCTTCTGTTTCAGAGATATTTCATGTGTAATTCTTTTTGCATAATCGTTCATTGATTTCATATGCTATAATTTTTGAATGATTTCTATGCTTCAAAAACGTACAGTATCTAAATTTCACGTATAACATTATACGCCTATTTCGAATGCATTTATGTATTTTGGGGTGGGCAATGTTACACATGCATCTTATTGCTCTAGTTTTAGTAATTTGATGGACATGAACCCGTGGAGTGGGTGTTGCGTGCTTATCTAGTATCCTGATCGATACTGTGACCTTATGCCCCTATTCGGCTATAAATCCATTTATTCCCTATATTGGCATAACCGTTCAATTGCGATATTCAGAAAGTCATCTCTGGCCTCACACGAACAGAGCCACATTCCAGAATAGTTCTCTGCCACTTCCTTTGCAACCAATTAGTGCAATGACAGAGCAGAAGTCACTATCTGAAGATTCCTAGATTAACACTCCGAGTTCTTCAACAAGATAAAAACTCAGCAAACCTGGAAATCCCCGCTTGCTGTGTTTTGATTAGTAATGGAACTCTAATGAGCAACTGATAGCTATCACTTCCTAGTGACATCTTTAATTGACGTCTTATGTCCAGCAAACTTACGTCAAACCAGGCACCTGGCACTGGCAGGTATAAATATTACCAACGTTGCCTTAAACAATTGCTGTTGTCCCATTGCTGTTGTATGCTGTAAGCGTTCCTGTTGCTGCAGCCTGCTGCCCGTCGCCTGAAGCTGCTGATACCATTATCGCTGCTAAAGCGCGAACGATGGTGTGGTGTAACTAGGAGCTGAAAAGCCGTCCCTCTGTGAAGAGCCCAGCTGATTCCAAGCTGCCCGCGGACGCTGTCCCCCCTCCTTCTCCGCGACGCGCTGAAGAAGAGACGCTGCCTTTCTCGTGCAGTTGAATTGCGCCCACTCTTGTGGTGCAGCGATAGGCGGCTGCTACGGAGCTCACGAAATGGCGGTCGGCTCCACAGACTTGGGCCTGGCCTGCGAAGATGGCTCTGGGCAACCGTGGAACTCGGACGCTTGACTGCTAGGGCATGGGCCCCATTCTCGAAAGCATCCCCTCAGCCTTGAAGATTCTACAACAGTCACCGGGACCCCCGACTCCCGTAGACTTCCGGTGGGGAGCGACTGCCATGATTGCTCGCGGAATGGCCACGACGTAGCCACGAGATGGTGGTGCTCTCATGCTGACGCCAGCTTCAGTCTGAAACATCCAGAAACACTGTAGACTACCATTTCGATCAGTTCCGGTGGAGCCCCAACGTGACCCGGTAGAGAAGAACTTGCCCTCCCCTCTTTGACTGATGGTTCTTGTTGCCTGTCCCCTCTGTTGTCATCTAACGGAACCTTTTTGGATTGCCGAGTGAGAAAAAAAAAGGTGGGGCTTTCATCGTTTGGGAAAAAAAAATGTTTCAATCCAATGAAAAGTGTTATTTTTAGGTCATATGATCAAGCATTTCATCATTAGGAAACCAAAAGTAAAATGACCCAATGAAAAGTTTTATAAACAAGTCACATGACCTGTTATGCGGCTTTGGGCTATAAAAAGCCTACAAAATCAGTTGGCCTGTGAGGCGGCGTCAGTAGCGGACCGATGTGCGAATAGGCCAAAGGCAGCACAACGCGCCTAGATCCGGATGGCACCGAGGTGGTGTCCAGCAAGTTGCCGCACTGGTGTGGCCATCCTACAATGCTGCGCCGAAAGACGGCGTGGGGTGCCCGGGGGGGGGGGAGGCGGCGCAAACTGGCCTCTCCTGCCTCCCCAGGTGGAGGCACCTCATCTGCAGTGCGGCGCCCCTTGCCGTTTCACTCGCCGTCCAGCAGAGTTGGGCCCGCACTTGCTGCTACAGTAGGCCGAAGGCAGCACAACGCGCCGAGATCCGGATGGCACCGAGGTAAGGTCCAGCAAGTTTCACTGGTGTGGCCATCCTACAATGCTGCGCCGAAAGACGGTGTGGGGTGCCCGGGGGGGGGGGGGGAGGCGGCGCAAACGGGCCTCTCCCGCCTCCCCAGGTGGAGGCACCTCATCTGCAGTGGGGCGCCTCTTAACGTTTCACTCGCCTTCGAGCTGAGTTCCGCCCGCTCTTGCGGCACAGTGCCTCACCCTCCAACCAGCTGAGTTCCGCCCGCTCTTGCGGTACAGCGTCTCGCCCGCCATCCAGCTGAGTTCCGCCCGCTCTTGCGGTACAGTGACTCGAACGCGCCGAGATCCGGATGGCACCGAGGTGGTGTCCAGCAAGTTTCACTGGTGTGGCCATCCTGCAATGCTGTGCCGAAAGACGGCGTGGGGTGCCCGGGGGGGGGGGGGGGAAACGGCGAAACGGGCCTCTCCCGCCTCCCCAGGTGGAGGCACCTCATCTGCAGTGGGGCGCCTCTTAGCGTTTCATTCGCCTTCCAGCTGAGTTCCGCCCGCTCTTGCGGTACAGTAACTCACCCGCCATCCAGCTGAATTGCGCCCACTCTTGCGGTGCAGCGATAGCCGGCTGCAACAGGACTCTGAAAATGGTGGCCGGCTCTTTGGATTTGGGCCTGGTCCACTAAAATGGCCCTGGGACACCTTGGAACTCGGACGCTTGCCTGCTAGGGCATGGGCCCCATTCACGAAAGCGTCCCCTCTTTTGACTGATTGTTCTTGTTGCCTATCTCTTCTGTTGTCATTTAACGGAACCTTTTTGGACTGCCAAAAGGGGGTCTGGTCTGACAGCTGGTTGGTGGAGACATTTTGACTATATCCTGGACCTGCCCGGCCTTGCCCAAAATGGCGCCGGTATAAATGGGACTCGTAACTCCTTGTTGTGTACTGGTTGCCCAACCTTGATATCACAAGATACGTATGCAGTTTTGAAGCACATGGCGGGCGGGGACGAGTATTGATTGAACATTTGGACATCCCTATTGATATTATGTTCTGATGTGTTATTGATTACTGTACTATTGAAAGTTCGATTTAACGTCACCCATGGTACTTGCCCGCAAATGTATATCTAGATAGTTTTATTGTAACTGGCCCTGTCGTACTTTAATTATAAAATGTACGTCCACCAATTCCGCAACTGTTAGACACCTTAGTTCTTGCAACCTAATGGGTCGCCCGTTACGTTCTTCTACAGTGTAAATATCCCCTCATCATATACGATTCCAGTTTGCTCCGTGGCCGGCCCACGTGGTTATAGGCCCGTATTTGTATACTGACATTTTCACAATAAAGGTTTTTAAAACAAAACATGGTAGTAGTACCTAGATTGGTAAAGTTTTGAATAATAGCCACTGTTTTAGAATCAGTAAAAGGCAAGTGAAATAAAGTAGCCCGATTACATGACGGTTAAAAGGTATAATACGCAGGAACGCAGTAAAGATAAATGGTCAAGGGCTGTTGTGTTTTCCACTCCTGCAACATAAAGTGATCGATAAGAATCCGATATTCATGCCTATCAGCGACTAAGACAGCAGGCCGAGCCTCTTTTGTTCAGCGGCTCCCTCATGGGACGAAGAAACGCCCTTTTTCTCAAAATAGGAATATTTTATTTGCAGGACAGTTGTAAATTTCCCGGGAAAATACATTAGCCTGGAACATTGTTAGTGATAAACTGTAAATGCATCTGGGTCCTTTGCTTTACAAGTCAGAGTGAGAAAAAAAAAGGTGGGGCTTTCATCATTTGGGAAAAAAAAATGTTCGAAAGCAATAAAAAGTGTTATTTTTAGGTCATATGACCAAGCCTTTCATCATTAGAATAACAAAAGTAAAATGAACCAATGAAAAGTTTTATTAACAAGTCACATGACCTGTTATGCTTACGTTACGCGCTGCGCGCCGTGCTCTGGATCGTTTCCGGGAAGCTGCGCCTCGCGCACCGGAGCACTTCCGGGTGCGCTAACGCGGCGCGTCATATGACGCATTACGCGACAACGCAGGTCCAGAATATAGTCAAAATGTCTCCACCAACCAGCGGTCGGAACACAACCCCTTTCAGCAGTCCAAAAAGTTCTGTTAAATGACAAGAGAAGGGACAGGCAACAAGAACCATCAGTCAAAGAGGGGAGGGCAAGTTCTTCTCTACCGAGTCACATTGGGGCTCCACCGGAACTGATCGAATGGAAAGGGGCGACCACTCGGTCCCCCCGAACGTATGGCAGAGTACCACGATCCCCCCGGGAAGCCATCTTGGGCGGGAGGCGAGTCTCGGCTGGTATGCCCGAAGCGGCGTAGCCGGGGCGCGCCTTTTCCCGCCCTAGAGTGGGTTGGCCTAGACACTGACGCGGCTGGCCACGCCCTAGGGGCAGGCAGGGGCGGGTTTACGCCCGCCCTGAAGACGGATAAAAGGGGAAGCAAGATCCGAAGGCATCCTCTTGTTCCTGGGCTCTGAAGCTGCACCTCCTCGCTGCACGTGAGCTCGAGACGGAACGAAGAGCCAATTTTGAGCGTTGTAATCTTTCTTGTTTATTTTCCAGATACTCTGTTGGAGAATGCCGAAGAAGGCGGGAAAGCGCATGACTACTGACCAGATGCTGCGCGTTCTTATGAAAGAGATGACCGAGTTAAAGAGGCGAATGGATGAAAACGAGGAAGGGGGACCGAAACGTCCTTTGGAGGGAGCAGCCCCGGGAGGGAAAAGCAAGAGGCCCAGGAGAGGGAGAGCTGTGGAAGACATCCCGGGCCCCAGTACCCCGCTAGAGGCACCCACCCCCGTGCCGGAGGGAGGGAATCCGATTCCTGTGGTGGTCACCCCCGTGTCCGGGGACGATATGCCGCCCGAGCTGGCAGCACAATTAGCAGCGTGGTTGGGTAAAGATAGTGAGGGCGCCACGGCTGTCGACGCGCAGGTGCTGATGAAGCAACTGCGTGAGTCACGGGAAGCAGCAAAGGTATCGACGCCGGCTGCGGCAGTAGAGAAGCCACAGGGGACAGGTTCGGTCGCGGAGACACCGTCCGGTTCAGGTAAGCGGCCATTGCCGATTGCAAGGGATGAGTCTGCACCTTCTCGTAGGGAAAGGGTGGGTCAGCATGTTCCCTTGGCTATTAAGGAGAAGATATGGGCGGGAGAATATGTAAACATTTTCTCGTTACTTACTGATCACTATGAGATGGAGCATGTTAAGGGCCAGAAGGATCTCATGCATCCGAGTGTTTGGCGCGCAAAGATGGCCGCCTTTAAGGTGAACGAAAACATTGGCAATTGGGGCAAAGCGTGGGGGGTCTTTACATCGATCTTGGGGGAACGAAGGCCCGATCTGCTACACGAATTGCCGATTTATCAGTCACGAATCATGGGGTACTCGGTATCACATGAGGGTAATCAGTGGTTCTGCTATGATAATCTGTTTAGAAAGGCTAAAGAACATGATAAAAACTTAACTTGGGATTGTTATGATTCTGTGTCTTGGGATAAAATGAAGGAGACTGGTATGTTGACAGTGCCATTGGTGGGGAGTAACGTCGGCGAATCCTCCCGCCAGTATGCGGGGACGCCCTTTCGATCAGGTGCGGGTATCGACAATCACTCGAGGCCTGCCGGAAATACAGGAAAAAGGGGGGTTTGTTGGAACTTCAACAGGGGTAAATGTACCAGGCCCCAGGGATCGTGTAAATTTAGACACGAATGTAGTGGGTGTGGGCAATCATCCCATCCTGAGTCCACGTGCAGAACCAAAACGGGTGATAATGGGGGGAGGGGAGGCGCCAAACAGGTCTAAGATAGTCCGAGGGGCGCCTTTACCTTCCCCGATTGATACTCTGGCGATGATCCCCTGGCTCAGTGAATACCCGGATCGTACTTCTGCTGGGGTGTTGCGGAACGGGTTTTCTTATGGTTTCCGCATCCCAGTGGGGGACTTTCAAGGTGTGGAGAAATGTAAAAATCAGCTATCGGTCTTGCAGCATACGACCGTGGTACAGGATAAAATCCGGAAGGAGGTGACTCGAGGTCGAGTCGCCGGCCCGTTTACTGTACCCCCGGTTCCTAACTTTGTTTGTTCCCCGTTAGGTGTGGTCCCAAAGAAGGACCCGGGTGAGTTTCGGCTGATACATAATTTATCAGCCCCACGTGGTCTTTCCGTTAACGAAGCGATAGACCCGGAAGTGTGTTCGGTGCGGTACGCATCCTTTGATGAGGCCGTAGCCATTTTGAATCGCCTGGGGCCCGGGGCGCTGATGGCAAAGTCTGATATCGAGTCAGCGTTCCGGTTGCTCCCGGTACATCCAGCCGACCAGCGGCTCCTAGGTTTCATGTTTCAGGGTTATTATTACATGGATAGGTGTATGCCGATGGGGTGCTCTATATCCTGTGCCTATTTCGAAAAATTCAGTAGTTTTCTACAATGGGTCTTCACAAAGAAGACGGGTTTCCAACATGTGATGCATTACCTTGATGATTTTTTGTTCCTGGGGCCAGCTGGGGATCCGGAATGTGGGCAGGCTTTGACTCATTTTTGTGTTTTAATGAATCAGTTTGGCATGCCATTGGCACCAGGTAAGACTGTGGGGCCTTCCACTTGCCTCGAGTTTCTGGGGATCGAGTTGGACTCCGATGAAGGTTGTTTTCGTTTACCTGCCGAAAAAGTGTCAAAGTTTAGGACATCCCTGCAAATATGTATAAATGGATCCAAGGTTAAGCTGCATCAGTTACAGCAGCTAGTTGGCCAGTTGAATTTTGCCCTGAGGGTTATACCAATGGCCCGCCCCTTTTCTCGTTCGATTGCTCAAGCCATGGTCGGCCTGAAGGAGGGCCATCATCGCACGAGGCTCTCGGCTGAGGTCCGCCAGGACATGCGCATTTGGTTGGCATTCCTGGCGGATTTCAATGGTCGAGTCGTCTGGAACAAACCAGCCGTGTCCTCTGATGAGCTGGGGCTTTGGACGGATTCGGCAGGGAGTATAGGTTTTGGTGCCATCTTCGGCACAAGATGGTCTGCACAAAAGTGGCCGACATGGTGGCATGACAGTGGGCTGACAAGTAACATTGCTTTCCTGGAACTTTTCCCCATTTTAGTGGCCCTGAGAACTTGGCCCGAAGGGTTCATGGATCACTCTGTGGTATTCTGGTCTGACAATATGACCGTGGTCGAGTGTATCAATAGCCAGGCAGCACGATGCAAGTGGATTTTGAGACTACTCAAAGAAATTGTTTTACTATGTATGCAATTGAATGTGTTATTCAAAGCAAGACATGTCCCAGGGGTAATGAACCAGGCAGCTGATGCACTGTCTCGTTTTCGTATGCAGGCTTTCTGGGGTTTTCTTCCCACAGCGGACCCGGAGCCGGCACCCTTTCCCGAAGCTCTCTGGTCTCTCGGTGCCCCGAACTTCGTAACCTCGTGGGAGAGAGTTTAGCACCCAGGACGAGGAAGGCATATGAAGGGGCGTTCCGGTCCTATTTGGCCTTTTTGGGGACTGATAGAGAGGAGCTTTGGGGCCAGGAAGAGTGGGTGGTGAATTTTCTGATGTCCTTACATCGGGTCGGGAAATCGGTGGCCACGGCTCTGAGGCATCGGGCTGCCATTTCCTTTGTTGCTAGGGCCCACGGGATCCTTGACCCGACAGCGTCTTTCGTTGTACAGAAAGCGCTACGAGGGTGGCAACGCCTTGAGGGTCGCAGAGTAGATGAAAGGCGCCCGATAGGTTTAGATAGGCTGGCCCAGTTGCTATCCAGACTCCCTGCTACGTGTTCATCTCAGTTTGAGACAGTATTATTCCGAGCCGCTTTTACGCTGGCATTCCATGGGGCTATGCGGGTAAGCGAACTAGTGGCGAGGAACAAGCAGGATGTGACAGGAGGATTGTGCCAGGAGCACGTCCGGATCAGAGGGGAGACGATGACGGTCTCATTTGTCAGGTCCAAGACCGATCAAAGTGGGATGGGTGACTGCGTAATCATACGCAGGATTCCCGGGTCCTCCATGTGCCCGGTAAGGTGTCTAGAAGATTATTTAGCACGAAGGGTGGCATCATGGGGGGGGACCTTGTTGAGACACGCTGACGCCACCCCACTGACAAAGTTTCAGTTTCAGCGGGTGCTTGCGATGTCGATTGCCGCTGCGGGCTTGAACCCGGGCGAGTTTGGGACCCATTCCTTTCGGATAGGGGCTGCTACAGAAGCTACAGCCAGGGGTCTGGATGTTGAACAAGTCAAACGGGTGGGGCGTTGGTCCTCCAATTGTTATAAAAGGTATGTGCGGTTGCACATGTTGTGAAGCTGTAGCAATGTACTCACGCTTCTTGTTTTTGTTTGGTTTTCAGTTGCGCAAGCCTACGAGGCGGGGCGGACTTTGCAGTCGACCCAACACCGGGCCAGCGGTCAGACACCACCGGCTGTGAAAAAGGAGGTGTGGGTCGTGGGCCACTCATACGTGAGGCGTGCCGCGGACGTATTCAAGGCAGGTGATATGATTCACGTAGCTGGGGAATACGGGTACAGTGTGTCCTTCTACGGAAGAGGCGGTCTCTGTATTGACCAGTTCCAATCATTTTTTGAGGGTTTGCTAGGGCGGACGAGGTCACCGCCGTCTGTAGTCATAGTACATCTTGGGGGCAATGATTTGGTCACCACTGGTAGACGACTTCTTCTTGAGGCGATGCTTTCCACTGTAAGTTGGTTAGCGAGGAGAGTTCCAGGGTGCACAATTGCATGGTCCCATATGATCCCACGAAAAGTGTGGCGGGGGGCTATTTCGGTTCATGCTTTAAATCATTCTGTGAGGAAGCTTAATAACAAAGTGAGTAGGTTGTTCCGTTCCAGGGCACTGCATTCTATTCCACACGGGTGTATTAATGATGATGGTATGTATTTGGGGGATGGAGTGCATTTGTCTCGGGTGGGGAATGAGTTACTCATAGGAGACTTCTTAGCATGGCTAAAAACGTTACACCATGACCTTTAGGTAGGAGTGTTGTGGGGGGTCCGGATAGCCGGTCAACTATCCGGCCTGTGGCGGTAAGGTCATGATCGGTGAGCACTAATTGGAAGATCCCTATGAGTGGGCGTCACCCAGCACGGATGGGAGCGCTCGGGGGAGGTGGCCATTGGCCCCTCAACGGGGAGGCGGTCCCTTCTAAGGATGGGTCGCCGAAAGAAAAGGAAAGGCGGTCAAGGCCCCTTCCTGGGTAGGAGGGGTTACAGCCCCCTCCTGGGGAATTTCCCGGGGCCAGGACGTCTGCGACGGCAGATGTGGTAAGTTGTGTGGGGTTTGGGGGGGGGTCTACGCTACCTTCTAGATACCTCACACGAGTCCTCGTACGACCTCTAAGTGGCGTCGAGTTTTATTGGGGCCCCCGTCAAGTCAAGGGAAATTGGTAATTGCACTTGAGGTACGCCTCTGGGCCGCTCCTCACAAGTGAGGGCGATATTTCTGGGTTAGGGATCTTGACACCGGTTACGACCTTGCCGTTGGCCCTTAAACGTTAGGATGTACAATTTCAAAATTTCAAGTAAATGTTTTGTAGGATGTTAGTTCGGCTAGGAGAACCTTTGTATTAGAGAATCTGTTAAGGTTAGCCAAACATCGCAATGTGGTAATGAAATTGTACATAATATGAAACTGTTTATTTAATGTTTTAATTTTGTTTCATATTTTAATAAATACGGCCGGGAGGGTTACTCCCTCCCGTCTTCCAAAGACTTCAGAACTGTTTCCGGTTTCCCATCCTTGGGGATTGTGTTGAGAGGGGGTGGCGGGTATCTCAGCCATATGGAAAGGGGCGACCACTCGGTCCCCCCGAACGTATGGCAGAGTACCACGATCCCCCCGGGAAGCCATCTTGGGCGGGAGGCGAGTCTCGGCTGGTATGCCCGAAGCGGCGTAGCCGGGGCGCGCCTTTTCCCGCCCTAGAGTGGGTTGGCCTAGACACTGACGCGGCTGGCCACGCCCTAGGGGCAGGCAGGGGCGGGTTTACGCCCACCCTGAAGACGGATAAAAGGGGAAGCAAGATCCGAAGGCATCCTCTTGTTCCTGGGCTCTGAAGCTGCACCTCCTCGCTGCACGTGAGCTCGAGACGGAACGAAGAGCCAATTTTGACCCACCCACCAGCCCCTGAGGACAGCAAGTGGTTTTGAATAAAGTTGATGGTTAACTCTGATTTTCGTTTACAGGTTGTGGTTTTATCGTGATGATTTTGATTATGTAATAAAGAATGGTCGATTTGTGTTACGTTTCGCGAATAAAGAAATTATGCTTTAGTGTTCATTGATAAGCAGGCTTCAATAAAATTGTAGTTGCTACTGTCTTTTTTAGTTATTTAGTTAGCATTGTCGTATTTATTTTGGTCGGGCGGTAAGGTCATGATCGGTGAGCACTAATTGGAAGATCCCTATGAGTGGGCGTCACCCAGCACGGATGGGAGCGCTCGGGGGAGGTGGCCATTGGCCCCTCAACGGGGAGGCGGTCCCTTCTAAGGATGGGTCGCCGAAAGAAAAGGAAAGGCGGTCAAGGCCCCTTCCTGGGTAGGAGGGGTTACAGCCCCCTCCTGGGGAATTTCCCGGGGCCAGGACGTCTGCGACGGCAGATGTGGTAAGTTGTGTGGGGTTTGGGGGGGGGTCTACGCTACCTTCTAGATACCTCACACGAGTCCTCGTACGACCTCTAAGTGGCGTCGAGTTTTATTGGGGCCCCCGTCAAGTCAAGGGAAATTGGTAATTGCACTTGAGGTACGCCTCTGGGCCGCTCCTCACAAGTGAGGGCGATATTTCTGGGTTAGGGATCTTGACACCGGTTACGACCTTGCTGTTGGCCCTTAAACGTTAGGATGTACAATTTCAAAATTTCAAGTAAATGTTTTGTAGGATGTTAGTTCGGCTAGGAGAACCTTTGTATTAGAGAATCTGTTAAGGTTAGCCAAACATCGCAATGTGGTAATGAAATTGTACATAATATGAAACTGTTTATTTAATGTTTTAATTTTGTTTCATATTTTAATAAATACGGCCGGGAGGGTTACTCCCTCCCGTCTTCCAAAGACTTCAGAACTGTTTCCGGTTTCCCATCCTTGGGGATTGTGTTGAGAGGGGGTGGCGGGTATCTCAGCCATATTGGTAGTCTACAGTGTTTCTGGATGTTTCTGGATGTTTCAGACTGAAGCTGGCGCAGCATGAGAGCACCACCATCTCGTGGCTACATCGTGGCCATTCCGCGAGCAATCATGGCAGCCGCTCCCCACCGGAAGCCTGCGGGAGTCGGGGGTCCCGGTGACTGTTGTAGAATCTTCAAGGCTGAGGGGACGCTTTCGAGAATGGGGCCCAAGCCCTAGCAATCAAGCGTCCGAGTTCGACGGTTGCCCAGAGCCATCTTTGCAGGCCAGGCCCAAGTCTGTGGAGCCGACCGCCATTTCGTGAGCTCCGTAGCAGCCGCCTGTCACTGTACCGCAAGATTGGGTGCAAGTCCGTTGGATGGCGGGTGAGACGTTGTAATAACAAGAGCAGGCGCAATTCAGCTGGCCGAGCGAGGCACTGTGTCGCAAGAGCGGGCGCAAATCAGCTGGTCGAGTGAAGCGCTGGGGTGTAGCTGAGAAACCTCCACCTGGAGAGGTGGGGGAGGCTCGTTCGCGCCGCCTCTCCCTTCTACTGCACCCCACGCCGTCTCCTGGTGCAGGTATATGTGATGGTCGGACCAGGGTACCGCAGGACGTGTCTTCAGGTCAAACGGATTGTGGGACAAGGTGTGGAGCAGGCGCAATTATCTCGGGGGCCTCCGTCAAGTGGTTCAGGGAGGCACCGCATCACATTGTTTTCCAATGCAGTCAGGTCCACAAACAGCTCCCATTTACTTTGAGAATAGTGAAGCTGCAGCAGGTGCAAATAAGCTTCAGACAGTGTTACAAGCGCTGCTCGGAACCCTCAACTATGGCACCCAACATCCAGGATTTATGCCATTTGTGCAAGGCATTGACATCGAAGCATCTCAGGGTCCAAGCAACATACCATATTCAGAGTCCTTCCCACAACCTCTGCCTTCCTTCTTACCTAGTTATTGTTCTTTTACTCCCACTCCAGGCTTTTAGTCTGTGGATGGAAAACCATGAACCTACACTCACCTATGAAAATCTTACTATTGATGGTTTATTTTGAGCCCAAAATACAAAGGCTTGTTTGGATCGATGTTGCAGCAGGCTGCCATGTAAATAGTTATTTAATAAAACGTTTTACCCTGTTACTTTGCTGGTGTGTTGTATATATTTATAATATTTGCAAAGTGTTTGTCGTTATTTTGGGTGGGGTGGGCGGCGGAGCCGAGCTGTCTTGCAGCCATCATGGTGTCGAGCTCAGTTCCTCTCACTAGTTTCGTATTTGTCATGAGGGGTTGTTCATAATGTTTCTATTTTAGCGAGGTCAAAAAGAGATTCCATTAGCGGCCTACTGATTTTGCTTGATTCCTTTTGTTTTTTTAACGATTTTTCACTATCTGCAAAGACTAAACAGAGTATTGCGACTCTGTGCTTGTCTGTAAATAGAGAATGAACCAAAGAGAACCAATTCCAAAACAATAAATGCTAGGATTACAATCAATCAAATGGAGAGGGAAGCAGGCACGACGGATTACAATGGGGGCAAAGGCCTGTGTTACCTACCCTTCACTATCTGCAAAGAGAGAATACTCCTAAAAGAAAAGAGGAGGGGGGGGGCAGCGTTCAAAGCACATCAGCGTGCATAAATACGAAAATGTTTTTACCTACCACGTACTTGACATTTTACAGCTTTTGATATTTGCTATTAAAAACCCATTGAAATTCACTGAAAAAACCATAGGTTATAGACCATATATAGTTAGGAATTAGCATTTACAAAACCTTGAAAATTCACTGAAAAAACCATAGGTTATAGACCATATATAGTTAGGGATTAGCATTTACAAAACCTTAATTTACTCGCACAAAACCATTGAAATTCGCATATATAGTTAGTTGCACTAACTATATATCGCGCACCCGCAATCCATTGCTCATGATGTCACATATTACATCATTCATGACATGGTCAGTGACATCACTGATGACATCACTGATGACATCTCAAATGACATCACTGATGACATCACTGATGACAACACCCAGTGACTGTATGTTTCTGTAAAGTTAAAATATGTCTTACATATTGAAGAATGAGTGGATTTATAAGTGTCTGGATGAAGGATTTAGTAGGTGCATGACTGACTGTATGAGTGAGTGATTAAATGTGTCTCACTGAGTGCATGGGTTAGTGACTAAACTGTCTTAATTTGTGCATCATTATGTCTGTTGTTCTGTAAACTGCTGCATGTGTTGATCAGTAGCTATATGAGTAACTATATGGGTTATTGATTGGTTGCCCAAGTATTTGTATGGGAGACTGAGTGTGTGTGTGGGTGGCTGGGAGGTGTGTGACTCTGTGCATAGATGTGTGAGCAGTTGATTCACTATATGTATGGGTTGAAAAGTGCATTTGGAAACAGCTGTATGGGCGGTTGACTGTCTGCATGAGTGTATTGGTGAGTGAATGGATTTCTCAGTGCTACATGTCAAAGTAAGTACATATGTAAAACACAGTACATGTGAGAGTTGACATATATAAATAACTCTGCATAAGAGCCAGTGAATGTGTGAGTGGCTGTATGGATCATTGTGAACATGTATCAGGGATTGTATAAGAGAGTAAATATGTGTTAGTATATGTTTGAATAAGTAAGGTGTGTATAACTGTATAGTTGAGAAACTGGAGGTGTGATTGATTCTTTGCATGACTGACTAGGTGTGTGAGTAACTCCATGGATAAGTGACAGTCTGTGAGTGTCTGTTTACACTGATTGTATCTAACGTTATATTAGAGTCTGAAGATGTTCATTGTATTATCACATAAATGATATCATCAGTGATGTGATCAGTAATGTCAAATGAGATGTCATCAGTGATGTCATCAGTGATATCATTTGAGATGTCATCAGTGATGTCATTTGAGATGTCATCAGAGATGCCACTGACCATGTCATGAATGATGTAATATGTGACATCATCAGCAGTGGATTGTGGGTGTGCGATATATAGTTAGTGCAACTAACTATATATGCGAATTTCAATGGTTTTGTGCGAGTAAATTAAGGTTTTGTAAATGCTAATCCCTAACTATATAAGGTCTATAACCTATGGTTTTTTCAGTGAATTTTCAAGGTTTTGTAAATGCTAATTCCTAACTATATATGGTCTATAACCTATGGTTTTTTCAGTGAATATATATATATATATATATATATTCACTGAAAAAACCATAGGTTTTAGGCCTTATATAGTTAGGAATTAACATATAAAAAAACATTGAAATTCCTCCTATATAGTTAGCTGGACATTTTATTGATATAAAACCAATGAAATTCCACATATAGTTAGTTGCACTAACTATATATTTCGCGCATCCGCTATCCAATGCTGATGATGTCACATATTACATCATTCATGACATGGTCAGTGACATCACTGATGACATCACTGATGACATCTCAAATGACATCACTGATGACATCATCCAGTGTCTGTGTGTTTTTGTAAAGTTTAAATATGTTTTACATATTGAAGAATGAGTGGATGTATAAGAGTATGGCTGAAGGATTTGATTGTATAAGTGAGTAAGTATGTGTTAGTATATCTGTGAAAATGTAAGCTGTTCTGTGTTTAACTGTATAGATGAAGAAATCAAAGTGTGATTTATTCTTTACAGGACTGACTAGGTGTGTGAGTAACTCCATGGATGAGTGGCAGTGTGTGAGTGTCTGCATAGGTGTATGAGTGCATATGATAGTGTTATAATGATGAGTGACTGTATGTACGAGTGACCTTATGGGTGAATGAATGAATGTGCATGTAGAAGTAGCAATAATTGAGTGCGTATGTAGTAAATGGTATTGGTGTGTCAATAGTTTCAAAAATGATACTCTGTATTTTACACTAGGTGTAACAGAGGTTATATTAGAGTGTAAGGAGGTGCATTGTATTATCACATGAAGTATATCATCAGCGGTGTGATCATTGATGTTAAATGAGCTGTCATCAGTGTTGTCTTCAGTGATGTCACTGACCATGTCATGAATGATGTAATATGTGACATCATCAGCATTGGATTGCGGATGCGCGAAATATATAGTTAGTGCAACTAACTATATGTGGAATTTCATTGGTTTTATATCAATAAAATGTCCAGCTAACTATATAGGAGGAATTTCAATGGTTTTTTATATGTTAATTCCTAACTATATAAGGCCTAAAACCTATGGTTTTTTCAGTGAATATATATATATATATATATATATATATATATATATATATATATATATATATATATATATATATATATATATATATATATATATTACCTACTGGCGGTCGCCAGTAGGTATATATAGTTAGGATTTTTTCCCTATGGGATTTTTGAAAATTCTATGTCTAATAACTTTGGCGTTTGTGGACGGAATTGGCTGAAATTTTCAGAAAAATGGCACATTTTGTTTCTGAGCAGCCCCTGAAAATTTGGGGGGGTCGTCAAGGGGGGGCCGAGAAAAAAGGGGGGTCCCAAAACGCGTTTTTCCCATTCATTTTCCATAGGGCGGTTGGCCTCACTTTTAGCTTGAACGGCTGAATGGATTTGCACGAAACTTGGCAAAATTGTAGGGACTGTTAGCCCAATGTGCCTTTGCTAGGTCTCAATATATGTGCTCCAGTGGATTTTGAGAAATTAACGTTCAAAAAAAGATATATATCTGTAACAGCGCTCCGGGTAGCGCTCCGGTTCGCGTACTTTTCGCGTAACGGAACTTTGCGATGCGAACTGATTGGCTCTCCGGTGTCTGTCAACATTCTAAACAGTCTGGAGCGGCCGCCATCTTGTCTCTCGGTAGGATCGAGAGACAAGAGGAGGCCAAAACAAAGGGGGAAATTACCATGAGGGGGCATAGTAGATCCTCGTTGACCCCCTAGGTTTTATGTGGAGGTTTTAAAAGGGCCCAGCAGGGCAAAACATTTTTTTAATTTTTTTTGCGTGGGGAGCGCCCGGTTCGCGAACCGGAAAGCGTTCTGGGCAGCGTACTATGAGGAAAAAGGAATGATAGACTTTTCAAATACTGTATGTTAATTGTTTGTTGTTTTTGTTGATTATTTTTTAATTTCTTTATTTTTTAAGCATTTTTTTTATTGTGATTGTGTTTCATAATTTATTAAACTTTCTAACATTTCACTGTCAGAAATTTCATAATTATCATTGAATATACTTTGTAGTCTCTGAGGGTGTAAAATGTCCTCATTTTTAAGGAGGTTATCTACTGCTTGCACACATTGCAGTAGTTCTTGGTCCCTAGTTTCATCCATAAATTCATTTTCATTTTGATCAATGATTTCTTGGCTGCTCTCTTGCAGGACAATTTTAAATTCAACTTTCTGTTCGCCTTCCATTTTGCCTGAAATTTGGATAAAAAAAATATATATTAGTAGAGATAGGGCACTGTTGGGATTAATTTTAGATAGGCAGTTTTTATCAGTGAATTTATCTTTTGGCAGTGTATAGTATCAGAGTGGAAGTAGGAATATAAAAAAGTGTATGTGATTTAACGTAACTAAATTCATAATTATACAAGAGAAGCCTAACTCCATCCATAACTATAACAGAGAAGTCTATCTAAATCTATTACTACTACTATCAGAAAAAGTTTACCATATTAATTTATAGTGTACAATATACTTCAGTTTTAAAAATAACAACTTACCTTTACAAACAAGTTGAAGTGTTTAGTGATAATTCAATTGTAATGTACAACAAGAAGTAGCAGTCAAAATGGCTGTGTTTCCTTCTCTTCCTTTATATATATTCAGGTATATAACCAATCAAATGTCAGGTAATAAAAGTAGAAAATGAAAGTAACATTTTCATTGGTTGTCAATTCCAACACTTCAGATGTGTTTTGTGAAGTAATTTACCTCACGGTATTTAGAGAGGTCTACAGGCTTAATGGCTAAATGGAATTTCAATCAAATTTGTGAAAATGAAAGGGATTGTTATGTAGTATGAGCTAATCTATATTTGGTGAGAGTGTCTCCAGTCGTTTTTCTGTGAATTACTTTCCCACCTTTTTTATTGGACCGCTTCCCGGTATGCGTCCCGGTTCGCGAACCAGCAGCGTTACGGTAGTCCACCATTTTGTGTTTCGGTCGAATCAAGAGACAAGATGGAGGGCAAATAATGTTCAGAATGGGTAGAAGGGGGCACAGTAGACGTATCTTGACCCCCTAGGTTTTCTGAGGGTGGCTGAGGAGGACCATATGTGCGGGAAAAAAACATTTTTTTTAGAAATTTTGCGCGGTTAGCTTCCGGTTCGCGTACCGGGTAGCGCTCCGGGGAGCGTAGTTTGTTGAAAATTAGAGAAAAAAGTTAGAGAAAAATAATAATTGTGAGTGATCAGATGTAGGGTAGCTCTGAGAAGAGCTTTTGGGTTTATGGTACATTTAGGTACTTATAAGTAGGTACCAATGCACAGTCTTAAATTCAAAATGGAAATTCTGTTGCCCTCATCTGAGAAGTGAACCCCATCTCCTCTGTAGATATCTTGCATGCAGTAACACAAATTATTGTTGTACATGGAGCCCATTCCATGGTCTCTCATGTAAGCTGAAACAGATTTGTTTACATGCTTCCTCGACTTCTCAATTTGTGGACAAAATTGGTTGGACCACCTCCATTTCTGTCTTTGGCATATATTTGAATATACCAAGGCAGTTTGAGGAAAAAGTGCCATTAATTGCTCAAAGGTGTCCTTTAAAAGCATTTCCAGACCTACCCCAGTCAAAGTGCCCAAATCATTACCTCCACAGTGCACAATTAACAGGTCAGGTTTTGGCAAATGCATAAAGGTTTTCACCAATGGTATCAATTGGTGACATTTTAATCCTCTTTGGCCCAACCACTTAATTTCCACATCTTGTAAATTGAGGTTAGGTAAATTTCTGTTCTCAGCATACCTTTGAGCCCAGTAGATGTAACTATGTCCAACAATCCAGACATAAAACATGGTGAGAGAAGGTTGTGCTGCAGTCAGATGAAGTGTGGTAATGAAAGGGCAGTTGAAACAGTAGGAGTTTGTAAAGAAAAAAAACTGTGGATTTCCAGTGCTAATGATTCATTAGCAGTGATTGGTGCATTTCCATTTCTGAAAACAGAAAGTTAGGGTGCATGGATGTGTTCTTTGAAAGATGTAATTTGAATAGTCAAGGAAAAAATATTTAATGAAAGATTGCACTGGATACGCAGGTGCACTGAGAGTTCAGAGTTCAATTGAAACATTGTTGTGTGAACTTGCAAACATGAGAGGTCTTTCAGGAGGTGGTTGCTAAGCAAAAAAGGCAGAGAGGGCAGAGGGGGGAAGGGTTTTGATTTGAAAAAAGTGAGGGAAGAGTTTTGATTGGCTAATATGAGAGATATGTGTAATGAATATCAGCATTTCTGTGCTTTCTATAGCTGCAGCCTTTGGAGTGCATCCTCTTTGTTCTGCTGAAGACAATTTGGTGTATTTCTGAGACTGTTTTGAAACTCAAAAAGTATTTGCTAAGGTGAGAAAAGATTTATTTAATTTAGATAGAGAATAGTATGATTTAAGGAGAAAATGATGAGGAAAGCTGTGTTTTTAAAATGTTGCTTTGTCTCAAGTGATATACAAATAGATTTTGTTTCTTTGAGAAATTGTAATTGCATATTCTGTGTAGAAATCTGGCATGCAGTAACGCAAGTTATTGTTGTACATGGAGCCCATTCCATGGTCTCTCATGTAAGCTGAAACAGATATGTTGTGTTTAAAAACGATTTTTGAAAACAATTACATTTCTGGATATGTTCTGCTAGAGCTTCATAGGTTATTTGGGCCATATTTATAATGCATTTGAGTGTCTCTGATGTTATTGTTCCCATTTTAATTGAAGAGCTTTCTCCATGGGGCAAGTTTCTTGAAAATATGCTCCCACCTGTGCTTGGCAAATTTAGATTTTGATTATGGGAGTTACATAGCCATGTTAAAAATGACCCAAAAATGGTGCAAGGGCAATCAAAAAAACGCTTTCATGTGTCTTAAGGACATTTTTAGTCATTTCCTCTTGAATGTAGGTATACAATTGATTTATATGTTGTGTTTAAAAACGATTTTTTGAAAACAATTACATTTCTGGATATGTACTGGTAGAGCTTCATAGGTTGTTTGGGCCATATTTATAAGGCATTTGAGTGTCTATGATGTTATTTTTCCCATTTTAATTGGAAAGCTTTCTTCCTGGGGCAAGTTTCTTGTAAATACGCTCCCACCTGTGCTTGGCAAATTTAGATTTTGATTATGGGAGTTACATAGCCATGTTAAAAATGTCCCAAAAATGGTGCAAGGGCAATCAAAAAAACGCTTTCATGTGTCTTAAGGACATTTCTAGTCATTTCCTCTTGAATGTAGGTATACAATTGATTTATATGTTGTGTTTAAAAACGATTTTTTGAAATCAATTACATTTCTAGATATGTACTGCTAGAGATTCATAGGTTGTTTGGGCCATATTTATAAGGCATTTGAGTGTCTATGATGTTATTTTTCCCATTTTAATTGGAAAGCTTTCTTCATGGGGCAAGTTTCTTGTAAATATGCTCCCACCTGTGCTTGGAAAATTTAGATTTTGATTATGGGAGTTACATAGCCATGTTAAAAATGACCCAAAAATGGTGCAAGGGCAATCAAAAAAACGCTTTCATGTGTCTTAAGGACATTTTCAGTCATTTCCTCTTGAATGTAGGTATACAATTGATTTATATGTTGTGTTCAAAAACGTTTTTTTAAATCAATTACATTTCTGGATATGTACTGCTAGAGCTTCATAGGTTGTTTGGGCCATATTTATAAGGCATTTGAGTGTCTATGATGTTATTTTTCCCATTTTAATTGGAAAGCTTTCTTCATGGGGCAAGTTTCTTGTAAATATGCTCCCACCTGTGCTTGGAAAATTTAGATTTTGATTATGGGAGTTACATAGCCATGTTAAAAATGACCCAAAAATGGTGCAAGGGCAATCAAAAAAACGCTTTCATGTGTCTTAAGGACATTTTCAGTCATTTCCTCTTGAATGTAGGTATACAATTGATTTATATGTTGTGTTCAAAAACGTTTTTTGAAATCAATTACATTTCTGGATATGTACTGCTAGAGCTTCATAGGTTGTTTGGAGCATTTTTATAAGGCATTTGAGTGTCTATGATGTTATTTTTCCCAATTTAATTGGAAAGCTTTCTTCCTGGGGCAAGTTTCTTGTAAATACGCTCCCACCTGTGCTTGGCAAATTTAGATTTTGATTATGGGAGTTACATAGCCATGTTAAAAATGTCCCAAAAATGGTGCAAGGGCAATCAAAAAAACGCTTTCATGTGTCTTAAGGACATTTTTAGTCATTTCCTCTTGAATGTAGGTATACAATTGATTTATATGTTTTGTTTAAAAACGATTTTTTGAAATCAATTACTTTTCTAGATATGTACTGCTAGAGATTCATAGGTTGTTTGGGCCATATTTATAAGGCATTTGAGTGTCTATGATGTTATTTTTCCCATTTTAATTGGAAAGCTTTCTTCATGGGGCAAGTTTCTTGTAAATATGCTCCCACCTGTGCTTGGAAAATTTAGATTTTGATTATGGGAGTTACATAGCCATGTTAAAAATGACCCAAAAATGGTGCAAGGGCAATCAAAAAACGCTTTCATGTGTCTTAAGGACATTTTCAGTCATTTCCTCTTGAATGTAGGTATACAATTGATTTATATGTTGTGTTCAAAAACGTTTTTTGAAATCAATTACATTTCTGGATATGTACTGCTAGAGCTTCATAGGTTGTTTGGAGCATTTTTATAAGGCATTTGAGTGTCTATGATGTTAATTTTCCCATTTTAATTGAAGAGCTTTCTACATGGGGCAAGTTTCTTGTAAATACGCTCCCACCTGTGCTTGGCAAATTTAGTTTTTGATTATGGGAGTTACATAGCCATGTTAAAAATGACCCAAAAATGGTGCAAGGGCAATAAAAAAAACGCTTTTATGTGTCTTAAGGACTTTTTCAGTCATTTCCTCTTGAATGTAGGTATACAATTGATTTATATGTTGTGTTTAAAAACGTTTTTTGAAATCAATTACATTTCTGGATATGTACTGCTAGAGCTTAATAGGTTGTTTGGAGCATATTTATAAGGCATTTGAGTGTCTATGATGTTATTTTTCCCATTTTAATTGAAGAGCTTTCTCCATGGGGCAACTTTCTTGTAAATACGCTCCCACCTGTGCTTGGCAAATTTAGATTTTGATTATGGGAGTTACATAGCCATTTTAAAAATGACCCAAAAATGGTGCAAGGGCAATCAAAAAACGCTTTCATGTGTCTTAAGGACATTTTAAGTCAATGAGGAAACACAGGTGATGTAATTCTGAAAAAAGGAAAAAAACTCCACTTTTTTCAATTACATTAGTAGTGTTTCCTAAGTTTATGAATGACATTGTGCAGATGAAGTTTAGGTCTGACCACAGATTCAAAAGAGGTCTGCCCTTTGTTCAAGAGTGAAGTGGACATGACTTACTTCATTGGTAGGCCTTCACATGTATTATCTCCTTTGTATTCTTCAACAAGCGAAAAACTCATCTGCAACCGTGAGTAGGCCTCACCTTAAACAAACCTCTGGAAAGGCCACACCTTATCGTCATCCTGAATCAATCATTTAAAATGTTACGGAGAGATTTATGATAGGTGTATGCCTGTTTTGTACCACTGTGCGTCACTTTTGTGACGCAGTGGTGGTGCAAAAGATTTGCTATGTTAAATAATAAGTAGGGTGTTAAGTTTTTGATGACTGTTATTCATTTACTGTTTGGTAATAGTGGTTAATAACATTTTTTATTATATTTTTCCACAGATTCAACTGCATATCATTTCAAAATTTGAAAATGCCAACTAAGAATCGAATTAGAAAGGCTAGAAAACGTCAAAGACAGCAGGATCATCTATTATTGCAGCAGTCCTCTCCCAAAAAAACTTGTGAAATCACCAAGAAAGCTCCGGGTAAGACCACGAAATCATTCATAAGAAATATTTGTAGTAAAAAAAGTATTTCTACAGAAAATGTTTCAGTCCAGAAAAAGAGAAGCAATTTAAATGGAAAGGAAAGACCAATCAAAAATGTTACTGCTAGAGCAAGAGATAACTCTGTGCATGATAGTAGAAGGAAACAACAGTTTAGGGACATTCGAAAACGAATGTTCCGCAACAGGATAATAGTTAATTTATTAAAAAATATTAAGAAAGGCCAACAGAAAGTGGCATTTTATAAGAAAAAGAAAAATGTAGAGAAAATTATTGATCATGCTTTCGAAATTAAGCGAAAGTTGTTTATTTTGGTAATCAATAGAATTAGGACACTAAACAAGGTAATTTCTGATTTCAAATCAAATAGTAGATGGAAGAGAGTAGTTAATGGTAGTAACTTTTGTGAAGTTTTTTCCGGAGAATGGATGCATAGTTCAAGTTGTGAGGCATTTTTTAATGAGGAGAGTTATTTTCAGGATAATGATTTGGTGCTTGCAGTTGACACCAGTGGTCGAGCTTATGAAGTGAAGGATGGTTGTCCAGTTGAAAAAGAAAAACTTGTGACAACAGAGATAGAAGAGGTGTTAGGTAATGAGGTTTTAGAAAGACGTCCTAAAGGTCCTGTGTACATTTGGAAGTGTAGTTCTATTTGCAGTGTGCGACAGGATTCCATCAATTTGCTTTGTGATTTTGTACGGACATTTAATAAGAAAAGTTTGAAGCAGAAAATGAAGTTGTTGCAAGAATTAGATCCTTGCAGAGTGAGACAAGTGACAGGTTTGCGTGGTCATTCACTGGCTTGTCTTTCCAGGAGAGTATGCCAGAGTGTTTTTCATCATTTCAGGATGCTAGCAGTGAATCATAATAAAGTGAGGAAATTAGTCAGAATGTTGTATCATGCTAAGAGTCCAGCAATTATGCTTAAACAATTATGTGCTGCTCTTTTGCATGGTTCTGAAATAGATGTCAAGAATATTTGTGAAGAAATTGAGTTTTGTTACTTTGGAAGTAAAGATGAGAATGTTCAAATTGACCCAGAAGTAGAGGGTAATGTTGAAGATAATGTACAGGTTTCCAGTACAGATAATTTTCAGAAGGAAATTGCCACGTTTCAGATGAAATCAAGTGAGAGGCCTAATTTCACTTGTGTGTGTTGTCGACGCACTTATTACAAGAATCAGATTAAGTTAGTGGATTTATATGCAAAAAGTGAAAGGGAAAATAATAGTGAATGGAAGGATTTTGCCACATACTTGATGGTAGAACATTGTTTTGATTTGGGATCGGATCAACGTGTGTGTATTTATTGTTGTAACAAATTAAACCAAAACCAGATGCCTGCTAGGGCGGTTCATAATAATCTGGAATTGGTTGAGATTCCTTCTGAATTGAAGGATTTAAATACTTATGAATCTATTTTGATTCAAAGTATCCATCCCTTTCAGGCTATTGTAAGAATGGAGCCAAAGACAGGGAAGTTGCCTCCATCAGATTTACAGAGAGGATTAAAGGGAAGAGTTGTTTATTTGCCTCTAGATTTGAACAAAAACATAAACACAATTGGAGTAGAAAAAGTGGAAGAGGAACCTCTGGTTATCTTAGTTAATGGGGTTCCGACAAAGAATAAGAAAATATGGCAAGATTTAGTGAATGTTAGGAAAGTCAAAAAGGCAACATTGTATTTGAAGAAAAATAATAAGTACTATAAGAATGTATATGTTGCAGAAGAGGAAGTAAGTGATGAAGAGGATAGCGATTTGTGTGCTGGCCAAATTGAGAAAGTAGAGGCCTCTAAAAGTGAAGAAATATATGAACATTATAGTGTTCATCCTTTGCATTCCAAGGAAGTCATGGGGAATGCTATTGAGTTGTTTCAAATGAAACAAGCCAAAGGGAGTCCCATTAGTGTTTGGGAGGAAAGTTTGGAAGCTCGGTGTTTCCCACAGCTATTTCCAACAGGTCAAGGAGGAAGATATGATGAGCGACCTCATCAAATTCCTGCGTCTGAATACCGGACTTTACGATTGTATGCAGAAGATCCTAGGTTTCGTCAATGCATTCCCTATTTGTTTCATCTCCTGTTTGAAAGTGATCTGTCTGGACTGTCATATGCAGTGAATCACATCTTAAAAAGTGGTATACAGATGCGAAACATCTCGGCAAGTGACTTTATGCATAAAGTCAATGTCCAAGACAGTATTTTGGATTCTCACCTAATTAATCTCATGGCGTGTCAGCGTGGTACTAATGAATACTGGTACCGTCGTCATGGTGATTTAAAATGTATGCTGAGGAACTTAGGAACTCCAACATGGTTCCTTACTCTGAGCTGTGCCGAGTATGGCTGGGAAGACTTTCTTGAATTTCTACGAGAGGCAAATGGAAACATTGAAAACATTGAATTCAAGACACCCGGAGAACTGTGTTCTTTGGATCCAGTGAATGTATGCAGGTACTTCAATCATAGATTTGAAGCTATGATGTCTTTCATCACAAATAAGAAAAATCCACCTCTTGGAGAGGTGTTGGATTTCTTCTGGAGAAAGGAGTACCAAGCAAGAGGTGCTCCTCATATACATATGTTGCTGTGGATCAAGGATGCACCTAAATTTGGAACAGATCCGGATGACTTAGTGATGAATTTCATAGAACAGTATTCTACGTGTGCTGTTCCAAACGCAACGGAGAAGAAAAGCCTAAGAGAACAAGTTCTACGTTTCCAAAGCCATCGTTGTGGAAAGTACTGTCGTCGTAAATTCAGAAACAAGGACAAGTTCTACACCAAATGTCGTTTCAACTTTCCACGACCGGTGATTTCTAAAGGAAGAGTGAACAGTTTGATGTCTTCTCTGCGACATAATGTGACGAGGAAATCACCCAAAAATACATACAATTTGAAAAGGAACGAAGAGTCCAAGTACATCAAGGGCTACAACCCAGTGATTTTGTCCATGTGGAATGCTAACATGGATATACAGTTTGTGGCTGACAACTGTATGGCTGTGGCTCGGTATGTGACATCTTACATCACCAAAAAAGAAAAGACAGAATTGAAGGATATGTGGGAGGACATTTCCCATGAAAAGAGCCTCAGTAAGAAGTTGTACAGTTTCAGTCTAAAGATGTTGTCGCATCGAGAAATTGGAGCTTACGAATGTTCTGACCGGTTGTCTTCAGCAAGTTTTTATTCTAAATCCAGGAGTATCGTTTGGGCGAGTCTTGGTCTTGCTGCAACGCGTAATCGAGTTCTGAAACCTGTGCGGGAAATTGAGTATTTGGCGGAAAAGGAGCCAAACAGTACCGACATTTTGAAGACCAACATGTTGGATACATATTATCCAAATCGAAGCAGTCACCTCGAGAATGTTTGTTTGTATGAGGTTCTACAAAATTACATATTCAAAAGGAACATCAAAGAAGATATTGAGAAAGGAGTGTATGCTGTAATTGGAAGTGAGGGATGTCTGGTGAAGCAAAGAAAATGCCACTTGGCAAATCATCTAAAATTGAGTGGCGAATCTCCAGAAAAAAAGGAGTTTTTCTATTTAGCACTTTTGCAACTGTTCAAGCCTTGGCGTGCAGAAGAGGAACTGCTTGGAGATTTCCTCTGTTACGAAGACTCTTTCACTGCCGCCAAGGAGACCATAGAATGTCCTGCTTTTCCCAAATATCAAGAAATGTTGACTTTGGAAATTGAGCAGGAAGCAACGATTGCAGCCGAGATTGCCAGAGACAGTTCTCAGGACAGTCAGAGTTCTGCTTCATTGAGTCAAGATCCACTAGGAGGACCTATTATCAAAAATGAAGCTGCCACTGCTATGAATGAAGTGGAAAGAGCCATGGCACATGATCAGGAGGATGCGGTTAACTTAGAAGACTTGGAAAAACAACTCAACGTTGAGCAGAGGAAAATATATGACGAAGTTACCAAGCAAATTGATCATGGATTAAGTCATGAGAAGAAAGAGTGCTCATGTACGTCGTTGAAGCCTGTCCGACTGTACGTGAGTGGAGAAGCGGGAACTGGAAAAAGTTTCCTTATTAAAGCAATTTCTTGTTATTTGCAGGAAAGGACTGAGTCATCGCTGTCTTGTGTTGTTACCGCTCCTACTGGACTGGCAGCACATAACATTAAAGGTATTACTTTGCATCGTCTACTGATGCTGCCAGTGGAGCATGACAACAAATTACAATACCACAAGTTATCTGGGGATGCTTGTTGTGAAGTTTCACGAGTCTTGAGGAAAATGAAACTTCTTATCATTGACGAAGTAAGCATGGTTTCCAATGTCATGCTTGCCTTTGTGCATTTGAGAATGCAAGAAGTTCTTAAAACTGAGTATGATGTGTTATTTGGTGGCAAACACATCATTGTTTTCGGAGATCTTCTACAGCTGACACCAGTAAAAGGACAACCTGTGTTCAAAATACTCACGCATGAAGATACCAGGAAGTGCCTAGGGAGCATTGGCAACGTCAATATATGGTTAAACTTCAATTATGCTGAACTGCATGAAAATATGCGTCAGGCAAAGGATGAAGATTACAAGAATATTCTACAAGATATTAGAATTGGAAAAGTGACCGAGCATGGAAAAAAAGCATTACATGCACGATTACTGTCAAATTTATATCCAGAACAAGACGTTGTGCCTGAGAATATTTTTCAGAAAATTACTGAGAAGAAATCCGGAATATGTTTGATGCCAACTCTTGCAGAATGTGCCATCTTCAACAACAAAATGTTGAATTTAGAAAAGCAAGAGATTGTGAAACTTGAAGCTATTGACAGAATAGAGCATATGGGATCAACAATTATTTTGTCTGAGAATTTGAAATCAAAATTGGATTCATTAGAGAAGACTATATCTAAAACAGCGGGTTTTGAAAAGACTTTGAATGTGTGTTTAAATTGCCGAATCATTTTGAGAAGGAATTTACATGTTGAAAGAGGTCTGGTAAATGGATCAATCGGTAATGTTGTTGATTTTGAGAAATACAGAAGTAGAGATGGAATTGAATTTTTAAAAATTAAATTTGATGGCATTGACGAAGTACAGCTAATTGGTCGTTGTTCTGCTAGGTTTTTGCTTGTTAAAGACTTATATGTTCGCCATAAACAGTTTCCTGTTTGCTTGGCATATGCGGTGACAATCCATAAATCGCAAGGTTTAAGTGTAGATAGTGCATTGGTGAATATTGGAAGTTCTGTGTTCAAGGAAGGTATGGCATATGTGGCTTTGTCACGAGTTAGATCTTTATTGGGATTGTACTTGATTGACTGCGATGTCACAAACATTTGTGCAGATCTAGATTGTGTTAAGGAATACAATAGGTTAAGAAGAGAGTATGCGCCACATTTGCCTCAATATCCTTTGTTTGAGAAACGTGTGGTAGGCCGGAAACGAAGAAATATCAGTAATAGTAGGGAGGTTGTAGCAAAAAGCCCAGAAGTCGATGAAACGAAAATTGTAAGCAGAAAGAAAATGGATTCTGTTGAAGATGTTGTCGGTTTTCAATTTGAAAACAGTTCTGGTGTCAACTGCTATGCTAATGTAGTTGTAAATGATGTCTTTTCACTAGAGACATTAAAGGAACAGATTGTGATCAATTCTGAACAAAGTTTATGCTGTTTGTTGAATTCTGTGTTAGAGAAATGTAGCACTGATAGAACAAAAGTAGAAAGTGTGTCTGAAGTTCGTTATCTGTTAGACGAATGTTCAGGTTAAACAGACTTCTCTGAAAATATTCAGCAGGATTGTCAGGAGTTTTTAATGTATATGCTTGATGTATTGCAAGATGAGGGTGTAGATGTAGATCACCTGTTTGGGCTGTCGTATCAATGGCAGCATGACTGCGAGAACTGTAGGGTATCAAGTACTACTAGTATAGACTCAGAAAGATTTATATATTTAACTTTGCCAGACAGTAAATCAGTCTCCTTTAATAAGCTAGTAAAAGCAGCTGATCACAACATGGAGTGTAGCCAATGTAAATCTGAAATGATGTCAACATTATTTATACGAAGATATGGCCAGTATGTCATTTTAATGATCCAACGATGTAGGTCTGATGGATCAAAATTGACAACTTTAATAAAAAATGTTGTTGCTTCGCAGTTGTCAATATCAGGAAGGACTTTTGTAACTGCAGCAATTATCTATCATGATGGTCCTTCAACAACATCAGGACATTACACAGCTTATTTAAAGTCTAGAAACGGCTGGTCATTCTGCAACGATTCTGTTGTAACTTTAAAAATAAATTGCCGTATGACCTTAAAAATTCTTACCTGGTGTTTTTAAAACCAAAATTTTAAGGAAAGAATCTCGGGATTTGCTCTAAGGAATTGCAAGAGGTTCATGGAGTAGAGGGAATGTAAGTCTGCAATGCTGTCTAGATTATTGGTCAAAACTTTTAATTATAATGTCATTTTAAAAATCCAACTATATAAACCTGATGCAAGTAAGTCTGCTTCATAGTAAGCAGTATCAGTGTCATAGGAAAAGTAGAACATGAGTGAGCAAGAAGGGTAAGATATTAGTAGTCCAGGATTGTGAAAGTAATCTTAAATGTTTTCTTTCTGAAAGTTGCGAAAATAGAAAATGACGGGATTTGCTTACAAGAATTCCAAGAGTTGTAAATCGCTCCAACATGATTTGGCCATGTGGAAACATGTGTTAGAATGTGAGAAGTCTTTTATCGTATGTAACATATTTTTCAAAACGATGGAGGTTTTCTTTCAGAAAGTGGTGGGCTGAAAATATTAATAGCACAACAGAGTGTACGCTGTTCATAGGACATCCTTCGACGTTATGGAAAGTAAGTTAATTTTAAGGAGTTTTGAATTCAGATTTCTTATGTTGTATGGGTTTTTTAAACACAATCATTTTGATTGTGTTTTTTTTCCCGCTGTTACATGATGAATACCTTCAAGTCACTGATTTAAGTGAAATTTGATACATTCTGAGAACAGCAAAAATAAACCATTTAACATGTATAATTAATTCTCTACTTTTTGTACTTATGATTTACATTTAGAAATGTGAGGTAGACATGGAGAAACTGAGGCTTCTGTAAATGTCAAAGTTAATGCATACACTGCTGCACTTCTGGGTACTGTTTCATATGCTGGACTTTATCTGCACTATGAGATACCTAAGCAAAGGCAACACAGGTGATGTGATTGTGAAATGAGTAAAAGAAACTCCACGTTTTTCAATTACATTACTTGTGTTTTCTAAGTTTACGAATGACATTGTGCAGATGAAGTTTAGGTCTGTCTATGGACACAGAAGAGGTCTGGCCGTTGTTCAAGAGTGAAGTGGACATGTTTTACTTCATTGTTAGGCCTTCACATGTATTATCTCCTCTGTATTCTTCAACAAGCATAAATTTGATATGCAACCCTGAGTAGGCCTCACCTTAAACAAACTTTTGGAGAGGCCACAACTTATCGTCATCCTGAATCAATCATTTAATCTATCACATTTAACTTCTATTAGTTCTACTGCTTCATTTGTTTAATCCTTACTTTCCTGCCTTTGCTACTTCCCTCATTCCTTTCTCTATTACTTAATTATTCTACTCCTTCCACTATTTTTCTCAGTCCCTCTCTTCTCATACTTCTTCACTCTTGTTCACTCACTCTGTCTCTATTAATGTCACTGTTTCTGATTGATCTCAAATTTTTTTTTTAAAAAAAGAACAGTAAGTATAAGGGAAGGAAACAGACAGTTATGTTACAAGAAAGACAGCTATAGGGAGTAAACAAAAGATACTGTTACTCGCAATCCACTGCTGATGATGTCATTGACCATGTCATGAATGATGTAATATGTGACATCATCAGCAGTGGATTGCGGGTAACAGTATCATTTGTTTACTCCCTATAGCTGTCTTTATTTTAACATAACTGTCTGTTTCCTTCCCTTATACTTACTGTTCTTTTTTTTTGCGTACCGGAGTGCGAACCGGGAAGCGGGAAGCGAACTAAAAGAAATAGAGGTTGGCAGAGTTCCAAATATTCTACCAATTTTTTTATAACGGGGAGGTAGTTCTGAAAAGAACTTTTTTTTGTTTTTGTTGTTTTAAATTTTTTTTATTATTTTTCTGAACATTTTTTTAATTTTTTTGTATTTTCTGAACATTTTCATATTTTTTTTGTTTTTTTGGGGGAGGGGGGAAACGAAAACGATTCATTGTAAAGGGCTCAACAGGAGCAACAAAAAAAAAAAAATTATTCTTTGGGGCGTTTCGGGCAAACATGATTATCAATAGCTTTGATAATTAGAGTGATGCTACTTTCTCTGTAGCAAATGAACTGATTGCAGCGCACGCACACTTGTTTCACTTCCCCAAACTTCATTTGTATATTTGGGACCATCTCCCTCGCCTCTGGTCCCGTCACTTCCTGTACAACCGATCTTCTGGCCATCAAAGGGGGATTTTCTTGCTCGTCACGTAACTGGGCAGCACTATAGTTGTTAGGATGCCACCTACTCATGTGCCGATGCATAGTGTAGTTGCCGTAACTGTATTTTTTATCAGTTCCCCTGGACAGTCTATCATTACATATACGGCAAAACACGTAGCGTGCATTTACTTTCTTTTGGCCCTCGGGAAATTTAAAAAATTGCCAAATATAGTTCTACTTCCGATGATACCTCCTGGGCTCCTCTGGCAAAAACAGTGTCTCTTCCTGCTCTTCCTCCTCTTCCTGTTCTTACTCTTCTTCTTGAATAATAACTTCAGCAGGTGGTCCTCTCTTCCTTGGATGTGGTGGAGGTGGTGGGGAAGAACCATCTGAAGCTACTAATGAAGCCATTGCTCACTGTTAATAAATGGTCTTTCTCTCACCAAGATGAAAGTCAGAGTGAGGAAAGAAGGAGGGGTTTTCATCATTTGGGAAAAGCAATAGTTCTAAACCAATGAAAAGTGTTAATTTTAGATCACATGACCTAGTATTACATCATTAGGAAACCAAAAGTGAAATGAACCAATGAAAAGTGTTATTACCGAGTCACATGACCTGCTGTGTTTACGTTACGCGCTTTGCGCCGCGTTCTGGTTCGCTTCCGGGTACGCTAACTTGGCGCGTCACATGACGTATTACACGACAACGCGAAACGTCATGCTGACGCGACGCGTCACGATGTTGTTTTCTAACGCAACAGTTACGCAAACGGAACGTTTACCGGTTCGCGGACCGAGTCGCGGCTCCAAATTGAGCTAACGGGAAGCTAACCGGTTCGCGGACCGGGAGCGAAACAAAAAATTTTTTTTTTAAAAATTGTATCAAAAACATGTAAAATATATTTTAAGATTTAAAGAAGAATACATTTTACAGCTACAGATATTAGCTTTTAAAAAACCAATGAAATTCACTGAAAAAACCATAGGTTATAGACCATATATAGTTAGGAATTAGCATTTACAAAACCTTGAAAATTCACTGAAAAAACCATGGGTTATAGAACATATATAGTTAGGGATTAGCATTTACAAAACTTTATTTTACTCACACAAAACCATTGAAATTTCATATATAGTTAATTGCATTAACTATATATCGCGCACCCGCAATCCACTGCTAATCATGTCACATATTACATCATTCATGACATGGTCAGTGACATCACTGATGTCATCACTGATGACATCACTGATGACATCTCAAATGACATCACTGATGACATCACTGATGACGTCTCATTTGACATTACTGATCACATCACTGATTACATCATTCATGTGACAATACGGTGAACCTCTTCAGATTTTTATATAATCTTACATACACTCAGAGTAAATAGACACTCACAGACTGTCACTCATCCATGGAGTTACTCACACACCTAGTCAGTCATGCAAAGAATCAATCACACTTCCATTTCCTCAACTATACAGTTATACACACCTTACTAATTCAAACATATACTAACACATATTTACTCTCGTATACAATCCCTGATACAAGTTCACAATGATCCATACAGCCACTCACAAATTCACTGGCTCTTATGCACAGTTATTTATATATGTCAACTCTCACATGTACTGTGGTTTACATATGTACTTACTTTGACATTTAGCACTAAGATATCCATTCACTCACCAATACACTCATGCACACAGTCAACCGCCCATACAGCTGTTTCCACATGTAATTTTGAACCCATACATCTAGTGAATCAACTGCTCACACATCTATGCACAGAGTCATACACCTCCCAGCCACCCACACACACACTCAGTCTCCCATACAAATACTTGGGCAACCAATCAATAACCCATATACTTAATCATAAAGCTACTGATCAACACATGCAGCAGTTTACAGAACAACAGATATAATGATCCACAAATTAAGACAGTTTAGTCACTAACCCATGCACTCAGTGAGACACATTTAATCACTCACTCATACAGTCAGTCATGCACCAACTAAATTCTTCATCCAGACACTTATACATCCACTCATTCTACAATATGTAAGACGTATTTTGACTTTTCAGAAACATACAGTCACTGGATGTTGTCATCAGTGATGTCATCAGTGATGTCATTTGAGATGTCATCAGTGATGTCATCAGTGATGACATCAGTGATGTCACTGACCATGTCATGAATGATGTAATATGTGACATGATCAGCAGTGGATTGCGGGTGCATGATATATAGTTAGTGCAACTAACTATATATGAAATTTCAATGGTTTTATGCGAGTAAAATAAGGTTTTGTAAATGCTAATTCCTAACTATATATGGTCTATAACCCATGGTTTTTTCAGTGAATATATATATATATATATATATATATATATATATATATATATATATATATATATATATATATATATATATACACTGAAAAAACCATAGGTTATAGACCATATATAGTTAGGGATTAGCATTTAAAAAACCTTATTTTACTCGCACAAAACCATTGAAATTCCATATATAGTTAGATGCACTAACTATATATCGCGGACCCGCAATCCACTGCTAATGATGTCACATATTACATCATTCATGACATGGTCAGTGACATCACTGATGACATCACTGATGACAACACCCAGTGACTATATGTTTCTGTAAAGTTAAAATATGTCTTACATATTGAAGAATGAGTGGATGTATAAGTGTCTGGATGAAGGATTTAGTAGGTGCATGACTGACTGTATGAGAGAATGATTAAATGTGCATGGGTTAGTGATTAAAGTGTCTTAATTTAGCAATCATTATTTATGTTCTTCTGTAAACTGCTGCATGTTTAAATCAGTAGCTATATCAGTAACTATATGGGTTATTGAATGGTTGCCCAAGTATTTGTATGGGAGACTGAGTATGTGTGTGGGTGGCTGGGAGGTGTATAACTCTGTGCATAGATGTGTGAGCAGTTGATTCCCTAGGTGTATGGGTTCAAAAGTGCATGTAGAAACAGCTGTATGGACAGTTGACTGTGTGCATGAGTATATTGGTGAGTGAATGGATATCTCAGTTCTACATGTCAAAGTAAGTACATATGTAAAACACACTCCATGTGAGAGTTGACATATATAAATAACTGAACATAAGAGCCAGTGAATGTGAGAGTGGCTGTATGAATCATTGTGAACTTGTATCAAGGATTGTATAAGAGAGTAAATATGTGTTAGTATATGTTTGAATAAGTAAGGTGTGTATAACTGTATAGTTGAGGAAATGGAGGTGTGATTGATTCTTTGCATGACTGACTAGGTGTGTGGGTAACTCCATGGATGTGTGACAGTCTGTGAGTGCCTGTTTACACTGAGTATATCTAAGGTTATATTAGAGTCTGAAGATGTATTATCACATAAATGATATCATCAGTGATGTAATCAGTAATGTCAAATGAGATGTCAGTGATGTCATCAGTGATGTCATTTGAGATGTCATCAGTGATGTCATTTGAGATGTCATCAGTGATGTCACTGACCATGTCATGAATGATGTAATATGTGACATCATTAGCAGTGGATTGCGGGTCCGCGATATATAGTTAGTGCATCTAACTATATATGGAATTTCAATGGTTTTGTGCGAGTAAAATAAGGTTTTTAAAATGCTAATCCCTAACTATATATGGTCTATAACCTATGGTTTTTTCAGTGAATTTTCAAGGTTTTGTAAATGCAAATTCCTAACTATATATGGTCTATAACCTATGGTTTTTTCTGTGAATTTCATTGTTTTTTTAAAAGCTAATATCTATAGCTGTAAAATATATTCTTTATTAAGTGACGTATCACGTAGCCCGTGAGACGCCTCATGATACATCGCATAACCGTGACGTATCGTCTCTGCAGCGCAAACCAAACCCAAAACATAAGCGCGCCAGAACACGCTTAAAGATATATATAGTTTTTTTAACCTTAATTAGACAAAATCCACACGTGCACATATCACAAACGTTCAAAAAACACAATATGTCGGACTCCCGTTACGCTGCCGGTTAGCTGCCCGGTTAACGTACCAGGAAGCACCTTTACCGCGAAAAATCGCAATTTTTTTTTCACCCCCCCAGGGAACTTTAATAGCCCCCTCATCAATCCTAGGGGTTCAGGAGGGGTTTGCCTTACCCCTTTCATTCATTTACACCTTTTTTTTTTCCACCTCTTGTCTCTCGATCCCACAGAGAGACAAGATGGCGGCCGCTCCAGACTGTTTACAATGATAACAGCCAATCAGCTTCTCCTCAGACTCCCGTTACACTGCCGGTTAGCTGCCCGCTTCGCGTACCAAGACGCGTCTCTACGGCGAAAAAATCGGAATTTTTTTTTTTTTTTTGGCCCAGCGTAGCTCTATAATATCCCCTCATCAATCCTAGGGGGTCAGAAGGGGTCTACCTTGCCCCTTTCCTTCATTTCCCCCTTTGTTTTGGCCTCCTCTTGTCTCTCGATCCTACCGAGAGACAAGATGGCGGCCGCTCCGGACTGTTTACAATGTTGACAGCCAATCAGCTACTCATCAGACTCCCGTTACACTGCCGGTTAGCTTCCCGGTTAGCTGACCGGTTAGCTGCCCGGTTCGCGTACCAAGACGCGTCTCTACGGCGAAAAAATCGGATTTTTTTTTTTTTTTTTTGGGCCCAGCGTGGCTCTATAATATCCCCTCATCAATCCTAGGGGGTCAGAAGGGGTCTACCTTGCCCCCTTTCCTTCATTTCCCCCTTTGTTTTGGCCTCCTCTTGTCTCTCGATCCTACCGAGAGACAAGATGGCGGCCGCACCGGACTGTTTAGAATGTTGACAGACACCGGAGAGCCAATCAGCTTCGCTTCGCAAAGTTCCGATAAGCGAAAAGTACGCGAACCGGATCGCTGCCCGGAGCGCTGTTACAGATATATATCTTGATTTAAACGTTAATTTCTCAAAATCCACTGAAGCACATATATTGAGACCTAGCAAAGGCACATCGGGCTAACAGTCCCTACAATTTTGCCAAGTTTCGTGGAAATCCATTCAGCCGTTCGGGCTAAAAGTGAGTCCAACCGCCCTATGGAAATTAACATGGGAAAAACGCGTTTTGGGACCCCCCTTTTTTCTCGGCCCCCCCATGACGAACCCCCCCCAAATTTCCAGGGGCTGCTCAGAAACAAAATGTGCCATTTTCCTGAAAATTTCAGCCGATTCCGTCCACAAACGCCAAAGTTATTAGACATAGAATTTTCAGAAATCCCATAGGGAAAAAATCCTAACTATATATACCTACTGGCGACCGCCAGTAGGTAATATATATAGATATATATATATATATATATATATATATTACCTACTGGCGGTCGCCAGTAGGTAGTTATAGTTAGGATAATTTTCAATGTTAAATCTCAACATTCTATTTTGAATAACTTTGGCGCCGGTTGACGAATCTGCCTGAAATTTTCAGGAAAATGGTCTCATGGCGGTCCGGTCCTTCCCTGAAAGTTTGGGGGGGATTCGTCAAGCGGGGGCCGAGATAAAAGGGGGGTCCCAAAACGCGTTTTCCCCATGTTAATTTCCATAGGGCGGTCGATTTCACTTTTAGCCCGAACGGCTGAATGGATTTCCACCAAACTTGGCAAAATTGTAGGGACTGGTAGCCCGATGTGCCTTTGCTATGTCTCAAGATATGTGCTCCAGTGGATTTTAAGTAATTAAGGTTCAAAAAAATATATATATCTATAGCCGCGCTCCCGTGCGCGCACGGGAGTGCGCTCCAGGCGCGACACGCGACTTGCGCGCAGGAAGCTGATTGGATCTCAGTTGTCTGTAAACATTCTAAACAGTGCGGAGCGGCCGCCATCTTGTGTCTCGGTAAAATCGAGACAGAAGGGGTTTGAAAAAAAAAGGGGCAAATGACCATAAGGGGGAAGAGTAGACCCCCTCTGACCCCCTAGGTTTGATGTAGGGACTAAAATAGGGTCCTGCAGGGCATTAAAATTTTTTTTTCGTTTTGCGCGGGAATATGCGCTCTCCCGTGCGCGCACGGGAGAGCGCTCCAGGCGCGACGAGCGACTTGCGCGCAGGAAGCTGATTGGATCATAAGGGGGAAGAGTAGACCCCCTCTGACCCCCTAAATCCAGGACTATATTTATGAAGGCCTTGCGCTGTTAGTTTTGCGCTTCCTGTGCGTCAATTTTTGTGACGCACCAGCGGTGTAAAAAAATGCGCATTGTTATGCAATATTCAAAAAGTGACGCATCTATCTAGATGCGTCACTTTTTAAATATAGTGCAACGAGGTACATTTTATTACACTGCTGGTGTTATGCGTCACTTTTCTGTGCGCACTCCTTATGACGTTCCAGATGTGTCATATTTAATGTATGACGAATCATGTTGCAGATACAATATGGCGCAGAGTTTTAAAAAGTGACCCATGTACCTAGATGCGTCACTTTTTAAAAATAGCGTCAGGTATAATGTATGCAGAGGGGGTGTTCCCCCACAAAAAGCTTTGTAATAGCGACGCAGTGAAATGTTTGAGATTTCACTGCGTCACTTTTAGGATGCTGTTGCATCCTTTAAATATAGTGCAACGAGGCACATTTTATTACACTGTTGGTGTGATGTGTCACTTTTCTGTACACAGTCCTTATGACATTCCAGATGTGTCATATTTAATGTATGACGAATCATGTTGCAAGGAGTTACAGATACGTCAGTATTTCTGACATATGTGTAAACATAAAAGTGATGCGAGGCCGGCGCAAAATTTTGACGCAATAGCATCCAAAAAATGACGCAGGGAAATCTCATAGATTTCAGTACGTTGTTATTACCAAGCTTTTTGCGAGGGATTGCCCCCTCTGCATACATTATACCTGATGCAGATACAATATGGCGCAGAGTTTTAAAAAGTGACCCATGTACCTAGATGCGTCACTTTTTAAAAAATAGTGTCAGGTATAATGCATGCAGAGGGGGTGTTCCTTGCAAAAAGCTTGGTAATAATGACGCAGTGCGTCACTTTTAGGATGCAGTTGCGCCAAAATCTTGCGCCTGCTTCTCAGCAAACCTTTCACATGGTGCTTTTTCCATGTGAAAGGACACATTACTGGAGTTGCGTCACTTTTGTGACGCACTCCTGCAATGCGTTACTTTTGTGTTTAGAGATATGTCAGAAATACTGACATATCTGTAACTCCTTGCGAATTGATTAGTCATATATTAAATATGACATATGTGGAATGTCATAAGGAGTGCGTCCAGATAAGTGACGCATCGCTATTTTCACGTAGCGATGCGTCACTTTTCAGAAATGAGGCCTCCAGTTTATTCACTGTGTCATAAATTTCTTTTCTAACACTCACCTTCTTTCAGTCCTCCTACTTCACTTCCTTTCACCTCTCATACCTTTCTGTTCTTTCTTACTCATTCTCCTTTCAATTATCAATGCACTATATTTCACTTACTCTTCATTTTTTAAGATTATAGCTCTTTGATGAGAATTGGAGGTAGTTCTGAAAAGAACTTTTGGTTTTCTTCTTTTAACTGAAGAGGAACAAAAACAGGGAATAGAAACTGCTCAACAGGAGCAAAAAGAAAAGAAAAAAATTAGGGGTGGGAAGGGCAGTGATGGTTCTCTAATGCCCGAACCATGAGCAGGACACTTTGCTCCCCATAGGTGAGGAGTTGATTGCAGTATCTGCATCTGACGACCCCATGGTTGAATGCAGGTTGGATGTTTGCTACCTGCCCCTGAGATTGGTCTCTTCCAGAAGAAGTTGCTCCTCCTGTTGATGTAGAGGGAACCTCCTGTGCCAGAGCCCTGACACTTTCTCGGGCAAAATTCTGGGGGTGCCTGGTCTCCACATGGCGAATCATCGTGAAGTTGCCAAAAGAGTATTTTTTTAGGGGGTTACCCCGTGACAGGACCTTTTTGCAGATCCTGCACTCTACTTTTGGTGCATTCACCTTCTTCTGGCCTTCTGGAAACTTAAAAAATTTCCAAATGAAATGTCCCTTCACCTTTGGGGTAGGTGGCTCTTCATCAATGAAGTCATCTTCACTGCTGGATGATCTGGCAGCCATGATGAACCAAGAAAAAAGGAGCAGCAAAAAAGCAGGTCTTTCAGTCACAAAAGTGAAAGAAGAAGTGAAGGAAATGGGTGGGGATTTCATTCATTGTAAAAAAAAACTGTTAGCAACCAATGAAAAGTGTTATTTTAGGGTCACATGACCCGACGCGCTTACGCTGCGCGCTCGGGTGCACTTCCGGGTGCGTTTACGCTGCGCGATCGTAGGCGCTTCCGGGGCGCACACGTGGCGCGATCGTAGGCGCTTCCGGGGCGCACACGTGGCGCGATCGTAGGCGCTTTTGCGTGCGTTTAGGAGCCGCGCACGTAGGCGCTTCCGAGGGCACGTACGTTGTGCGCTGAAGTGACGTCATCAATCTTTAATAGAAATGCATAATCATTTTCAATATTAAAAAAAACAAATTTTATTTGTATGGTACGAAATGTTTTGCATTATTATTAACTTTTCATTCATATTTTTTTTTCACGAACGACAGTTGCGCTCTGGGTGCGCTTTCAGATGAGCTCTCGGAGAAGCTTACAGGAGAGCTTAGCTGAAAGCTTCCAGGAGCGCGCACCCAGAGCGCAAAAGAAAAAAATTATAAAAAAAATGAATACTTAAAAAAAACAGCAAATTGTAAAAAAAAAAAGGTTAGAAACTCGATATACAAAGGAATTAGCATTAAAAAAACCTATGAAATTCACTGAAAAAACCATAGGTTTCACACCAGTTATAGTTAGGAATTAGCATTTAAAAAACCTATGAAATTCACTGAAAAAACCATAGGTTTCACACCAGTTATAGTTAGCTGGAAATTTTACTGATATAAAACCATTGAAATTCCCACGTTATAGTTAGTCGGACTCACTATAACTTGCGCGTACAATGCACTGCTGATGACATCACTCATGACATCACTGATGACACCATCCTTGTGACAGAGTGACAGACCTAATTTCAGTGTAATGTAACGCTTGAAACACATATTCAAAAATAGAAACAAACATTTTCTAAAAAATGGAGATACCCAAACCAGTAACAACAACCAATTCAGTAATTCCACCATCTATATACACATCCACTCATTCACCAACAGTTCTATATAGTCACTCATACATATACTCACTCATCATATGTAGTGATACACCTACACATCCTGTTACACATCAGCAATCATCCAAAAGTTACTCACACACATACTCACACATGCAAATAAACTATTAAACATCCATTTCTTTGCATATACATTTATACACACACTGCCACCTTACTTCTAAGGAAACTTACCCATACTTACTCTCTTAAACAATCACTTATAGAAACACATACTTATTTACACAGGAACTCCTACAATCTCTCACTATATATACTATACTCACTTATATACATCAATACTCACATATACTAGATTAAAACATATGTCGTTACTAATGAAGACACTAGTGAGACAGTCATTCACTCACTAACACACACATATATACACTCATCCACCCATACAGTCCTGCACATATGCTGTCTTCAAAACACATACAAACAGTGAGTCAGTCACCAACCCCATGCAGCCACTTATACACAAAGAGAAACACTGATACAAACATTTAAATATTTAAACAATACTCGCTAATATATGTATTCACTAAGATACACATAATATGCCAGTTACCCAACCAATTTTTTTTAAAAAAACATCCATTTACACACTTATTTAAACATTTATTCTTCCATCGACCTTTACAAATACATATATAAAACAAATTTATTTTTCAGAAAGACACACATTCACTGGATGGTCTCATCAGTGATGTCATGAGTGATGTCATCAGCAGTGCATTGTACGCGCAAGTTATAGTGAGTCCGACTAACTATAACGTGGGAATTTCAATGGTTTTATATCAGTAAAATTTCCAGCTAACTATAACTGGTGTGAAACCTATGGTTTTTTCAGTGAATATATATATATATGTATATATATATATATATATATATATATATATATATATATATATATATATATATATATATATATATATATATATATATATATATATATATATATATATATATATATATATATATATATATATATATATATATATATATATATATATATATATATATTCAATGGAAAAACCATAGGTTATAGACCATATATAGTTAGGAATTAGCATTTACAAAACCATATTTTACTCACACAAAACCATTGAAATTTCATATATAGTTAGTTGCCCTAACTATATATTGCGCACCCGCAATCCACTGCTGATGATATCACATATTACATCATTCATGACATGCTCAGTGACATGACTGATGACATCACTGATGACATCTCAAATGACATCACTGATGACATCACTGATGACAACATCCAGTGACTGTGTGTTTCTGTAAAGTTAAAATATGTCTTACATATTGAAGAATGAGTGGATGTATAAGTGTCTGGATGAAGGATTTAGTAGGTGCATGACTGACTGTATGAGTGAGTGATTAAATGTGTCTCACTGAGGGCATGAGTTAGTGACTAAACTGTCTTAATTTGTACATCATTATGTCTGTTGTTCTGTAAACTGCTGCATGTGTTGATCAGGAGCTATTTGAGTAACTATATGGGTTATTGATTGGTTGCCCAAGTATTTGTATGGGAGACTGAATTTGTGTGTGGGTGGCTGGGAGGTGTATGACTCTGTGCATAGATGTGTGAGCAGTTGATTCACTAGATGTATGGGTTCAAAAGTGCATGTGGAAACAGCTGTATGGGCGGTTGACTGTGTGCATGAGTGTATTGGTGAGTGAATGGATATCTCAGTGCTACATGTCAAAATAAGTACATATGTAAAACACAGTACATGTGAGAGTTGACATATATAAATAACTGTGCATAATGTATATATCATTGTGAGCTTGTATCAGGGATTGTATAAGAGAGTAAATATGTGTTAGTATATGTTTGAATAAGTAAAGTGTGTATAACTGTATAGTTAAGGAAATGGAGGTGTGATTGATTCTTTGCATGATTGACTAGGTGTGTGAGTAACTCCATGGATGAGTGACAGTCTGTGAGTGTCTGTTTACACTGAGTGTATCTAAGGTTATATTAGAGTCTGAAGAGGTTCATCGTATTATCACATGAATGATGTCATCAGTGATGTGATCAGTAATGTCAAAATTGATGTCATCAGTGATGTCATTTGAGATGTCATCAGTGATGTCATCAGTGATGTCACTGAGCATGTCATGAATGATGTAATATGTGACATCATTAGCAGTGGATTGCGGGTGCGCGATATATAGTTAGGGCAACTAACTATATATGAAATTTCAATGGTTTTGTGTGAGTAAAATATGGTTTTGTAAATGCTAATTCCTAACTATATATGGTCTATAACCTATGGTTTTTTCATTGAATTTCAATGGTTTTTTAAAAGCTAATATCTGTAGCTGTAAAATGTCTTTTTCTTTATATCCCAAATTATATTTTATATGTTTATGATTATTTTTTTAAAAAATATTTTTGGGGTTCGCTCCTGGTTCGCGAACCGGGAAGCTTTCCGTTAGGTCAAATTGATGCCGCGACCCCGTCCGCTAACCAGTAAACGTTCCGTTCACGCAACTACCGCATCAGAAATCAACATCGTGACGCGTCGCGGAAACGCGACATATCACGTTGTCGCGTAATGCGTCTTATGATGCGCCGCGTTAGCGGTCCCGGAAGTGCTCCGGAACGCGAACCGGAAGCGATTCGAGGCGCGGCGCGCTCCGCGTAACGTGAGCGGAACAGGTCATGTGACTTGTTTATTAAAGTTTTCATTGGTTCATTTCACTTTTGGTTTCCTAATGATGTAAGACTAGGTAATGTGACCTAAAAATAACACTTTTCATTGGTTTAGAACTATTTTTTTTCCCAAATGATGAAAGCCCCCACCTTTTTTCTCACTCTGACTTTCAACTTTGAGAAAGGAAGACCCGATCATTTGCTCTAATTAAAAAATGGCTTCAATGGTAGCTTCAGCTTCTGCACCCCCACCACCACCACTATCATCTCCTCATAGGAACAGAGGACCACCTGCACAGTTTATTGGAAACACAGAGGAGTAAGAGGAACAAGAAGACGGAGAGGAAGAAGAGGGACCACGATTTGTCCAAGAGTTACCCCGGGTATCTCATCGCAAAGAAAGCTTTATCTGGCAATTTTTCTCCATTCCACCAGGAGAGAAAAAAGTCAATGCACGCCATGCTACGTGCCTTATCTGCCAAGATAAGTTATCCAGGGGAACTAATAAAAAATACAGCTTTGGAAATTACACGATGCACCGACATATGCAGAGGTGGCATCCAATCAACTATAGTCGTGCAGAGATGCGTGAACTACAACAGAACCCCTCAACTTCGGTGGCCAGAACATCTAATGATATCTCTCTCTCAGTGGCAGAGGCAAACGAAACAGTGCCAAATATACAAAAAAAAATTGTCCATCTGAAGCTGAAATGCTTATATTGTGGCACCTTAATTTCATGCGCAAACATGAGTGTGAAATTAATTAATCTGGCTTTCGAGAAGCACCAATGCTCCAAACGCAAGAAGTTTTAATTTTTTTTTGCTCCTGTTGAGCCCTTTTCAATGCCTCTTTCTGTTCTTTCCCTTTGAAAAAAAACAAAAAAGTGTTCAAAAAATACAAAAAAAACAAATAATGTTCAAAAAAGAAAAAAAAATATAGAACAAAAAAAAAAAAAAAGTTCTTTTCAGAACTACCTCCCCTTTTTACAAAAATTGCTAGAAAGTGTAACACTCTGGCAAGCTGTTTTTTTTTAGTTCGCTTTCCGGTTCGCTCGCCGGTTCGCGAACCGGGAGCTTACTCCAATTTTTTTTTTTTTTTTAAAAAGGAGTAAGTACAAGAGAAGAAAACAGAGAGTGACGTAAAAAGAAAGACAGCTATAGGGACTAAACCAGAAATGGTGTTTAATAGATTTATTTACCTAAGAAAAGAAGGAAGAGGATATAATTGTGGAAAACAAAATACATAAGGAAGTGAAAGAATCAAGCATTGAAAATGCAATAGGTTTCACAATAGAAGAGTTTGTTCGTTTGGTTTTGCAAATGGATGAGTGGCGTTGTGTGGATGAGAGGCATTGCGTGGATAATTGGCGTTGTGTGGATTATTGGTGTTGCGTGGATGAGTGGTATTGCGTGGATTAGTGGCATTGCGTGGATGAATTGCGTGTGTGAATGGCGTAGTGTGTGTGAGTGACGTTGTGTGTGAGTGGCGTTGTGTGTGTGAGTGGCGTTGCGTGTGTGAATGGCGTTGCGTGTGTGAATGGCGTTGCGTGTGTGAGTGACGTTACTGTGAGGGGGGGGAGAGGAGAAATGCACACGGCAGACAGGAGAGGGGACGAAGCGAGGACAGTAGAGTGAGAAGGTAAAGCAGCCGGGGCGTTTATAGTGAAGCTAAACTTCACTTCAAAGGTGTGGGAGGAGTACGCCTGAGGAAACAGACGGCGATTTGGTAATGTGCACACGCATTTTAGGTCAATGCACTTGTGTATTGAACCAAAACCCACGGGCACAGCTCCGAATTTGCACATTTAAATATTCTTTGTTTAAAGCTCTATAGTCTGAAGCCCTAAAGTAGGTGAATGTGATTGAAATGTAACGAAAAGAGTAGAAAACATTTACCTTATAATTCTTGTTAACTTTTTCAATTCTTTTTTCATACTTTCAATCTGTGAAAGAGAGAACAAACATTTCAAAAATATTAAAACATGTATTTAAAAATTAGAAAAGACAAGGGAAAAGGTTCAAGAACAAACAGTTTTTCAACAACTTTGACATTTACAGAAGCCTCTGCTTCTCTACGTCCCCTACACAATCCTAAAGATATATATATTAAACAAACAGTATCTTGATGCTGATGAAGTGAGGCCTATTTTGGAACATGGTGCATCTTTTGCACTGCTGATTTCTCACAATAGTGATGCAATAGCAGTGCAAAAGAGATGGAAAGCCATCATAAAATTGTGTCTAACATTGTAAATGATTGTTTCAGGATGCAAATAAGATGTGTCCTTTCAAGAGGTTTGTTTGAGGTGAGGCCTATTCAGTTTTAAAATAAAACAGTACCCAGAAGTGCAGCACTGTAAGCATTAACTTTGACACTTACAGAAGCCTCAGTTTCTCCATATCTACCTCACATTTCTAAATGTATATCCTAAGTACAAAAAGTAGAACATTAATTATACATGTTAAATGGTTTATTTTTGCTGTTCTCAGAATGTATCAAATTTCACTTAAATCAGTGACTTGAAGGTATTCATCATGTAACAGCGGGGAAAAAAAAACACAATCAAAATGATTGTGTTTAAAAAACCCATACAACATAAGAAATCTGAATTCAAAACTCCTTAAAATTAACTTACTTTCCATGACGTCGAAGGATGTCCTATGAACAGCTTACACTCTGTTGTGCTATTAATATTTTCAGCCCGCCACTTTCTGAAAGAAAACCTCCATCGTTTTGAAAAATATGTTACATACAATAAAAGACTTCTCACATTCTACCACATGTTTCCACATGGCCAAATCATGTTGGAGCGATTTACAACTCTTGTAATTCTTGTAATCAAATCCCATCATTTTCTATTTTCGCAACTTTCAGAAAGAAAACATTTAAGATTACTTTCACAATTCTGGACTACTAATATCTTACCCTTCTTGCTCACTCATGTTCTACTTTTCCTATGACACTGATATTGCTTACTATGAAGCAGACTTACTTGCATTAGGTTTATATAGTTGGATTTTTAAAATGACATTATAATTAAAAGTTTTGGACCAATAATCTAGACAGCATTGCAGACTTACATTCCCTCTACTTCATGAACCTTTTGCAATTCCTCAGAGCAAATCCCGAGATTCTTTCCTTAAAATTTTGGTTTTAAAAACACCAGGTAAGAATTTTTAAGGTCAAACTTTTTGTTTTTGAAAGTTACAACAGAATCGTTGCAGAATGACCAGCCATTTCTAGACTTTAAATAAGCTGTGTAATGTCCTGATGTTGTTGAAGGACCATCGTGATAGATAATTGCTGCAGTTACAAAAGTCCTTCCTGATATTGACAACTGCGAAGCAACAACATTTTTTATTAAAGTTGTCAATTTTGATCCATCAGGCCTACATCGTTGGATCATTAAAATGACATACTGGCCATATCTTCGTATAAATAATGTTGACATCATTTCAGATTTACATTGGCTACACTCCATGTTGTGATCAGCTGCTTTTACTAGCTTATTAAAGGAGACTGATTTACTGTCTGGCAAAGTTAAATATATAAATCTTTCTGAGTCTACACTAGTAGTACTTGATACCATACAGTTCTCGCAGTCATGCTGCCATTGATAAGAAAGCCCAAACAGGTGATCTACATCTACACCCTCATCTTGCAATACATCAAGCATATACATTAAAAACTCCTGACAATCCTGCTGAATATTTTCAGAGAAGTCTGTTTGACCTGAACATTCGTCTAATACATAACGAACTTCAGACACACTTTCTACTCTCGTTCTATCAGCACTACATTTCTCTAACACAGAATTCAACAAACAGCATAAACTTTGTTCCGAATTGTTCACAATCTGTTCTTTTAAAGTCTCTAGTGAAAAGAGAACATTAACCACTACATTAGCATAGCAGTTGACACCAGAACTGTTTTCAAATTGAAAACCGACAACATCTTCAACAGAATCCATTTTCTTTCTGCTTACAATTTTCGGTTCATCGACTTTTGGGCTTTTGGCTACAACCTCCCTACTATTACTGATATTTCTTCGTTTCCGGCCTACCACACGTTTCTCAAACAAAGGATATTGAGGCAAATGTGGCGCATACTCTTTTCTTAACCTATTGTATTCCTTAACACAATCTAGATCCGCACAAATGTTTGTGACATCACAGTCAATCAAGTACAATCCCGATAAAGATCTAACTCGTGACAAAGCCACATATGCCATACCTTCCTTGAACACAGAACTTCCAATATTCATCAATGCACTATCTACACTTAAACCTTGCGATTTATGGATTGTCACCGCATATGCCAAGCAAACAGGAAACTGTTTACGGCGAACATATAAGTCTTTAACAAGCAAAAACCTAGCAGAACAACGACCAATTAGCTGTACTTCCTCAATGCCATCAAATTTAATTTTTAAAAATTCAATACCATCTCTACTTCTGTATTTCTCAAAATCAACAACATTACCCATTGATCCATTTACCAGACCTCTTTCAACATGTAAATTCCTTCTCAAAATGATTCGGCAATTTAAACACACATTCAAAGTCTTTTCAAAACCCGCTGTTTTAGATATAGTCTTCTCCAATGAATCCAATTTTGATTTCAAATTCTCAGACAAAATAATTGTTGATCCCATATGCTCTATTCTGTCAATAGCTTCAAGTTTCACAATCTCTTGCTTTTCTAAATTCAACATTTTGTTGTTGAAGATGGCACATTCTGCAAGAGTTGGCATCAAACATATTCTGGATTTCTTCTCAGTAATTTTCTGAAAAATATTCTCAGGCACAACGTCTTGTTCTGGATATAAATTTGACAGTAATCGTGCATTTAAAGCTTCTTTCCCATGCTTGGTCACTTTTCCAATTCTAATATCTTGTAGAATATTCTTGTAATCTTCATCCTTTGCCTGACGCATATTTTCATGCAGTTCAGCATAATTGAAGTTTAACCATATATTGACGTTGCCAATGCTCCCTAGGCACTTCCTGGTATCTTCATGCGTGAGTATTTTGAACACAGGATGTCCTTTTACTGGTGTCAGCTGCAGAAGATCTCCGAAAACAATGATGTGTTTGCCACCAAATAACACATCATACTCAGTTTTAAGAACTTCTTGCATTCTCAAATGCACAAAGGCAAGCATGACATTGGAAACCATGCTTACTTCATCAATGATAAGAAGTTTCATTTTCCTCAAGACTCTTGAAACTTCACAACAAGCATCCCCAGATAAATTGTGGTATTGTAATTTGTTGTCATGCTCCACTGGCAGCATCAGTAGACGATGCAAAGTAATACCTTTAATGTTATGTGCTGCCAGTCCAGTAGGAGCGGTAACAACACAAGACAGAGATGACTCAGTCCTTTCCTGCAAATAACAAGAAATTGCTTTAATAAGGAAACTTTTTCCAGTTCCCGCTTCTCCACTCACGTACAGTCGGACAGGCTTCAACGACGTACATGAGCACTCTTTCTTCTCATGACTTAATCCATGATCAATTTGCTTGGTAACTTCGTCATATATTTTCCTCTGCTCAACGTTGAGTTGTTTTTCCAAGTCTTCTAAGTTAACCGCATCCTCCTGAGCATGTGCCATGGCTCTTTCCACTTCATTCATAGCAGTGGCAGCTTCATTTTCGATAATAGGTCCTCCTAGTGGATCCTGACTCAATGAAACAGAACTCTGACTGTCCTGAGAACTGTCTCTGGCAATCTCGGCTGCAATCGCTGCTTCCTGCTCAATTTCCAAAGTCAACATTTCTTGATATTTGGGAAAAGCAGGACATTCTATGGTCTCCTTAGCGGCAGTGAAAGAGTCTTCGTAACAGAGGAAATCTCCAAGCAGTTCCTCTTCTGCACGCCAAGGCTTGAAAAGTTGCAAAAGTGCTAAATAGAAAAACTCCTTTTTTCTGGAGATTCGCCACTCAATTTTCGATGGTTTACTAATTGGCATTTTCTTTACTTGACCAGACATCCCTCACTTCCAATTACAGCATACACTCCTTTCTCAATATCTTCTTTGATGTTCCTCTTGAATATGTAATTTTGTAGAACCTCGTATAGACAAACATTCTCAAGGTGACTGCTTCGATTTGGATAATATGTATCCAACATGTTGGTCTTCAAAATGTCGGTACTGTTTGGCTCCTTTTCTGCCAAATACTCAATTTCCCGGACAGGTTTAAGAACTCAATTTCGCGTTGCAGCAAGACCAAGACTCGCCCAAACAATACTCCTGGATTTGGCATAGAGACTTGCTGAAGACAACCGGTCAGAACATTCGTAAGCTCCGATTTCTCGATGCGACAACATCTTCAAACTGAAACTGTACAACTTCTTGCTGAGGCTTTTTTCATGGGAAATATCCTCCCACATATCCTTCAATTCTGTCTTTTCTTTTTTGGTGATGTAAGATGTCACATACCGAGCCACAGCCATACAGTTGTCAGCCACAAACTGTATATCCATGTTAGCATTCCACATGGACAAAATCACTGGGTTGTAGTCGTTGATGTACTTGGACTCTTCGTTCCTTTTCAAATTGTATGTATTTTTGGGTGATTTCCTCGTCACATTATGTCGCAGAGAAGACATCAAACTGTTCACTCTTCCTTTAGAAATCACCGGTCGTGGAAAGTTGAAACGACATTTGGTGTAGAACTTGTCCTTGTTTCTGAATTTACGACGACAGTACTTTCCACAACGATGGCTTTGGAAACGTAGAACTTGTTCTCTTAGGCTTTTCTTCTCCGTTGCGTTTGGAACAGCACACGTAGAATACTGTTCTATGAAATTCATCACTAAGTCATCTGGATCTGTTCCAAATTTAGGTGCATCCTTAATCCACAGCAACATATGTATATGAGGAGCACCTCTTGCTTGGTACTCCTTTCTCCAGAAGAAATCCAACACCTCTCCAAGAGGTGGGTTCTTCTTATTTGTGATGAAAGACATCATAGCTTCAAATCTATGATTGAAGTACATGCATACATTCACTGGATCCAAAGAACACAGTTCTCCAGGTGTCTTGAATTAAATATTTTCAATGTTTCCATTTGCCTCTCGTAGAAATTCAAGTAAGTCTTCCCAGCCATACTCGGCACAGCTCAGAGTGAGGAACCATGTTGGAGTTCCTAAGTTCCTCAGCATACATTTTAAATCACCATGACGACGGTACCAGTACTCATTAGTACCACGCTGACACGCCATGAGATTAATTAGGTGAGAATCCAAAATACTGTCTTGGACATTGACTTTATGCATAAAGTCACTTGCCGAGATGTTTCGCATCTGTATACCACTTTTTAAGATGTGGTTCACTGCATATGACAGTCCAGACAGATCGCTTTCAAACAGGAGATGAAACAAATAGGGAATGCATTGACGAAACCTAGGATCTTCTGCATACAATCGTAAAGTCCGGTATTCAGACGCAGGAATTTGATGAGGTCGCTCATCATATCTTCCTCCTTGACCTGTTGGAAATAGCTGTGGGAAACACCGAGCTTCCAAACTTTCCTCCCAAACACTAATGTGACTCCCTTTGGCTTGTTTCATTTGAAACAACTCAATAGCATTCCCCATGACTTCCTTGGAATGCAAAGGATGAACACTATAATGTTCATATATTTCTTCACTTTTAGAGGCCTCTACTTTCTCAATTTGGCCAGCACACAAATCGCTATCCTCTTCATCACTTACTTCCTCTTCTGCAACATATACATTCTTATAGTACTTATTATTTTTCTTCAAATACAATGTTGCCTTTTTGACTTTCCTAACATCCACTAAATCTTGCCATATTTTCTTATTCTTTGTCGGAACCCCATTAACCAAGATAACCAGAGGTTCCTCTTCCACTTTTTCTACTCCAATTGTGTTTATGTTTTTGTTCAAATCTAGAGGCAAATAAACAACTCTTCCCTTTAATCCTCTCTGTAAATCTGATGGAGGCAACTTCCCTGTCTTTGGCTCCATTCTTACAATAGCCTGAAAGGGATGGATACTTTGAATCAAAATAGATTCATAAGTATTTAAATCCTTCAATTCAGAAGGAATCTCAACCAATTCCAGATTATTATGAACCGCCCTAGCAGGCATCTGGTTTTGGTTTAATTTGTTACAACAATAAGTACACACACGTTGATCCGATCCCAAATCAAAATAATTTTCTACCATCAAGTATGTGGCAAAATCCTTCCATTCACTATTATTTTCCCTTTCACTTTTTGCATATAAATCCACTAACTTAATCTGATTCTTGTAATAAGTGCGTCGACAACACACACAAGTGAAATTAGGCCTCTCACTTGATTTCATCTGAAACGTGGCAATTTCCTTCTGAAAATTATCTGTACTGGAAACCTGTACATTATCTTCAACATTACCCTCTACTTCTGGGTTAATTTGAACATTCTCATCTTTACTTCCAAAGTAACAAAACTCAATTTCTTCACAAATATTCTTGACTTCTATTTCAGAACCATGCAAAAGAGCAGCACATAATTGTTTAAGCATAATTGCTGGACTCTTAGCATGATACGACATTCTCACTAATTTCCTCACTTTATTATGATGCAAAGCTAGCATCCTGAAATGATGAAAAACACTCTGGCATACTCTCCTGGAAAGACAAGCCAGTGAATGACCACGCAAACCTGTCATTTGTCTCACTCTGCAAGGATCTAATTCTTGCAACAACTTCATTTTCTGCTTCAAACTTTTCTTATTAAATGTCCGTACAAAATCACAAAGCAAATTGATGGAATCCTGTCGCACACTACAAATAGAACTACACTTCCAAATGTACACAGGACCTTTAGGACGTCTTTCTAAAACCTCATTACCTAACACCTCTTCTATGTCACAAGTTTTTCTTTTTCAACTGGACAACCATCCTTCACTTCATAAGCTCGACCACTGGTGTCAACTGCAAACACCAAATCATTATCCTGAAAATAACTCTCCTCATTAAAAAATGCCTCACAACTTGAACTATGCATCCATTCTCCGGAAAAAACTTCACAAAAGTTACTACGATTAACTACTCTCTTCCATCTACTATTTGATTTGAAATCAGAAATTACCTTGTTTAGTGTCCTAATTCTATTGATTACCAAAATAAACAACTTTCGCTTAATTTCGAAAGCATGATCAATAATTTTCTCTACATTTTTCTTTTACTTATAAAATGCCACTTTCTGTTGGCCTTTCTTAATATTTTTTAATAAATTAACTATTATCCTGTTGTGGAACATTCGTTTTCGAATGTCCCTAAACTGTTGTTTCCTTCTACTATCATGCACAGAGTTATCTCTTGCTCTAGCAGTAACATTTTTGATTGGTCTTTCCTTTCCATTTAAATTGCTTCTCTTTTTCTGGACTGAAACATTTTTTGTTGAAATACTTTTTTTACTACAAATATTTCTTATGAATGATTTCGTGCTCTTACCCGGAGCTTTCTTGGTGATTTCACAGGTTTTTTTGGGAGAGGACTGCTGCAATAATAGATGATCCTGCTGTCTTTGACGTTTTCTAGCCTTTCTAATTCGATTCTTAGTTGGCATTTTTCAAATTTTGAAATGATCTGCAGTTGAATCTTTGGAAAAATATAACAAAAAATGTTATTAACCACTATTACCAAACAGTAAATGAATAACAGTCATCAAAAACTTAACACCCTACTTATTATTTAACATAGCAAATCTTTTGCACCGAGGAAAGATGGCGGCCGTGACAAGCGGCTGAGCGGCAGCGCCAGACACAGTGCATAGTGCGGCGATGATGTGATTATAGCAAACCTCGATACCTAAGCCCTTTTTTTATTATGCCATCATCTCTTGAGCATTAGGACGGTGAATATACCGGTGTTACACGACCGGCTGGACACATGGACACATGGTGCAATGCATATGCCATAGGAGTTAGATATGCAGTCATAACAGCCTTCAAAGCGACGAGGGAACTAAAGTTGCATTTCAGCGGCGGCGGCAAAGCGGCAAAAGTGCACCCGGTGTTTACCTTTCATGATCGTGACGGGATCAATGGTGCTCGTCGGTGATCTCCACGCCGTGTTGCTCCGCATGGGTCTGCAGCGGCGTCTGGCTGAGGCTTCGCTTGGAGGTGGGCTGGCGCACGGCAGGGCTCGCGGAGCTCGCGGAGCCCGGAGGCGGGGCCGATCAAAGCCGGCGAGACTTGGAAAACGGAGCAGAGACGGCAGAAACGGCAGAAACAGCGGAAACGGCGGCAGCAGCTCGGTCAGACCCGATAGACCCATCAGTCACGTCAGGTTGGTGCAAGGAGGTGGAGGGGGTCACCGCAGCGGAGTTACAGTTAAGGTGAGGCAGAGGGTCTCTCTCCTCATAATATTGGCACTATCTATGGCTCCTAAAAGCAATACTGGGGGCAAGACAAAAAAGAAAGGCACGGCTGATGGTGGCAGCGCAGACAGTGCTCTAGGCTTAGACTCTATGGCAAATACCGAGGTGGAAGGTCCTGCATTGGAAGCCGGATTAGGGCGGGCAAAACCTTTACAGCCCGTAGGACAGAACACCCCTAAAGAAATGCGTCCACCCTCAGCCAGAACCCGACAAGCTACAGCCACAGCGACTGTCAGCGTGGTGGAAATGCTGAATCGGAATGAAAGAAAAAAAAAACTGAAGGACAGTGAGTTAGTTTCGGTGGCCTCGGCGTCTGGATTACCGGGGTCATCCTCACTACCCGTTCTATCTGTTTTACCTGAGTTGCTTTCTCCACCAACACCAGCCATTATCTCAGAAGTGGATCCAGGTACAACTCTAGCACCGCAACCAGTCGCACTATTAGTCCCGAATCCGCAGCAGCAGCAGTTACAGCAGACTCATCCGCAGACACAATTCCCTCAGTCAACTCAGGTGGAGGAAGCTGGGGAGGGTGCCGCGAGCGGGGACATGATCCAGACGATTCAATCAGAGTCTCTAATGGCTGAATTGAGGACTGATGATTTCGGAGCCGCCGGCAGCATTGAGGCTATCACCTTAATATCCTCACAATGTGCGACGAACCTCCCATTGAACCTCCCAACAGAAGAGTTAGCAGCCCCACCAGCCAACATTGTGGGCAATCAAGGAGGTTCAACAACAGCCGAGATATGCACTGCTCTAGAGGTACATAGGGGTCTACTTGCCGACTCTACAGTTAGTACAATACACCTTGGGGTCACACATGGTGAGGCGGAAAAAGAAAAGACCCCCAGCGAGTGCTTCTTTTCTGTCACAGAGGAGGCCAACTGGTCAGAGGATGATGATGACGAGCCACACAGTTCAGATATCGATGGTAGTAATCCGGAGACAGAGAGCGACAGTGAGGCAGGGCTACCGTCATCTATTATCAAAAACGTGCCCCCTCAAAGGGACCACACTGCACTTACGTGGGACCACTCTCCTACGACATCTTTGCAAGGGAGCGCTAACCTGGCCACGGGCGATATAAGGCATAACGATACGGCGCAGTTGTCAATGATGGCGATGATGGAATCAATCCAACAGGGGATAACGGCACACAGAGAAGAAACCCGTTCAGACAGCCTTAAATCCCAAGCTGCAATAAGAAAAGTGAAAGCAGTGGTTAGAAAGATGTCAAAAGCCTGGGTAAACGTTGGAGACAGGGTCTCAAATCTAGAGGAGAGGGTAGTCGCCACTGAAGCTGAGGCGGCCGCAGCCACAAATAAAGTCGAAACACTGGGAGCTCAAGCTATCGACAACAAGTGGAAGCTGGAGGACTTGGAGAATCGGCAAAGGAGGAACAATCTCAGGGTCCTGGGCATTCCAGAAGGGGCCGAGGGTCAGGATGCCAAAATGTTCATTGTTAAAATATTCGAGAAAGCCTTTCCAGATATTGCCGGATGGAACTGGACCACTGAAATACAGAGAGCACACAGGACACCCTTCAGACTGAGAAAAAACGCTAGAGAAGAGGATAAGCCTAGAGCGATCTTAATCTATATAGGCAATTTTCTTCTTCGCCAGTCCATTGCAGAGAAAGCCAGGCCAGACTCTAAAAGAACCTTTGAAGGAGGGTCCTTCTTTGTCAGGCCGGATTTCTGCCATACCACCGTGGAACGCCGATGGTGATTAAGACAATTAATTAAACCGTTCCAGGATAAAGGAGTGCAGATCTATCTCATCAATCCAGCTCAGTTGAAGATAATCCACCTAGGCAAGGTCATATACTTTTCCTCGGAAATTAAGGCTAAGGAGTTCCTAGACTCTCTATAGCATGTTATATTACTAATGGCAATCAACAAAGGCTAAGGCTTTAATTTATGTCACTGGTTGAAGTCTAGGGGCTAGTTTGGTCTAAGCCTAAGTTTGAATTTCATAAATTTCATAAAGGGAAATGTGTCACGTTATGGAGATTTGTGGGCACACATAAGGTTAAGGTCGAAGTTTGGACTTATTGATTGCACTGTGTCCAGCGCAGGGCCACACCCATCACACGCACAGACTAGTCTGCGCGCCTCACCTGGGAGTAAGTTGGGGTCGGGGGGGAAGGGAGGGGGGGCAACCTCGAGGGAGGGGGGGGAGGGGGAAACCAAAGCAAAAAGAAAGTTCATGCAATAAACATGTCTATTGATATATGGGAGTTGTTGAAAGTGGATAAACTTGTTGATGTCAGATTTAGGATAAAAAGTGACTGGTTAGTATGTTGGCTCGTCTCTCTCCAGGGATATGTCAAGGATTAAGATAATCAGTCTTAATATAGGAGGACTGAACGATTGGAAAAAGAGGGAAAAATTTGAGGAGTATGTCAAATTAATCAGGGCCGATATTCTGTGTATACAAGAGACTCACCTACCATGGAAAAAGAAACATTGGCTGAACATAAGGGGGTATGAAATTTTGTCTTGCTCCTCACAGACCTCAACCATCAGGGGGGTCGCCATATTAGGCCGGGTAGGACTGGGAGGTGCTAGAAAATCAAAAGCTGATCCGCTGGGAAGATGGGCAATTTGTGAATTAAAATTAGGCATCACTCTATGCTCAGTATACGGTTCTAATCTGGACGATCCAGGGGTGATGGATCACATTGAACGGGAGCTTACTAACTGGCCAGCACCCATGGTATTTTGCGGTGATCTTAATATCTCAGCCGACTTTACAGGTAACACCCCATATAGCGGCCGTAAGCCTAGAGTATTTAGGGCAGTGTCCTCTATATTGCACTCTTATGGCCTGAAGGATGTCTGGGGTAACCAAAAGAAAAATGATCCGGGATTTACATACTTTTCACACCCATTCAATAAATACACAAAATTGGATTATATTTTTGTCTCAGCCACACAATTTAGTAATGTCGAAATTTCAATGCTGCCAAAGCTAATCTCGGACCATAATCCTCTTGTTTTGAATTTTTCTGTCACCAAACCAAGGGAAAAAATGAGGCCATGGTCTTTTGACAGGAAACTACTAGTGGATAGCGACTATTTAACACATATGAAGGAGTGGTCCAAATCCTTTTTTGATGCCAATAGATATAGCGCTTCCCGCGGTATGGTCTGGGATAGCTTTAAGGCTGGTCTAAGAGGGGAGACAATTAGTTTTTCTGCACGGCTTTGGAAAAAAATGAAGGAGGATAGGGAATGTCTTTTGGCTAAACTGGTGAAGGCAGAGGAGCAACACAGGAGGGATGTCTGTCATGGGATCCAGGGGTCACAGAGCCTAGAGAGCCTAAATACTATAAAAGCAGATATTCAGCGACATTTAGCAAAGAAGGCTGCAGCAGAATATCAGACCCGTAGATTAGGCATGTATGAAACAGGCGAGAATGCTGGCAGGGCTCTAGCGCTTCGGATAAGACAGGCCACCTCAAAAAATATTATCACCGAGATCAAAGATGGCGAGCAGATGTATACAAAACCAATAGAAATTATAGAGGTCTTTAGGCGATTCTATCAGGTCCTCTATAAGGAGGAGGCAGATACAGCACATCCTGGTATTAATTGGCAGGATACAGGTCTTAATCTGACGTCCAATGAGAGGGAATCCTTAGAACAGGAAATTTCTATGGAGGAGCTTCTCCAGGCACTAAAAGATCTCTCTGCTGGTAAGGCAGCAGGGCCCGATTTTATACCTCTTGAAGTTTATAAATGCCTGAGGGAAGAAACGGCCCCTCTCTTGCTAGATCTATTTAATGGGGTTATCAACACAGGTACTATACCTGAATCCTGGACTAAAACCAATATCGTTGTCTTTCATAAAAAGGGCAAACCCAAGGAGAGCCCGGGCTCCTATCGGCCTATATCACTAATTAATAGCGATAATAAACTTTACGCTAAAATATTGGCCTCACGGATGGGTAGGATCATTGCGGGCCTCGTCTCTCCCTGGCAGCATGGCTTTATCCCTGGCAGAGGTACCACCGACCATATCAAAAGAGCCATAGCAAATCTTTTGCACCACCACTGCGTCACAAAAGTGATGCACAGTGGTACAAAACAGGCATACACCTATCATAAATCTCTCCCTAACATTTTAAATGATTGATTCAGGATGGCGATAAGGTGTGGCCTATCTAGAGGTTTGTTTGGGCCCAGATCTTTGGACTGGGGTGAATGTGTGACATTGATCCACATTCGGTCCATCACCTGTTTTGTTTGTTTGAGGTGAGGCCAACACACGGTTGCAGATGAGATTTTCGCTTGTTGAAGAAAACAAAGGAGATAATACATGTGAAGGCCTACCAATGAAGTAAGTCATGTCCACTTCACTCTTTAACAAAGGGCAGACCTCTTTTGAATCTGTGGTCAGACCTAAACTTCATCTGCACAATGTCATTCATAAACTTAGGAAACACTAGTGATGTAATTGAAAAATGTGGAGTTTCTTTTCCTCATTTCAGAATTACATCACCTGTGTTTCCTCATTGACTTAAAATGTCCTTAATACACATGAAAGCGTTTTTTTGATTGCCCTTGCACCATTTTTGGGTCATTTTTAACATGGCTATGTAACTCCCATAATCAAAATCTAAATTTGCCAAGCACAGGTGGGAGCATATTTACAAGAAACTTGCCCCATGCAGAAAGCTCTTCAATTTAAATGGGAAAAATAACATCATAGACACTCAAATGCCTTTTAAATATGCTCCAAACAACCTATGAAGCTCTAGCAGTACATATCCAGAAATGTAATTGATTTAAAAAAAAGTTTTTGAACACAACATATAAATCAATTGTATACCTACATTTAAGATGAAATGACTGAAAATGTCCTTGAGACACATAAAAGCGTTTTTTTTGATTGCCCTTGCACCATTTTTTGGGTCATTTTTAACATGGCTATGTAACTCCCATAATCAAAAACAAAATTTGCCAAGCACAGGTGGGAGCGTATTTACAAGAAAGTTGCCCCATGGAGAAAGCTCTTCAATTAAAATGGAAAAAATAACATCATAGACACTCAAATGCCTTTTAAATATGCTCCAAACAACCTATAAAGCTCTAGCAGTACATATCCAGAAATGTAATTGATTTCAAAAAACGTTTTTGAACACAACATATAAATCAATTGTATACCTACATTCAAGAGGAAATGACTGAAAATGTCCTTAAGACACATGAAAGCGTTTTTTTGATTGCCCTTGCACCATTTTTGGGACATTTTTAACATGGCTATGTAACTCCCATAATCAAAATCCCTAATAAGAAATACTCTTTCGGAAACAACACCATGATTCGCCACATGCAGCGCAGACATCCAATCAACTATTCTGCTGCAGAGATGAGGGAACTGGCCAGTAACCTTCCCCAATCTTCAAGCTCCACCTCCCAAAGAAATCAACCCACTCCAACGGTGGCAAGGGCGTAAACGTCGCCCTGTGGAAGCGACAAGATTAGAGGAAGGTAAAGGTCATTTGAGTGATGAAACCTGTTATGCTAAAAGCAATAGAACATTGTGGAACAATATTCAAGTTACAAACAGAATTAAATTGATGTCATGGAGAGAAAAAAGTATGATTACTAGTGATGAATTTAAATTTCTTCGGAAACAAAATCCCACCATCCCAATTTTATACTTTTTCCCAAATATACACAAAGATAGATTAAAGCCACCAGGCAGACCTATTATTTCTGCCAGAAACAGTGTATATGAGAACACGACGATTTATGTGGAATATTTCCTTCAAGAATTTGTTCGAAACCTGAACTCATACATCAGAGACACTGGTGACTTTTTAACTAAGATAAAAGATTTTGAATGGGACAGCGAATACCTTCTGATTGCTTTAGATGTGACCTCACTATATATATCTATCAAACATAGTGATGGACTGAGAGCTATTAAATATTATCTGGCTAGAAAAGGGCAAATATACAACAAACATAGTAAAATGATCATGGACATGATTGAACTGTGTTTATTCAACAATATCTTTATGTTTCAGGATGTAATGTACCAGCAATTAATGGGTGTTGCCAGGGGGGCCAGCTTCTCCCCCAGCTACGCCCGTTTACATCTGGGCTGGCGGGAGGAGCAGGTCCTCATGGTAAAACACGCAGACACATTCAGGAAACATGTTAAAGGATGGTGGAGATTTATTGATGATCTTTGTGTAATCTGGCATGGCAGTGAGTTGGAGGCCAATAACTTCATTGAATCTTTAAATCAGAACGATCTAAATCTCAACTTCACTGCAACAATAAGTTCAAAGACAATCACTTTCCTTGATGTTGAGATCTATATTGATCAAAACAAATTGGAGACAAAGTTACATCACAAGCCCAAGGCGGGCAATGCGATTCTTCATGCCAGTAGTGCCCATCCCAGTCATTTGATACAAAGTATCCCCTATGGAGAACTATTGCGTATTAAAAGAATCTGTAGCAATAGTTATATGGCACAAACAGCACAGGCGGACTGTTTGGCCAGATTCAAAGAAAGGGGTTACAGCAACACGTGCCTTAAAAAAGCTCTCGTAAAATGCAACCAAGTGGAAAGGGAAGCCTTAGTCTCAAATAGGAAAAAGATGATTGTGAATGATGAGACTCCCAATACTTTCAGGTTTATCTTAGACTACAATAAAGAACACTTGGCAGTACGTAGGATTATCAGAAAAAATTGTCATTACATTAAACATGATCCTGTGATAGGTAAGACTGTCCCAAAAAACTCTCTCATTACATACAAGAGAGGAGTATCAATGAAAGACACCCTTATGGTGAATGATCCATGTGGACGGCCGGCCAAGGGCTCTTGGTTTTCACAGAGAAAAGGGTTCTATAAATGTAAGGTGTGCAAGGCCTGTCAGCATGGAATCAATACTACTGAAATTGTAACACCATTTGGAGGCCCAAATAGGGAAATAACAAAGAGCCTTACCTGTAAATCAGACCATGTGGTCTATGTGTTGGAGTGCTCCTGTGGATTAAAATACATAGGGAGTACCACCTTACCCGGGCACAAGAGGGTACTCCAACACATAAGAGCGATTAAAAACCAGGATCCAGCTTACCCAGTAGCCAGACATTTTCATGAACGTCATGATGGCAATTCAAAGGATCTCAAATATTATCTGATAGACTCTGTTCCAAAGAGTAAGCGAGGTGGGGATAGAGAACGAGACCTGAGAATATTGGAAATGCACTATATCCTCAACCTTGATAGTAAACATCCAAACGGGCTAAATAGCTCGGAGGAATTACATGCCAGTTTACTATAAGAATGTATTTATACAATTCAGTTGAGTGAAACTAGTCTTACCATACAATGCCTTTAGCCAGTACCTTATGGTGGAAACTGTTGAGTCAAGCAAGCAACTTCTTTCTGAAACAACCATAAAATCACAATTGGCCCTGGCCATTAGGCCTTAGATTAATATATACATGTGCAAAATATTAATACACTCATGCAGTGTTTCAACAAAAACATGGCCTACCCCTTCCCCCTACACCCAAAAAATGTCCCCTTTCTATTTTTTACTACCTTTTAATCACTATGCACAAATATATTAGTCACTTTTTTTAGAATGTCGAGCACCAGCACTTTATATTAACCAGACCAAACTACATAGCATAAGGACAGTGACAAACGGCAAACTATTTAATTTTAGGAGTAATGTTAACAATAGAAGGTCAAATACGTTTAAAGTGAGGGTTGTCACAAGGAAAATTGTAATTTACATTATGAGCAATCAAGTAATGGGATGGAGGTGTGTTCAAATAAGATAGTATTTATATGTGATTTTATGGATATACTTATATTTATATCTATATTTATATATGTATTTATTAAGATATTTATTGAAAATGGCATTTTAAATTTTGTTGAACACCTGTATACTCCGGCATTTATGCAAGTACAGCGTCACCTTTAACCGACAATGCATTGATTCAATAAGTGTGCATGTTTTACCCTATTATGATCATTGTTATGCTATGTCGCAAATTAAGTAATGTCAACCACTGAAAGTATTAACTACCAACTTTTCTTAATATGTTAGTAATGGTCTGGTTTCCATTACACAATAGTAACATGTGAATGTCATTAGCATCTTAAATGAGTAAAGTTTTGTAAACTAAAAAAACGTTTTAACAAAACACAAAAAAAACAAAAAATTGAAAGAAAAAAAGTGCTCACTTATTTAATGAATTGCCATTAGTAGTGAAGCGTGATGTGATCAAGTCCCCAAGGCAGGGACAAAACGCGTCATGGCTGCCAGTGTTTGTTTGTTGCTGAATATGCAAATAACCTCAAAGGCATTTAAAACCAGCTTGGTGGTCTGTGCTCTCTGTGTGCATCCTGCGAGGGAAAAGCAGCAGCAGTAGGAGTTTGCGGCGATATATATATATATATATATATACACATGTATTTTTTATATTCGTACATATATGTTTTTTTTTTAAACGCATGTGTTTACCACGTATGCCTTTATAGCCATCTGTAAAAAGCTTGCATTCTCATTCCAAAGCCTTTGCACGTGCACAAAGGAGCATAGACGTGCGTACACACACACGCACACAATCATTTGAAAAACCAAAAGTTACAGAGACATTATAGTTAGGCTCAGATTTAACTCATACAAAACAAGTGAAATTCAGCAGTTATAGTTGAACAAGTTACTTACCTTCAGTAACTATATATCTGTAAGAAACATTATAAGTGATAGCTTCCTTACCTTAGAATTACCCCCAGGTGTCAGACTGGATCCGGAAACTTTTCATCAGCAGTACCCCTGCATGTCGGAAGGTGGCGTTGTGTGACTCTGCGTCAATCATTGGCGTTGTGGTCGCCGAGATGACGTCGCAGCAGCTACTTAGATGCCACCCTCACGGGTTGACGTCAGTTCTGTACATGACTTTCCACACCAGAAATGCAGAGCCATGCAAGATACTGAACACTGGTGCCTTGAAACTAAGGCCCTGAAAACGATGACCTTATCCCTAGAAATCAGTTCGCAAAACTGGGAGGATGGGTGGGGCAGTAAGGAACCTATCACTACTAACATTTCTTACAGATATATCGTTAAGGAAGGTAAGTAACTTGTTCATCTGAAAGAAACACAGTGATAGATTCCTTACCTTAGAATAGATACCCCAGCAATACCAACCTGGGTAGTGGGTCTGAGAACCAAGATCACACCAGGAAGTCCCGGAGAACAGAACGGCCAAAGAAGCTGTCTCTCCGGACTTGCTGTCCAGGCAGTAGTGCTTAGTAATGGTGTGCAATGAGGCCCACGTAGCTGCCTGACAGATGTCTTGTAAGGGGACACTACATCCCAATGCTGTAGTGGCAGCCGTCACCCTGCTGGAATGGGGAGGCTCCTTTTTAGCCAACTAATTAACAGGGTTTAATACTCAAGACGACCCATCAGGAGATAGTCTGCTTGTGTACAGCCCAACCTTTTGTGGCGACAGTGTAGCCAACAAAGAGCTGGTCATCCACCCGGCACTGTTGTGTGTGGTTCAAATAAAATGAGAGAGCACATTTTGGGTCCAGACGATGGAGCCTCTCTTCCTCTCTAGAAGGAGGCTGAAAGAAGGTTGGCAAGTGATGGTCTGCCCGATGTAAAAGGCAGTGACAACCTTTGGCAGAAAGGATAGACATGCCCTTAGCACAACTTTGTCCGGATGGACAGATAGTGAAGGAGGATTACCAGGAAAAGCCTGGAGCTCACTCATTCTCCTGGCAGAGGTGATGGCAAACAGGAAAGCAGTCTTCAAAGTCAGCGGACATAGAGGACAGTTGTGAAGAGGCTCAAAGGGAGCGCACATTAAGTATGTAAGAACCAGATTCAAGTCCCGCTGTGGCATTATGAATGGAATAGGAGGGAAAAGATGAGTAATGCTTTTGAGAAATCTATTTACAACAGGGGACTTGAAAAGGGAGGGCTGATCAGCGAGCTTGAGAAAGGCTGAAATAGCAGAAAGATAGCCCTTGATAGTGCCAAGAGCAGAGCCCTGCTGGGCCAAGGAAAGAAGGAACAGAAGAACTTCTGAAAGAGGAGCAGAAAGGGGTTCCACAGCCTTTGCTGTGCACCATGACACACATTTATTCCACCTGCAGGCGTATACCAACTTAGTGAAGGGACGCCTTGCTCCCAGAATGACATCACAGACTTCAGGAGGCAAGTCAAATGGAGTCAACTGCCGAAAACTCAATCTCCGTGCAAAGAGGTGGAGACTGGACAGGTTCGGGTGGAGGACCAATCCTTGCTGCTGTGACAGAAGATCCTGCCAAAGAGGCAGTCGGATTGGGGGGTCGATAGTCATGCTGAGTAGCTCGGGATACCAAACTCTTCGAGCCCAGTCTGGCGTCACAAGAATGGCTTGGGCCCGGTCGTACCTGATCTTCAGCACTCTGGAGTTGCAGGCTTTTGTACGCCTTTCTGCCTATACCACTTATGCCAAATCGCGATGAAAAAAGTTGCCTAAGAAGTGGCGCCTTGGAAATTCCAAGGGGAAGAATTGCTGACATTGCCCATTCACTTCGGTGGCAAATAGATCTAACCAAGGCCCTCCCAACTGTCAAAAGAGTCCTTGCGCCACGTCCGAGTGAAGACGCCATTCGTAATCCATCATGTACCTGCGGCTGAGATCGTCTGCCCTGGTGTTCAGTGAACCTGCCAGGTGTTGAACCACCAGGGAAATGCCTTGCTGTTCCAGCCATGTCCAGAGGCACAGCGCCTCCTGACATAGGGTGGAGTGGGGTCGTGGACCCTGTTTGTTACATTTCCACATGGCGGTGGTGTTGTCTGTGAACACCTGCACCACTTTCCCTTTGACAGAGGGAATGAATGCCTTCAGTGCAAGTCGGATCTCCCAAAGCAGCCTTTTTTTTCCAGTCTCGGCAATGCAGAGAAATTCTGTTGTGAAACTCTGCCACTCTTGGTCATTCAGTATAATCTGCAGATGGAAAAGTCCACTGTTAGCACAATTCCTAATAGCAATACAAAAAATCTTGATTTTTATAAAGTGTAAGCAGATCAATACTATGGAGTCTGTATTATTGCGAAAATCAACAGCTCGTTAGCAAATCAAACCTCATTTTGTGTTTTTAACCTCCCATACTTCTCTGAACCCTATGTCTCATTTGCTAACATTCGCTAAACAACTTTAGCACGTACATTAGGACATAGATACCGAGATCGTTTTGCCAGTCAAGGGCCAGCGTACCCTTCTCACTTCATTTGTTTTAGGATTAACAACTAAGCCAGCTGAAAATTTGAGAGAGGAAGGGTTATGCTTCAGTTAAGGGGAATAATAAAAGCTATGAATAGCATGTTCACCATCTTCATTTTAGCCAATTCCTACCAGTTCAGCAATAGTGAAGTTGAGACTCTAATGCTCAAGCGTAGGCTCATACAAATTTAGAAGTCTCAAAAAATGCCCTAATTTCTTTCATCTTACCATCTAAGTTTTCATTTGGGCATCATGTCTACCTTGTTACTCATTTCATTACCAAGATAAATGTATCCTACTGCTTGCTGGGCAACAGAGTAGCCCATATGTCAGAAAACATCTTGCTTTAGCTTTATGATGTCTGCTAGCTAGGCGACAGATTGGCCCTCATGTCAGACAACATCTTGCTTTAGCTTTATGATATCAGCGCCCCACTGTTTCATTTCTCCTTCCGGAAGCTGACCACACAGGAGGATGAGATATCAGAAGTTATGCAGTAGGTTACTATCTGTATTCATGAAGGCAGGGCAGGTAGGATGTGGAATGGTAAAGGACTCTGAACAACTCGAACCATTGGGGCATTTTTAAAAGTGGGATGGAGATTACAAATACAGAGATTATCCTTAACAATTATCAATCTTGACTACCAAAGTCCAACATAAGAGTGCAGGGGAAGAGGTTAAATGAGAATTCGTCCGTGGGAATGTAACACTATCGTTCTAGAGTGAGATAGTATATTTCAGACTCAATGCCAGCAATTTCCTCAGGTGGAATATTGCTAGCACAAGCATATATAGTCATTTTGGAGATGGTCAGTCTTTTATTAAATATCATGAAAAACACAATGTGATCCACATTACTACCATCTTGACAAAGTATTTAAGCACAGGCACCCACTATAAGGTAGTGGGGACATTCAGATGCTGTGAACATCCCCTTAATGTAAAAAAGAATGATTGTGACTTTTACTTACCATGTAACTTGGTAAAATGATGCTGTATGCCGGAAGACTGCCTTTTTTTTTCTTCAGTCTCGGCAATGCAGAAAAATTTTGCTGTGAAACTTTGCCACTGCTGGTTATTCAGTATATTCTGCAGACGGTAAAGTCCGCTGTTAGCACATTTACTATAAGCAATACAAATAATCTTGATTTTTATAAAGGGTAAACAGATCAATACTATAGAGTCTGTATTATAGTGAAAATCAACTGCTTGTTAGAAAATCAAACTTCAATTTGTGTTTTTCACCTTCCATACTTTCTGAATCCCATGACTCATTTGCTAAATCTCGCTAATCAACTGTAGCACGTACATTAGGACAAAGACACAGAGATCTTTTAGCCAGACAAGAGGCAGCGTACCCTTCTCACTTCATTTGTTTTAGGATTAGCAATTAAGCCAGATGATAAGTTGAAAGAGGAAGGGTTATGCTACAGTTAAGGGGAATAATAAAAGCTATGAATAGCATGTCTACCATCATCATTTTAGCCAATTTCTACCAGTTCAGCAACAGTGAAGTTGATACTCTTATTCTCAAAATTAGGTTCATACAACTTTAGAAGTCTCAAAAAAGGCCCTCATTTCTTTCATCTTACAATCTAAGTTTCCTTTTGGGCATCCTGTCTACCTTATTACTCATTTCATTACCAAGATAAAGGTATCCTACTACTTGCTTGTCAACAGAGTGGTCCTCATGTCAGACAACATTTTGCTTTCACTTTATTAAGTCAGCCTGCTAGGCAACAGATTGGCCCTCATGTCAGACAACATCTTGCTTTAGCTTTATGATGTCAGCGCCTCACTGTTCCAATTCTCCTTCTAGAAGCTGACCACACAGGAGGATGAGATATCAGAAGTTATGTAGTAGGTTACTATCTTTATTAATGTCTGCAGGGCAGGCAGGAGGGGGAATGGTAAAGGACTCTAAACCACTCAAAGCACTGGGGCCTTCTTTGAAAGCGGGATGGAGATACAAAAACAGAGATTATCCTTAACAATCATCAATATTGACCACCAGAGTCCAACATGTCAGTCAGTCAGTCAGTCAAAAATAACTTTATTTGGTTTTCACAAACCATAAAGCATATAAAACACATTTCATTTAAAACTTTTTCAGTTCTTAAAATTCCACATACTTCCTTTGTGGCACCAAGCCTTCAGTCTTTGCCCATATTTATAAGTAAGCTTTCTACCGCTATCATAAATTTTACCCCCCCTGCATATTAAAATGTTTGATGCGGCACCCAGCCAACTTGTCGCCGCCTGTCTGCAGGTGCGGATATTTAAATAATTAAAAACTGTTCTCAGCAGCTTCCTTCTTTCTGATTTCACAGTTTCACAGACACACAGCAGCAAGTGGCTCAGAGTTTCAGTGTGATAGCCACATAAACGACATGTCTATGTTTGATGCTTGTTTTTCCAGGAGGGCGCCAAGTCTAATGAACAAAGATCTCCAAATCTGTATGCCATGAATTTCCTTTTTAAAGGCAATCGGAAATGAGCTGCTAGATAGGGTTGTGGTCTTAGGCGTGTGTAGGTATTTGTTATGACCCATGCGTGGCGGCGTCTTAGTAATCCCCTTTTATCCTCCACGAAGGATAATGCTTTTGCAGAGTCCAACATGCAGAGGGCAGGGGAAGAGGTTAAATGAGAGTTCTTCTGTGAGAATGTAACACTACCGTTCTAGAGTGAGATAGTGTATTTCAGCGTCAAAGGCAGAAATTTTCCTGTATGGAATATTGCTAGCACAAGGATCTATAGCATGCTTTAGTAGCCTTGGAGTAGGTTAGTCTTTTATTAACTACCATGACCAACAAAATGTGATCCATATTATTTCCATCTTGATAGAAATTCCATTTACTATCATTCTAGAGTGAGATAGTATATTTCAGCCTCAAAGGCAGCAATTTCCTTGGATGGAATATTGCTAGCACAAGGATCTATAACAAGCTTTAGTAGCCTTGGAGACGGTCAGTCTTTTAATAACTATCATGACCAACACAATGTGATCCATATTACTTCCATCTTGACAGAAATTATATGCAAGCACAGGCACCCACTATAAGGTAGTGGGTACATTCAGATGTTGTGAACATCCATTTAATGTCAAAAAGAATGATTGTGACTTTTACTTACCATATAAATTGGTAAAATGATGCCGTATGCCGGAAGACTGCCTTTTTTTTCTTCAGTCTCGGCAATGCAGAGAAATTCTGTTGTGAAACTCTGCCACTGCTGGTCATTCAGTATGATCTGCTGAAGGAAAAGGCCACTGTTAGCACATTTACTATAAGCAATACAAAAAAACCTTGACTTTTATAAAGGGTAAACAAACCAATACTATAGAGTCTGTATTATTGTGAAAATCAACAGCTAGTTAGAAAATCAAACCTGAAGCACAAGTTACTTACCTTCAGTAACAATATATCTGTAAGAAACAGTAGTTAGTGTTAGATTCCTTACCTTAGAATATCCCCAGGCATCAGACTGGATCCGGAAAGCGTAGCACTACCCCTGCGCATCGGTAGGCATCATCTGCGGCTCTGCGTCCGTCGTTGGCACAGGGGTAATGTTGGAGTACTTAGACGCCGCCCTCGCGCGCTGACGTCAGTTGTTATACATAGCTTTTCCGCACCAGGAACGCAGAGTCATGATAAAAACTGGCACTGGTGCCATGAAACTAGGGCCTTCAGAGGGATGTACCTTAATCCTAGATTTGGGTTCCAGAACTGGGAGGATGGATGGGGCGGTAAGGAATCTAACACTAACTACTGTTTCTTACAGATATATATTGTTACCGAAGGTAAGTAACTTGTGCATCTGAAAGAAACAGGTTACTGTTATATTCCTTACCTTGGAATAGATACCCCAGCAATACCAACTCTGGTGGTGGGTCTGCAAACCAAGATCACACCTGAAAGTCCTGGAGAACAGAACGGCCAAACAAGCCATCTCTCCGGACTTGGCTCTCCAGACAGTAGTGTCTAGCAAACGTGTGCAGCGAGCACCACATAGCCGCCTGACAGATGTCCTACAAGGGGACTCCCCGACCCAGGGCAGCTGTAGCCGTGGTGGCCCGAGTGGAATGGGCCCTCAGAATGACAGGAGGCTCCTTTCTAGCCAAGGAGTAACAGACCTTGATGCACAACACGACCCACTGAGAGATGGTCCATTTGTGCACTGCCTGTCCCTCCTTAGCGCTCCCGTAACCAACAAAGAGCTGGTCATCCACCTGGAACTGCCGTGTGCAATCCAGGTAGAAGCAGAGATCACTTTTTGGGTCCAGACGGTGGAGCCTCTCCTCCTCCTTCGAAGGATGCGGAGGCTTAAAGAAGGTGGGCAGTGTGATGGACTGCCCGATGTAAAAGGCTGTGACTTCCTTGGGCAGGAAAGAAGAACAAGTCCTTAGAACAACCTTGTCTGGATAGACAGAGAGGAAAGGAGTTTTATAAGATAGAGCCTGGAGCTCACTCACTTTCCTGGCAGAGGTGATGGCAACCAGGAATACAGTCTTAAGAGTCAGAAGACGAAGAGGGCAATTGGGAAGTGGCTTGAAAGGAGCACACATCAAATAGGTTAAAACAAGGTTCAAGTCCCACTGAGGCATCACGAAAGGAACAGGAGGAAACATGCGTGTGATGCCTTTCAAGAATCTATTTACAACAGGGGACTTGAAAAGAGAAGGCTGATCAGGAAGCCTCAAGAAGGCTAAAATGCACAGGTGTAGCCATTGGCAGTGCCCAGAGCAGAGCCCTGCTGGGCAAGAGAAATAAGAAAGAGGAAAACCTCTGAAAGGGGGGCAGAGAGTGGATCCACAGCCTTTGCTGTGCACCATGCCACAAATTTGTTTTACCTGCAGGCATATACCGATTTTGTGGAGGGACTCCTGGCTGCCAGAATCACGTCAGAGACTTCAGGAAACAAGTCAAATGGCCTCAACTGTCGCCACTCAATCTCCATGCATGGAGGTGGTGACTGGACAGGTTCGGGTTGAGGACCGTCCCCTGCTGCTGCGACAGAAGGTCCTCCTGAAGAGGGAGAACAATCGGGGGATCGACTGACATGCTGAGTAGCTCGAGATACCATTACCTTCATGCCCAGTCTGGAGCCACAAGGATGACTTGGGCCCGGTCTCACGGATCTTCTTCAGCAATCTGGGCGGAAGTGGTATAGGACGAAAGGCTTACAACAGACTGCAGCTCCAATCTCGACAAAAAGTGTCAGCAAGCGAGTGCCGCCTTGAAAATTCCAACGTGCAGAAGTGAAGACATTGCGCGTTCCCTTCGGTGGTGAACAAATCTAACCAAGGTTCTCCCCATCGCTGAAAGAGGCCTTGCACCAAGTCCAAGTTCAGGCGCCATTTGTGATCCATCATGCACCGGCAGCTGAGTCCGTCAACCCTGGTGTTCAGAGAACCTGCCAGGTGTTGAACCACCAGGGTGACGCCCTGATGTTTGAGCCATGTACAGAGGCGCAGATCTCCTGAGAAAGGGTCTACGACCCCACCAGCCCTGTTTGTTGCAGTACCACATGGCGGTGGTGTTGTCTGTGAACACCTGCACTACACTTCCCCGGACAGAGGGAAGAAATGCCTTCAGTGCAAGTTGGATAGCTCGCAGCTCCAACAGGTTGATATGGAGACGGGACTCCGCCGGAGACCAGAGGCCTCTGATCTCCCTCTCTCCGATGTGGCCCCATCCCAGGAGGGACGCATCCGTCACCACTTCGTGCTCCGGTTGGGGTAGGGAGAGACACCTGCCGCTGACCCAATCGTGGTTCGTGAGCCACCACTGCAACTGTCTTGCAGTACCCTCCGAGATCTGAACATAGTCGGACAGATTGACCTGATGCTGTGCCCACCTGGCGTGATGCACCAGAAGGATGCAGGAGGCCATCAACCCCAGGAGCCGCAGCATCATCCTGACCGAGACTCGGGATAAAGGCTGCAAGATCCAAATCAGAGCCTGAATATTCCAAACCCTCTGTTCGGGTGGATAAACCCAAAACTGGGGTGAGTCCAGAACTGCTCCGATGAAAAGGAGCTTCTGAGATGGACACAGGTGTGACTTTGGCACGTTGATGGAGAACCCCAGCAGTGAAGGAGGTCGGCCATAGTCTGGAGGTGAGAGACGACTGTCTGGTGCGAGCCCGCCTTCAACAACCAATCGTTGAAATAGGGGAAGACTGAAACTTCTAATCGGCGCAGATGAGCTGCGACCACCGCCATCACTTTCTTGAACAACAGTGGGGCGCTGGTAAGGCCGAAGGGGAGCACGGTAAACTGAAAATGCTCATGGCCTACCGTGAACCGCAGGTAACGCCGGTGGGCCGGCAGGACGGGAATGTGGAATTGCGCGTCCTGCAAGTCCAACACCACCATCCAGTCTTCTGGGTCTAGGGCAGCCAGGACCTGAGCCAAAGTCAGCATCTTGAACTTCTCCTTCCGGAGGAAGCCGTTGACGCTCCGTAGATCCAAGATAGGGCGTAGGCCTCCTTTGCCCTTCTTGGGTACCAGAAAGTAGTGGGAATAACAACAATGTCCTACTTCTGGCCCAGGAACACGCTCGATGGCTCCTTTGCCAAGAGGACCGTAACTTCCTCCTACAGAAGTCGCAAGTGATCCCCCAACATGCGGTGGTACAGCGGTGACATGGCTGGAGGTGTCGGCTCAAAGGGAAGGGAGAAGCCCATTTGGACGATTTGCAGCACCCACCTGTCCGAAGTGATGGAGCGCCACATGGAGGAGGATATGGCAAACTCTGCCCCCCACTGGCGTCGAATGGGCCTGAAAACTCGGACTAGGAGGATTTTGAGGCAGATGCTGCAGGGCGGGTGTGGACTGACCTTGCCAGTGTCCTCCTGCACTGCCACAGCGGTTACCACGTCCGTGACCACATTAAGATTGGTTCTGCGGCCTGTGACTAGCAGCACGTGTAGGGGTGCCCCTTCCTTGGCCACGAAAGCGATGAAAGGCGGAAGGTTACTGGCGTTGGCCATGGCCCAAGGACTTGGCCGTAGCCCTGGAGTCTTTGAAACGCACCAGCGCACTGTCTGCCTTGTCACCAAAGAGGCGACAGCCATTAAAGGGCATGTCCATAAGGGAGGCTTGGACATCCCCTGAAAAGTTGGCGGACCTCAGCCAGGCATTACGGCGAACCGCCACCGTCATAGCAATCATCCTGCCCAGCGAGTCCGTGGTATCCAGTGCACACCAAATGGAATAGCGTGCTGCATCCCGTACTGTCAGAACCCGTCAATTGGACTCGCAGATATGTGGTTCAATCTCAACCCAAGATGAAGCCCGAATGTCCGCATACTCGTCATGGTCTGAGAGGGTCCGATTCTGGAGAGACAAAATGGCTGCCACAGTGCCGTGGTGCTGTGAGGTTGACGCTCTAGTCGTTTAACCTCGTTTTGGTGCGGAGAGTACGAACGGAGCGCAAGTTCTAGAAACTACGCACTTCACCTGAACCGTTAGCGAAGACGAACCTGTGTGCGTAGCTCTGGTGATTTCCTTGAATCCTTAGTCCTAAAATATCCTGGTTGTAGTACTCCATTTGCGTTAGTGCGAGTGTCGAGGAAAGGTTGTTACGGCGTATTAATTCAAACGCGTAATAACATTCCCCATTTCCAAGCCCGAGTTTCCAGCGGTGAAGAAAACCCCTGAAACGTCGACGAAGAAGTAGCGAGCAATGGTGATTTCCTGAGAAGAAGAACCCCAACGTTGAAGAGAGTCAGTCAGCGAACGGAAAGCTAAGTGACAATAACCAGTGTTTGGCCAAACTGAAGATATCCACAGTGACAGAAATTGTAATTTCAAATGCGAAGAGACTTATTTCTTGAACCTTTTGTGTGAAACGAGAAAAGAAAGATTACATGAACTTGTCTTCTTTGAGCAAATTGCCTAAGGAAAAAGACTATCTATAAGTAAAGACTCGTTCTAGAGACATTCCATTAATTGCAACTTTACAGAAACCCAAATACAGCGTCATCGATTAGTTAGTGAAGTAAGTATGCTCAGAAAGATTTAGTTTTAGGATGGTCGTAGAATAGTGTCAGTAGAAATCTAACCCATTCGCTATTGTCTCCCTATGCAGTAACTACTAACTAGACGAGAAAAGCAATACCCCCTAAGAAGAGAAGCAAGGTCCCGGAAAAGATAAAGTGAGTTAATATTAGAACCCGTGAATATCAGAGTCAGAGTAGCAGAGTAGGGAAAACTAATGGTGTGCTCCTATTGCAGGTTTCTAACACGCAGACACCCTGAAGGAAGTTGTCTGAAGAAACTTTCCGGACCAGTCTCTTCTCTGTTTGTTATTTTATCCACACCCCCTTCCCGGAGGATGATGTAGGGAGGTTCCACTAGACCTGCCGACATCGTCTCTTGGGATTCAGGTATTAGCATCTAGTTCCCGAGCCTGAAATCATCTCTGCTCCTGCGCAAGTGAGAGTCAAGACAATACATACCAGGTAATGCTTGGAGCCTTGACAGAGTGAAGTGCCCAAGTATCTTTTGCGCCTGAGAAGAGATGGCAGAGGGAATAGATGTTCAATCGTTAGGGACAATCCTAGACGCAATCCACAAGGAACTGGGAGCAGTAAGAGAGGAGAACCAAAATTTAAAACAAGAAGTAGTTAACGCCCGAAAAGAGACAGCCGAGTTAGCCCTGAGATTACACCGAACTAGTAGTTTAGAGCGAGAAGCCATGAACCCAGTGTTAGAAGCGACAAATAGGTCAACAACACAAGTCATTCACTCCCTGTCTCCAGTTATCCCTCAAGCCGCCCCTGAAAGGTTTAACGGGGATCCACAGAAGGCACAGATATTCCTCTCACAATGCTCCTTACATTTCCTATGTCGTCCGTCCATTTTCCCTGACGCGCAGTCTAAAGTGGCCTTCATTCTCTCATATCTGAGCGGGGATGCAGCGGCCTGGTCCATGCCTCTAGTCACGAGAGAAGACCCGCTGCTGAGGAACTTCGAAAATTTCAAACAAGAATTTCTTCGAATATTTGATCGTAGGAGAATCTCCCAGGTTGTGGACAATGAATTACTTGATTTACGACAAGGTAATCGAGATTTAATAGCATATCTGGCGCAGTTCAACAAGTTAGTGGTGGAGACGGATTGGCCGGAAGGTAAGCGAGCAGCAGTTTTTTATCGTGGTTTAAGAGACGAGCTGAAGGACGCGTTAGCCCAAATTCCGAATCGCCCAACGGAGATATCGGCCCTCATCGATTTAGTTCTAGAAATAGATTTTTGTCAAGGGGAGCGAAGAGCAGAAAAGAAAAAGGATTTCCGAGCGGCCATTCCTAGGTTCGACAGGGCACGTACCGAAGGAACAAGAACCTCTGAAGCGACATCAGGAATTGAACTAATGCAAATCGGAACCATCAGAGGACCACTAACGAAGGAAGAAAAAGAAAAGAGAAGGACTAATAACCTGTGCATGTATTGTGGTTCGAGTGGGCATTTTGTCCGAAACTGTCCGAGGAAGCCCAAAGGAACATTCAAGCCGAAGGAAAACTAGCGGCACCACCCGTGGCTGGAGTTGAACGGGTGGGTGCGATTACAGAAGAGACTCCAAATGAACACCACGTGGCGAACACCTTGCAAGCGGCGGCTCCACATTTGATTCTGTCTATGAGAGTGATGTTCCGATCAACGGTCCTAACCGAAGTCTCAGTAATGATAGACTCAGGAGCGACGGGAAATTTCTGTGATTTGCGTTTTGCTGACAAGGTGGGAATCCAAGCAATAAAGAAAGAGAAGAGCGAACCAGTCCGCGCCGTAGATGGAACTAATTTATCATCGGGACCCATCGTGAGCCACACGGAGGTGATGGAACTGATTACCGCAGATGGCCATCGTGAACAGATTCAATTTAATTTAATCGACGCCCCACAGTTTCAGTTAATTCTCGGATTGCCATGGCTCACGGAGCATAACCCTACGATTGACTGGAACTCCAGAACCGTTCTTATGGATTCAAATTACTGTTGCGAGAACTGTTTTGTTTCAAGAACAATCGGAGAGGGGATAAACCCAGCTCATGCCTTGAGTCTTGTGGAGCATTCTGTGTGTGCCATTGACACACACCAGATTCCAGAGGTGTATAAGGAGTTCGAGAACGTGTTCAATGAAGTGGAAGCGGAACTTTTACCTCCACATAGAGTCTATGACTGCAAGATAGACTTAGAACCTGGAGCCAATTTGCCATGCAGTCGAGTGTATGCATTAACGGAAAAAGAACACCAACATCTGAAGGAATACCTGGACAAGTATTTGGCGAATGGTTTCATCCGACCATCACAGTCACCTGTCTCATCGCCCTTATTTTTTGTGCCAAAAAAGGAAGGAGAATTGAGAACGTGCATCGATTACAGAGCAATCAATAGAATAACAAAAAAGAACAGGTACCCCCTGCCCTTGATATCGGTTTTATTGGATCAGGTCAAAGGAGCCCAAATCTATACAAAATTAGATCTGCGAGGGGCCTACCATCTAGTCAGAATGCGAGAAGGAGATGAATGGAAGACGGCCTTTCGGACTAGATTCGGGCTGTTCGAGTACCAGGTGATGCCCTATGGGCTATGTAATGCCCCAGCTGCCTTCCAGCACTTTATCAATGATGTCTTGAAGGAGTTCATCGACCAGTGCGCCATTGTGTACATTGACGACATCTTGATTTATTCCTCCGATGTGACGAGACACCATGAGCAGGTGAAAGGAGTCTTGAGAAAATTGCAAGAGAACAAGTTGTTTGTAAAATTGGAGAAATGTGCCTTCGATGTCTCTCAGGTCGAATTCCTAGGATTCGTCCTTTCCCCGTCTGGCATTTTAATGGATCCAAAGAAGGTAGAGGCGGTGACCACCTGGAAATCTCCAACGAGTGTGAAAGAGGTCCAAAGCTTCATTGGGTTAGCCTACTTCTACAGACGATTCATCAGTGAGTTCTCCGGAAAAATTTTACCTCTTACCAGATTATTGAGAAAAGGAACGAGGTTCGAGTGGTCGAAAGAATCCGAAGAGGCCTTCCAAGCCTTAAAAGAAGCCTTTACTACAGCACCGGTACTGCTTCATGCTGATCCATCGGAACCGTTTTACGTAGAGACCGATGCGTCAGACCAGGCGCTGGGGGGGGTCCTATCGCAGCGTCACAAGAGCACAGGTCAACTGCATCCAGTAGCCTACAGATCTAGGAAGCTGCCCCCGGCGGAAATCAACTACACCATCACCGAGAAAGAACTACTGGCTATCAAAGATGCTTTCAAGGAGTGGCGGCATTACCTGATGGGAACACAGCATCAAGTCACTGTATTTACGGATCATCGCAACTTGAAATTCTTGAAATCCGCCAGAACACTCACGCCAAGACAACTTAGATGGTCCTTGTATTTTGCAGATTACGACTTTGTAATTACCTTTCGTCCAGGAGCACAAAATAGGAAGGCCGATGCGCTTTCCAGATTGGGCACCGAGTCTCAGAGAGCAGCCATAGATATTCAACCGATCATCCCCGAGAACAAGTTTATTGGGGCCACAGTCTCGATCGATATCCAAGAGGCCATAGCAGAAAGCATGAGTTCGGAGGCTATGCAGGATTGGGTTAAAGAAGATCCAAACAGGACAATTGTTCGTCAGTTGCCATATCATGGGGAGGCCTTGTATGTGCCAACAACGGAACTGCAGCAACAGGTGATGCGTGAATGTCATGATGATAAGCTGGCCGGACACAAGGGAGAAAACAAAACCGAAGAGCTGGTAAAGAGACACTATTGGTGGCCTAGAATGTCAACTGATATTGAGAGATATGTTAAGGCTTGTGAGGTCTGCGCTCAGGGAAAATCTGAACGACAAGCCCCAAAAGGGTTCCTGCAACCCCTACCCACCCCTCCTTATCCTTGGCACACAGTGACTCTTGATCTCATCACTGATTTACCTTTGAGCAGGGGTTTTGACACCATTCTAGTGGTAGTAGATGCCTTCTCTAAAATGGCCCACTTCATAGCCTTAAAAGGTACTCCGTCAGCTAAACAATTAGCAGATCATTTTAGCTCCCAAATAGTCAGGATCCATGGCATACCCAAGGTGGTCATTTCGGATAGGGGTACCCAGTTTATATCCCATTTTTGGAGAGCATTTATGAAAGGTCTAGGTACTGAAGTTAGGTTTTCTACGAGCTATCACCCAGAGACTGATGGGCAAACAGAAAGGGTGAACCAAGAGCTGGAACAATACCTCCGACTATTCCTCCTGAAAGAGGAAATTCAGTGGGCAGATTACTTGTGGTCGGCGGAATTCGCCCATAACAATGCAAAAAATAGTTCCACTGGTTTCTCCCCCTTCTTCTTGAATTATGGACGACACCCAAATGCATCAATTCGACAAATGGAAGTTGCAGTCCCAGCTGTCAAAGACTTGGTTTCTCAGATGAGTCAAATCCAGCAAGAAGCAGCAGACAATCTGCAAAAGGCTAAGGAGAAATATAAGACTTATGCAGATAAGAAGAGACGTGCTAGTCCTCCACTGTCAGTTGGAGATAAGGTGTGGTTGAACACAAGACATCTGAGACTAAAAGGAAATCGAAAATTTCAACCCCGCTTTATTGGTCCTTACCCAGTGGAGAAGCAAATTAATCCAGTTACCTATCAATTGACACTCCCTCCTAAGATGAAGATTCATCCTGTCTTTCATGTCTCCTTGCTTAAGAGAGCTTCTGCAGGACTGAGAATGCAATCACCCCCTAAGCCAATTCACCTGGAGACGGGAACGGAGTTTGAAGTGAAAGAAATCCTGGATTCTAAGGTCTCCAGAGGGAAACTGTACTACCTCATCGATTGGAAAGGTTATGGGCCGGAAGAGCAATCGTAGGAATTGGAGGAAGATGTTCACGCTCCCAGATTATTCCATTCCTTCCATCAACGCTACCCTTCCAAACCCAGACGGAAGGGGCCTACCTTGTTGGGGGGTACTGTCAGAACCCGTCAATTGGACTCGCAGATATGTGGTTCAATCTCAACCCAAGATGAAGCCCGAATGTCCGCATACTCGTCATGTTCTGAGAGGGTCCGATTCTGGAGAGACAAAATGGCTGCCACAGTGCCGTGGTGCTGTGAGGTTGACGCTCTAGTCGTTTAACCTCGTTTTGGTGCGGAGAGTACGAACGGAGCGCAAGTTCTAGAAACTACGCACTTCACCTGAACCGTTAGCGAAGACGAACCTGTGTGCGTAGCTCTGGTGATTTCCTTGAATCCTTAGTCCTAAAATATCCTGGTTGTAGTACTCCATTTGCGTTAGTGCGAGTGTCGAGGAAAGGTTGTTACGGCGTATTAATTCAAACGCATAATAACATTCCCCATTTCCAAGCCCGAGTTTCCAGCGGTGAAGAAAACCCCTGAAACGTCGACGAAGAAGTAGCGAGCAATGGTGATTTCCTGAGAAGAAGAACCCCAACGTTGAAGAGAGTCAGTCAGCGAACGGAAAGCTAAGTGACAATAACCAGTGTTTGGCCAAACTGAAGATATCCACAGTGACAGAAATTGTAATTTCAAATGCGAAGAGACTTATTTCTTGAACCTTTTGTGTGAAACGAGAAAAGAAAGATTACATGAACTTGTCTTCTTTGAGCAAATTGCCTAAGGAAAAAGACTATCTATAAGTAAAGACTCGTTCTAGAGACATTCCATTAATTGCAACTTTACAGAAACCCAAATACAGCGTCATCGATTAGTTAGTGAAGTAAGTATGCTCAGAAAGATTTAGTTTTAGGATGGTCGTAGAATAGTGTCAGTAGAAATCTAACCCATTCGCTATTGTCTCCCTATGCAGTAACTACTAACTAGACGAGAAAAGCAATACCCCCTAAGAAGAGAAGCAAGGTCCCGGAAAAGATAAAGTGAGTTAATATTAGAACCCGTGAATATCAGAGTCAGAGTAGCAGAGTAGGGAAAACTAATGGTGTGCTCCTATTGCAGGTTTCTAACACACAGACACCCTGAAGGAAGTTGTCTGAAGAAACTTTCCGGACCAGTCTCTTCTCTGTTTGTTATTTTATCCACACCCCCTTCCCGGAGGATGATGTAGGGAGGTTCCACTAGACCTGCCGACATCGTCTCTTGGGATTCGGGTATTAGCATCTAGTTCCCGAGCCTGAAATCATCTCTGCTCCTGCGCAAGTGAGAGTCAAGACAATACATACCAGGTAATGCTTGGCGCCTTGACACGTACCTCTGCTATGGCTTGGGTAAGCTTTGCCTGGAGCTCCATCGGGCACTGCGGCAGCACTTCCACAACCGTATCCCACAAAGAATGGGTGTAACGGGCCAAAAGGCAGGCGGTGTTGATAGACTGCAACCCCGAACTCAGTGAGGAGAACAGTTTCATCCCAAACTGATCGTACCTTTTTGTATTCCCGATACGGAGGAGCGGTCGGCATTGCAGTCTGCGAGGAAGAGGCCTGGATCACCAGGCTCTCAGGGGTGGGGTGAACAGACAGGAAGCTGGGGACACCCAGAGCTGGGTGGTGGCTCCGGCCACGTTCCGATCTACAGGGAGGCCTGTAGAGGGCTTGGACCAGGTGCCCATGAGAACGTCAGTGAGGGCTTTGTTAAATGGCAGGAGAGGCTCCAAGGAGCTTGCATGCAGTTTGAGCACCTCAGTGAGGAGAACTCAAGAGCCAAGGCCCAGGCTGCCCTGGTCAAAACCAAGCTGTAAGCAGCCCCCTCCTCCATAGCCACGATAGGAGGGGAGACAAATCCAGTGTCGGGCGAGGTGTCCAGACCACTGGCCTCCCCCAACTCATCTATCCAGTCCTGGCTGAACTGGCACAGCAGTGCCAGAGGGACCTCAGCCCCCTCCCAGTCCCCCTCGTCATACATCCCCTGATAGTCAGGAACAAATGATGGAGCCAGGTCGTCGGTGAAGGGCTCACCGATTGGCGTCAAACACGGCGCCGGGTGGCGCCGGTCCAAATCCGGTTCCGGACCGGGGGTGGGACCGGGGACGACGCCATCCGCGGACGACGTCGGCGGCGACACCCTAGGTGATGGCACCAGCGGAGGGGTCGTAAGGTCGACCAGCGTCATCACAGATCCAGGCCTGGATCCTGAGGATCCCTGTGGCATCAGGACCGGAGTCGTCAACGGAGCCAGGGCCGAAGCACCCGACAGCGCCGGAGCCGCCGGCCCACTTCAGCCCCCAGACGGACCCGAGGGGCCCAAAGGCACCTCAGCGGGTGCCGATGGAGCAAAGCCCAACCTTAAGGCGCTGATCTCCTCCGGCGTTGTGTGCAGGAAGGTAGGACATAGCACATAGCGAGCACATGGCAAACAAAAATGGCTGACAGAAATACAAAATGGATTCCGCAAAACGGACAAGATAGTCTCTAAATACAAGATGTCTTCTGCTAATGCTTAACCTAATCGCTGCTACATTACAACAGACGACCCTTTTAGCATTAGCTGAAGACATTCGTTTATCTGGGGTAATCTAGATATGCATCCTGTACATTGATGCTCATCATCTCAGCTATTTCTTTATTTAACATTTGCTGTGCTTTTATATCTGCAATATTTCTTTTGGCAGGTGTACAAGCAGTGATGCACATGGAGCAAAGCATAGGACAACATTGTATGCAAGTACATCATGTAAATAGTATCACCAGTAGTATACATAGAATAGTCAGTAGCTTCCAGCCCCAAGTAGCAAAGTGCCCATATCCAGTTTGAAAATGTCCATGTACCAGTCTCTGTGTGAATTTCTGCAGCAATCCTATGCAGTTTTGATATTGCATCATATACTAAAGGTGAGGGATCCGGTATAAACACACAACAACTACTACCGATGATGGGACATGCACCACCTCGATCAGCCAAAATCACGTCTAATACGATCCTATTTTGGAGTGCTACAATCCTCGCAATTTGTAGTTCCTCTGTAATGTTCCCAAGTGCCATAGCTATTTGATTGGTGACAGCTTCCACAAAACAAGTTAATCGCCTAATCTTTCTGCTATTCAATGCAGCACCTACAAAAAAGAACAAACCCTAATTGAAATTGACATATTGTTGCAGTGATATCTGTCTGGTCAACTTCATCTGTACTTATTATTTGTTTATATCTATTCTTGGAAATGTCATTATACAACTTTAAATTCAAGTGATTTGATGGAGGGGCCTAGAACACAGGTGGTAACAAAAATGATATGTAACATACCCCGGACCACCCAACAGGTAATTGATAGTATCCTTTATTACCACATACAAAATTAGTATTCAGTTTTTAACGTCTTTATTTCGAAGTTCTTCTTCATAAAAGACAGGCATATAAAATACATACACAAAACACACAACTAATATGTACGGATTTATACAGACAATTAAAATATTCCTTCAAGAATCTTGTTTAAAAAAACAATTAAATTGCATAGAAAGACGTTAGTGTCAATGTTAATACAGATATAAGTGGTCTATTTAGGAATGCTTCCCGGAAAAAATAGTTTAACAGATTAGACACTTAGCTATTAGCACTTCGTAGTTACCTATAATACAAGTTAAAATACAAGTTAAAAAGAGACATATGCCCAATCTATAGGAGCCTATACCTGATCTAAGAACATACTACAAGAAACCACATTACTGACTGGGGTAAAATATAAACTAGACCCTTAATAACAGCTATTCAACCTTTGCAGTATTAATAGGGTATGTCGTGTCTATGGGGGGCTGAAGGGCTAATATCACCCCTTTCTGGCAAACAATTGTATACTGCTGTAGATCTTAATAAGGGGATGTGTGGGGTACACGGATAAAAATCATACAAATCCCAGATGGAGATGGGACCGTCACCTTCATGGGGCTGTGAGGATCGTAGATAGGGGACGATGTTCCTATTCCTAAATTTAACAAGGATTAGGTCCCCCGGAATGTCCTTGGCTAGTGACCCTAACCAGCCCACCCTTCTAACACTCAGGATACCACCATCCATATTTGGTGGCAGGGGTCTATTTTTATCTAGCCAGAAAATGACCTTGTACAATAGGTCCTGGTATCTCTCGGGTTTCCTGTGAGCGGGAGCTGGAACTCCCGAAAGAACTAGCACAAAGGGGGCGGCTTCTGGAGGTAGGTCTATATGTGCAGTTCTGTTATACTCTGCTCTAATAGCAGAGTCATTTGATAACAAAGGAATGGGGGCAACTTTAGTGACCGGTGGTGGATGTCTCTTGGGAGGCCGTCTATCAATCTGGACCTTTTTTATATTATCCAAAGGTTTGTGCGCGGTTTTAGTAGCAGTTGGAGGTAACTTGCTTGGAGCTGGAACATTTTTTGTTAACAAAGGCACTTCAGGTACAGATCGTGGGATAGAGCAATTGGGTGTTGTCATCTTTATAACAGGTAAAGAGTTGGCTTTTATGGCGGACTCTATACTTGTCAGCCTATCCCCTAAAACGGAAATTTGTTCTAGCAGGGGTGCTACTACAGAATTTAACAACTGTTCGAGCTGGGGCAGTAGTTGCAATTGCAGCGATGGTACTTTGACATCCAAATTTTCACTGACCCCCCTGGGTGTGATGGAGTTTATAACAGGCGATGGGGGATCAATACAGCGTTTTTGTGTTTTAGGTTGGAGTTCGCAATCAATTGCCCCTTCATGTTTCCTTTTCACACTTTGGCCCAGCGATAGAGCAGTTGCCTCGATGATATCCTTATTGGGTAATAGGGAAAGTTCACATGGTCTGTCAGGGGGAGTGTTAATACTAGGGCCTTTTATGGGGGAGGGGGATGTCACTGGAACAAAGTTGGACCCGCACAGTGCATTTAATTCCTCCCAATAGGGCAAGTTTGACAGATTAACAGGGGTTTGTGCCGGGGATAGCAGTTGACGACGATCATCAATAACCATTTCACAAATAGTGGTAGGTGATGCATAGCTCAGAATAAGTTTTTCCATTCTCTGACTTTAATATAGAAAGTTCGTATGCCCCCTTATGTATCACTATCAATAAAGTATATTCAATTAAATGTGACAGTAAAGGGGAAGCCTAGAAGTCCATAAATAGTCATGTGGGTAGTATGCAGTACTATACCATCTTTAGCGTTGGAGCCAAGAGATGTGGCCCGTCCCGTCCTCCTCGTGCCTCTGAGGGCCACAGAGGGCCCGCCCTTTGCCCGGGCTTAGCCCCGGGCGCTGACCCGCGCGCGTCCCGCGATGCGGGAATGGTGAACAAGTGAAATAGGCTGAGGGTAGGGGCGCGGCTTACTCCCAGGCCAGGTGTGGGCTGAAAGGATCCTGGGACTTGGAGTCCGCCTCGGTGTTCCGGCGTGACTGCGACAAGCCCAGGTACACAAAATAATGCCCCTGACAATCCTCCTAGGTCCGCTGGTCTCCGTGTGTCAGGGAAGGACTTGATTCCTGCAAACAGCGTCTGAATATTCCCCCCGGACCTCCACGCTGCGGCACCCGCGGAGCGGGTGCGGCGAGGTCAATTTGTCTTGCCTGAGGGTGGGGGCGTGGCTTACTCCCAGGCCAGGTGTGGGCAGAAAGGATCCTGGGACTTGGAGTCCGCCTCGGAGTTCCGGCGTGACTGCGACAAGCCCAGGTACACAAAATAATGCCCCTGACAATCCTCCTAGGTCCGCTGGTCTCCGTGTGTCAGGGAAGGACTTGATTCCTGCAAACAGCGTCTGAATATTCCCCCCGGACCTCCATGCTGCGGCACCCGCGGAGCGGGTGCGGCGAGGTCAATTTGTCTTGCCTGAGGGTGGGGGCGCGGCTTACTCCCAGGCCAGGTGTGGGCAGAAAGGATCCTGGGACTTGGAGTCCGCCTCGGTGTTCCGGCGTGACTGCGACAAGCCCAGGTACACAAAATAATGCCCCTGACAATCCTCCTAGGTCCGCTGGTCTCCGTGTGTCAGGGAAGGACTTGATTCCTGCAAACAGCGTCTGAATATTCCCCCCGGACCTCCACGCTGCAGCACCCGCGGAGCGGGTGCGGCGAGGTCAATTTGTCTTGCCTGAGGGTGGGGGCGCGGCTTACTCCCAGGCCAGGTGTGGGCAGAAAGGATCCTGGGACTTGGAGTCCGCCTCGGTGTTCCGGCGTGACTGCGACAAGCCCAGGTACACAAAATAATGCCCCTGACAATCCTCCTAGGTCCGCTGGTCTCCGTGTGTCAGGGAAGGACTTGATTCCTGCAAACAGCGTCTGAATATTCCCCCCGGACCTCCACGCTTAGTATTAGGCGAAGACGTAAAACTACTGTTGTTAGCTCCTTCAATAATCAATGTCAAAATACATTTACTCCGTCCTACTGGAATTCTCCCAACACTACTTATACACACTTCTGCTTTAGCTCTGGTCACAGAAATTACAAAAGGTCCATTGTCTTTATTGTTCCTCATATTCATGAAGACATATGGGGCCCGATGTAGGTCGCCCAATACCGGTCGGTAACAGCCGATTTCGGCTGTTACCTACCGGTATTTGGCATTTGACATGTAGGTGTCTCTGAATTTACAGAATCGATATATTTACCGATTCGGTAAATTTACCGCTTCGGTATTTTTCCGAATCGGTAATTATACCGATTCTGTAAATCCATATGTAGGTGGCACAGTTTGCAGTGCCACAGGCCCTTAGGAATTCCTAATTTACCACCCAATCCTATTGGGTGGTAAAATAACGAATTCCAGTGTACATGCACATCTGTGCATGTACACCTATGCCATGTGACACACAGACATGACCTTAGGGCATGTATGTGTGCCACATGGCACACAAGCCTGCAATTGGGGTGCTACAGAGTGTCAAAGTGACACCCCGTTCCCCCTGCCAGGATTCGGTATTTACCGAATCGGTAAATACCGATTCTGTATTTCCCATTGATTCCTACGGGCTTCAAGGAATCATTGGGAAATACTGATTCGGTATTTACCGATTTGATAAATACCGAATATTACAGATTCTGTAATTGAAAAAGTAAAATTACCTACATCTGCCTACTTCCAATTTACCTACATCTGGCCCATGGTGTCGAAATATTGTCCGGTTTGTACTTTTCCCATTCCCATTTAGTTCCTTTAGCTTGAGGATAACCATCTTTATCTTGATAGCATACTTTATTCAGACGAAAGATAATTCCTCCTAATGAAGGTTTTTCAAAAGCAAACAAAAGGGCATACCAAGCTTGACATGCACCATTATGGGAAAACGGTAGAGGAATAAAAGGTGTTCCTCCTTTGTTTTGGTGTGCAGGTATCATTCCACACACCCAACAGTTGGTAGCATTTGTAGCATTGTGTGTGTGTGATGCAACATCTGGATGAATGTGTTATTTAAGAAGGATTGTCGATGTTTCTCCTCATGGTAGGGAAGTGTAAAATAGTGATGTTCCACTGAAGCTGGAGTAGTGGCAACAAGAAGCTGTCAAGCAGGAGCGACAACAAACCCTACAACACAGATGATTCTTTTGTTATTCATTTCAGCAACAGTGATAATTGATCTTTCTAAAACTCGTTGAAAACAATCGTTGGAGCTCTTATCCCTTGGGAAGCCACTGATTTCTTCACCACGGGCCAAGACGGGTGTCACTACACTAATGCAGGGCTTGCCACATCGGCTCTCCGTTTCACTTATCCAGGGCGGTAGCTTATCCAGTCTTTTTCAACACTGCAGATTCTTTTCCCGGTCTCAAGTGGTATCGCGATGCTCCAGGAATCGTGTGGCCTGGGAAGACTTCCGCAGATTCATCAGGTGAGATAGCTTGACCTTTCTCCGTCTCCAGAATCTCTCGATGGTCGGTCAGCACAGCAAGCTCCACCAAGGCAGGCGACACACGCTTACAGTGTATGCTATGGACCCAGTTCTTCTTGTTCGTCACTCGAACTGCTGTCCTTGTCACAAGGAGCACTTGCTCTGGACCTCGCCTCCTCGGTTCCAGGCTGTTCGATCTGTTGAAGACCTTGACCATCACTTAGTCACCAGGACAGAGTTTGTGGGCCTCACTTGTAGATCTTTCAGGAAGCGCTTCTCGAACCTGTTGATGAATAGAGATCAAACTGTCGGTTAACTGTGCCAAATAATCATTCATCAAAACACAAGGAACATCATGTATGGGGCGTTGCTTAGGGACTCCCCAGATATTCATCGGTCTCCCAAAGACCACTTTGTATGGAGTGAGACCAGATCGTGAATTTTGCACCGATCTTATGGACAACAATGCCAAGGGTAATGCATCTGGCCACTTCAAAGACATGGAAGCCAGTATTTTCGCCAACTTCAAATTTAAAGTAGCATTGTATCTTTCCACTAATCCTCCTGATTGCGGGTTGAAGACTGTATTGAACTTCTGTTTGATCGCTAATCCTTTCAGGACATGCTCAACAACTTGCCCAATAAAATGAGGTCCGTTGTCACGATAAAAAATGTACAAACACCATATCTAGGGAAAAACTCCTTCAGAAGCACCTTTGCTGTAGTGAGAGCAGTATTATCCTTCGTATGGTATGCCTCTATCCATTTGCTGAAAGCACATACCACCACTAGGACATATTTCAGATTATTGCAACGTTCAAGTTGGATGTAATCCATCTGCAAAACTTCAAAAGATGCAGTAGGTGTACCAAACCCTCCTGTAGGAGTCCTTGTCCCCTTTCCAGGATTTTACTGCCAACAGATCAAACAGGACTGTACCACTCTTTTAGCTGTGCTGGCAATTTCAGGATGCTCCCAAACTTGCGTAAGCGGTTTAGTTATTGCTAGAGCTACAACATGAGCCAGCCCATGTGCCATTTGAACCATAGGTTGTAAATAGGCTACAGGCAAATTCCATTTATTCATTTCTTTGTTACGCCAACAGCCCTCATTGTCTAACATACCTCCTTTAGAACTTTGCTCAAGCTCTTCCACAGAGACAGATCTCTGTATATCCAATACTTCCTCTCTAGCGTCATTCCAACGCTCAGCTTGAGACTTCACTATGTACATCGCAGTAGTTCTTCACTGCATCGCAGTCTCACGAGCTACACTATCTGAAAAGGCATTGCCTTGTCCTATTTTGTCAATGATTTTCTTGTGTGCGCTACACTTCATAATAGCAACTTTCTTCGGGTATGTAAGTACAGTCAAGAGATTTGTACTAATTCTCTGTGCATTATCTGCATCCCGTAGGATGTAAGAAAGACTATTTCCTTCCAGAGTAGGCCAAAATCATGAACCACTCCAAAAGCATAGCGGCTATCACACACAAGTCAGTGCTAAATTCACACGCTCATATCAAAGCTATTAGTTCAGCTGCTTTAGCCGACTTCTAAGGTATGCGAGCTGGATACACCACTGTCTCAAGCGTGGTGATTGCATAAGCAGCTGAAGTAGTGCCATTTGGTAACTTCAAACAGGGCCCATTAACCCACAGTTCCCCATATACATTATTGTGTTTTATCTAGGAACCTGAATCAATATTGCTATTTTATGCCCTTGTACGGCTATAATCAATAATATCCCTATAATGGCATAAGGAATCAGATCCATATTTAAGTAAATAGCCCTTGCAGTCCAAAGCACGGCAAAAGCTACTTCCTTGGATTCCTAGAAAGCACAACGAGTTCTTTCGACACACCAAACCTCCAGCAACCTGGGAAATCCCCATTTGCTTTTGTTTTGATTTGTCATTAAACTCCTGCGAACACTAAAGGAACAGTCAGCTCTTAGTGACATCTTTATTGACGTCTTATGTCCAAACCTTACGTCAAACTCTGCACCTTTCAGGTATAAATATACCAATGTTGCCCTAAGCAAACACAAGGTGGTGGTTTTGGAGCTGAGCAGCTATCTACTTGCCCGAGGGCCCAGCTGATGCGAGAGCCCACGGACGTTGCCCTCCTCTTTGGCGCACTGAGAGAGACGCTGTCTTTTCTCCTGCCGAGAAATCCAGCTCCGGTGTTCTCAGCCGCCTTCGAGGGCTGCTGGGATATCGAGTCCTGAAAGAGAGATACCAGACCTCCTGCATTCTATTACCCAGGTACGGAGCTGACTAAACCCTTGAAGAGAATTCTTGAGTCAGATTCTTGGCAAAACCAACTTAACTTAAACTGCTACTTACTTACTCCTTCCCACGTATTAGGCTTAGGTCAGGTACACCAGGGTAGGCGTGTTTAAAAGCACCAGTTTAGTACGTTAGTCAATGTACATATGTATGCATATATTTTATCCATTTTAAAGTATCTTATGGCTAAGAAACCATATCAATGCTTTTGCAGTATTATTTCATAATACTCTTTTTACTGTACGCACTTTACTTTACATTAAGTATTGCAATAATGGCAATTCATTTCTCTTGCATGAGAAAGAAGACTGCTCAATAAATTACACCTTTTATTGAAAACGCCCGTCTCTCTTTTCTCTGCACTCTGGTGAAACAAAGTACGCACCATGACTGAGTGAAATAGCTGTCTATTGTTTTCACACGACTCTAGAGATACACTCTTATTCTGAGGGAGCAAAGCTGTCATGTTACATGTTTGTCGGAAGCTAATCCCTTCTTGTCTATCCAGGGAGGTTAAAATCCTCCTCGGTTATTCGAGAAAGTTTCTAGTGACCTCGGAGCTAGCTGGCAATCCTTAAGTCTAATATAGTCAGTAGAGACCTAGTCGACCTCAGTCCTACGTCTACACTGCTGAACATATTATTCCAATGCGCAGAGCCTATTGGGAATATAGGAACTACACTACAACATCTGGAAGGGGCGTATCTTGCAACTCAATGTGACCCTTTGACCGTTCCTCAGTAAGGAATATAGAATCGTGAGGTTCCTTTGACTGGGACTGAGTCACAGGATATGGCAACAAACTGACTGGGTTCAGTTTTGCGCACTTCTTCAAGGTAATATGAGGTGCTAACAGTGTCAATTCATATCCTGTCAGGTGAGCACTAGTTAAGTGTTGCGTCTTGGTCCGATTCAAAAAGGCATCTATTGCATGGGGTACTAACACCAACAGTTTGTGTGACAAAACTATCCCTTGGCTCTGACGTATGGACACAGCTGTCGCTGCAACTGAACGGAAACACCCAGGCAACACACGAGCAACAGGATCAATAACTGCAGAAAAATATGCACAGGGACGCTGCTTATCACTGTGTGTCTGTACTAAAACTGACAATGCACACCCATCTTTCTCGTGTACATAGAGTGTAAAAGCTTTCGTATAATCTGGTGTATCTAACACTGGTGCAGAACAAAGAGCTTAACGGACGAAAAGCATTTTGGCATTCATCTGTCCATGGAAGGGGGATCGGAGTGTTTTTAGTCAAAAGCACTAGCAGGGGTTTACCAATGTGTGAAAAGCCCAATATCCATTGCGTACAAAACGAAGTCAAACCAATAAATGCACGGACATCTTTCTGTGTGGAAGGTACTGGGGTGACTAAAATTGCTTGAATGCGATCTGGTGTCAATGCACGCCACTCCTTAAACAGAAGGTGACCTAAGTAGGTTACCTTCGGTCTACAATATTGCAATTTATTTCATGACACTTTATGATGATGTGTAGCAAGAAAAGAAAGCAAAGACAAAGTACACTCTTCACATAGTTCAGGCGTATCCGCTGCCAACAAGATGTCATCGACATATTGTATGAGAGCCACTCCTTCAGGCAAAGTAAAGGAATCAAGCTGTCTCTTCAATGCTTGACTGTAAATACTAGGACTCTCAGTATAGCCTTGAGGAACTCTACAAAATCTATACGATTGGTTATTCAAAGTGAAACCGAACAAATACAGACTTTCAGGATGAATAGGGATCAAAAATAAAGCGTTCTTCAAGTCAATAACAGAGAATGTAGTTGCTGTCGGAGGAACCAAAGTAAGTAGTGTTGTTATGTCAGAAACCAAAGGGTACTGCGGTACTACAATCTTGTTTACTTCTCTCAAGTCAATGATAAATCTGTAAATCTTAGTGTCAGTATATTTTTTCAAAATGGGAAGAATCGGACTATTGCAAACATTATAGGAAACTTCTTCTACGACCCCCTACTTTGATTAAGTCATGTACAATGCATGTGAGTGCTTCTTCTCCTTCTCGAGAAATCTTATACTGAGGCAGTCTTGGCAATGAAGCACCCTCCTTGACACTAATATGCACTGGCGGTTAACCATTTGCCCTACATCGGTGTCTGAAGTAGCCCACAAAGTACTAGGGAGTGAGGCTAGTGCAATGTCCTCTGCTTGGGCTCTAGTGACAGCTATAACAAATGGTCCATTATCCTGTGCAGCTCGAGTATTTGGGTAAACATAATGTGTAGAAGCATTTCCTCATCTGGACTCCTCCATCTCCCATTTAGTCCCTTTAACTTGCGGGTCACCTTCTTCAGAAGGATAACACATTTTATTAAGATAGTAGTTTAATCTCCCCACACCCATATCAGTAATATTAGCCATTCCAGAAGCCAATAAAAGTGAAAACCAGGCTTGACAAGAACCACTGTGAGAAAAGGGAAGAGGAATAAAAGGTGTTCCTCCCTTTTTCTGATGAGCTGGCATCATTCTGCACACCCAACAGTTAGTAATGTTTGTAGCATTGTGCGTGTGGTGCAACATCTGGATGAACTTGTTGTTCAAATATGACTGTCTATGCTTCTGCTTATGATAAGGGAGAGTACAATAGTGGTGTTCAATGGGAGCTGGAGTAGCAGCAGTCAACGTTTGTCAAGCAGGAGCCACTTCCTCTACAACCCAAGTTATCACTGCCATAGTGATCATAGTAACAGCAAACCCAACAATACACAATATCCTCTTGTCGCAAATCCTCGCATCAATTGATGTTTTCCCCATAGGCATATTCATCTTGTTGTTGAAGTAACAAATCCGTTGGAGCTCTAAAGTCCTGGGCAGCCGTTGGTTTCTTCACTGAGGGTTAAGACGGGTGTCACTACACAAAAAGATCCTCCCCTCTTCAGCTCAGTTTCTCACTAACCCAGGACGGTTGCTCAACCAGTCTTTTTCAACAATTAAGATTCTTTCCGAGCCGCAGTTTATATCGAGATGCACCAGGGATCGTATGGTCCGGGAAGAATTCTTCAGGTTTCTCAGGTGATATGGTTTGGCCTCTCTCTGTGTCCAGGATATCTCAATGGTCTATCAGGGCAGCAGGTTCCACCAGGGTAGACGGCACCTTCTTGCAGTGGGTAGAATGCACCCAGTTCCTCCTGTTCGTCACTCGAACTGCAGTTCTCATCGCAAGAAGGACCTGCTCTGGGCCTTGCCACCTAGGTTCCAAGATGCTCGATCTCTGGAAGGACCGGATCATCACATGATCACCGGGCCATAGTTTGTGTCCTTCACTCTATGACCTTTCAGGAAGAACTTCTCAAACCTGTTGATGAATAGAAATCAAGCTGTCAGTCAACTGTGATAAGTAGTCACTCATCAAGACACAAGGTACATCATGTATGGGGCGTGGGTCAGGAATTCCCCAAATCATAGGCCTTCCGAATACCACCTCATACGGTGTAAGGCCAGATTGGGAATGTGGCACTGATCTAATGGACAACAATGCTAAGGGTAGTGCGTCAGGCCATTTCAAGGATGTAGAAGCCTGAATCTTAGCTAGTTTAAGCTTGAAGGTAGCATTGTATCTCTCCACTAGCCCTGCTGATTGTGGGTGGAAGGTAGCATGAAATTTCTGCTTAAACCCTAAACCTTTCAGGATGTACTCGACAACTTGCCCAATTAAATTGGGTTTGTTGTCACTCCACAAAAGTTTGCAGACACCAAATCTGGGGAAAAATTATTTTAGAAGCACCTTTGCTGTAGCAAGAGCTGTATTATCTTTCATAGAGTAATCCACTTACTGAAGGCACATACCACTACTAGTATTTATTACAGTCTTCAATCTGGATGTAATCCATTTGCAAAACTTCAAACAGTGCAGTTGGTGTAGCAAACCCTCCTGTAGGAGTTTGTGTCCCTTTCCCAGGATTGTATTGAGAACAAATCAAGCAGGACTGCACTATCTTTTTATCTGTGCCGGCAATTTCTGGATGCTCCCAAACTTGTGAAAGTAATTTCATTATCGAGGAGGCTCCAACATGTGCGGGCCCATGTGCCATATGAATCATAGGCTGTAAATAGGCTATGGCCTCTACTTGGTCATGTCTTTATTCCTTCAACAGCCCTCATCATCCAATGTTCCCTCTTTAGACCATTGCTAAAGTTCTTCTGTAAAAGCATATCTCTGCATGTCTAGCACTTCCTGCCTGGTATCATGCCAACGTTCAGCCTGTGACTTCACTACTTACATAGATGTGGTACTTTGCTACAGTGTAGTCTCACGGGCTTTGTAATCTGTGAAGGCATTACCTTGTCCTATTTTATCGGTTACTTTCTTGTGTGCGCTACACTTAACAATCGCTATTTTCTTCGGGTATGTCAAGGCATTCAGGAGATTGTGTACCAATTCACCATGCATTATTTGCATCCCATGGGATGTAAGAAAGCCTCTTTCTATCCAGAGTAACCCAAAATTGTGAGCCACTCCAAAAGCATAGCAGCTATCCATATAAACTTTCACAGACAAGTCAGTTCTAAGTTCACACGCTCTTGTCAAAGCTATTAGCTTAGCTGCCTGAGCTGACTTCTGTGGAATACGAGCTGTCTCAATTATCGTCTGAAGTGTTGTAATTGCATATGCAGCGGATGTTGTGCCATCTGGTAATTTCAAACAAGACCCATCAACCCACAGTTCCCCATCAACATTTGAGAGGGGCGTATCTTGCAAGTCGACACAACTCTTTGTCTGTTCCTCAGTAAGGAATATACAATCATGAGACTCTTGTGACTGGGACTGAGTCGCTGGGTATGGCAACAGAATAGCTGGATTCAGAGTTGAACATTTTTTCAGAGTGATGTGAGGAGCCAAAAGTGTCAATTCATATCCTGTCAACGTAGCACTTGTTAAATGCTGCATTTTTGTTTGGTTCAAAAGGGCATCAACTGCATGGGGTACGAACACAAACAGACTATGTGTCAAGACTATACCTTCACTCTGACATATGGACAGACGACAGCTGAAAAATATGCACAAAGACGCTGCTTGTCACCGTGTGTCTGTACTAAAACTGAAAGTGCACAACCATCTCTCTTGTGTACATAAAGTGTAAAAGCCTTAGTGTAGTCTGGAGTGCCCAATACGGTGCAGAACAGAGAGCTTGTCGCAACTGTTGGAAAGCATTCTGGCATTCAGTTGCCCATGGAAGGGGCATTGGAGTGTCTTTAGTCAGAAGAGCCAACAAAGGTTTAACAATGTGTGAGAAGCTTGATATCCATTGCCTACAAAAAAAGTAAGACTAATGAATGCACAAACATCTTTCTGAGTACAGGGTACAGGCGTGTCTAAAAAAGCTTGAATGCGGTCTGGTGTAAGTGCAGGTCCCTCCTTAGACAGGAGGTGACCTAAATAAGTAACCTTCTGTCTACAATACTGCAATTTCTTCGGATAAACTTTGTGATGGTGTGATGCAAGAAATGAAAACAATAATAGTGTTCTGTCTTCACATTGTTCAGGGGTATCAGCTGCCAACATATTGTATGAGAGCCACCCCAGTTGGCACAGAGAAAGAATCAAGCTGTCTTTTTAATGCTTGGCTGTAAATACTAGGACTCTCCGTATACCCTTGAGGAACTCTACAGAATCTACAGGATCGATTATTCAAAGTGATGCCGAACAGATATCGGCAATCAGAATGAATAGGTATTGAGAAGAAAGAATTCTTCAAATCAATCACAGAGAAGGTAGTCGCTGTCGGAGGATCCATGGTAAGGAGTGTTGTGATGTCGGAGACTACCGGTTATTGGGGCACTACAATCTTGTTAACCTCTCGCAAAGCAATGATAAACCTGTAGATTTTAGTATCAGTGTCTTTCTTCAAAATGGGAAGGATAGGGCTATTGCAAAGATCGTACGGGACTTCTTCCACAACCCCCACTTCAATCAGATCATGAACAATATGTAGCGGTGCCTCTTCACCTTCTCGAGAAATTCTATACTGAGGCAATCAAGGCAATGAAGCACTCTCCTTCACCTGAATATGCACTGGTGGAATAACCATTTGTCCCACATCGGTATCTGATGTAGCCCACAAAGTACTAGGAAGTGAAGCCAAAGCAATATCCTCTCTAATGAGGCAGGACTTCTCAACCACAGGATACTTATCATTCAAAATAACACACACAACTTCTGGAGAACAACGTATCGTAGTTCAAAAATACTTGAGCCTATCAAGACCCACAATATTGTCCGGTGTGTTAGGGGAAAGAAATAATGGACATGGAGCAGTGAATTTATCAACATGAAATGCAAGTCGTTGTGACCGTGGGCTAAGGGAAAATGTCCCATTGAAACCTATTGATGTAATGGTTAAGCCAGACAGATGAGTCCTTGGAACCAATTGTTTAGACAAGGCGCTACAAGTAGCTCCTGTATCAACCAGAAACCGATCAGTAGAACCCAAAACATGTGCATTGTAGGGACCCTTCTGATCTACTGGGACTTCAACTGATTGCTTACCCCATCCTAGGCATTCCTACGCATAAGCTGAATCCGTTAAATCAGAAGATAAATAATCCGACATTTGATATTGATTTCATCTATCGAAAGTATTAGAAGAATTCTGAGTATGCGCAACAGTTTCAAACCTGGCGCCTTCATCTATGTCGTTGCTTGCCTCATGGGTTTCCCATGAACCAAAATATTCTTCTCTGTCCCTGGAGCGTCATCCTGCAGCATGGAGGTCTGAACTGCTTCTTCAGCTGCAGCACCTGCCTTTTTCACCTCTCGCAAACAGAGTGCATCAGCTCATAGTTTAAGCATGCGTCTAATTAAGTCAGCCACCTGGGAGGGGAGAAAAAGGCCATCAACGCAATTGCTTATAATCTTTTGCTACATTAACAGGCTCTAATTCTGTGGAATGCTTTCTAAACCATGCTATTACTTTGGTCATAACCATTTCTACAAAATATTACTGCTCTCTACTGTGCCATTGTTGGACATCGGCTGTAAGATTTGGAGCAGACATGTTATCACAGGCTGCTTTGCGAGCAGCAGATCTAAGAGTGGTTGCACGATCAGCCATCAGAAAAGAGCGAGTCTGTCCCGGAGCATCTGATTCTAACTTATCCTGATCTAAAGGAGAAGTATCATCATCAGAATCAAGGGTAGGGTCAGAGGAAAAAGTATATGGATGTGGGGAACGATCCAAAAAAATGGAATCGTCCTGTGATTAAGTAGAAGATAAAGGGGGTGCCGGACAGGGTATTGGCCATTTACCTGTAAACGGTACTCCCGATCCTTTTTCTCTTTTATTTCCTTCATTTCATTATTTTTTAGTTCCAGCGCTTTCGCACAGATATTTTTGCATTGTTCTTTTTCTACCAAAGCTTGCTCTCTTCTCACTCATTCACGTGCTTATTTCTCCCACATTCATACACAGTCAAACATATCTTGTCTACTTTTGCACTTAAACATAAATTGTTCCACATACTGAATTTTTCTTAGGTTAAATAACCCATTTATAGGCCATCGCAAATCAGGATCATTACTAGTATATTTATTCCATAATATGCTGTACATTATAGAAGAAATACCATTTTTAATATACATGTCCCTATTTGGTGTCCCCTCTGGGGAAGCCGGCTGATTACGCTCAACTTCCATATTGGTACCTCCAAGAAAGCAACACATTCTACGAAGTGTGCTAAGAGCAGGCATGCCAAGAATATTGCAGCATATGCAATATTGTAGGCAATGTGGCACTTAACACAATGTGTGCGGTTCAAGTTTTAAAAAAGTTAGAGAAAAATCTCCTCATTACCTGTCTATATAAATAGCAATTTATATATATCCAAGCAAGTTCCAAATTATTGGCCAATTACATACAAGAAGTGCCGCATCAAACGACCTTACCAAGCAAGATTCTCCAGATTCCAAGTGCCAAGTTCTGAATCGACCAAATGGTCTCTGCACAGCGAATACCAGAAGGGATCTCAGTGGAGGACCGGCACCACCTGGAGGGTCAGATCTGGAAGAGTAGAAAAACACTATGGCTGCCAAGACACAAGCCTCCTCAGGCAGCGATCATTCGCAGCGAGATTCCAATCCTCCGTCAAGACCACTCCGTCGGGCATCCGAGTTGCCGATGAGCCCCACCGGTTTGGCGCCAATTTGTAGAAGTAGACCTCAGCAAGGCCTAGCAGTGATAGGGGTTCGCCCTTCTCTGCACACAAGTCCTAAGACCAGCAAATAGAAGTTGGCACGGAAACTGAAATGTCAAGAAAACAATGTATTAAACTTCATGAGATGGAACTGCATTCATACAACACCCTTCTACAACACCCTTCTGTAGTGTATGAAGTAGCACAAGGAGTAGAAGAACCATGGGTCTTTTATACCCACATAGGAGCTCAAAATGAAGGCGGTACAAGCACACATAGGAAGAGTTACATACTTAGATGGTCATACAGAGAATGCACAGTCAACAAAGAAGAAGGAGCCAACAGTTGCTGAGTTTAGTAAAAACATCCTGACAGTAACAAACCTAAGCAGGTGCATGGGCAGCTACAGACTCTTCTGAGCATGTGCAGAGTAGCAGAGGCTAAGTATAGCCAGTTCTTGAGCAAAGCAAAGGAAAGAGCACATGGCGAGCACATGGTTAGACAAGATGGCTTCAGGTAAATGCTAACAGCGATCTCTGCAAAATTTCCACACTCCGACTGCTATCTGACAGCAACCGACAGAACAAATTGGAGTCCCCCCTCTAGGTAACCAGAGCACCAGTCAGCCCCTTATTTCTAATTCTAGGACAGTGGGAGGACGAACTGTGGAACCGAGCTCATGGGTACCCAGCCCCCACTCATGCGGCTTGGACCAGACCTACCAGCGCCCTCCGTTACAACAAAGCAGAGCAGCAACAGACAGCTCACTTGCCTCCAATAGTCCAGGTTTACCAGTAATTGACCTCCCTCCTGCATGTTGCCTTTATACTGTGGTCTTGGTAGGCATAGAAAGTAGTTGTTCCCTTGAGATAAATACAAGAAAAGCTAAAACAGCCTCAGAGTTCACACTATAGTCAAAACTAATGCAATCACAAAAGTATAAGATGCAACATATTTATTATGCAACCGAAAATTTAAAACAAATCATTACATACCTATACATATCATAGTTACCTAATCAAATAATTAAAAAGAACATGCAAGTAATAACACAATTTATTGTGGCCTGCACAATTGAAAAGACAGACAAAAATTGTAAAACACAAAACTTGTAAAATACAGTTGGTACATTTAAAGCTGCCAAATATTAACACCTATGTTTTACCACTATTAATTTTGAATATAAACATAGGTGATAGAGACTTAAATTGTACAATAGTAAAAAGCGTCGACGTGGTTCGGTACAAATGGAGTCCACCTTTATCAAGACATTTCTTTGTTGTCTGTCGTAATGAGGGGTCTGTACAATTTCCCTATGGAGTTATGTCCTGGAAGTCTACGGTTCTCTGCTGTACGTATACTAGCGCATTTATTGTTGAGGTGTCAATATTTCACGAATTCTCTGAAAAGATCCTGTATTAGATCTGCACCTTCCAGGGCAACGGGGAACAGGTTTCTGGAATTTACGCTCTCTATTGGTATATCTTGTGGATTTATGTCTCAGCGTTGGTAAAGAATACTCCTGCTTTTGCAGGGGCTTGCCGGACGTCTCGCAAGTTTTGTTTGAGAGGAAGCGGGGAAACTGCCCTTTTTATTCCTATAGATAATAGTCCTGGCAGAGTCTGCTGTTGCAGGAGCTCTCCATAAGTCTCACAGAGTGTAGATGAAAAAGAACTGGAAAGCTGCCCTTCCTTTTTGTAGATAGTGGGCCTGAATTCGAAAAGGTTTCACATAGACCTCTCTTAAAGCGCTATGGCTGGGAGTCAATACAATCGGGACGAAATAGCCTCCGAGGGAAAACCGCTCCCGCTGTTCATGGGGGTTCCATATCGAGTACAGGCATGCCAGGTCTGGAACCTCTAAGGGTTGAACCCACCGTTAAATTGATTAACAAAGCAACACACTGGTTAAGCAAACACACCAGATTTAAAGTGGAAGACAATAGGCATATTCTGATGGCTAGGAGGGTTTCTTGGATAGGGCGGTCAGGGAAAACATTTGAGTGTGATAGTCATATTTAGATTCCCAGAATTAGCATGAAACATCTTGGGAGAGACACCCCAGCCTCTTTTTTATCAAATCTGGTATTAAGTCACTACCACTGAGTTTCTTTCATAGGACCGCTCATAATTTCATAACTAGTAACTATCCCTCAATGCAGGAGAGAGGCTCTCTCTCTGTTGGGGCTATGCTGACAACGGTTAACCCATATACTCCCCTAAGGGACCTTAACGACTCAGATTGACTGCGAGAATATGAGGGTAACAGTAAAGCCATTGTCATGCTTGTGAAATCACCGGCACAGAAATAGGCGATTAGGGAGATACAGTCTGGTGTAATTGTAGGCCATTCTTTCAGTTGTTTAAGTATTACGCGGCTTAGTAGTAAATATCCGGGCTCCGTTGTACCATTTTTAAACCATACCCAGGGCAGGGGTGAACATTTCAATCTAATTTCCTAGAATGTGGCATGCCTAGCTGCAAAATTTGTTGATAATAAGTGACTCCACTTCATGTGATCTTTTATTATTGTTTGTATCCAGGAGACATGGGAGACCAAAAATAACTATTTTCTTCAGGATGACAAAACATTTTTCTGCCCTGCAGAGGGTTCAAGAACGGGAAGAGCAAGAGGTGGCCTAATTATTTTCATAGACCACACGATCTGTAGAACCATAAAGCACTTGAACTGGGATTCCAAAGTAGCACTGAATCTCACATTAGCGGTTGGTAAATATCTCTGCTTTACATTAATTCATTTTTATATCGCGAAACAAAAGATTCAGTGGCCCTCAAGCCTTGCAGAGTTAAGTGGTCCCCTTGAGTTAATGTAGGGTGATGGCCTATCACAGGCACATCTAATTTTTTAGGACACTTTAATTGTCATCTATGCCCAGACGTAGCATTGAATGTGCAAGATTGGTCTACATGCACGATTAAAGTTGGAGTTCATATGGAGCCCTCCTTATGGTCTGAAGGCTCTTCTAAACACCCATGGTTTAATACTTACCCTGGATTTGGTTGCAAATTCCCCTGACACCCCTTTGCCGCTGACCTATAAAGGCAGTGGATGCTCAACAATTATTGATTTAATTTTTGTTTCCCTTCTATTTTAAATTCAAATTTGTTTTATTGGTTTCAAGAAAAAGCACAGGCAATACAATGCAAAAGGGGGACTCCATATATAAGCAGTGTATGAGACAGACAAAGCAAACGGCATTCGAAATACATCGGCCGATCCGTGAATGTGAGGCGTAAGTCGCACGTGTTAAGCCTGTTAAGAGAAGGTAATCGTAAGAATACAAACCAAAAAAACCCTCCCCCCCAGCCCCACCCCATCCCAACCAGTGTGCCGAATTAGTAGAGTGATCATCAAGGCTTCCACAACTCGTTTAACTTGTCCCTTTATGAGGTCGGTGAGAGTCAGTTGGGGTCTCTGTAAGGCGCAATAATCAGAGATATCTAGGGCATGTAATTTTGTTAAATTCCTTTGAGAGAAGGGACAGTAATGGTAACCAAAGCTTGCGGAACGTATCAGCTGACTGTGTAAGTGTGGCCTGGATGCGCTCCATTAGATTCCCATTGTGAACCAGATTTTGTGTAGCCATCCTGTGTGAGTGGGTCTAGTGGTCGTCCCCCAGAGTGACAAGACGTGTTGGGACGCAGCTTGCATGGCAATCCCCATTTGCCGCCCTCGTACGGATTTCAGGGGGAAGGTGATCGCATTGGAGAGGCCCAGTATAGTATATGCTGGAAATTTCAGTGTAGAATGTGCTGTCTATGTCATGTAATACTGCTGTTCAGTAGTCCCTAACTTCTCAGCAATCTCTAAGGAGATGACTCATAGTGCCCCGCTCCCCGCAGCCCCTCCAGCAAAGCACACTACGAGATGGATTCCCTTTGTTGAGCCGAACGGGGGTAAGGTGCCCTATAGTATATGTAGCGCCATTCCCGGTCTGTCAGTGACCTCTCTAGCTCTGCTTCCCAACGTTTTTGTCCCGCTGCAAAACCCATCGCAAGTGGCGTGTAAGCAACTGATAGAGTTCCGAGATAAGGCTTTTATCAGAGTCCTTCGTCACTAGCCACCGTTCAAAATCTGTCATTCGTCTGCCAACTAGTGGGGCATAATCGGGGTGTGTGAGCAAGTGTCGAAGTTGAAAGTATTGGAAAACTTGGGGTGAGACAACGCCATACCCCTGAGATAGAGCTGAGAGGGGAAGAAAACCCTGCAATTCGAATAGGTGACCAGCCGACCTGCAGCTGGTGCCGTGCCACTGTGAGAAGGCGTGTGGGTCATTGCCTGGTGGGAACTCTGGGTTATCTAGAAGGGGAGTGAGCGGAGAGGGGAAGGTCGTAAGGCCTCTCCTGACGGCGACCGTGTCCCAGACGCGCAGAATGGTACAGGTGATAGGTGACATCTGGAGGTATCACGGCCTGTCACGTTGGTGGAGAAATGGGATCTTGCAAAGGGACGTCTGGGCCATCGCCCTGTCTTGGAACAACCATCTTTTTTCAGATTCCGGCCTATACCACTCCACGAGGTAGCGGAGCTGTGATGTTTGAAAGTATTGCTGAATATTGGGGATCCCAAGACCCCCTTCATCCATGCCCCTATAGGCTAATTGTTTGTGTAAGCGCGGACGTTCCCCTCCATATGAATTGTTGAAAGGCACCCTGTAGGGTTGCGATGGCGACAGCCGGGGGCAACACCGTGATGGTTTGGAAAACATATAGAATCTTGGGCAGGGCTGACATCTTCACCGCTGCAATTCGCCCCAGTAGGGAGAGAGGTTGTTTGGACCACCGTGTCAGATCTGAGCGGATCTGGGATGTAAGGCTTGCTTATTTTAGGGTGACCGTCGAATCCGTGGAGGAGGTGAGGGTGATACCCGGGTACAGAATCTGCGTTCTCGTCTGCAGGCCCCCTCCATACACTAGCATGTCCGCAGAGGAACGGGTATTACTACCCAGTGGCAGTATCAGCGACTTCCTAGTAGCTGTTTTGGGGGACCCTTCTAAGGTTTACTTTTAGGTCAGGGAGAAGAGGGGAAAAAAACAACAAATTCAATAATGAAAAGAACTCCCTCGTGACCTTCAAACTGTTATTTCAGGGTACAACCTCTGATTGTTAGGGCAACAACACATCACAATATTTTTACTTTTTCATTATTTTTTATTTGAATTATTTTTTCTTTGATTTGATTTTTTTTTTTACTATGACATCATTTGTTTTCATCTAGGTTCATATTACAAAACACAATTCATCAATAACAATGTTTTTTTTAACTTATATTCCAGGAAGAGAACACCCTAATCACAAACATTCACTCACACTCATCCCCATACACAACTTCATTTACTCATAATCATAAAACAGTCTGATTTCCTTCTTTATCTGTTGTCCGACATGAACCCCAGTGGGTAAGATTTTACAAGGATTTGGCCAACGCGTTTCGGTTGAAAATAACAGCAATGAAGACCACCTTCATCAGGACCCTCCAGATAAATCAACAAATGTTCTCTACAACCTGGAGTATTAATCTGAAAAATATATACAAAGACATGTTACTCTTATGCCCTACACTTCCATAACATTTAAAAACAGATATTGAAAGGACCGACATGTCACCTCACACTCTTACCAGCATACATTCTACACCATCTTTAGTTCACCTTATATCCAATGAATGTGAGTAAATTCCATCTTCCGAGGTAGAAAATAGACAGAGAATATGTAGCAATTTTAGTTTTCTATTTCACATGACATATGCTTTCACTAATAATGTCCATTATTAAAATGTAGTTGCAATGGACCTTCCTCTTGCGATTCTCACTTATTCTATTGAAAAATATATCTCCACTTACAACTTGTGTTGCCTTCAGCCTTTTTTTAAAAATTCTGGAGACAGGATATAGGAGCGTACCACAATCTTGCTTCTTATTTCATCTAAAAGAAATAGAACAGTACTATCAAAAGCTGCTATCAAAGTGGATTTGCTATATCAATGGTTCCCAAACTTTTGACTCCTGAGGACCCCCATTGAGTTACCACTGGAAGCCGAGGACCCCCAAGCAATTTGTATGAGTTTAATTTCAAACATTAAAAAAGTAATTCGAAAAAAATACACACATGTGCACAAAACAAATACTCAAAGTACTAAGGATTTTGGGGCCAGACGTACGACCATTTCATTTAGCGCCTCGCAATTGGCGACAAATTGCGAGTGGGAAATTGCGAGTCGCTAAATGAAATGTTCAACAGTGTGTTTAACACTGTTTGAGTTTCCCAATGGGGTCGCAAATTGCGAGGTTCATTAATATTATTGAGCCTCTCGCAATTTGAAAGCCCATTGGGAATCCCAGCCCTCCCAGCAATGGTGGCCTGCTGGGCTCTGCAGGCCACCATGTCTCGGACTGCTTTTACATAAAGCAGTTTAAAAAAAAATGCAGCCTGTTTCCTATGCATTTAAAAAAAAGAAAATGAAACGTTTTCTTTTCATTTTCTAAGGGCAGGCAGAGGTACCTGGGACCACTGCCTGCCCTTAAAAATAATTTTGCATGCATTTGCAAAGGGGAAGGGGTCCCCTGGGGACCCCTTCTCATTTGCGAATGCATTACCATCTACTTGAAGTAGATGGTAATTGTGACTTTTTTGCGACTGCAACATTTGTACATGGTTTTGAGACTCGCTATTTGTTAAGGGAATGCCCCTTCCAAATAGCAAGTTGCAAAACCTATTTAGAGAGTCGCAAACAAATTGCGACTCGCGAAATAGGCTATGTACATAGCCCAATAGGTTTTTGCATGCGCAAACGAGTTCGCGAACCCGTTTGCGCATATACAAACAGATCGTACATATCGTACATCTGGCCCTTAGTATTTTATATTGAAGTAATAGCCCCTCTGTCACATGTATTTCATTTGTTTTATAGCATCTCTCATACCATGGTAGGATGTCAGAGCACTTTACATCACACACATATGGAGACATTGAATCATACATGTAAATCAGTGTGTATATAAAATGTTTGAGCATTGACTTTAACATTAAAAATGTATTTCCACCCAAATATATCTTTTTAGCAGCATCAGGATAATTAATAACTGGGACAAAATATAAGTTACTAACTGGTACCATGCAGTTTGCAAGCAGCTCTTTGATGACAGTTTATAGGTCCCTCTGCTAGACTACGATTGTCACTTATGAAGTGCACAGTAACAAAAGAATCTCTGTGACAAAAACAGTAACCACAAACCTAGGCACATAAAATACTGCTTTTTAAGATACATTTTACACGTTCTTGGCAGTAGGCACATTAACCCTCTGTGCTACATTAGTTAAATCAAAGCTGCCACTGAACAACACTCTCCTCACTCTCCAGCAGGTACATTAATCACTGGCATTCTCTTGACACTTTTATTGTTGCTGGAAAGCTGCTAATTATACAAGAAAGTTTCTGTGCTTTTAAAACTGTTGCCTACGGACCCCCTGGGAATGTGTCACGGACCCCTGGGGGTCCGCGGACCACAGTTTGTGAAACACTGTGCTAGATCATAGACTGTGAGCTTAGTTTTTACTACCTCTCGTATCTCCATACATACACAGGGAAACTTCTATTTTGATAACTCCTACGTGGAGACTTCTATTTTGATAACTCCCGCGTGGTTGGCTTCACACTATGAGCTTGGATATTATGAGGGTATCAATTTTCTTCACCTCACATCTGACCGTTGTGTACCAACGTATCATCAAATAAGTATTCTGAGCCTAGAAGTACAACAAAAAAGAATTTAGAAACTGACTTGGGGACTAATTCTAGGGACATTTACAACTGTCACATATTTCCCCAGTTGTACACATAATTTAGTTACCTGCGCTTCTCTTAATTCTGTCATTCTGGATTTTCTGAACCACCACTGTTGTCAACCTTAATCCTGGCTCCAAAGTTGATGTCCGAGAGTAAGAGAAAAAAGATTCAGATATCCTGACCATATATATCGTTTTGATGTACAGATATATGTCCCTTTGTTTTATTGTGCACGGTTTTAATGCACCATCCTGCATTTGTCATAATGTTACTTATTGAGGCGGTAGCTGGGAGTACTTCACAATTATGAAGTTGGTCTCAGCACCATGCATAAGAGCATGTTAATCTCCTTTTAGTTCCCTAACTTCACCGCAACAGCACTATGCTCATTTTAAAGATAACTGGGATTCTGTTTGATGATTACACCCTTGATTTAAGTTTCCAACCAATGGGCTCAGCGCCCGTTTAAATGGATTGCAAAAACTAGTGTAGGCAATACATGTCAGGGTAATTTCTCGATGAGGCACATCAAAACTTTTATACGTGGTGCACATTTTGACTTATTAAAGTCATGTTTGCCTTTGAAGAAACCTACGGAGCACCCTCTAGCAGGATTCATGATGTTATGCTCGATTTTCACAAATCTATCCGATTTAACCCGGTATTTCGATTTTTTAACTACAGAGATCAGGGTGGCATTTTACAAATATTAACCACCCTCTACACAGTTTTTACCTCTAATTTTATCGAGTTGTCCCCCTTCAATTTTCTACTCCGTACTCCAAGGCATCATAGCTTCCACCACCAACGGTGTTAAGGCACGAATCGCCCTCATTGTATATATCGGCGTGCGCGCCAAAAGATATTACAAATAGAAACACCTGAGTCTAATTGTTACACGCGTCCATTTCCTCCTGCATTGGGCCGATTTCCTGACAGTTTATCGACATTAAGGAAGGACTTCCAGACTTTGAAAACAGACTAAATTTGTATACGCCATCTTAGAGAGGTGTAAATACAAATCTCTTGTTTTCAAACATGGCATTGATTATGTTTTATCTCACGTGTCTAAAACCGATCACGTATCAGCTCCCTGTTTCTAAAGGATTAACTTTTATTATCACGCAGTTTTTACTGGACAATTAGCCAATTTAAAAAAAACACAAAGGTTGCAATTACTATTTCTAGATACGACATATGCATATATCGTTTTTTTCGTGTCTACAAAAGACCCCAAGTCAATTTTCAATTCTGAATTTTACAACTTTGTTCAAAAAACAAAGTTTTTCTTACAGTTGGCTCTCCGGGTATTCGTAATTAGGCAAAGTTCTTTCCTAATGAGTGGAAACTGAAAAAGGACATAAATCTTGCGCACAGTTTAAAAAAAGCAGCAATTATACATACTTGCTCAATATGTGTCACTGTATGATCTTATGGACAATGAAATAGCTGGGTTCCAATTTGGATAGTCATTCAAAGATGCTACAGATTTAATTAATTCTTCATGATCCTACCAGGGATTAGAGGTGTTACACTGTATTTCCTCATTTAATCCCTGTTTTACAGTGTCAAGAAAAAATATCCAGAAGCACTCTCGTCTTTGACGGACAATGTCCATTGGGATCCCTGTTATGCCCTTCACTTTTTCCAAGATGCACCATCTTCCATCTTTTTCCAAATGGTGGTTAGTTTGAAAATGCTGCACAAGTGGTGCTCCCTCTCTGCCATTACGTATTGCTGATTTATGTTCGCTGTAGCGAACTCTAAACTCAGGCGATGTTTCCCCAATATAGGCCATGTTGCATGGACATGTATTACCGTAGATAATGTTTTTGCTTCTACAATTAGTTAAATCTCTCAATTTGACATGTTTTCCCTGGAAGTTTATGGCATCTGTGACCTCAGCCGAGTCACAGGCGGGGCACATCCCACACTTGTGGTTGCCCATCACCATTGGCAATCCTGTGATTGTTGTTTGTCTCAACCTATCCGACACGTTAGGCCACGTATGCACCAACATGTCACGTAGGTAGCGATTTCTACGAAATGCCACCAAGGGTTGTTGCATGTCTTCATCCCCTGTATTTAAGATTTTCCAATTTTTCCGAATTACGTTTTTCAGTTTAAAATCATAAGGGGAATGATTTACAACACATACAACTTTATCTTTGGGGGGCGCTGTGTTGCTCCTAAAAGGGCAGCCTTGTTATAATATTTTGTTCTTTTATACACATGGCGTTCTAACCTTTTTGGATAGCCTCTCACAAGCAATCTTGCTTTCAGAGCATCTCCATGTTTATGAAATTCCGTCATGTTTGTACAATTTCTTCTAATACGAAGAAATTCCCCAAAGGGGATTGAATCTATATGGACATTAGGATAGTAGCTTTGATACTGAAGAATAATATTATTTGCAGTGGGCTTGCGAAACAAACTTACCTCCAGCACTGAATTTATACCCGTGATCATAATGTCTAAAAACTCTACACTACGGGTACTACTGTTGGAAGTAAAAGTCAGATTTGGGTCACTTGCATTTAACCACAAGACATACTCTACCAGGGAGTCACTATCTCCTCTACAGATGAAGAAAATGTCATCAATGAAGCGCCTCCATGTGACAAGATTGTCAAAAAATGGAGCTGCCTCATTGAAGACATTTTTCCTCTCCCATGTAAATATACGCGACACTGGGGGCACAAGAGGCCCCCATACTGGTGCCCTTGACCTGTTGGTATAATGCTCCATTAAAATCAAAAAAAGTATTAGAAAGAACTATTTCCAGACACTCCAGTACAAATCCATCTGGTCTGTCTCCTGGGGTCCGTTGAAGGAGATCTGTCAAAGACTGTAACGCTTGACACTGAGGGATATTCGTGAATTTCAGTCTGTTGGCTAAATTGCATTCCTTCCAATTTTGAGATAATATCACCTGTGTCGCGAATGAAAGAAGCGTAAGTCCGGGTAAGTGGGCATAAATATGAGTCGACAAATTTTGACAATGGCTCAGTGCTTGAGCCTATCATAGAAAAAATGGAACGCATTGGTGGATCATCCACATTTTTGTGGGTTTTGGGAAGACCATACAGGGCTGGAGTGACTGGGCAGGATTTGTTAAGAAAATCATATATTTTTTTTTCACAGTAATAATAATAATCTTTATTTAGATATAAAACATATCTTTAAAAGAATTTACAGTTCACAGCCTGACCAAAACTTAGGTTAAAAACTTCTAGAAAATAGCAACACAGATATTGATATAAAAACACAATCGATTTCCAATCGTTATAAAAACAGGGATTTTGTCTCATAAAATGTTTTTAGAATCACAAAAGTTAAAACAAGGCACCAGCTTACATTGATTATCGCCAGATTATTTTTGACCTTGCTAAGGATAATGCCAGTTTTTACTGATTACGATGAGAGAAAAAGGTTAAGCACTTTAACATGGCCTCCTTAAGTTAAAGATGTAATATGCTTGCTGAACAAATTTTGTACATTTTATATTTAGCACTGTATTTTCCGGATTTACAGCTGCCATGATGGCTTGCCTGCAAGTCCGAACCCCCAGCCTGTTCCATTCTAATTTTAGTCCGGACCTACGTTCTGCGTTAAGGGCTGGGCAGAGGCAACTTACATGCAACATGGTTTCCGCTGTTTTCCCACACCCTCTACAGGAAAGATCTTCCGATGTACGTCGCCATGGTGGGAGGTCCTGCAAAAAACGCCAGTCGCCCATTCGGATGGCAATAAAGCTGCGTTTCAAGTATAATGGGTATGTGCTGGCCAGATAGCAAACTGGGTCTGGGTGTCTGTAGGAATTTATCATGGCCCAGGCATGACTACGTTTTAGAAAAAGTGTTTTGTCAGTAAGACGGGAGGTCATTCTCACACATTTTTTGATAGCTTTTTTAAAAGCTATCTGGCCTGGGTTTAGAGCCCACAGATCGCTTGCTGACATTTGCTTAATGGCGTCTGTGAGAAGGCGTCCATACAAACCCCCCGGGTTAATCTGGCTGATTTCTTGCCAGACAAGGATTCTAAAGTGCCTGGCATATTCCTGCTGACAAATGTCATCTTGTTGTAATGCCCTTGTTGTCATTTCCACAATGGTCTGTTTCAGATTAGTCAAATCCCTTGGATGAGCTTGTCTGTAATGATGAGTCACTGCCAACATTTTGGATATTTTCTCATCATATTCAAGTTTGTTCATAACGGCTATACCTCTAACCTTATCGCAGGGTTTTACGATAAGATCTTTATTAGATTTCATATTTTGTAGTGCTTTATTTTCTACAGATGATAAGTTTTTCGGCACTGAGGGGTGGTGTTTTACTAACCTTGCCGCTTCTTTGAGAACATTATGTTAAAAAATCTGAACTTCTGGGCCAACCATTTCTAGTATGGGGGTAAATTGCGAGGGGGGTTTACACATAGAACGGTTGACCACATCCGCGGTAATTGGGCGTTCCTGAAAAAACTTTTTGACAAGCACTTTTCTGAAAAAAGAAAACAAATCTTGGTGTAATTTAAAAAGATTTGGGCGAGTACTCGGGACAAAAGATAGTCCCTTACTAAGCAACAGACGTTCATCTTTGTTCAAATGTATTGATGACAAATTGAAGATTGGTAAACTATCCAATCTCCCTTCACCAGTTCTTTCAACAGTGTCTATCGCCAGTATTGGTGATGTCTCGTTTTTAGATGCGGCTGCCGATTTTGAGGGGCCATCTGTTGTGGCTCCCTTCTTTCCAGGTCCCATCGCTTGCCCCTTCCCCGAAATTGACCTCTCGATAAAAACGGAGAGGATTGTCCTCGGAAGGATTGTTGTCCCATTGGCCTGCCACGATAGGGACCGCCATCAAACTGTTGGTCATCCATTTCTTGGACAGCATCATTGACAGAGTCATGAGAAGGGGTCTGAAAAGTTCAAAACTTTTCTCCGGTACCGGTTAGTATTACCTTGTTGTACCTGGTTATATCTTGTTTCCTGATGGTAACTGGAATGTAGGTATGGATATGCCTTCTCATGAGTGTACCACCGTATATCTTTTTTGAACTTATCTGTTTTTTTGTTGGTCAAATACACTTCAAAGTCTTTCATGTCAGTGTTAATTCTGTCTAGTCTTGCTTTGGCTTCTTCTAAAGCTGTAGAGGTGTTAAATTTTTCCTCTAGCGACATGATTTCTTTATTTAGTGCTTCCATCATGTCCCTGGCCGTTTCTATTATCAGGATCATCCAGTCCCTGGAGCAGCGGTTAGCAATAAGCGACCACCGCTCCAGGAACTTGCAGACTTCCACAAACAAAGCCAGGACATTTCTGACTCGTAAACCGGATGGAATAACCCCCGATCTCAAGTATTGAAGCATGTAATGCACATGTGATTCCATACGCTTCAACTATTTTCTCATATTAAGTAGATTGTTCCATTCCCCATTATCACTTTGTTGAGGGGGACTGTAAGTTCATTCATCAGAGCTCTGCCTACTAATGCAGTGAAATCTTCATCAGTAAACCCAATGTTTTGATACCTTTCATAGTAGTCGTAAAACACGCTGTGTTTATACACTTAAGACAACCCACACCTCATATAGCACTACACAACAAAGGGGAGTAAAGGAGAACCAGTGTCTATACAATAAATAACTATGTGTCCCGCAACATACACCACACAGTCGGTCCAATACAATAATCTTAATTATACAAACCCACAAGATTGGGTAACAGAAAAAAATTCCACAGTTGTAACAACTGCGAAAACCAAGTATCTATTTTGGGGGACCCCCTCTAAGGTTTACTTTTAGGTCAGGGAGAAGAGGGGAAAAAACCAACAAATGCAATAATGAAAAGAACTCCCTCAGTCGAAATGTGCATCGCCTATAAAAGTTTTGATGTGCTTCCCGGTTATCTTTAAAATGAGCATAGTGGTGTTGCGGGGAAGTTAAGGAACTAAAAGGAGATTAATATGCTCTTATGCATGGTGCTGAGACCAACTTCATAATTGTGAAGTACTCCGAGCTACCGCCTCAATAAGTAACATTATGACAAATGCAGGATGGTGCATTAAAACTGTGCACAATAAAACAAAGGGACATATATCTGTACATCAAAACGATATATATGGTCAGGGTATCTGAATCTTTTTTCTCTTACTCTCGGACAGCAACTTTGAAGCCAGGATTAAGGTTGACAACCGTGGTGGTTCAGAAAATCCAGAACGACAGAATTAAGAGTAGCGCAGGTAACTAAATTATGCGTACAACTGATGAATAATGTGATGGTTGTAAATGTCCCTGGAATTAGTCCCCAAGTCAGTTTCTAAATTCTTTTTTGTTGTACGTCTAGGCTCAGAATACTTATTTGATGATACGTTGGTACACAACGGTCAGATGTGAGGCGAAGAAATTGATACCCTCATAATATCCAAGCTCATAGTGTGAAGCCATCCACGCGGGAGTTATCAAAATAGAAGTCTCCACGTAGGAGTTATCAATATAGAAGTTTCCCTGCGTATGTATGGAGATACGAGAGGTAATAAAAAATAAGCTCACAGTCTATGATCTAGAAAATCCACTTTGATAGCAGCTTTTGATAGTACTGCTCCATTTCTTTTAGATGAAATAAGAAGCAAAATTGTGGTACGCTCCTATATCGTGTCTGCAGAATTTTTATAAAAAAGGCTAAAGGCAGCACAAGTTGTAAGTGGAGATGGATTTTTCGACTACAATAAGTGAGAATCACAAGAGGAAGGTCCGTTGAACTACATTTTATTAATGGACAATATTAGTGAAAGCATATGTCATGTGAAATAGAAAACTAAAATTGCTACACATTCTCTGTCTATTTTCGACCTCGGAAGATGGAATTTACTCACATTCATGGGATATAAGGTGAACTAAAGATGGTGTAGATTGTATGCTGGTAAGAGTGTGAGGTGCTATGTCGCTCCTTTCAATATCTGTTTTTAAATGTTATGGAAGTGTAGGGCATAAGAGTAACATGTCTTTATAAATATTTTTCAGATTAAAAACTCCAGGTTGTAGAGAACATTTGTTGATTTAGGATCACTGACAAAATATTGACCTACAAAATATCGACCTACAGGATTATCGATGCAAAAATATCGAAGGCAAGAATATCAACATCCTATCTATACCAGGGTAAGTACAAAAATATCGAAAATAAAATATAGATGTTAAAAATATCGATGTTAAAAAAATCTTTTTTCTGTAAAAATATAACTGTAAAATAAAATAAATAACACTAATAAAAAAATCAACATAGTTAAAAAATATCTAATAATGTTTAAAATTAATCAATAATACATAAATAATAATAATACATTAATTAAACATATACAGAAAATATATAATATATATGTACTTAAAAATAAGTTGTAATAATGATAGCAATAATTTATAAATGAATAAAAATATGAATTACAAATACATTTACAATCATAAAACAAAAACATAAATTAAAGGTAAAGAATTATGTTTAATAAATTAAAAAAATAAATATACTTTTAATATTTTTAAAATTAATTATGTAAAACGTTGGATAGCGTAGGTGTAAAAATTACTTTTCCAACTCCAAAAAGTGCAACAGTAGGAAAAGCGTTGGATGGCGTAGGGGTAAAACTTACTATTACAACTCCAGAAAGTGCAACAGTAGGAAAAGCGTTGGATAGCGTAGGGGTAAAAATTACTATTCCAACTCCAGAGAGTGAAACAGTAAGGAAAACGTTGGATAGCTTAGAGATTAAAATTACTATTCCCCCTGGAGGAGTGTGGCTCACTGATTAGAGTGGCAGACCCTGATGCAGAGGTCCGGCCCGGGACCAGGGTTCAATTCCGAACGCGGCAGGGTCCCGAGCCCAATAATGTCCACGGACTCGATAATTCTCGCCTCGGTGCATACTCTAATCATGGGGTCCCACGCTGCAACTCTGGGAAATAGCTTGCTTAATCTCCACTACGTCGGCCCACCCGCTGCGGATTGCCTGGCTTTCACCTTGGGGATGCCCAGTAGGGGTTATCTCACAGGGAAAAAGCCAGGACGGGTTCCCAAGGCAAGCGCCTTGATGCCTTCGGGTGATACGTGCGCTATATAAGTCGCAATACATTTACATTTACATTTACTCCAGAAAGTGCAACAGTAGGGAAAGGGTAATGATAAAAATTACTATTCCAACTCCAGAGAGTGCAACAGTAGGGAAACCGTTGGATAGCGTAGCGGTAAAAATTACTATTCCCACTCCAGAGAGTCCAACAGAAAGGAAAGCGTTGGATAGCGTAGGGGTAAAAATTACTATTCCCACTCCAGTGAGTGCAACAGTAAGGAAAGTGTTGGATAGCGTAGGGGTAAAAACTACTATTCCCACTCCAGTGAGTGCAACAGTAAGGAAAGTGTTGGATAGTGTAGGGGTAAAAACTACTATTCCCACTCCAGAGAGTGCAACAGTAGGAAAAGCGTTGGATAGCGTAGGGGTAAAAATTACTATTCACACTCCAGAGAATGCAACAGTAGGGAGAGCGTTGGATAGCGTAGGGGTAAAAATTACTATTCCCACTCCAGAGAGTCTAACAGTAGGGAAAGCGTTGGATAGCATAGGGGTAAAAATGACTAATCCCACTCCAGAGAGTGCAACAGTAAGGAAAGCGTTGGATAGCTTAAGGGTAAAAATTACCATTCCCACTCCAAAGAGTCCAACAGTAGGGAAAACATTGGATAGCGTAGGGGGAAAAATTACTATTCCAACTCCAGAGAGTGCAACAGTACGGAAAGCGTAATGGTAAAAATTACTATTCCAACTCCAGAGAGTGACACAGTAGGGAAAACGTTGGATAGCTCAGGGATAAATACTATACCAACTCCAAACAGTGCAACAATAGGGAAAGCGTTGGATAGTGTAGGGGTAAAAATTACTATTCCCACTGCAGACAGTGCTACAGTAGGGAAAGTGTTGGATAGCGTAGGGGTAAAATTACCAATTCCCACTCCAGAGAGTCCAACAGTAGGGAAAGCGTTGGATAGCGTAGGGGTAAAAATTACTATTCCCACTCCAGAGAGTGGAACAGTAGGGAAAACATTGGATAGCGTAGGGGTAAAAATTACTATCCCCACTCCAGAGAGTGCAACAGTAGGGAATGCGTTGGATAGCGTAGGGGTAAAAATTACTATTCCCACTCCAGAGAGTGCAACAGTAGGGAAAGCGTTGGACAGCGTAGGGTTAAAAATTACTATTCCCACTCCAGAGAGTCTAACAGTAGGGAAAGCGTTGGATAGCGTAGGAGTAAGAATTACTATTCCCACTCCAGAGAGTCCAACAGTAGGGAAAACATTGGATAGCGTAGGGGGAAAAATTACTATTCCAACTCCAGAGAGTGCAACAGTACGGAAAGCGTAATGGTAAAAATTACTATTCCAACTCCAGAGAGTGACACAGTAGGGAAAACGTTGGATAGCTCAGGGATAAATACTATACCAACTCCAAACAGTGCAACAATAGGGAAAGCGTTGGATAGTGTAGGGGTAAAAATTACTATTCCCACTGCAGACAGTGCTACAGTAGGGAAAGTGTTGGATAGCGTAGGGGTAAAATTACCAATTCCCACTCCAGAGAGTCCAACAGTAGGGAAAGCGTTGGATAGCGTAGGGGTAAAAATTACTATTCCCACTCCAGAGAGTGGAACAGTAGGGAAAACATTGGATAGCGTAGGGGTAAAAATTACTATCCCCACTCCAGAGAGTGCAACAGTAGGGAATGCGTTGGATAGCGTAGGGGTAAAAATTACTATTCCCACTCCAGAGAGTGCAACAGTAGGGAAAGCGTTGGACAGCGTAGGGTTAAAAATTACTATTCCCACTCCAGAGAGTCTAACAGTAGGGAAAGCGTTGGATAGCGTAGGAGTAAGAATTACTATTCCCACTCCAGAGAGTCCAACAGTAGGGAAAGCGTTGGATAGCGTAGGGGTAAAACTTACTATTCCCACTACAGAGAGTGCAACAGTAGGGAAAACATTGGATAGTGTAGGGGGAAAAATTACTATTCCAACTCCAGAGAGTGACACAGTAGGGAAAACGTTGGATAGCGTAGGGGTAAATATTATTCCAACTCCAAACAGTGCAACAGTAGGGAAAGCATTGGATACCGTAGGGGTACAAATTACTATTCCAACTCCAGAGAGTGCAACAGTAAGGAAAGCGTTGGATAGCGTAGGGGTAAAAATTACTATTCCCACTCCAGAGAGTGGAACAGTAGGGAAAACATTGGATAGCGTAGGGGTAAAAATTACTATCCCCACTCCAGAGAGTGCAACAGTAGGGAAAGCATTGGATAGCGTAGGGGTAAAAATTACTATTCCCACTCCAGAGGGTGCAACAGTAAGGTAAGCGTTGGATAGCGTAGGGGTAAAAATTACTATTCCCACTCCAGAGAGTGCAACAGTAAGGAAAGCAATGGATAGCGTAGGAGTAAAAATTACTATTCCCACTCCAGAGAGTCCAACAGTAGGGAAAGCGTTGAATAGCGTAGGGGTATAGGGGTAAAAATTACTATTCCCACTCCAGAGAGTGCAACAGTAGGGAAAACATTGGATAGCGTAGGAGTAAAAATTACTATTCCCACTCCAGAGAGTGCAACAGTCGGGAAAGCATTGGATAGCGTAGGGATACAAATTACTATTCCCACTCCAGAGAATGCAACAGTAGGGAAAGCGTTGGATAGCGTAGAGGTAAAAATTACTATTCCCACTCCAGAGAGTGCAAAAGTAGGGAAAACGTTGGATAGCGTAGGGGTAAAATTTACTATTCCCACTGCAGAAAGTGCAACAGTAGGGAAAGCGTTGGATAGCATAGGGGTAAAAATTACTATTCCTAGTCCAGGGAATGCAACAGTAGGGAAAGCGTTGGATAGCGTAGGGGTAAAAATTACTATTCCCACTCCTGAGAGTCTAACAGTAGGGAAAGCGTTGGATAGCGTAGGGGTAAAAACTTACTATTCCCACTCCAGAGAGTGCAACACTAAGGAAAGCGTTGGATAGCGTAGGGGTAAACATTACTATTCCCACTCCAGACAGTGCTACAGTAGGGAAACTGTTGGATAGCGTAGGGGTAAAATTTACAATTCCCACTCCAGAAAGTGCAACAGTAGGGAAAACGTTGGATAGCATAGGGGTAAAAATTAATATTCTCACTCCAGAAAGTGCAACAGTAGGGAAAGCGTTGGATAGCATAGGGGTAAAAATTACTATTCCCACTCCAGAGAGTCTAACAGTAGGGAAAGCGTTGGAAAGGGTAGGAGTAAGAATTACTATTCCCACTCCAGAGAGTCAAACAGTAGGGAAAGCATTGGATAGCGTTGGGGTAAAACTTACTATTCCCACTACAGAGAGTGCAACAGTAGGGAAAACATTGGATAGTGTAGGCGGAAAAATTACTATTCCAACTCCAGAGAGTGACACAGTAGGGAAAACGTTGGATACCGTAGGGGTACAAATTACTATTCCAACTCCAGAGAGTGCAACAGTAGGGAAACCGTTAGATAGCGTAGAGGTAAAAATTACTATTCCCACTCCAGAGAGTGCAACAGTAGGGAAAACATTGGATAGCGTAAGGGTAAAAATTACTATTCCCACTCCAGAGAATGCAACAGTCGGGAAAGCTTTGGATAGCGTAGAGGTAAAAATTACTATTCCCACTCCAGAGAGTGCAAAAGTAGGGAAAACGTTGGATAGCGTAGGGGTAAAAATTACTATTCCCACTCCAGAAAGTGCAACAGTTGCGAAAGCGTTGGATAGCATAGGGGTAAAAATTACTATTCCCAGTCCAGAGAATGCAACAGTAGGGAAAGCGTTGGATAGCGTAGGGGTAAAAATTACTATTCCTACTCCAGGGAGTCTAACAGTAGGGAAAGCGTTGGATAGCGTAGGGGTAAAAATTACTATTCCCACTCCAGAGAGTGCAACAGTAAGGAAAGCGTTGGATAGCGTAGGGGTAAAAATTACTATTCCCACTCCAGACAGTGCTACTGTAGGGAAAGTGTTGGAGAGCGTAGGGGTAAAATTTACAATTCCCACTCCAGAAAGTGCAACAGTAGGGAAAACTTTGGATAGCTCAGGGGTAAAAATTACTATTCTCACTCCAAAAAGTGCAACAGTAGGGAAAGCGTTGGATAGCGTAGGGGTAAAAATTACTCTTCCCACTCCAGAGAGTCTAACAGTAGGGACAGCGTTGGATAGCGTAGGAGTAAGAATTACTATTCCCACTCCAGAGAGTCCAACAGTAGGGAAAGCGTTGGATAGCGTAGGGGTAAAACTGACTATTCCCACTACAGAGAGTGCAACAGTAGGGAAAACATTGGATAGCGTAGGGGTAAAAATTACTATTCCCACTCCAGAGAGTGTAACAGTAGGGAAAACATTGGATAGCGTAGGGGGAAAAATTACTATTCCAACTCCAGAGAGTGACACAGTAGGGAAAACGTTGGATAGCGTAGGGGTAAATATTATTCCAACTCCAAACAGTGCAACAGTAGAGAAAGTGTTGGATACCTTAGGGGTACAAATTACTGTTCCAACTCCATAGAGTGCAACAGTAGGGAAACCGTTGGATAGCGTAGTGGTAAAAATTACTTTTCCCACTCCAGAGAGTGCAACAGTAAGGAAAGCGTTGGATAGCGTAGGGGTAAAAATTACTATTTCCACTCCAGAGAGTGCAACAGTAAGGAAAGCGACGGATAGCGTAGGAGTAAAAATTACTATTCCCACTCCAGAGAGTCCAACAGTAGGGAAAGCGTTGGATAGCGTAGGGGAAAAATTACTATTCCCACTCCAGAGAGTGCAACAGTAGGGAAAACATTGGATAGCGTAGGGGTAAAAATTACTATTCCCACTCCAGAGAGTGAAACAGTAGGGAAAGCGTTGGATAGTGTAGGGATACAAATTACTATTCCCACTCCAGAGAATGCAACAGTAGGGAAAGCGTTGAATAGCGTAGAGGTAAAAATTACTATTCCCACTCCAGAGAGTGCAAAAGTAGGGAAAACGTTGGATAGCGTAGGGGTTAAAAATTACTATTCCCACTCCAGAAAGTGCAACAGTTGCGAAAGCGTTGGATAGCATAGGGGTAAAAATTACTATTCCCAGTCCAGAGAATGCAACAGTAGGGAAAGCGTTGGATAGCGTAGGGGTAAAAATTACTATTCCCACTCCAGAGAGTCTAACAGTAGGGAAAGCGTTGGATAGCGTAGGGGTAAAAATTACTATTCCCACTCCAGAGAGTGCAACAGTAAGGAAAGCGTTGGATAGCGTAGGGGTAAACATTACTATTCCCACTCCAGACAGTGCTACTGTAGGGAAAGTGTTGGAGAGCGTAGGGGTAAAATTTACAATTCCCACTCCAGAAAGTGCAACAGTAGGGAAAACGTTGGATAGCACAGGGGTAAAAATTACTATTCTCACTCCAAAAAGTGCAACAGTAGGGAAAGCGTTGGATAGCGTAGGGGTAAAAATTACTATTCCCACTCCAGAGAGTCTAACAGTAGGGAAAGCGTTGGATAGCGTAGGAGTAAGAATTACTATTCCCACTCCAGAGAGTCCAACAGTAGGGAAAGCGTTGGATAGCGTAGGGGTAAAACTTACTATTCCCACTACAGAGAGTGCAACAGTAGGGAAAACATTGGATAGCGTAGGGGTAAAAATAACTATTCCCACTCCAGAGAGTGTAACAGTAGGGAAAACATTGGATAGCGTATGGGGAAAAATTACTATTCCAACTCCAGAGAGTGACATAGTAGGGAAAACGTTGGATAGCGTAGGGGTAAATATTATTCCAACTCCAAACAGTGCAACAGTAGAGAAAGTGTTGGATACCTTAGGGGTACAAATTACTGTTCCAACTCCATAGAGTGCAACAGTAGGGAAACCGTTGGATAGCGTAGTGGTAAAAATTACTTTTCCCACTCCAGAGAGTGCAACAGTAAGGAAAGCGTTGGATAGCGTAGGGGTAAAAATTACTATTCCACTCCAGAAAGTGCAACAGTTGCGAAAGCGTTGGATAGCATAGGGGTAAAAATTACTATTCCCAGTCCAGAGAATGCAACAGTAGGGAAAGCGTTGGATAGCGTAGGGGTAAAAATTACTATTCCCACTCCAGAGAGTCTAACAGTAGGGAAAGCGTTGGATAGCGTAGGGGTAAAAATTACTATTCCCACTCCAGAGAGTGCAACAGTAAGGAAAGCGTTGGATAGCGTAGGGGTAAAAATTACTATTCCCACTCCAGAGAGTCTAACAGTAGGGAAAGCAATGGATAGCGTAGGGGTAAAAATTACTATTCCCACTCCAGAGAGTGCAACAGTAAGGAAAGCGTTGGATAGCGTAGGGGTAAACATTACTATTCCCACTCCAGACAGTGCTACTGTAGGGAAAGTGTTGGAGAGCGTAGGGGTAAAATTTACAATTCCCACTCCAGAAAGTGCAACAGTAGGGAAAACGTTGGATAGCACAGGGGTAAAAATTACTATTCTCACTCCAAAAAGTGCAACAGTAGGGAAAGCGTTGGATAGCGTAGGGGTAAAAATTACTATTCCCACTCAAGAGAGTCTAACAGTAGGGAAAGCGTTGGATAGCGTAGGAGTAAGAATTACTATTCCCACTCCAGAGAGTCCAACAGTAGGGAAAGCGTTGGATAGCGTAGGGGTAAAACTTACTATTCCCACTACAGAGAGTGCAACAGTAGGGAAAACATTGGATAGCGTAGGGGTAAAAATTACTATTCCCACTCCAGAGAGTGTAACAGTAGGGAAAACATTGGATAGTGTAGGGGGAAAAATTACTATTCCAACTCCAGAGAGTGACACAGTAGGGAAAACGTTGGATAGCGTAGGGGTAAATATTATTCCAACTCCAAACAGTGCAACAGTAGAGAAAGTGTTGGATACCTTAGGGGTACAAATTACTGTTCCAACTCCATAGAGTGCAACAGTAGGGAAACCGTTGGATAGCGTAGTGGTAAAAATTACTTTTCCCACTCCAGAGAGTGCAACAGTAGGGAAAACATTGGATAGCGTAGGGGTAAAAATTGCTATTCCCACTCCAGAGAGTGAAACAGTAGGGAAAGCGTTGGATAGCGTAGGGATACAAATTACTATTCCCACTCCAGAGAATGCAACAGTAGGGAAAGCGTTGGATAGCGTAGAGGTAAAAATTACTATTCCCACTCCAGAGAGTGCAAAAGTAGGGAAAACGTTGGATAGCGTAGGGGTTAAAAATTACTATTCCCACTCCAGAAAGTGCAACAGTTGCGAAAGCGTTGTATAGCGTAGGGGTAAAATTTACAATTCCCACTCCAGAAAGTGCAACAGTAGGGAAAACGTTGGGTAGCATAGGGGTAAAAATTACTATTCTCACTCCAGAAAGTGCAACAGTAGGGAAAGCGTTGGATAGCGTAGGGGTAAAAATTACTATTCCCACTTCAGAGAGTCTAACATTAGGGAAAGCGTTGGATAGCCTAGGAGTAAGAATTACTATTCCCACTCCAGAGAGTCCAACAGTAGGGAAAGCGTTGGATAGCGTAGGGGTAAAACTTACTATTCCCACTACAGAGAGTATAACAGTAGGGAAAGCGTTGGATAGCATAGGGGTAAAAATTATTATTCCCAGTCCAGAGAATGCAACAGTAGGGAAAGCGTTGGATAGCGTAGGGGTAACAATTACTATTCCCACTCATGAGAGTCTAACAGTAGGGAAAGCGTTGGATAGCGTAGGGGTAAAAATTACTATTCCCACTCCAGAGAGTGCAACAGTAAGGAAAGCGTTGGATAGCGTAGGGGTAAAAATGACTATTCCCACTCCAGACAGTGCTACTGTAGGGAAAGTATTGGATAGCGTAGGGGTAAAATTTACAATTCCCACTCCAGAATGCAACAGTAGGGAAAATGTTGGATAGCACAGGGGTAAAAATTAGTATTCTCACTCCAAAAAGTGCAACAGTAGGGAAAGCGTTGGATAGCATAGGGGTAAAATTTACTATTCCCAGTCCAGAGAATGCAACAGTAGGGAAAGCGTTGGATAGCGTAGGGATAAAAATTACTATTCCCACTCCAGAGAATGCAACAGTAGGGAAAGTGTTGGATAGCGTAGAGGTAAAAATTACTATTCCCACTCCAGAGAGTGTAAAAGTAGGGAAAACGTTGGATAGCGTAGGGGTAAAAATTACTATTCCCACTCCAGAAAGTGCAACAGTAGGGAAAGCATTGGATAGCATAGGGTAAAAATTACTATTCCCAGTCCAGAGAATGCAACAGTAGGGAAAGCGTTGGATAGCGTAGGGGTAAAAATTACTATTCCCACTCCAGAAAGTGCAACAGTAGGGAAAGCGTTGGATAGCATAGGGGTAAAAATTACTATTCCCAGTCCAGAGAATGCAACAGTAGGGAAAGCGTTGGATAGCGTAGGGGTAAAAATTACTATTCCCACTCCAGAGAGTCCATCAGTAGGGAAAGCGTTGGATAGCGTAGGGGTAAAACTTACTATTCCCACTACAGAGAGTGCAACAGTAGGGAAAACATTGGATAGCGTAGGGGTAAAAATTACTATTCCCACTCCAGAGAGTTCAACAGTAGGGAAAACATTGGATAGCGTAGGGGGAAAAATTACTATTCCAACTACAGAGAGTGACACAGTAGGGAAAACATTGGATAGCGTAGGGGTAAATATTATTCCAACTCCAAACAGTGCAACAGTAGAGAAAGCGTTGGATACCGTAGGGGTACAAATTACTGTTCCAACTCCAGAGAGTGCAACAGTAGGGAAACCGTTGGATAGCGTAGGGGTAAAAATTACTTTTCCCACTCCAGAGAGTGCAACAGTAAGGAAAGCGATGGATAGCGTAGGAGTAAAAATTACTATTCCCACTCCAGAGAGTCCAACAGTAGGGAAAGCGTTGGATAGCGTAGGGGTAAAAATTACTATTCCCACTCCAGAGAGTGTAAAAGTTGGGAAAACGTTGGATAGCGTAGGGGTAAAAATTACTATTCCCACTCCAGAAAGTGCAACAGTAGGGAAAGCGTTGGATAGCATAGGGGTAAAAATTACTATTCACAGTCCAGAGAATGCAACAGTAGGGAAAGCGTTGGATAGCGTAGGGGTAAAAATTACTATTCCCACTCCAGAGAGTATAACAGTAGGGAAAGCGTTGGATAGCGTAGGGGAAAAAATTACTATTCCCACTCCAGAGAGTGCAACAGTAAGGAAATCGTTGTATAGCGTAGGGGTAAAATTTACAATTCCCACTCCAGAAAGTGCAACAGTAGGGAAAACGTTGGGTAGCATAGGGGTAAAAATTACTATTCTCACTCCAGAAAGTGCAACACTAGGGAAAGCGTTGGATAGCGTAGGGGTAAAAATTACTATTCCCACTCCAGAGAGTCTAACAGTAGGGAAAGCGTTGGATAGCCTAGGAGTAAGAATTACTATTCCCACTCCAGAGAGTCCAACAGTAGGGAAAGCGTTGGATAGCGTAGGGATAAAACTTACTATTCCCACTACAGAGAGTTTAACAGTAGGGAAAGCGTTGGATAGCGTAGGGGTAAAAATTACTATTCCCACTCCAGAGAGTGCAACAGTAAGGAAAGCGTTGGATAGCGTAGGGGTAAAAATTACTATTCCCACTCCAGACAGTGCTACTGTAGGGAAAGTGTTGTATAGCGTAGGGGTAAAATTTACAATTCCCACTCCAGAAAGTGCAACAGTAGGGAAAACGTTGGATAGCATAGGGGTAAAAATTACTATTCTCACTCCAAAAAGTGCAACAGTAGGGAAAGCGTTGGATAGCGTAGGGGTAAAAATTACTATTCCCACTCCAGAGAGTCTAACAGTAGGGAAAGCGTTGGATAGCGTAGGAGTAAGAATTACTATTCCCACTCCAGAGAGTCCAACAGTAGGGAAAGCGTTGGATAGCGTAGGGGTAAAAATTACTATTCCCACTCCAGAGAGTGCAACAGTAAGGAAATCGTTGTATAGCGTAGGGGTAAAATTTACAATTCCCACTCCAGAAAGTGCAACAGTAGGGAAAACGTTGGGTAGCATAGGGGTAAAAATTACTATTCTCACTCCAGAAAGTGCAACAGTAGGGAAAGCGTTGGATAGCGTAGGGGTAAAAATTACTATTCCCACTCCAGAGAGTCTAACAGTAGGGAAAGCGTTGGATAGCCTAGGAGTAAGAATTACTATTCCCACTCCAGAGAGTCCAACAGTAGGGAAAGCGTTGGATAGCGTAGGGATGAAACTTACTATTCCCACTACAGAGAGTTTAACAGTAGGGAAAGCGTTGGATAGCGTAGGGGTAAAAATTACTATTCCCACTCCAGAGAGTGCAACAGTAAGGAAAGCGTTGGATAGCGTAGGGGTAAAAATTACTATTCCCACTCCAGACAGTGCTACTGTAGGGAAAGTGTTGGATAGCGTAGGGGTAAAATTTACAATTCCCACTCCAGAAAGTGCAACAGTAGGGAAAACGTTGGATAGCATAGGGGTAAAAATTACTATTCTCACTCCAAAAAGTGCAACAGTAGGGAAAGCGTTGGATAGCGTAGGGGTAAAAATTACTATTCCCACTCCAGAGAGTCTAACAGTAGGGAAAGCGTTGGATAGCGTAGGAGTAAGAATTACTATTCCCACTCCAGAGAGTCCAACAGTAGGGAAAGTGTTGGATAGCGTAGGGGTAAAAATTACTATTCCCACTCCAGAGAGTGCAACAGTAGGGAAAACATTGGATAGCGTAGGGGGAAAAATAACTATTCAAACTCCAGAGAGTGACACAGTAGGGAAAACGTTGGATAGCGTAGGGGTAAATATTATTCCAACTCCAAACAGTGCAACAGTAGAGAAAGCGTTGGATACCGTGGGGGTACAAATTACTGTTCCAACTCCAGAGAGTGCAATAGTAGGGAAACCGTTGGATAGCGTAGGGGTAAAAATTACTTTTCCCACTCCAGAGAGTGCAACAGTAAGGAAAGCATTGGATGGCGTAGGGGTTAAAATTACTATTCCCACGCCAGAGAGTGCAACAGTAAGGAAAGCGATGGATAGCGTAGGAGTAAAAATTACTATTCCCACTCCAGAGAGTCCAACAGTAGGGAAAGCGTTGGATAGCGTAGGGGTAAAAATTACTATTCCCACTCCAGAGAATGCAACAGTAGGGAAAACATTGGATAGCGTAGGGGTAAAAATTATCCCACTCCAGAGAGTGCAACAGTAGGGAAAGCGTTGGATAGCGTAGGGATAAAAATTACTATTCCCACTCCAGAGAATGCAACAGTAGGGAAAGCGTTGAATAGCGTAGAGGTAAAAATTACTATTCCCACTCCAGAGAGTGTAAAAGTAGGGAAAACGTTGGATAGCGTAGGGGTAAAAATTAATATTCCCACTCCAGAAAGTGCAACAGTAGGGAAAGCGTTGGATAGCATAGGGGTAAAAATTACTATTCCCAGTCCAGAGAATGCAACAGTAGGGAAAGCGTTGGATAGCGTAGGGGTAAAAATTACTATTCCCACTCCAGAGAGTGCAACAGTAAGGAAAGCGTTGTATAGCGTAGGGGTAAAAATTACTATTCCCACTCCAGAGAGTCTAACAGTAGGGAAAGCGTTGGATAGCCTAGGAGTAAGAATTACTATTCCCACTCCATAGAGTCCAACAGTAGGGAAAGCGTTGGATAGCGTAGGGGTAAAACTTACTATTCCCACTACAGAGAGTCTAACAGTAGGGAAAGCGTTGGATAGCATAGGGGTAAAAATTATTATTCCCAGTCCAGAGAATGCAACAGTAGGGAAAGCGTTGGATAGCGTAGGGGTAACAATTACTATTCCCACTCATGAGAGTCTAACAGTAGGGAAAGCGTTGGATAGCGTAGGGGTAAAAATTACTATTCCCACTCCAGAGAGTGCAACAGTACGGAAAGCGTTGGATAGCGTAGGGGTAAAAATTACTATTCCCACTCCAGACAGTGCTACTGTAGGGAAAGTGTTGGATAGCGTAGGGGTAAAATTTACAATTCCCACTCCAGAAAGTGCAACAGTAGGGAAAACGTTGGATAGCATAGGGGTAAAAATTACTATTCTCACTCCAAAAAGTGCAACAGTAGGGAAAGCGTTGGATAGCGTAGGGGTAAAAATTACTATTCCCACTCCAGAGAGTCTAACAGTAGGGAAAGCGTTGGATAGCGTAGGAGTAAGAATTACTATTCCCACTCCAGAGAGTCCAACAGTAGGGAAAGTGTTGGATAGCGTAGGGGTAAAAATTACTATTCCCACTCCAGAGAGTGCAACAGTAGGGAAAACATTGGATAGCGTAGGGGGAAAAATAACTATTCAAACTCCAGAGAGTGACACAGTAGGGAAAACGTTGGATAGCGTAGGGGTAAATATTATTCCAACTCCAAACAGTGCAACAGTAGAGAAAGCGTTGGATACCGTGGGGGTACAAATTACTGTTCCAACTCCAGAGAGTGCAATAGTAGGGAAACCGTTGGATAGCGTAGGGGTAAAAATTACTTTTCCCACTCCAGAGAGTGCAACAGTAGGGAAAACATTGGATAGCGTAGGGGTAAAAATTACTATTCCCACTCCAGAGAGTGCAACAGTAGGGAAAGCGTTGGATAGCGTAGGGATAAAAATTACTATTCCCACTCCAGAGAATGCAACAGTAGGGAAAGCGTTGGATAGTGTAGAGGTAAAAATTACTATTCCCACTCCAGAGAGTGTAAAAGTAGGGAAAACGTTGGATAGCGTAGGGGTAAAAATTACTATTCCCACTCCAGAAAGTGCAACAGTAGGGAAAGCGTTGGATAGCATAGGGGTAAAAATTACTATTCCCAGTCCAGAGAATGCAACAGTAGGGAAAGCGTTGGATAGCGTAGGGGTAAAAATTACTATTCCCACTCCAGAGAGTCCAACAGTAGGGAAAGCGTTGGATAGCGTAGGGGTAAAACTTACTATTCCCAGTACAGAGAGTGCAACAGTAGGGAAAACATTGGATAGCGTAGGGGGAAAAATTACTATTCCAACTCCAGAGAGTGACACAGTAGGGAAAACGTTGGATAGCGTAGGGGTAAATATTATTCCAACTCCAAACAGTGCAACAGTAGAGAAAGCGTTGGATACCGTAGGGGTACAAATTACTGTTCCAACTCCAGAGAGTGCAACAGTAGGGAAACCGTTGGATAGCGTAGGGGTAAAAATTACTTTTCCCACTCCAGAGAGTGCAACAGTAAGGAAAGCGTTGGATAGCGTAGTGGTAAAAATTACTATTCCCACTTCAGAGAGTGCAACAGTAAGGAAAGCGATGGATAGCATAGGGGTAAAAATTACTATTCCCACTCCAGAGAGTCCAACAGTAGGGAAAGCGTTGGATAGCGTAGGGGTAAAAATTACTATTCCCACTCCAGAGAGTGTAAAAGTAGGGAAAACGTTGGATAGCGTAGGGGTAAAAATTACTATTCCCACTCCAGAAAGTGCAACAGTAGGGAAAGCGTTGGATAGCATAGGGGTAAAAATTACTATTCCCACTCCAGAGAGTCCAACAGTAGGGAAAGCGTTGGATAGCGTAGGGGTAAAAATTACTATTCCCAGTCCAGAGAATGCAACAGTAGGGAAAACATTGGATAGCGTAGGGGTAAAAATTACTATTCTGAATCCAGAGAGTGCAACAGTAGGGAAAGCGTTGGATAGCGTAGGGGTAAAAACTACTATTCCCACTCCAGAGAATGCAACAGTAGGGAAAGAGAAAGGGCCCAAGCAGGAATCCAGAGGCGAATGGCAGCGAGTGGGGTGCCAGCGCTTCCCCAGGGCGGAACTTAAACCGGACCCGACGACCATGGCTCAACAGGCGGCGGCCATACAGGAGGTGGTCAAGGACATGGCGGCTGTGCCTTGAGACAGCACTGACACAGGATTTCCCCTCATAGCTCTGTGTCAACACGGGCGAGGGGGATGGGCGGGGAGTACAGCGGGGACACCACTGCCACACTACCCTCCTCACGAATGTTCTACGGGCCTGAACTGAATTGATAGGCCTGGGACTGACTATACAAAATAAATATTTTAGATGAATTCTGAAAGTACCATAGAGTACCCCTCGTGTTCGGTACACAAAGAATTAGGAATGTAGTACGCATTGGATTTGGTGGCGGTTAAGCCTCTGCTATGTTGGGTGAAGATTTGGTCTAGTAAAAAAAGAGCAGATTTTAACTGATTAGTAATTCAGGACTGCCTCTCACTCGACCACGCATCAAAAATCTTATCGTTAAGGTATGTTAAGGAAACCCTCACAGCTTTAGATAGAGCAGATAATTTTATGAGATGTGACACAGTTAAGCTAGGGGATAATATTATTGTCAAATAATTATTTTTTTAAACACGCCATGGCTTCCAAGGAGGAGAAGGAGCTTACGGAAACCATGATAAGAGGACATGTTCTAGTGAGGCCAGGCCAGGCATGGAGCCTTTTTTAGTAATTTTAACAAACGCTCAGGATAGATTTTTAATTACCTGTTTTAGATTGAATCTGTTTCATCACTTATTGGCATCTCTCCCTGGCTTTGACCCACATACTGAAGAAAAAAGGCCCTGTGGCTGTAACAATAGTTCTCCACAGGATACCCTACACTTTCTTTTCCTTTGTAAATATTTTACGCACCCTAGGCTACTGTTTCTTAAATTGCTTTTAAAAGATCTGAGGCTGAAGCATGCCCTTGTAGCTGTATTGTATCTGCTGCTTCTGCCCAATGCTCGTACTCTTTTTTGTGTTAATAATTTTTTAAGAGCAGCACTAATTTCAAGGAAATCCGGAGGTGATTAAAGAACATAAGGGTACCTGCGATTTTGAAAATCTCTTGGGACACACTCTTACCAATGAGTTTGATGGTGACTTTACTTGTGGTCTCTTTTAGAGTTCTGACTATCGTATGTACGTGTTCCCATATTGCACTTGTAATCCCAGCCAAATGATTGTATGTTTTTAAGTTTTTAAGAATTGTACTGAGGCCAAGAAAGTTGAGATGTGTTTGATGTTTATAAAGATAATTTGCGATTTTTGCACATTTAGGTGATATGTGCCTAACCAATGTACTGGATGTTGATTTTAAATAGTGTCTCTTTTATGGCTGTGATTGCCGCTGAATAAAGATTATTATTATTATTATTATTATTTTATTTTTTTTTTTCTTTCTTTTTGTCCTCATTTGCCTTCCCTTCCAAACAAGGGTAATACCAACCACCCAGCACGTTTTGAAACGTGATTTGTTTTCTTGGTGGCAGAGATATCCCAAAGAGGAAAGAGGGTATCTTTTAACTCCATCTAGGTATTTTTCAACCTGTAGGACCAAAATCGATTCTAGGCTGGCCATGGTCCAGGAGCATTGATGGCATAATCATCGGACCCGGGGAAAAAAAAAAAAAAACCCGGGTTCACCTCCAATTAATTAGAAGGTCCCAGAAGGCCAGATTGCGCTTACTAGCGGTTCTCTTAAGGTCCATTTTGGATGTTTCGTATAAGGATGAAAGCCACCGAGAATGTAGTGGAGGTGTTTTTTCTATCCACTGTATACAAATTTGTCTTCTCGCCAATAGCATCGCATAGAAGAGAAAAGATTTTGCCTTGCCCTTAATGTTTTCTTCCAGCCCAAAAATGACAAGTGGTAAAGTTATTGACAAAGTTGTATGTAGAATAGAATTAAGAGTATTCTTAACCTCTTCCCAAAAGTTTGAAATATCCGGACATTCTATGAACATGTGTATGTCACTAGCACCTGCCATATTACATTTGTTGCATTTTTTGTCTGGTAAAAATTTAGACAATTTTAGTGGTGTTATATAAGCACGATGTATTGAAAAGAGATGGTTACGTCTCAGCCATGCAGGTTTTACAGTTTTATACAGTAATTCGCAAGATTTTTGCCATATATCCTCACATGGAGTGCCGATCTCTGATCTCCATAACTCATCTGGAAGTTTAAACTCGCTATCGCTTTCCTCCAGCATCTGCCAATACCATGTAGCTACTTCTTTCCCTCCGGTTGGTCGTTCTACCAGCATTTGTTCTAGTGTACTAATTTTCCCAATACTGGTATCTATACGGCTCTGTGATCTTGCCCAGCTGTCTACTTGAATGTATTTAAATCTAGACAATCCAAGTCCTACAAGCTCGTATAATTCATTCCAAGTTATTAATTTCCCGTCTGTAAAGAGTTGGCCCCATCTTATTACACCTGCTTGCTTTATGATATTAGAGAGGCTATCTTTCAGACATGGTGGTAAGCCGGGTGAATCCCAAATTGGGGAGTAAGTAGAGTAATATGACAGGCCAATTTTTTTCCTTATGTTAGTCCAAGTTTTAACCCATGATTGTGCTATTTTAAGTTTGATTTTTTTGAAAAATTTTTGGCTTCCAAATTTAAACATAAAGCCCTCTGATGTAAGATTTGCCCCCAATAATATTGCTTTGTACATTGAGTTAGACGTAAGATTGGATGGAGTTTTTAATAACATCCTTGAGTGTGACATCTGAAATGCCCATGAGTAGTACAGCAAGTCTGGAAGTGCAAGGCCCCCCTTCTCTCTTCTTCTTCTTAGTTTTTTCCATGCTATTCTTGTTGTTTTATAATTCCATATAAAAGAGTTTAATTCTCTTTGAGATTTTTCGATTTGCTTTGGCTCAAATGCGATTGGAATTGTATTAAATATAAAAGTAAACTTGGGGAGGATACACATTTTAACTAGGTTTACTCTGCCCATTATGGAGAGCGGTAGATGTGACCAAGATTTTAAGAGTTTTTTACTTTCCAAATGTATTCTTTCTAGATTGTTTTGTCCGATGTTCCCCACCTCCTGAGTTATTCTTATTCCTAAGTAGCGCATAGATGTTGAAATATTTATCCCTAACTGAATATTTGGAAGATTCCATACCATTATCTCCGTTTTGCTGGAGTTAATATCATAACCTGATATATTGCCAAAATCTTTTGCACATGCAATAATAACTGGAAATGCTTTAACTGGGTGAGATGTAAAAACCAAAATGTCATCTGCATACAGTGCTACCCGCCTTTCCCACTCTCCATAACTAAAAGATGGAATATTAGCCTCGTCCCTTAGAAGTTGAGCGAACGGTTCAATATACAAATTAAAAAGGAGAGGGGAAAGCGGGCAGCCCTGTCTCGTACCTCTAGATATGTTAAAGGCATCAGTCAAACTCCCGTTAATCATTAACCTAGCCGAAGGTCTGTTATATAATAGTTTGATTGTTCTGCGGAATCCTTCCCCACAATTGAATTTTTTTAATACGTCGTTTAGATAGAGCCAATTGACTCTATCAAACGCTTTTGTTGCGTCTAAGGTCAATGTAGCCAGGGGTGCAGAGACGGCAGTAGCAATATCTATAGCCCCTACAAGTTCATGAGTTAACTCCGCTAGTTGTCTGCCTTTAATAAATCCCTTTTGGTCTGGGTGGATGATATTTCCCATGACACTGGCCAATCTTGTGGAAATAATAGTTGTAAATATTTTATAATCACTGTTAAGAAGTGATATTGGTCTATATGACCCACACTCTAATGAAGATTTTCCAGGTTTAGGAATAAGTACGATTGTTGCCTCTCCCCAAGATTTAGGTGGCAGATCTCCCTTTATTAAGATACCATTGAAAAGTACCGTAAGCTCTGGAGCTATACTATGTTCAAGGGATCTGTAAATTTCTCCAGGGAGACCGTCCGGCCCTGCTGCTTTTCCTTTTTTTGAATGATGAATTGCTTTTATTACTTCATCTACAGAGATCTCTTCCTTTAACATTTTACTCTGATTCATTGATAAAATAGGGAGTGTAATAGCATCTAACCACCTATCTCTTGCTTGTTGATCATTGGGGAGATCTTCTTTGTAGATCTCCTCAAAGAATTCAAAGAATGCATTCCCTATTTCTTGATTGGTTGATCTTGTCTCTGTCTCGCCTGCTATCTTAATTTCTCTGATATAATTTAGTGTTTTATCGGCTTTTATTTTCCATGCCAATATTTTTCCTGCGGCTTCCCCGAACTCGAAATTAGAGGATTTACTCACTTCCCACCTTTTATTTATTCTTTCTTGTAGAGTATTTTCTATTTGTTTTTTCAGTTCGGCCAGTTTTTCCTTTTCTACAGATATTTCTACATTCGGATCTATCCTTAGTTCTAGAAGTTTCATGTCCCTTTCTAATGCCCTAATCTTTTCATTGTATATTTTCCGCCTGTAAGAGGCTCTATTAGTAATCTGTCCTCTTAAAAAGGCCTTGAAAGTCTCCCAGACTACTGTAGGAGCAGCAGAATTGTTATTAATATCAAAAAAGGTTAGGGTCTCATCTGAAAGGTATTTCACCTCTTCCTCCTCCAGCAAAAGTGTCCGATCAAAGGACCAGGATGGGTGTTTAACTAAATTGTCCGTTTTTAAAGTAAATTCTAATGCGGAGTGATCTGATAGGTGTGATGGCAGGTAGTTTATTGATATTAGAGTATCCTTTAGGCAATAACTAAAAAGAGCATAGTCGATTCTAGATTTGTGTTTGAAACGACTATTTCTAAAGGAGACTCCTAACTTATTGCCCTCTCTTTCCCTCCAAAAATCCGCCAATCCTAGATGTTTCATGATCGATTTGAGGGTTTCTCTTGATTTTATGGAGCAAGAGATTCTAGATTTTGTTGACTTATCTAATCTTGGGTCAAGAACAATATTAAAGTCTCCCATCCAGATTATTGGCTCCTGAGCCGAAATTAATTGGTTCCTTACAGCATCCAGATGTGATGGGTCATCTAAGTTAGGACCATAGTAACCAATCAATGTCCTGATCTGACCCATAAGAGAGGCTTTGACTATCAGCCATCTTCCTGTGTTATCTTCCTTACAGTCTAAAATTTGTGCTCTCACAGATTTTTTAAAGAGAAATACTACCCCTCTTACATTCGCATTGTGGTCAGTTGAACAGAATTTATCTATCCACTTTTGTTTCTTTAATACATTAGTAGCCTCTGATTTAAGCAAGTGAGTTTCCTGCAACACAATGATCTGCGCCTGCGAGTCTCTCAGGTATTGTAAGATCCGATCTCTTCTTCCTCGTACTCGCAGACCATTGACGTTCCAGGACATATAATTAATATTTGTCATAATTTTTAACTTCCGTCCCCACCATCACTCTTCTTTTTTTTTTTTTTAAACTTGAAAATTTTCTGATGTTTAGCATGCTAGACTTTGAGATTTGAAAGAGATTGATTTTTAAAGTCTTAAATTGAGCCAACAAATGAGGTTTTTTTTCTTTCTTGCCCCCCCACCCCTTCACCCACCCCCTAGGAAACCCCCCCTTACTTATTCTGGCTTGGTGTTGGGCCAGATTTCCGCCCATCAGGAGCCTATCCTTTGCCTCCCCACTGCTGCCTTTTTCCCATCTAGAACAAGGAAAAAGAGATAGCCGCGTCTGAGCCATTTAATGAAAGGAGCCACCATTATATAACACAGCAAGAGGGGAATTTGAAATATTAAGTTTGAGTGCAAAAGAGTTTCTAATCCTAAGTGATTATCCGTGTTTTTTTTTTTTTTTTAATATATATATATATTTTTTTATTTTTTTATTATTTAATCTTTGCAGCACTAATTTCAAGGAAATCCGGAGGTGATTAAAGAACATAAGGGTACCTGCGATTTTGAAAATCTCTTGGTACACACTCTTACCAATGAGTTTGATGGTGACTTTACTTGTGGTCTCTTTTAGAGTTCTGACTATCGTATGTACGTGTTCCCATATTGCACTTGTAATCCCAGCCAAATGATTGTATGTTTTTAAGTTTTTAAGAATTGTACTGAGGCCAAGAAAGTTGAGATGTGTTTGATGTTTATAAAGATAATTTGCGATTTTTGCACATTTAGGTGATATGTGCCTAACCAATGTACTGGATGTTGATTTTAAATAGTGTCTCTTTTATGGCTGTGATTGCCGCTGAATAAAGATTATTATTATTATTATTATTATTATTATTATTATTATTATTATCGTTATTATTATTAATAATGATAATATTATTATTATTAGGTTTTCTCGAAAGTAGTTTGAAAGGAGAAAGTCACATTTCAAACCTTGGTCTTTCTTTCTTTTGGCTGATATTTCCTTCCAAAATTCTTTCAAAATGTGTTGATGATCCAGCAAGCCAGCCACAAATTGACTATGGAGCCTCTAGCTTCACAACCCTTCCCATAGTTTTACAATGCCCCAGAAGATGTTGATGGTTTTGCAAGATCCCCCGCATATTACTCAACCTCTCTTCACAGATGTGTTCCAGTGGTTTGGAGTTAGGGCATAGTGCTTAAAAAAACACACCTTATCCTGCCCAGGGCGGGAGCCAGGCTAAAAAATGTAAAAGTATCAGCATATTTAGAACAGTAGTTCCTTTCGGAATATACCACTGCAGCCTATTGTTCAACTCACATACAGGTATTTGTCCTTTCTCTTTTTGAATGTACTAGTCAAATCTCGTACGTCTTCCTGGGCGCATCATAACAAAAAGCCACATATTGCAACGGAACTGCACTGTTTTCAGGCCCACACAACCTACATCTTAGAAACACTCATATGAAACCAGTTCAAATATGACTCCCCATCAAGTGCACAGCACTGCACCATAACTGAATGCATTCATTGCAGTGCCTGTCTTAAGAAAAATGTGCATAGCGTTCACTGCTCAGTGTCAAACCAGAAGAGTCCTATGGCATGTCAGCTGGTTCACAAAAAACACTACAGATATATTTTCTTCAATTAATTTTGCTTTGTAATTAATTAACACCAATCAATGTCAGATTAAAAACGTTAGTCCTCATTTAGAATTTGGAGTGAACAGAAAATTCTTTCATTTCCATGGGGAAAATAAATACGGTGTAGAATCTACTGGCTCAATTTTCTCCACCATAGGAATGTTATTGTGAAGGAAATTTAGCAGGTGGAATCTATTTCGGATATCTATCTATCCGATTCTCATTTCACTCCAAACTCTAAATGAGGCCCCTTTTCTCTACTAAGGGGCCGATTCCGACCTTGGTTGGAAAGCACTCCGACCGGGCCAGATCCAGAGTGTTTCCTGACCGATCCATACTCCTGCAGTTCGACCGAGTGAGTATGATGCGGCCGTATGCTGTCGTACTCGGTTAGGTCAGACTACCATGGAAGTCAATGGGAGCCGAACGTACAATGCATACATGAACTCCCATTGACTGAGTGGGTACGTTGTGGACAAGTGCGCCCACTACAGTGGGTATGCGTTGGTGCCATCCGCACCACACCTGCCTGTTTTGGGGAGACCCATGGGTCTCTCCCTGTGTCTGAGTCGTAAGGCTGCGGGTACCAGGTGGTCCGAAGGCGACCCCCAAAGCCCAACTTCGGGAGCTATTGCGAGCCGGAAGCTCCGACTCGATCCGGCTGTCTGAATCGAGCATCATACTGGCTTGGTCGGAATTCACCTCCATTGCACGCCACGATTAGCTTACGGCCGAGAGGTACGGAGCGGTCCTGGCCCGGAAACAATTCGGACAGAGATTTTGCCCTTGTTCGCATCGTACTTCGATGATCGGACCCGTGTACAACCCGGACGGAAATTCAGCCTCCGAATGCGATCCGCTAATGCCGAACCCGATTCGGTGCCCTTCCGACCGAGATCAGAATCGGCCCCTAAATACTGAGCACTATCAAACAACAAACATGCAACGGAAATATGGAATTCAGCAAACCATATGAGAGCACTGATCTAGAAATCCCCATGATTCTACTCTAACACTAAAACGTGCTATCCTCAAGTGGTTCATAATAGATGACATAGGGGGCGGCAACCCCAATTAGTGTTCTAGTCAAGACCTATGGTGAAGACATATGTTTATCATAACCAGAGAAACCAATGGAAAGAGCTGCTTTCATTCAGTGACTTAGGGTTGATGTTTGTCCTCGTTGTACACCTAGGGCCTAGTATTTTTTTTGGAAGGGATTGGAAGAATGATTCCCCCCAGAACAAGATATGTAAGCCAGAGAGAGAATCTGCGGAGAAGGAACACCTCGTAGATAAAGACAGTTATAAGGAGACATTTTTCTATTCATGTTGAGCCTGATGAAGTCATATGCTTTGTGATCAACATCCTCTTCTAAACTGTTGTGTTACACAGCCAACCCCCCCCCCCCCCCTGCAGCCGCTGCAGGTAAGAACAATGGGGCTGGCTATGGGGGATTTTGAGAGAAGACCAGAAGGGAAAATTAAATAAGTAATTAATTTTCCCTTGTGGTCTTTCGAAATCCTTCCAGTCAGCCCCTTCGCCCCACCGCTCTTACTTGGCGCGACCGCGGCTGCCCCCCCTATTACAAGTAGACCGGAGTGGGGTCCATACGGTTATTGTGGCCTAAGCCATTCCATTCCAGCTTTGCATGTGTCTCGAGTACTAGGGCTGGACCAATTTTCAGAGGTTCGGGGATTTCAGTAACTGCAGCATCTTGACACCCCCCTCTACCCCCTGCTTTTCTCCTCTGCAAAGAAGGAATGTGCATATTTTTTACCCACCTCTCCCCTCAGCTGCGCTGCCCCTACACTGGTATCCAGATCACTGTGTAAAATAATCCACCCCCCTTTGCCCCCAATTCATTTACCACTAATTCTAAAAATGTCCAGATCTTATTGGCCATTTCAGGGAAAATAACATGTAATCCTTTTTTGGGAGGTGGCTGAAATTAGGGATTCCGGCACAGTGGGATGCCAGAACGAGAGTATTGTCTTTCACCCTGCACAACAATTCTCTTTTTGGCTAGGTTCAGTAGGAACTAGTAGCAAGGCCCATGGTTCCAATTCACCTCGAAGACTCAGGACTTTTCTTTGATGTTGGTAGCAGCACTATATAAAGACAAGCAGTTACAATGCAACGGTCTCGCCTTTGCAAAAGTTAGAGCTATTGGCATTATAAATGACAATGTTTTTATTTATGTGTTGGTTTTGAAAACAGGCATTTACAAGCGAGACCTACTGCATTTGTACCCACACACGCACACACACACAGAGCCACACACACACATACAGTGCCACACACACCCACACACAGAGCCACACACACACAGAGCCACACACACACACAGAGCCACACACACACAGAGCCACCCACACACACACACAGAGCCACACACACAGAGCCACACACACACACAGAGCCACACACACAGAGCCACACACAAAGAGCCAGACACACAGAATCACACACACAGAGCTACACACACACAGAGCCACACACACACACAGAGCCACACACACACAGTGCCACACACACACACACAGAGCCACACACACAGAGCCACACACACACACAGAGTATGACCTGTCATGTTGTATTCCTGCAACACACCTCTGCAGTTATTGAGTGCACATGGGGTGATGTGTAGTTCAACATCTCGTTCTGTGCTCTGTCTGTCTGTTTGTCCAACTAGCTGCCCAAACAGGCTGGCAGGCAGGGGGTGAAGTAAACAGCCAGGCAAGAGTGACGTGCAGACTGACAGAGAGGGGAAGAGTGCACTGTCACGCCCCTGTAAAAAGGGGGATGTGCTGCTGTTGCTGCAGAGTCCTGACATTGGTTCCTCACAACTCGTGCCTTTGACGGGCTAAGTTCAGAGACTCGAGGCTCTCCTAGCAGCATCATGGAAACCAAAACAAAGCAGAAAAAACCTGAAAAATTTGACACACTCCCTAAATCCTGCTAACAGCATCTCTCTCAATGCATGGACAGCGGGGAAGAGGTGTTCGAAAAGACACTGAGTGCGGGTGAGGGAGGTGTGTGCAAAAATTCACGGACAGCCGATTGCGGTCTGCGGTGTAAAAAAAAACACGGACAACAGAGCACAGGGGGGGTGTGCGAAAGAGTGAAACTCCTCAAGTATGACCTGTCATTTGTATTCCTGCAACACACCACTGCAGTTATGGAGTGCCCATGGGGTGATGTGTACTTCAACATTTCTCTCTGTGCTCTGTCTGTCTGTCCAACTAGCTGCCCAGACAGGCTGGCAGGCAGGGGGTGAAGCAGACAGCCAGGAGAGAGCGACGCGCAGACAGACAGACATGGGTAGTGCTCACTGTCACAACCCTGGGGTTTGTGTGTGAGGGAGTGTGATGTTTATGGGGTTCGTGTATGAGGGAGTTCAGAGAGGTGTACGACAAAGGCATGAGGTGAAATAAAGGAATAATAACAAGTGTGTACTTATTGTTAGTGGTGTGCAAATCGATTCATTGGTTGAGTGTTTCAAGGAAGCGTTTGATTTGAACGCTCGGGCACACAGTTTTTTCTACTTTGCTTAATATGCTGTGGTTCAGCCCCCTGAATACTCATGCGACTCTGCTGGCGCTGAATACTGATGGTGCTTGTGGATGTGGAGTGACACGACAGTGACAGCTCAGGATACCCACCTTCTTGGAGCACAAGGAAGGCCGGGTCCAGGTGCGGTGAGCCAAGGCTGTCTGCTGTCCCACATTAATGAAGGTCAATATGCGATGTTTCACTATTGCCTGCCGCCTAGCCTACCTCGGGAGGCACCCCACTGACTCTCACCTCCATAGCATCCGCGTGCTCGGTGACTTCTAGGACGAGCCCCAGCCACCTGCTCGATTTAAGGCAGGCAGTGTCGTCATCAGAACGCTTCCCCGCTAAACACTCACTTCAACAAACCAAGGAGAGCCACTGAGGCTGCAGGCCTCATTAATAATGGATCCATGCCTATCAATAGATTTAGACAACTGGTATTTAGAACCCTCTTCAGAAGAGAGGCACGCTTACTTTGTTTTGTCAAGGCCTTGATGTAGACATTACTTCCTGCTGTCTTGAGGAAGCCAGAGGAGGTGAAGTGATATCAGAATACCCCCCCACCTTGCCCATCCCCGCTCTGGAGTGTTGCTTGACTGATGTGGTTCTTTGCCTCTTAACATAATCTCATGTTGCATGTTTTGTAGTTCACAACAAAAAGGCGTCTGCCAGCGACTCGGGGCTGATGGCAGCAGTAACTTCACAGCCCTCACGCAAGGGATGCTTTCATCGCCCCGCCTTTGTGGCCTCAGATTCAGCGAGCACGGCTGCTTGAAGTCAGCGCACAAAGGGACAGAGGAGCTGTAAGAGAATGATGGCATTTCCAAGGAAACAAACGATGTATAATTTCACAACTGATCCAGTGTCCCGAGACAAGCTGCTGGGGTCCCTTTGAGTGTACCTGTCTCTTGGTGGTAGGAATGTGGTAAGAGAGAGTCACTAGTTCCTTAACTAGCTGGTAGAGGCTATTGACAGCTGTAGCAAGGGGGGGTCTAGACATTGCTAGTGTAGGGTGACCAGGCGTCCCGGATTTGCCCGGACGGCCCCGGTTTTTCACCTGCTGTCCTTGCAGATTTCAGGAAATGTAGCTCCCATCCCGGTTTTTAGACAGGGTCGACAGAAAACTGCAGGAGGTGCTTTTTTGTGTTTTACAAAGCACAGATTGTTAGCAGTTGTTTCAAGAAAGCAATTTAATTAACAGACAAGCTTCTGGGTTAAAAAATTGCATTGTATGTATGTTCTAACTGCCTGTTCTGTAATTCACTGCGGCAGAGTGCTGTCATTCTGGGCGCTCGCTTGCATTAAAACTGTAGTCCTTCTTCTATTTTCGTGCAATGTCCCGGTTTTTGACTTTAGAATTCTGGTCACCCTATGCTAATCAATGATACTCTGTGCTTTCTGCAGTTCCGCTTGTTCCGTGAGGGCGCTATCGGGCAGGAAGCTGGGAGCACGGCTGAGGCGAGGCTTCGAGGAGCTGAGAGCCGAGAGGAGCCAGACAAGGCAAGGAGCCCCCACCCTGAAGCTCCATCCAAAGCCAGAGCGGAACCTGGCACTGGGCACCCGGAACTCGGCATCCCGGAGCAGCAAATTAAGAGGTGCTGTGGGGGCAAGCGGTGAGCGCGGGCAGGTGAGTTTGTTCGTGGTTCCCTGCTCGCGGCCGTGGTCCCCGCTCAGCCCGCTTTGCTCTACGTTTCTCCACCGGCCCGTCGCCTGATATCCGCAGCACCTGGGGGGGCAGAGGAGTGGTGGGCAGAAGCAAAGAGTGAGCGCGGGAGGGTGAGTTTGCTTGCGGTTCCCTGCCCCTCCTGCGCCCTCACGCCCTTTACCTTTGCCTTTCCTTTCGGCTCCTGGAAAAGACCTGGAAAAGACCAGCGCGCTGGAAAAAGCCGTACAAGCAGGAGGGTGCTTTTTTAGTACTCCTTCCCTTCTGTTCCTGATTCCCGTCTGCCACCACCAGCCTGCCAAATAAAAAAAAAATGTAAAAAAAAACAAAAAACAAAAAAAAAACACTCCCAAGGGCAAACAAGCAGAAATCTCTAAAAAGGAACCTTCAAGGAACCAAACAACCAAACAAACAATATTAGTTGAATACTAATCAAACAAACTAAACCCCCCCTCTCCTCCTGCTTCCTCCCGCCTCCACTCTCCCGTGGCCCCCACCCTTGCTCCCCTCTCCTACGGAAAATCTGGGAACAGGGGTGGGAGAGGGGTTGAAGAGTTAGGCGGGGTTTAGGGGGGCTCGCAAAAAAAACATCCGAAGCTGTGTGCAGTGTGACACAAGTTCTCCAGAGAAGGAGGCCACCAGAGTCACTGGGGGGTTATGTCTGTGATTGTGGTGGCTAGTAACTAGCCACGAGCGAGCCACAAGCAGGTGGCCGCGTGTCCCATGGAGTTCCTTCCACAGGGTGTCTCCTCAACCACCACTGCCCTGCAGATTGGTGTACATAGGGCTAGACTGCGTTGTGCTGCGTTGCATGAGATAAACACTCATCAGCGCTACCAGCACGCCCTAGGGCAGCTCTCTAATCTCACAAAAAATATATAAGCGATAACAAGGAAGAAAAAAACTCCTATCAACACTAAGGTATCTTCAAAGGCAACAGAGAGGGTGAATACCAAGGAGACAACAGAGAGGGTGAATACCAAGGAGACAAAGGAAAAAGGACATAAAATGGAAAAAAAGGTCCAAATATGAAGTAAGACAATAAGAAATAGAAATAAAAAAGAAAAAAGAAAGGAAAGTAGTGAAATGAGGTCCAGAAAGCCAAGAAACTACACGGCGGCGCCAACAACCCCCCCCCCCCCCCCCCAAAAGACTAGGGAAGCAAAAGAATAATCCTAAAAGGGACCTAATGGATGTTTGCGATGAGGGAAAAGAGAACGAGAACGGGAGGGATAAGAGAAAGAATGGAGAGGAGGAGGGTGAACTCCCACTGATTTCCCCCCTAGACATAAGTCACAGGGACACCAAAGCGCGGGAGTGCTCACATAGCCCATTAGGAAGCAAATTGGGCTTTCAACCAAAAATTTACACAAGATTTTCATTCATCAAAGATCCCAGCATGGCTCTCTATCTAAATAGAGCCAACGCAAGCAATTTACCATCACCACTCTAACCAACCAAAACAAACAGGACACCCACCTCAAAACAAGAACCTCCGGCGAAGGAGGAGAAGACCAAAGCGGACCACATAAAAAGGGAACACAGCGCACTGAAGGGTGCATCGGCAACCAGAGGAGAAGCGAGTAAGGTGTCTACGGGAGACCAACCAGCACAGGCCCAGGCCCAAGGAGAAAGACAGGACTGGGAAGACCCAAGTACAAAAACAAAACCAATCATATACGGAATCGTTGAAGTCCACATGGAGGAAGATACAATAGTGGACCAAAGGGCGACCCCAAATGTTAACATCTCATCAATAGCCGGAAAGGAAAGGAGCCCAATAACCCCCACAAACATAACAAGACACAATAATTACCACAATTGTACTGAGGAAGAATATCTCAAACGCTCAGTAACCAAGAAGGGAAGGCAGTGCTCATTGGGATGCTCACCGGGATGCGACGAGGTACAGGGCAGCCCAGAGAGGGCAGAAAACTGGGGTCCTCAGGACCTATCCTTGCAGGACGACAAGCGGAAGAGCGATCCCACGCATTACGCTGATCCATCAACACAAGGAGAAATACCAGTCTTCACCCACACTGCGACAACGTCAGTGGACAGGCTAGTAAGGCATGAACCCAGGGACCTGAGGGACTTGAGGGAACCTACAACAAGGGCAGACACAGACACAGCTGGGCAACCAAACAACCCAACTTTGCAGGAAGCAAGAGCCCAGGGTCTATGCGCATCTCAACCCAACTTCCCACAACGTGGGAAACATGATGAATCTGAGAAGCAAGAGGAGGGCACAGGTCAAGGGCACCTCTCGAAACCGACTGAAACAGAACTTTTAGGCCAATCTTCTGTATCCACCATACAATCCAACAGAGCATTTACACCACCAAGGATAACGGACCTTGAAACTTTGTACCTCACCCCGGAAGAGTAAGAAGAACTGGTAGCATCTTATCCCGCAGCCTCCAAGAGGCATTCACCAGAAGAAACCATCAGTGAGAACGTGGGGATGGAATCACCAAATGCAAAGGGAGACATCTGGGCCTCCCTTCTGCATACAATGTAACTATCTGTAAACGCTATTCAATACCAGTCAAACAAGAGGGACTTACAACTCTCTGTCCTCAACTCCCTGCCAATATTCGTTGCTAATATTGACGGTAAGCTAGCAGAGCTGAACGGCATGGTAAAAAGGGCGCAAGCCGAGACCCAACTAATACAAACCAACTGCTCCTGTATCTCAATTGTAGATAAACTGGCAACACTACCAACAGCAATGGACAACCTCCTCTCTGACATCAGGGACGCAGTAAAAAACAACCGGCATAGTAATTCCGTCAACAATTTATATGAAACAGCATTGCCCATGCAAACCGGACCACCACCTTCATCCCAGGAGAAGCAAAAGACAACCCTAGACCCGCTCCCGTCCTTGGGAAAAGCAAGTGAAAAGATTGCACCGGATAAAAATAGACAAATACATAAAGGACTCCAAACCCCTCTAATAGAGCATAGCGCAACCTGAAAAAAAACTGCCAAAAAGATGGTGTGCCGGCCCATTATCAACAAGGAAAAGTGGAAAGAAAACAGAAAAGGAAGGGAAGAAATCAAAAGAAAACACCAGAGGTAATAGTATGGTGAAGGGCGCTATTAGTGAGAAATTAACAGCTAACATATCACAAGATAGGCCGACTGAGATGAGCGATGCAACAGACTCTGAGCACAATATCCCAAAAAATAAAAATCAATATAGGGAAACAAAACATGAAAGAAGTCCGCCAGCAGAAAGATGGCCTACAGACAGCCCTCCCTCCAAAAGCAAGAAAGTAACATCTAACCCACCACAATTAAGGCAGAAGGCCAAAAGAGATGACACTGAAAGGGGGCATAGCTCGCAAGAAGCCACAAACCCAACTGATATGGGGCATAATCTACAGGAAGCCACAAACTCAACTGATAAGGAAAACAATGAAAGTATCCCATTCCCAGACCAAGGATATTCCAAAAACCCTCTCAAGATAAAGGAAGATACACAACCTGGAGCAAGCCCCGAACTGTGCGCAACAACCTCAGCAAGTACCCCCAGACTAAAACTGATGAAAAGTAGTAAAATGATTGACAAACAATACACAGTAGGAACAGAGGTTCATCAAGGCCAAGTGAAGGATCCAATCAACAATGTTGATAACAGTCGGACACAGGACATGAGGCAAACTGGTATGACCTCAATAACGTTCCACCCAGAGTATCAATCAAGGGGCCCAATGGACATCCTAAACAGGGGGAACATCCTACGACTACTGAAAGTCATAGATAGTCTCAAAAATATATCATCTAGTGACCTGGAATCAGTAGAATTTACAGAACCGTCAGGAATACTTGGAGTAGAATCAACAAAAACAGTATGGGCCACAGCAGAATTCCCGGAGAGACTATTAAAAGAAAAAGCAAAGTTCGACCCCTGGGGAATAAAACTACAACCTTTCTCCAAACCAAGATACCCCAAACCTTTACTACTCGTCAACCAACAGGGGATAAGAGCAAACGAACAACCACCCCAGATCACAGTTTTAAGAGGGGCACGAAGCAAACCACCTGAGAACCTAGGCCATCAAGAACAGTCCTACAAGAGAACATCGGACATCGATAATCTGCCCTCGTATAATTGGAGCTGGCTCTCAAGGACTATAAATACAAAAGAGACAAACGTATGACAAAGCAATGCAAAAACAGCAAAAACATTCAGTACTGTCAGCTTATGCTCTTGGAACATCAATGGCTTAGGAGACAAGTTCTCAGACGCTGAATTAATCATCTACCTGCAAATATTTGCCATCCTCTCACTGCAAGAAACCTGGTCCGATTCCTCTCCAGCACTGTCAGGATTCAATCTGAACTTTGTACCGCCTGTGCAGAGCTCACTGTTTGGACACAAGAAAGGAGGTCTTGCAACATACAGCTCAATACAATTTATTGCTAAAGCAGTACCACTGGCTTACAAGTTAGCCCCTCCAAACGCAATACAAGTTCAGCGATTGTGACTCTGCGAGCAGAACAAAAAAGAAGACATAATCCTAATAAACCTCTACTTGCACCCGAGGGAGAAAATCAATGGAGCACAACAGCAGGAAGAACTTGAAAAAGTAATAAAATCTGAGAACACGAACAGCATAATCATCACAGGGGATTTAAACCTAAATATGCTCAGCATCTCGGCTCCTGAAAGCACCGATGAGGCGGATCCGTTTGCCTGGGAGCAAAATCATCAAAACAGCACCTCTGGAGGCAGAAGTACGGAAACAGCGAGGAGTCTGCTGGCCAAATTTGAAGAGCTGGGCTTCAGGGCACTTAACGGCAGATTTCCTGGAGATCAACCAAAATCTGCAACATTTCACAGCACAATGGCAAGCTCCACAATTGATTTCACATTCTTCTCTCGCAGCCTGTATGAAAGGATAAGAGACTTTCACCTCCGCACGATGGACCTCAGTGATCACCTCCCACAGGAAACTACGATACATGCAATACCAAGCCCCCCCAGGCGTTACCAAATTAGGCGCAGACTTTACAACAAACGAAAGACGGATAAAGTGCAAAACCAATGATCCAAAAAACCTCCTATTACAAGCGAAACAAGCTCTAGAAGAGGCACAATCTGCATCCCCAAACTTAATCATATGCTGGGAGGCATTTACAAAAAATCTGAGAGATAAAGCCGAAAAAAACAGATATACAAAGCCAGATGGAAAGGGCAATGCCGTGAAACATAAGAGCCACTATAATTTTAGAAACAACGTAGATTAACAACATTCTGCGAAGAGTAAAAACAGATCCTACCGCGTGCCAAGCACTGAGACAGCTAAAAGGCAGCCGTGGGAAACTAATATGGTAACTGAAAAAAGATGCAGACGAGGCCTTTTGGGGAAAACTTCTACACGACGTGAAAATAAATAACAGCGCACAGTTCTGGCAAGAGATCAACAGTCTGATTAGCGAGCGAAGTCAGGGGATCGAATCCCATGTGACGGAAGAGACCTGCACAACTTTCCTCAGCACACACTTTAACAATCCCCAAGAACCGTGGAACGAATCATGTAATGCTAAAATCAGCTGTAAAGAACAGAAGCACTCGTACCAAGAAACCCTAGTAAGTAATGATGAAGCACTAATCACAAACCTACAAATATGTAATAGGATCTCAACAGGGAGAAGAGAGGGAGCATCTGGCCCAAATGGCATACCGCCAATAGTATTCAAACAAGAGCCAGAATACTGGGCCGCTGTCCTTAAACCAACGTTTGAAAAAATATGGCAGGATTCAATAATCTCACACTCATGGAGAGGAGCAATTATCTCCTCAATTTTCAAAAAAGGAGACCAAAATGACCCGAGAAGCTATCGCCTCATAGCCCTACTTGACAACGAGGCAAAATACTATGCTGGCCTCTTACTCCACGAGCTAACATCATGGGTGGATGAAAAATCAGCAATACCACTTAACCAAACTGGCTTCAGGAAAAATATGGTTACAACCACCAACATATTAGCCCTATCACTTCTGATTGACACAGCGCTAGAGGCTAAACAATCTTTATATCTGTGCTTCATCGACTACAGCTCCGCCTTCGACCACGTAAATAGAAATCTCATGTGGCAAAAACTAAAAAGAATGCAAATCCCTTCAACATTGCTGAACCAACTAATTCTTTTGCACAGCGATACTTGGGTCCAGGTTAAATTAGGAGCAGGGGACTTCCTAACCAAGAAAATCCCAACTAGCACATGAGTAAAGCAAGGATGCATGCTTGCGCCAAGTCTATTCAATCTTTTTATGGCCGAATTATCAACCATACTAAATGAAAACAACTCTCACGCACCTAAACTAGGGGGTTTCCAGCTGTCCAACTTATTTTATGGGGACGACCTAGTGCTAATTAGCCAGACCCCGATAGGCCTACAGAGGCTCCTTGACACCACTGCGCAATACTCAAAATTAAATAAACTCAGCATCAACTATGACAAAACAAAAGTCATGTGCCTTAACCATTGCAAAAAGAAATCAACACACAGCTGGTTCATGGATGAAAAGAAATTGGATATCACAAAAACATATCGCTATCTGGGAGTATTCATAGATCACAGGGGCAGCTTTATAACACGTCAAGAGGAAATAAAACAGAGACAGCTGTATCTTTAAGAAATTTGAAAAACAAAATTGCTGGGCCGAATCTTTCGCAAAAACAACAGTTGATGGACAGAATGCAGAACAATGTCATACATTCACCCCAGTACAGAGATCTGGGCCTAAATCTATCGTTTTTTTGCACTCCACACCACCCCAGTTCAGACATGTCCATATGCAAATCAGCCTTGACCGTGTGCCTCATGGGAGCAGTCCAGACCGAACTGCTAAGCCATGTCTTTCCTGGACCGGAATCAAGCATCCTAGGACTGATTTCTGGCTATCAGCCTTCTCAGCCAGGATAGCTTGACTCCAGTGGTATGGGGAGCATGGGACTCAAGTCTGAGCATACCCATCCCACTCGGGGTGACAAATGCAAAAACAACAGTTGATGGACAGAATGCAGAACAATGTCATACATTCACCCCAGTACAGAGATCTGGGCCTAAATCCATCGTTTTTTTGCACTCCACACCACCCCAGTTCAGATATGGCCATATGCAAATCAGCCTTGACCCTGTGCCTCATGGGAACAGTCCAGCCCGAACTGCCAAGCCATGTCTTTCCTGGACCGGAATCAAGCATCCTAGGACCGGTTTCTGACTATCAGCCCTCTTCAGCCAGGATAGCTTGACTCCAGTGGCGTGGAGAGCATGGGACTCATGTCAGAGCATACCCATCCCACTCGGGGTGACAAATGCAAAAACAACAGTTGATGGACAGAATGCAGAACAATGTCATACATTTACCCCAGTACAGAGATCTGGGCCTAAATCCATTGTGTTTTTTCACTCCACACCACCCCAGTTCAGACATGGCCATATGCAAATCAGCCTTGACCCTGTGTTTCATGGGAACAGTCCAGCCCGAACTGCCAAGCCATGTCTTTCCTGGACCGGAATCAAGCATCCTATGACCGGTTTCTGGCTATCAGCCGTCTTCAGCCAGGATAGCTTGACTCCAGTGGTGTGAAGAGCATGGGACTCACGTCTGAGCAATCCCATCCCACTCGGGGTGACAAATGCAAAAACAACTGTTGATGGACAGAATGCAGAGCAATGTCATACATTCACCCCAGTACAGAGATCTTGGTGTAAATCCATTGTGTTTTTGCACTCCACACCACCCCAGTTCAGACAGGGCCATATGCAAATCAGCCTTGACTCTGTGCCTCATGGGAACAGTCCAGCCCGAACTGCCAAGCCATGTATTTCCTGGACCGGAATCAAGCATCCTAGGACCGGTTTCTGGCTATCAGCTGTCTTCAGCCAGGATAGCTTGACTCCAGTGGTGTGGAGAGCATGGGACTCACGTCTCAACAATACCATCCCACTCAGGGTGAAAAATGCAAAAACAACAGTTGATGGACAGAATGCAGAACAATGTCAGACATTCACCCCAGTACAGAGATCTGGGTCTAAATCTATCGTTTTTTTGCACTCCACGCCACCCCAGTTCAGACATGCCCATATGCAAATCAGCCTTGACCCTGTGCCTCATGAGAACAGTCCAGCCCGAACTGCCAAGCCATGTCTTTCCTGGACCGGAATCAAGCATCCTAGGACCGGTTTCTGGCTATCAGCCGTCTTCAGCCAGGATAGCTTGACTCCAGTGGTGTGGAGAGCATGGGACTCACGTCTGAGCATACCCATCCCACTCGGGGTGACAAATGCAAAAACAACAGTTGATGGACAGAATGCAGAACAATGTCATACATTCACCCCAGTACAGAGATCTGGGCCTAAATCCGTAATTTTTTTGCACTCCACTCCACCCCAGTTCAGACATGGCCATATGCAAATCAGCCTTGACCCTGTGCCTCATGGGAACAGTCCAGCCCGAACTGCCAAGCCATGTCTTTCCTGGACCGGAATCAAGCATCCTATGACCGGTTTCTGGCTATCAGCCGTCTTCAGCCAGAATAGCTTGACTCCAGTGGTGTGAAGAGCATGGGACTCACGTCTGAGCAATCCCATCCCACTCGGGGTGACAAATGCAAAAACAACTGTTGATGGACAGAATGCAGAGCAATGCCATACATTCACCCCAGTACAGAGATCTTGGCCTAAATCCATTGTGTTTTTGCACTCCACACCACCCGAGTTCAGACATGGCCATATGCAAATCAGACTTGACCCTGTGCCTCATGGGAACAGTCCAGCCCGAACTGCCAAGCCATGTATTTCCTGGACCGGAATCAAGCATCCTAGGACCGGTTTCTGGCTATCAGCTGTCTTCAGCCAGGATAGCTCGACTCCAGTGGTGTGGAGAGCATGGGACTCACGTCTCAGCAATACCATCCCACTCAGGGTGACAAATGCAAAAACAACAGTTGATGGACAGAATGCAGAACAATGTCATACATTCACCCCAGTACGGAGATCTGGGCCTAAATCCATCATTTTTTGCACTCTACACCACCCCACTTCAGAGATGACCATATGCAAATCAGCCTTGACCCTGTGCCTCATGGGAACAGTCCAGCCCGAACTGCCAAGCCATGTCTTTCCTGGACCGGAATCATGCATCCTAGGACCGGTTTCTGGCTATCAGCCGTCTTCAGCCAGGATAGCTTGACTCCAGTGGTGTGGAGAGCATGGGACTCACGTCTGAGCATACCCATCCCACTCGGGGTGACAAATGCAAAAACAACAGTTGATGGACAGAATGCAGAACAATGTCATACATTCACCCCAGTACAGAGATCTAGGCCTAAATCCATCATGTGTTTGCACTCCACACCACCCCAATTCAGACATGGCCATATGCAAACCAGCCTTGACCCTGTGCCTCATGGGACCAGTCCAGCCCAAACTGCCAAGCCATGTTTTTCCTGGACCGGAATAAAGCATCCTAGGACCGGTTTCTGGCTATCAGCCGTCTTCAGCCAGGGAGCATGGGACTCACATTTGAGCAAACAATGGATTTAGGCCCAGATCTCTAGACTCGGGTGAATGTATGACATTGTTCTATATTCTTTCCATCAACTGCTGTTTTTCCATTTGTCACCCCGAGTGGGATGGGTATGCTCAGACATGAGTCCCATGCTCTCCACACCACTGGAGTCAAGCTATCCAGGCTGAAGACGGCTGGTAGCCAGAAACCAGTCCTAGGATGCGTATTTCCAGTCCAGGAAAGACATGGCTTAGCAGTGCAGGCTGGGCTGTTCCCATGAGGCACATGTTCACTAGGCATGAGCGGATTTTGCGGATTGGCAATCCGCGAATTTGCGGATTTGCAAATTTGCGGATTGCGAAAATCCGCAAAATCCGCGAATCCTCGCGGATTTTTTTTTTTATGTTCGCACGGGTTTCTGCAAGTTCGCGAGGGTTTTGTACAATTTCGCAAACGCGTGCGAACTTGCAGAAACCCGTGCGAACACAATGTGCCCAATAGGGTATGTGCCTCTTGTGTGAATAACAGGTCAGAGAAAGATCAGTTCAGCAGATGAAGAGAAAGAAGTTCGGGTATTGCGCTCGTGAAAGTCAAGGATGCAAAGCCTATCCAGCATCACAGCTGATTTTCCACGGTAGATTTGGGAAGAAGGCACACCTGTCCAGACTCGACGACGCTCACGATTGTTTTTGGGCTAATGAATGAGTCACTGAATTTGAGCATCAACTAGTTCGAGCGACCATGTGTGTGTTATTACTATGCAATCGCCCCGAAGGGCACAGGGGTCCCTTGAGTGAGCCTACTCATGCAACTATTTTACAATGGCGCCAGCAAGCTGCCAGCGCCGTTGTAAAATAGTTACAAAGTTAGCTTGCACAGGAAGCACTTAGATAAAATAAAGCAGCACCTGCTTCGTTTTATCTAGTGGTTCCTGTGCAAGCTAACTTTGTAACTATTTTACAACGGCGCTGGCAGCTTGCTGGCGCCATTGTAAAATAGTTGCATGAGTGGGGGTTCAACTTTTGAACCCGTTGCGTTCGCGGATTTTTTTTTGCGGATTTTGCGGGAAATCCGCAAAATTCGCGGATTGCGGATTTCCCAAAAATCCGCAAAATCCGCGAGCGTAACGGATTTCCCGCTCACCCCTAATGTTCATGGCTGATTTGCATATCACCAAGTCTGAACTGGGGTGGTGTGGAGTACAAAAAAACAATGGATTTAGGCCCAGATCTCTCTACTGGGGTGAATGTATGACATTGTTCTGCATTCTGTTCATCAATTGCTGTTTATGCATTTGTCACCCCGAGTGGGATGGGTATGCTCAGACGTGAGTCCCATGCTCTCCACACCACTGGAGTCAAGCTATCCTGGGAGAAGATGGCTGATAGCCAGAAACCGGTCCTAGGATGCTTGATTCCGGTCCAGGAAAGACATGGCTTGGCAGTTCGGGCTGGACTGTTCCCATGAGGCACAGGGCCAAGGCTAATTTGCATATGGCCATGTCTGAACTGGGGGGTGTGGAGTGCAAAAAAAGATGGATTTAGGCCCAGATCTCTGTACTGGGGTGAATGTATGACATTTTTCTGCATTCTGTCCATCAATTGTTGTTTTTGCTTGGGCCGAATCTCTCTCCACTAATAAAGCTGATCTAAGCCAAACTGATCCCATCCATTACCTATGGAAGTGAAGCAATGAGAGGCAGGGATGCTGAAAAAAGTACACGGAGTAATAACAAGAGGGATGCACATGATTATTGGCCTCCCGCAGTACACCTCACCGTTGCAAATTGAACTTGAATTTGGGTTGGTAAAAGAAGAGCTGGCACGCAAGGAAGTTTACTTCAAAAGCTGGTATAAAATCAGTAGGGGAGAGGCAAATACCCCTAACGCACTACTCTGGAAAGAACATCAAAGTAAAGACAATAGCCCATCAAGGCTTTTTCTGGAGGACGCAATAAAGCAACTGGGGGCGCAACAACTGTGGGATCTTCAAGGGAACTTGGCAGGCTTTAAAAAAGCAGTAAGCAACGTCGTCAGGAAAGAATCCCTCTTACAGGACAAAGCCTCACTGATGGAGCGAGCACACCGCTGGCTTACTGTACACACCGACAATAAACTTGTACCACAAACGTATCTTTTGACCAGCTTTACCAAAAAAACAAGAGTTATTCCTAAAACACCGGCTAGGAGTATTGCCCTCCGCAGACCACATGGCCCCTTGGCTGCGACTCCCAAAACCAGTAAAATGCCGCCTGTGCGGGAATGACGAGGAAAACATCATACACCTCATTACTATCCGCAAGGCGCTGCAGATAGAGCGCAGGAACCTGCTGAGACCACTATTCAACAAAAAAGGGATCAGGTCCTGCAGACAAGCAGTCCTGGCTTGCTTCTCAGGCGACGAAGTCCAAATGGCTTCTCGACTGGTAAAATTATTTAGGAAGTAGGGGACCCCTATATATGAAATACGCTAGTTATACATAGGGAAAAAAATTCTAGTTTGAAAAAGGTCTATAACTAGTACACACAAAACATTAAGGAATAGTGATATAGGAACCCACTATACACAAATTATCATTGACCACATAGTTGTACTTTTATTCAAAATTTATTATTTTTGTTTGATTTTATAAAAAATATATTTTTTTTTAAATATGAATTTTGTAGAAGATTGCTGATAAATATTTTTAGGAAACCTTTTGATGCATTTCTAAATCAGTAGGAGTTTTTCATTACAGGTACAAAGACATACATATAACAAGACATTAAATTAGAAAGGAGAAGATGAATAAACATGATGTAGGCAAAGCGGTAGATTGGAAAAATACATCAAAGCCATAGAAGCCAGAATCAACATAAAGAAAGAACAAATGGACAAAGAAACCGTATTTTCCACACCCTTGGAGCAAAACACACACAGTCCACACAGAGGCACAGTTTACTAACTGGTGTAAATATGGACAGAGCTTCAAAAGGCATGTGCATATGGGGAAAAAGAACTACATGCTTCCTGAAATAGAATGTGGCCCGCAACGCATTTAGAAAGGGAAATGGGGCCAGGTTAACCACAAGAAACCTCCCCCGAGGAATCGCAGCAATGCCTTAGTGACGGACAAAAAAAAACTTTCCCTCTTCTCTTTTAAACTCTAATTCTCATCACTGTTTAAGCGAAGTTATTTTCCTTTCATTTGCTCTTTTTTTTTTAACTCATGACAGATATCTTCTTCTTTTAACTGTTTTTGTCGCTGCTGTTTTTTTTGTAATGGTTTTTATTAACTGTGCAATAAATATTACTTACTTACTTACTATGCTAGTGGGGTCTTTCACCCACTACATTTTTAGCGTTGGCCTGCTTCCTGTTAGGGGCCTAGTGCTGGTAAGGGTCCCGCCCGCTTCCCTTGGTGTTATAAAGCCTCTTGTCCTCTCGCTACCCACACTGCAACCCTTTCCCCGACCCCCCTCAAGGCGAGCCCTCTTCCCCAAATCCATGCACGGCTCTCCATGCGGTTTTTGGCACACACTGTATCGAGCGCCTCGTGGTATCTTGTAATCTGGGATTAGGCACAGTTCAGTGCGCTGCCTGTTCCCAGGGTCCCCCATTCTAACTCAACCTCCCTGCCCCCCTGCCGCCCCCACCAACCCTCACAATAGAGAACGCCGTCACTTGTAAACTTCAGAGGCCTGTGGATACCGGGGGCTGCGGGGACGCCAGCCGGGGACAGCTGCAACCACAGGGCTGATTGGTCCTCCTCCTACCTCCACTCCAGCCCCTCCCCTGTTCTCATGGCCCCGTTCTTCCTCCCCCTGAGGCAGGTTCTCTCAGCTCTGCCCACCACCACCCAGACCCCTCATTTAGACTCCTTCCTGGAGGCCTCACATGCCCTCGGCACGGCGGCTGTGCGCGGCTCCCGAGCAGAGGCTAGAGTAAGCAGCTGCGGGGGCTCGGCGGGCAGGGGCACGTGCACTGTAAGGACGAGGGGGGCACAGGGAGCAGACCATGGCAAGGGGTGTGCCACGGCTCACTGTAAGCAACAAGGGCACAGTCCAGCGAAAAAAATAAAGGGCACAGGGAGGGGACCATAGTAAGAGCTGTGGGAAAATGGGGCTGGGCCGGGGGACAATGTAAAACATTGGGGCACTGGGGCTGAATGGGTGAGGTCAGCGTATTGCATTGAAGCTGACCCCAGGGGAATGAAGACACACTGTGGGGTGGACAATGTAGAGAATAAAGGGGTACACGGAGGGGGGGTCACGGAAGTTAATAGTGGAAGGGTGAGGGTGGAGGTGGGGGCAAGTTATATAGGTGCCGGCCGGGAGGATGGTCGTGGGAACTCCGACCACGTTAAACAGAATGTTGCACGGCAGGAGACCCCAGTGTTTGGGGACAGCCTGTGATTTGTGTAAACCTGGCGTCGCTAGTTTCGAAGGCGGGCTGAGCCGATCTAGCCTTTCACTACTCCTAGGTCGATAACATAAGCTTCATGGAGCCAAGTAAGGGCAACACCTGTTGTTTTTACAGCTACAAAACCCGTCACTGCTGTTTTTGACTGTTGTTTACATCCTTTGATGTTTTTAGGTCTGCGCCAGCTCGACTGCGCATGTGCGCAGTCTTTCATAGGCGGATACCTAAAACCATCAAAGAATGTAAGAAACAAAGTCAAAAACACGCCCCCCAGTCTGAAAAGGACGGGGCTTAGATAGTCTTTCGCAGGCGGAGACCTAAAAAACCCAAACGGAAACCTCTACACCAGGGGTCTCCAACCGGTCGATCGCGAGCTACCGGTAGCTCGCCGAACCCCCATTAGTAGCTCGTGCCTTCCATTTCAAATTTGTAGCCCGTTTCTCATTTAAGTATTCTTGGGCCTTTTTTCATGCTGTTGCCTGCCTTCGCCAAAACCAGCTGCTCAGATTGGCCTAAGTGAGTCTAGCGTGGGCGGGGCAGGCCAAAGATGATGCCACTGTTGCTGAACTGCATCTGCACATCACTTGGCTTTCACAGCCTTGCACCGAGGTCTTGATTGTGTGCTGGAGCAGGTAGCAGGTGGGCCGGAGTGGACCAGCAGGTCCCGGAAACCTACTAGCATGGAGGTGGCGTACGCAGTATTGAACTGCTACGAACCCGAGCTTCCTGCCTGGCACATTATATTTAAGCAGCAGATAATAAGTAAGCACTGGCCTGGCCAGTAAACATCTTAATCCTCTGAGACTGAAGTTGCGATACGCGCTTTTTATACTCAGTCTGCCACGGGCATGAAAGACTAGAAATATCTTTTTCTCCTGCTTTACAGTTCTGTGCTATAAATCAGGAGAAGCAGGGTGAGTTTCAGTTTCCTTTATGTAAGTCACAATACAAACAAAGCTCTCCCCATCTGCACTCCTAAAAGGAACATAAACTGTTCCACTCTTCAGCACAGCAATGAATTTATGATCCAGTGCCAACTCTTTCATACCGTCTGAGGCCAGGTCAGTGGCAGAGCCTGGTCACACTCGTCTAAATTATAAACGTGTTTATATCCAGTATTCAGGGATAGTGATGTGTTTCCAATATTTAACACTGCAGCAGCTCGCTAACATTACTGAAAATAACCAGTGACGCCGTCCCATTTCTAATGTGATATCCTGTTTCGTTCTAAAAGAAACTTTTTTATGGCTTTTGCATGAAATATTAGCACAAAATATCTCTACAAAATGTGTAACACTCTCACGCATTACCCACATGCAAAATAAATGAAAGGAAAATTATATTTAAAGCAATCTGTTAAAGTATTAAAGTTTATTTGGGCAATGCTCTCTGCAGAACAGTTCTGGCTCTATCGGGCCCTCTGAAAGGGTGGGGCTCTGGGCCAGAGACCACTTTGCCCATGCAGTCTCTGTTCCTTGAGCCTGTGGTAATCAACACTAAAGCAGTTTCCCTGGGTTCCAGATCATGCACAGATCTGGAGTATTCTAATTAAATCCTCAGTTTGGAGGTTGAGTTTGACTGCCTCTTGGGAACAGAGCTTATCTGTTAAGAGTGCTTTGATCCTAAAATAGCCAGCCTTCCTCTTTATTCAATAAAAGCAGTTAAAAACAACAGGTGTTTAACATACTTTCAAAAAGAGTTGGATCTCAAGGTTGTTTTACAGATGCATTCTTTGTGAGCCTCTGCCCTGGCCTAGTATCTGCATTGGCGACTCGGTGTTGCTGATTTTACTTGCACTTTGAATGTGTCTAAAAAAAATTGTGTGAAACTCTGCTTTATTAATGAGTACATTTAATCATTGATATAAAGCAGCATTTCAAACTAATTTTTCTCCAACTAAAATAGCCTTTATCTAAAAAGTTATCCTATTTACAAAGTAAGCTACGGGAGGGTATGTACCTGCAGAGACAGAATAGTTACATGAAGAACTGGAAACCTTCCCATTGGCCCGGAGACTAGAGCATCTGTGACTGTTGAAATTGTATTTTTTTCACAAACTCAGTGAAGCTTGCACTTGATTGAGCCATGTATTAAGTAGAAAAATATGTATTCTACATAAAGAAAAATACCCTTTCACCTCCACAAAGAAAACATAGTAGAGAATAAAGCCCCATATTGAATCAAATTGTTTAAATCTGAACCAGGATGGGACATTTTAAAACTGAAAGAAGAGTATCTGGTGAAGGAGAAATAATTGAGGTTATTCATAATAAAATGATTGTCTTTTTGGAAAACTAGTGACTGCACATGTTAGCTAGACTCAAAAAATAACATTTGGTAAGGAATATATGTCGAGGTTTAGCTTTTGCAGTGTGTTTACAAGTTGATCGAGGATCACAAAAGGGGGTCATAGGCATGTATCCTGGGGCAGCTCGTTACACTTTCCAGGAAATCTGCCATGCAAGACAAGCTTTTGCTTCAGGTGGCTCAACCTGTAGCTGTCTGTAGCTTCAAAAGAGGGAGTGTGGCCCCTTTTATTTAAACCACAGTATGAGCTCCGAAGAAATTAGGCTTACAGTCAATGAAACTGGGCGTCGGGGGTCTCTAAAAAGACATTTGTGAGGTGCTTGGCCTTTAGTAGCTCACGGCGATTTTCACTGATCAGAAGTAGCTCTCATTACAGAAAAGGTTGGAGACCCCTGCTCTACACTTTGAATTCATATTTGACTGATGTGAATGGTCGGATTTACTTACCTGCTCCTTAACATTGGATAATAGTTGTAGAACGGCGTCGTGGAATAAATATATCATTACGTTTTCCGATTAGAAAGCATTTCGCAGAAAAACGGAGTCAAATGTTTGTTTTATGCAATTGCATTGAAGGGTGCATTTTGTTTTATTGCAACACCTGTTACGTATAAAGCTACGAAATAAAAACCTCGAAGCGGCGAATGATATGTAAAAACATAAATTATTTTAATGTTAAACAACCATAGCAACAATATAGAAATTTTAGGAGACCGCTACTAAGCAGGAATACAGCAACATCACAGAAAACAAATGGATAAATTATGCATGTGTGAAAAAAATAATATAATCTTTGGTAAAAGCTCACGTGTCCCAAATCTCACGTTCATTATTATCGGTCTCTTTGACCATCATATTTCCTGCACAACGCTAAATAAAACAAATTAAAGGCAGCCACCGAAGTTCCAACTTTTCCAAACTTTTAATGAGGATAGCAAGCATGTAAATTTCCAACTTAGTCCGTATTTAAAGTAGAGAATTTAATCTGCAGCCTCCGTTAATTACTGAAGACCTTGAAGTTACAGTTCTGCCCGAGAAGGAAAAGGAATAATTACATGCATAACTGAAAAACAAAGCCCATGGCACGGGCTGCTGGGACGAAGCCCTCTGCAGATCAGCCCTAAAGCTAATGACACCGGGTGAGCAGCTGTGCTCGCTCTCTCTCCTCGGAGCCTAGAGGAGAGTTTGCAGAGAGCATTGGATTTCGTAAGACTATTTTGACATTGATTTTCCCCTCAGCTTGGGAAAAAGGTTAATCAACTGCTAAGAAATTGGAGCAGAGCTGTAAAGGGAATCTTAGAACACAACTGGGAGACGAGGTTGTTAGGAGCGTCTAGTGCTTAGTGTGAGATTAAAGCAGGTTTAGTGTGATGGCACAGATCCCAGAGCTCATTATGCTTTCACTGAGACACTGCTCAAGTAGCATAAGTAATTGTGTGCTTGTATTGGTGTTTTTGTTCATGCATGCGAGGGGGGCGAGGCTGGGCGTAGGTTGTAATTGTGTGTTGTGTTTGTCGGTTTGTCTAGGTGTGTCTGGGCATTTGTGTACCCTTGCATGTATGTGTTGTGACTGGAATTTGAGTTATGTGTGTGTATATGCATACACTTGTGTTTGTGTGTGCATGTTTGGGTGCATTTGCGCAGAATTGATTCTCTGTCATCAAAAGCATGGCTGGATTGCTTTAAGGCAGGCAACCTGCAATACACAATGGTTGGTTAAACCTCTTTTCTAAACAAGAAGTTGAAATAAAGTGGGAAGGGTCTGTTGTATGAAGTGTTAGCAATTCAAAAACCAGTCACAAACAGATTTGCGAACGCTGAATCAGCATATAACGATGTAATAGCCTAATCCTTCTAAAATGTGTTGCGAATAAATAGGAATCTCAATTCAGAGACATGAAAATAGCGATTTCTAAAAAGTAAAAACCAATTAATTACCAATTCTCAGATCTTGACTACAAAGCATTTGAAAATTGCGAATGGTAGCAAAATGGAAAATTACATTAGCAAAATATCAAGGGCCTTGTTGGACTTGGCCCTTTTTACAGGGTCATACCTGAAATTTTTGCCTTCCTCCTGTATTTTTTCTGACCTGTTGTTGGCTGTTTTATGACTGGGCACTTTACCACTGCTGATCAGTGCTAAAGTGCATATGCTCCCCCTTTGGTAAATTGATGTATGGATTAGTGATTCCATGATTGGCTGTTTTGGTTTACTTGTCAGATCCTAGTACAGTGCACTGAGTGTGCCCAGGGTTTGTAAACCAAATGCTGCTGGTGGGCTTGCAGCACTGTTTGTGCCAACCAAAGAAGCAGCCTGTAAAAGTGTGTCTCAGGTCTGCCATCACAGAGCCTGTGTGCAGTCTGGTACTGCCATGTTGATTGGGCAAGTGCACCCGCTTGCCAGTCCCTAAACCTTTCCTTTTCTGCATATTAGTCACCCCTATGGTAGACCCAAGAGCAGGGTGCATTTTAGGTGAAAGGTAGGACATGCCCTGGTGTGTGTGGTATGTCCTAATAGTGAATTACAGCCATTTTCGTTGTTCACTATTGCAAGGTTACCTGTTTCCCATAGGCCAGAATGGTCAGTCTCTTTATAACATCTTATAATCCTAACTGACTCAGGGAACTAGGTAGACATTCGAATTTAGTATGCCTGAACTCAGAATGATAGAATACATCTTTTAGTGAAGTTGGTTTTAGGATTCGGTGTTTGAAAATACCACTTTTAGAAAGTAGGTATTTTCTTGCCTAACTATCCAAGCCTGCCTCTTCTAGGTTGTGTATTCCTTGTCTGGAGTTTGAGTAACAATGGCTGTGGGATTCCATGAGACAGGGTTAGTCAGCACAGGGCTGAATAGAGCTATCTGCATGTAGATGGGTGGGAGGAGTTGCACCTGGGACCTGAATATGGCTAGGCCTGCCTTCCACAATGCTGGCTCCACCCCCTGTGGTATGTCTGATGTCCTTGGCCCACACTGTCAAAGGAAAGAAGGAGTCTTGTCAAAATAGTGCTCCAGGACTGCACAGAACTAGTTTGGACTAGGCAAATACTCTCTCTGCCTCCAGAGACAAAGGATTTACTAGTATAAATATAGGGCCACAGACCCCAGAACTTTAGATCATATTTGGGAAACAAGAAGAAACCTTTGCTGAGAAAAGGAACCAGAGGAACTGAGGAAGAGACTATCCCTAAGCTGAGTGCTGTCTGGGGGATTGGCCTGCAGTGGTTGCCTGACTGCCAAAGAAAGGAGAAAAAACTTTGTGCTACTTTTAATCAACTTGTAAAGGATCTCCAAGCGTTTGAGAGAGAGCTTGCCTCCTGCTGAAGTCTCAGGGACAAAATACTTCACCCACCACCTCCCTAAGAGTTCTTTTTAAGAGCCTGCAGTTGTGTTGGGCTTGCTGAGGGACTGCGTGCCGCAAGGAGTTGGAAGTGCGACTCACGAAGAAGAACCGTGACGCCACCGCTGCTGTCGTCACATCACTGAAGAAGGGTGTTTCCACTCTCGCTTTGCCTTGCAGAAGCACCTGGCATCGGCGGAGAAGAGTGTCGCTGTTGCATCGGAAGCCGTTGCATCATCGGGAAGCGTGTCGCCGCAGCAGCCGCTGTTGTTGCATCACTGAAGAAGGGTGTTGCCGTTGCAGCTGTCGCATTGCATCGTGGAAGCGTCTCGCATCACCAGAGAAGAGTGTCGCCGTCGCATCAAAAGCCGCCGCATCACCGGAGAAACGTGTCGCAGGGCCTGTCGCGGCCCAGAAGAATTGTTGAGTCGCCGCACGGCCGTCGTATCGCATCAACGAGAAGACACCATTTTTGTTTCATTGCACTGGTTCTTCATCGCATCACGGCGCTGCTGGTCCCATCGCCACGGAAGCGCAGTAAGAAACCGAAGCATCACCTACCCATGCCGAGAAGAACCTACTCATCCCCTACACATCAGTAGGGACCCGACGCATTACTGTTCTTGCGTGTAAGGAACCAATGCATCACCTTCCCTGCAACACTTTTGTTGTATAGAGTTACGCATCCGAAGGTACATTGAACTTAAAGAATCACATTTACCATCTAAAGAGAACTAAGCTAATTCTACCATTTTTAAAGTACAGTATTGTGGATTTTTGTTGTTTGTGGTCGTGTGTTAAGTCTATATAAAAATACTTATTTTTATACTACAACTTGTGTGGTGACAATTTGTAGTGTTGTCACTGGGTTACTGTATGTGTTCACAAATGCTCTACACACTGCCTCTGAAATAAGCCTGTCTGCACATGCCAAACTACCAAGGGGGTGAGTAGAGGTTACTTTAGCAGTGTACCCCTTTACCCTGACTAGACGCAAGGGCCCCTATTTGTCAAAGGTACCAGCCTCTGCCAACCAGAGACCCCCAAATCTAACAGGCCTCATTTATGAGAAGTGACTAATCGCTGCGAGAAAACAGCCATCTTTCACTTTTTATTGCGCCCTCCCTGCGACACCAAAGATACTTCATATTTACAGTATGATGCATCATGTTGCAAGGAGTTACAGATACGTCAGTATTTCTGATGTATCTTTAGGTGCAAAAATTACTCATTGCTGGAGTGTTCAAACAAGTGCGATGACACTGTTCACACAATTTCTTTACTCAAAGTGTAACAACCTCAAGTATTCCATTAGAACATTTTTTCTTATTCAAACATATTTTTGTAAACATATTTTTTTAAAAATATTTTATGTTACAATTACTGCTACAACATGCACAGTGTATGTGCCAAAATTACCACTATCTTATTTTATAACACAAGTTTGATTTCAATACATAAAAATGTCTAACATAATGCAATATACAATTTTGTATTGACATTCAATGTTGTGCCCAATGCATTTTGGGACGTAAGTGTCCCTTCCTCAGGGTAAAATCTAGAAGTTTTTTTTAAAACAATTTTTATTAGAAACAAAGCAGCAGTAAGGACATTGCATTGACAACTCTTGTACAGGTGTTCAAAAGATTACAATATTATGTTCCCATCATCAATTCGGCAGAGGTCCAGGACAGTACATTTCAATAAATAACAGAATAAACTACTGGTTGGCCCCTTACATGCTCTCTGGTCAGGAAACTTCAGCTATACACATCTACCTCTAGTTATCTTCCGCTTGCGCTAACATCTCATCAACATCTCCTCCTAGACTCAGGAGGCTTTCACTCTTCAGTTCTAAATGTGTGTAAATGTATTTGAGCTTATATATATTCTACTGTCGGCAAAACACATATCTCACCTCTATATTTGTTCCAGCGCCCCCACTTGTGGTCCCATTTGCATGGGCACCCCCGTCCTTTACATTCAGTTTTTGCGGCAACCATGTCATGGTCCATATCTTTAGCCCAATCTCTTAGCAGTGGTACGGTATCTACACCCCATTTTTGAGCAATATTTCATTTTGCTATACTCCATGCCATCGTGACCCACGACTGTTAGGATTGTGTGAGGTCCGTTGCTTCCCAGATATTGAGGAGACACAGTGTAGGGGTTGGGAGGATAGTTTTATCACAGGTTCTAGTAAACTGTCTTGTGACATCATTCTAGTATTGTTGTATGTGCGGGCAGTCCCATATGATATGTAGAAACGTTCCTGTTTGGTTACAGTGCCGGAGGAAGCTATCAGCAGTTCGTCTGCCTAGTTTGTGTAGCAGTGTGGCATCAAAATATACTCAGTGGAGAATTTTAAGCAGCACCAGGCGAAGCCCCATTGGGATGGCCACCTCCCGGGGCGAAGGCAGTGCCTCCAGCCAATCTTCATTGGGTAGCTCCCCCAGCTCAGCCTCCCAGGTCGCCCTAAGTCTAAACATTGGATCGGCACTGTTATTAGTCAACTTCTTGTATGTGAGAGATATGGCCTTGCAGAGCATTAGATCCAGCAAGAGCATGTCCTCCTGGGGAGAATAGTCTGGGAGGTGAGTATCTTTAGGAAGGGCAGAGTCAATGGCGTGGCTGATCTGAAGTTGCGAAATCTCTCTGTCTGCGCTAACTGGTACTTACTTTGGAGATCGGAGAACAATGCCTTCTTTCCCTTAACCCACAAATCGCCCACCATGGAGATCCCTATCATATCCCACTTATCAAAACCAGCACAGGTATTAAGCCGTCCCAAGAATGTCCGGTTCCCTTAGGGAGGTAGCTTTTTTTAGGTGGCCCTGCCATCCCATATGCCTCTGCGCTCCATGCCACATCTCTACAGTACGCGCTGTAGGACCAGTTAAACGCAAATTCTTGTGGTTCGTATACCGTGCTCTGTTGTAGCCCCCTTTCCCCAATAGCCAGTGGTCTGTGCGAAAGCTATGGTAATCATGGTGCCCAAAGACCCACTGGTTGATGGCCATCAGTTGTGAAGCCTGATAGTGGAGGCGGACATCCGGCAGACCTATCCCTCCATTGTACCATCCCATAGTAAGCTTGGCCATGGCAATGCGAGGGCAATCCCGTACTGTAGCCTCAATCTGCGAAAAGTAGAAATCCGGTACCTGGATGGGCGTGTTTTGTAACACGTACAGAAACCGCGGTAGAGCAAGCATTTTAAATAAGCATACAAGCCCTAGCATGGTAAGGGGAAGTGTTTTCCGATGTGTAACGTCTGAGCAAAACCTCTGGAATCCTTCGAGCAGGTTTCTTAAAAAGAAAAGTGTGGGGTTGATGGTGATGAAAATTCCTAAATACCAGAAACTCAGTGAGGCCACCGGAATACCGTATCCTTGGGGACTCCGTGGTTGCTCTCACCAGAGGGGATACATCTGGTATTTAGACCAGTTTTTCTGGTACCCAGAGTGCGCGCCAAATATGTGAAAAATGTGGAGCACGCAGTGCAAGGAGCGCGTTGGCGAAATGAAATAGAGTAGAATATTATCTGCGTACAGTGATATGCGGTCTTTGTGGTCATTTGTCCATCGAATGCCTCTAATACCCGGGTCACCCCTTATCCAAATGGCCAGTGACTCTAGGAGCATGGCAAAAAGGAGTGGTGACAACAGGCAGCCTTGCCTTGTGCCCCGACACAGGGGGAACGGAGTGGACTGGTGATTGTTCACCGAGACATGGGCCATGTGTTGTACGTAGAGCAATTTAACCGATCCTATGAATTTGGGACCGAACACGAAGCGGACAAGAGCTGCGAACAAGTATTCCCAGGGTGTATTATCAAATGCCATTTTGGCATCAAGCGCCAATAGAATTGCTTCTTCTTCCAGTGTGTGTACCCAGCCCAGTGCACCATGCACACGAAGTAGAGTGAGCACAGTATTCCATCCTGGCATGAATCCCGACTGGTCCGGATGGATCAAGTCCGTGAGATAGAGGAGTAGTCGATTCACCAAAAGCTTAGCAAGAATCTTGGCCTCTGTTGTAATCAAGGAAATGGGCCTATACGAGGCACATTCATCTACCTGCTTACCGGGTTTGTAGATGACTACAATGGTGACCTCACGGATATCATTCGGGGGGAGGGCATTATCGTAACGTTCATTATATAAGTTCAGTAAATTTGGTGCTAGTTTGGAGGCCATGGGTTTGAATAGTTTGATCGGGAGGCCGTTCGGGCCCATTGCCTTACCCGCCCAAATATCCTGTATTGCCTTCAGAATTTCCTCAACTGACAAGTCCACTTCTAATGCCCCTGTCTCTTGCTCCGATAGACCAGTCACTCTAATAGTGGCCCTGAGTTCTGCCACTTGTGAAGCTTGAGAATCTTGCGGGCAATCATATACTGTTTTATATTGGCTCGCAAAGGCCTCCGCAATGCCCCGAGGGTCCGTAATGAGATAATTTTTGGATCCCTTAATAGCACACACCCACTCCACAGATTGCTCCTTACGTTCCAGCCACACCAGTAGCTTGCCAGTGCGTTCACCCTGTTCATATATTCGATGTCGGGTGGCCAGAGCACGTCTAATGGTGTCCTTTAGGAGCAGTTGTTTGTAATCCTGCCGTTTAATGTCACGTCGGTGCTGGGTGCTAGGGTCCGGGGATCGAGAAATATCAGCGTCTAGGCCTAGGATCTCAGCCTATAGTTCTAAGACTCATCTGCGATGCTCGGCTCTGTGGCCAGCCATCAGTGATATCACACTCCCCTTGATTACTGCACCATAGGCTCCCCAAAGCGTGATGGCCGACTGGACCAAGACAATATTTTCTTGAAAATAGTACTCGGTATCCTTGCGCAGGGTGCCTTTAATATGCAGGACTTTTAGCGCCAATGTCTGGATCTGTATCGGACCAGGTTGCAGTGGGCATTGTACACCAAGTGTCGCCAGCACTGGAGAGTGATCCAACACCCCCGTGCCAAATACCCAGGTTCAGTGAAATTGTGTATGTGTTGTGCATGTGTAAACAAATAGTCAATTCAGGATTGACTGTTGTGTACACTAGATTGAAATGTATAGTGTGTGTCATGAGGGTGCAACCACCTCCAGATATCTACCATCCCCAGGGCTTTGATAAAGTCCCGTAATTGGGAGCCATGTGTTGGGACCTGTCTGGGTGGGGATCTGTCTAGTTGACCGTCAATCATCAGGTTAAAATCACCTCCCATGATTAGGGTGCCCACTGGAAGATTAAGCAAAAGTGGCCCAACATCTGTCAATTTCCATCTCTGCAGACCCAATGGAGCATACAAAGAAATTAAGTTTAGAACTCTCCCACATACCCGTGCCCGCTGCATAACTGCCCTGTGGATCCGATCAAGTGTCCTGTATCACGTATGGACAACCTTTTTGGAGGAGGACTACCACCTCTCTAGATTTAGTGGTAAAAACTGAGTGCACAATCATACGATACCCCTTCCTGTCGAGGGCCATACATGAGTTACCAATCAGGTGAGTTTCTTGTAATAATATCAAATCAAGGCCATGGCGGTGGATATATTGTGTCACAATACCTCTCTTAATTTTGTCCCCTAACCGTTAACATTCCAGGTGACAAACCTAAGTCCCGGACCCTTCACCATTTGTCACAAATACCAGTAGAAGAATATTTGTTGAGACCACGGGGCATCTCTGATACTCCCCTTCATCCACATGCATGACCCTCCGATTGTCAATGAGCACCTTATAGTACTGAACATTCCCTGCTGCCCTGCAAACATAAAAAGCAATCAAGCTGTACATACCTAAGCAATCACTTTGTCCTACTGCATGAAACTCCCAGAATCATCCTCCCACCATTTTAAACTCAAAAGTACCCATGATCCAACCAACTCACCCCCTCCCTGCCTCCCTGATTAGCTGGAATAGAACCTCCCGCCACCCTCAACATGCAGAGGGTCTGACACCCACCCATAAACAACTCCAGGGAACGTGAGCAACCCCAATCCCAATCCGTTTGTCTTATCATATATACCAGTCCCCGCTCCCCGACCCGATTCCTACCTCACCCACAGTTTATCACATAATATCACTCGTATGGTCCATCTCAGTAGTCATGTGGTGGCCACGCGTTCCCTAGTAGTGTCGCCACCAATTCTATCAGAAAAACCAGACCCCTCAAGGTGTATTAGGCTATCATAACTAGCAATGACATAAGCTACTTATTTTAACAGTAGGGCAGTCTTAAGAGTCTAAACCAATCACCGCCCCAAGCAACAGATTTCTGTCCCAATATCCCTCCCTGAATCAGAGATGTAGGATCTCATGCTCGGGAGGCCACGATATCTAGACCATCCACTATAGAATCCATAAGGTCCTCAAGAGTCCACATCTGACTCCCCACCTTCTTACCGACCATTGTATAAGCACCCTCCTGTGTGTCCCTGGGAATCAGAGTCAGAGTGTGGAGGGGATCGTCGTTGCTGGTGCCAGTCTGCGTTGTCATCCGCTCCTGAGGGTGTCTTCTTCCCTTTCTTTTCAACCGTGCGCCAGCCATCAAGTCAGGCCCAGGCCTCTTCGGGGCATGTGAAAAACCATGACTTTCCATTTGCTTCAACACGGAGCTTAGCGGGAAACATCATTACATATTTGACGTCCTGATCTCGTAAGGCCTGCTTAACCTCCAAGAAACTGCAACGCTGCCTCTGTACTCTCAAAGTGAAGTCAGGAAAGAACATAATTTTGCTGTTTTCCAGTGTATGTGGCGGAGCCACCCTAGCCGTCTGCAAGATAACATCACGGTCTCGAAAATTAAACATGCGCCAGCAACGGTCTCGGGGGTGCCCCTGGCTTCAGACGGACACCTGGCACTCGGTGAGCCCTCTCGATTGTGAAACATTTGGAGAGTCCTCTGGGCTGTAGGTGTTTCAGCACCAGCTCATCCACAAGGAGGTCTGCCACCTGCCCCTCTGCGTGTTCTGGAACTCCAATAACGCGGACGTTGTTTCGTCGCATTCGACCTTCGTAATTGTCCAGTTGCAAGGCCATCGCCTTGTGAGACGAACGGAGGTCTGTAATTTGTTTCTTGTGCAGGGTGGTGTCATATACCAGTTAGTTGGCAGGGTTCTCTACTGTCCCTACCCTGTCAGCCATCTTCTTCATGTTCTTACGGATCAGTGCCATGTCCGTGGCCACAGTGTCTATCCACACCTCTAGGGAGGTATGTATCGCTATGATCGCCTCGAGTAGGTCCTTATTGGAAGGTTCCGCAACTTCCCCAGGTGCCACCACGTCATTCCGATCTTGGGTCTGCTGCTTCTTCCAGGCAAACTTCTCTAACTTAGCCTGTGCCGCCATCCGATTGCTATGGCCTGATGCCATTTTCTAGTGTCGCGGATACACGCTGCCGCCTGCAGTGAGCACCGTCCCTGGGCCTGCCGGCTTTTGCTGGAAGCACCCCGTACAGACAGGTATCCAACCGGGACCGCCCCGTGGCCCACGCAGCAGGAGGATCAATGCACCCTAGGTGGACGGCCGGCAAGGTTCGGAGCCCAACTCCCGCCACCCCAGAGATTCTTCCGAAGTTGTAGCGGCAAGAGACTCACCACATGTCGGGCACCTCAGAGCAACCGTACCCTCACTTCTTCATGTCAGGAGTGGTCTATCTAGTGCAGCTCCAAACTGTGCACCTTTCCTAGGGGTCCGACCGTGGCACTCGTTAGCTACCTGTGCCCCTGTGATGGCCAACACCTCTTCATTCACTAAGGCAGGTGTCTCCAGTGCTTCCCCAGTGAGGTTGTGGTATGAATACTATGGCTCTGCGAGCAAGCCTCAGCAGATGTACTCAGCCCCAAAACCCAGATGCTTTATACAGTTCTAAACACTGGGGCCCCGGGCAACAGCAAGTCAGTCCAGGTCAAGAGCAAGAGTTAGCCCCCTCGCGCTGATCGAGTTTTGTGCCCTTCCAATTCCTCTGCAGGGCCCGCCAAAACTCCACTTCCACCTGCAATCACCCTTCTTTGCACTCAGAATACTCCTCTGCCCAATGATCACTGACTTGCAGCACTGGGTGTATATACAGAGAGTTTATTGCATATATAATTCACTCAGCAAGTTTTCTAATTAAATCACTCAGTTAACAGGCAATAGCACAATGATAGCTATGAACATGCAATAATGTTTCTCATAGGATCTTATGGGTCCATGAGGACATCAACATTGATAAGAGTAAATTAGGGTTATTGAGCTTCTCTATGCACAAGAAAATGTGGAGTTATAATTGTGTATTTTCTTTTAAAAGTCTAGATTTTCCCCTGAGGAAGGGACACTTGTGTCCCGAAATGCATTAGGCACAACATTGAATGTCAATACAAGATTGTATATTGTATTATGTTTGACATTTTTATGTGTTGAAATCAAACTTATGTTATAGCATATGATATTGGTAATATTGGCACATATACTGTGCATGTTGGAGCAGTAATTGTAATATAAAATATGTTTGAAAAAATGTGTTTGAATGTAAGTAAATTTTCTAATGGAATTACTACTAGAGGTTGTTACATTTTGAGTAAAGAAATTGTGTGAACAGTGCGCAGCGCACCCAAGTCACCGCACTTGTTAAAAACTGATCATTCATAAGCACATGTGTTGACAGCTTATGCAGCATTGAAGCACCATTAAACAGAGAGTGTTAAGTTCAATAAATAAGAACCGCAGGAGGAACCAGGTGTGCACCCCCAAACTATCTAACGTCATTGCTGGAGTGTGTCACAAAAGTGACGCAGCTCCAACAATGGGTCATTACTCTTCAGCAAATCCCTTGTTAAATGAGTCAGGGTCAGTCTTATGCCTGCCATGAGGCAAGTGTAAGATATTGACACATTTGCGTCCTAGAAGTGATGTAGTGAAATCTTATAAATTTCACTGAGTCACTTCTACGATCCTTCCTTGCGTCACAACGCCCGTGCATACATTATACCTGGCGCAGATGTAATGTGGCGCAGGGGTTTACAAAGTGACGCATCTACCTAGATGTGTCAGTTTGAAAATATGGCCCATTTATTATGCCGCTGGTGCGTCACAAACAGTGACACACCGGTGATGCAAAAGTGACACAAGGGCCCATAATTAACACCTCAAGTGCACATTATCAAAAAGAGAACCAACATGCAATCCAAACTTTCACAATGACCGCTATGTTTGCAGTAGCAAGAAGGATGCACCTACTGGCAGTCCAATGAGTAGAAGGATGAGGCGTGAAAGCATTTTCAGACAAAGGGCAGCTCTGTTTAATCGAGAAGAAGAGGAGATTTATGCTCATCATTGGCTAAGTAGCTAGGTGATACTTCATCAAATTTGGTTAAATTCAGGAATTAGCCAATAAAACATAGCAAACAACTTTATAAAAAATCACATAGACCATTAAATGTTATCGAAATAAATGTATCTCATAAAAACAATGAATGATTAAAATGGTGACATTGATGGGGGAATGGTAGAATTGTTACAATCAGTTTGCAAAAAAGGAAGTAGCAGCTCAAGATGTTTCTTGGGATTGGGCTAAGTACAATTTACAAGTCACAGTGCTCAAAACTCTCATATGTTTATACAGGCAGATAAAAACAAGGACAGGACAAAAATGAGGTATGTAAGAATAGTATGTATACTTTTAAAAATATTATCCCCCCGCCCCCTTTTCCTAGGTAGCCACACTCCATATAGGTATGGGCTAATGCAGAAAACCAGTTGCTGGCTGGTGTCAGGTCATAAGATTCGATAGGCCTCCTTGTTTTGTCTGACACCAGTAGAAATGCAGAGTGGTTCAGGTCAGAGTCACTGCTTCGCCGGGACACCCCTGTGTTGGGGGTAGCTATCGCGCTTAATAAATCACAGTATTATGTCCCCCAGCACAGCACCACTTGAGCTCCTTGACAGGTAGGTGTTCGAGGCCCTCCTCCATCTGCAGGCTCCTGCCTGCACCTCATCCCTGGTGGTCTAGTGGAAGAGCTTGCTCTTCTGCTAGTACGCTCTGTTTGTGTCCTCTTTTTCCTATTTGCCTCTTTGTCTTTTTTCTTCTGTTTTTCCATTTTTCCTTGCCTCTTGCTTTTTCTCTTCTCTGCCTCCTTTCCTCTTGCGCTCCTTGCCACTGCTGCCCCCATGGCCCCTTCCCCCCATTGTGTCGCTCCCGCCTCCCAGCTGATCGCCCTTCCCCAACACCTACTCAATGGCGGTCACGCCACTGGAGGCCAAAGGCAAGCCCGCCTGTGATCAGACCGCGACCAGCGCCAGGGACACTGGGCCCCTTACCCCCTGCTGTTATGACCCCAGCACTCTCCACACACTCAACTCAATAATGGACAGCTCCGACGCCGAGCAACACCCAAGGCCTGATCTCTTGCTGACACCGCCCCTGCACCTTCACCCACCTCTGTAACCAGGCAGCTACCCACAACCCGCCAGACGCCACAGACTAAGCTGCATCACCCTCAATGTACACTCCCTGCACAGACACACTGTAGAAATCTGGGACCTCCTTAACACTCACCCGCCCGACGTCGTCTTGGCCACAGGGACCAGGACCAATGCCATCCCGGATGGATAAAAGATCCTGAGAAATGAACTCCCAGGAAGAGTTATCACCATCATCCACAAACGCTCCCTCCGACTCACAACCACCAACTCAGATAATGCCTCGCCCCCCATGGAACACATTCACTTCCAGAGCCAGCCCAACCACGTAACAACGCTCCACGGAACACTCACCTACAGACCTCCTGGACCCCACAGCCCCTTCATCAACATCATCACCAACCAAATTGCACCCCATGCCCTCACCTCTATGGACTACATACGACTTGTAGACCTGAACCTTCACCTGGACAACCACAGCAATGCCAACACCACCACTCTCCTAGAGAACCTCACCAACATAGGGCTGAAGCAACCTGTTTCCGCCCCCACTCACACAGCAGGATGCACACTCAGCCCCATCTTCGCAGGAGGAAACAACATTCACTTCAGCCACACCATGGAACTGTTCTGGACAGCCGCCACTAAATCCATTTCTCTGTTACGGAACCAACCACACACGAGCACACTTGCTGCCTCCCACGCAGAAACTGAAAGAAAATCTCTGAAGAACACTTAATTTCCTTCCTCACCTGCAATCCTCCTCCAACTATGACGGATGCCAACACAGTGGCACGGAACCCCCACCAATTGATCGCCAACTGCGCCAATACTTTTGCCCCCCTCCAGAACACCACAAGACTACACAACAAGAAAGCCAACTGGTTCACCTCGGATCTCCGAGAATCCAAGCGCTCCTGACGACGACTGGAGAAGACATGGAGAAACAGCAAAACTCCGGAAGCAAACTCTGTCTACAAAACAGCCATCACAACACACCACCGACTAGTCAAATCAACAAAGGAAAACTTCATCCAAAACAGAATCCTATCCAACGCCCACAACTCCAAGGAACTATTCACCATCATACAGGAATTTGCCATACCCAACCGTGAATGAACCAACGTTCATCCCTCCTGAGACCTCTGCAACAAACTCAGCTCCTTCTTCACCCCAAGATCAAGATGCTCTACGACAACTTCAACAACCAAGACCATGGCACTGCTGCAACTCCCACTCTCAATATCGCCATCCAACAGACCCTTCTCACCTGGACCCCTCTCACCACAGAAGACACCTTAAAGACAATGAAGAGCATCCACTCCGTAGCACCTACTGACCTCTGCCTGCCGCACATCTACCACAGGGCCACTGCCATCGCACCGAGCTACGCCAAACTATCAACTGCTCTCTCGAAACATTCCCTGCCAACTGGAAGCGCGCCAAAGTCAACCCTCTCCTAAAGAAGCCCTCCGCAGACCCAACAGACCAAAATAACTTCAGGCCCTTCTCACTGTTTCCTTTTGCCACCAAAGTCATCAAAAAGGCCGTCAACATCCAGCTAGCACACTTCATAGAAACCGACATCATCCTGGTTACCTCTCAATCCGGATTCCACAGCACCAATGACGTCCTCCTTGCTGCCACCGATGACATCCGAGCCCTCCTCAACCAAGGGCATGCAGCAGCTTTCATCCTCCCGGACATTTCGGCCGCCTTCAACACCGTCTCCCACTGCACAATAGCCACCAGACTCCACAACGCTGGCACCCAAGGAAAAACCTTAGACAGGGTAAGATCTTTCCTCCCAGGCAGCAGACAAAGAATAAGATTCCCGCCCCTCCGCTCAGAACTGACAAAGATCAGATGCGGGGTACACCAAGTATCCGCAAGAAACAGAAGAGGGTCCCTGAAGGCAGAATACTAGGAGGGGAGACAGGTAAATCCAATCCAAGAAACAAAAAGAGAACCTCTCCTGGAACATTATATAACAATAGGTAATATATCCATCAATTTTTATATAACATCCTTGTCCCACACAAGAAGAATTATAAGAAAAACATATACATTTATTATTTCGAATCCATCAGAAAACAGAAATTCATTAAAGACATAAATATATATAAATATACAATTCAAGTTAATCAGATAAACACAGTATATAGCCCCCAAGCAAGTTCACACATTTGGACATCCTCTCAGCCATTCACAATCACAACGTCATACACTACAAGACAAAAGACAAAATAATCATAAGACCAAAGACCTAAAGAAAAAGGTACAAACAAAAACAATGCGCCGGCACGCGTTTCGAAAAAGGACAATATATCCAAAAGTTCCTTCGTCAGGGCGCAAGGAAGGCCAAAATATGTCTATAAGTTCTTCCAAGTTGAGGATTACTTGAATTTTTTCAAAAAAATAATTCCTTTAGAAATTACATACAATAAAAAGATGACAATTGATTTAAAAGAAGCTATATACATTAGATGATTCATGAGTATCAAATATCAAAACTCCCCTTACACCAGGGAGCAGAAATAGGTCAGCAATTAAGAGAGTTTCAATCAAACCATAGTCAGTCTGCATCTAATAACATATTTCAAGTACCTGGACACAGCAATAATAGTCGTTTCATCGGCTAGGGTCATTAATTTAAATAACGCAGGCCTGCTTTGTCTTAAGTTCCAAGTTTTAAGGAGAGGTAATAGATATCTTTTCCGCCCCCACTCATAGAATTTACAAAATAAGACAAAATTAATGGTTGATTGAGTGGAATGATCGTCACACGAACAAGTTGGTAGTTGTGATGACCAGTCATTTTGGACAGGAAAAGTTATCATCCTAAAGAAACTTCCAATTCTCAAACGTGCTAAAAGCATTCTGCTGTAGCTAGTCTGATCAGATATTAAATAAAGTGGTAGCCCAGAATTTTGCAGCAGAAAGTGATGATGAATGACAGAGGTCTTCTTACGCTCCAGACACCAGCGTTGATCTTCCAGATGGGCCATGCAAAGTTCTTTCTATGCCTGTCTGGAGATCAAAGTCAGTGTCTCAGTGGAATCATAGAATTCAGGATACCCGATACTTATAAAAAATTCCCGTACATAAGACAACCATTGGATCCTGTTGGAACCTTCAAGTTTGGTACAGTCAGCAACAATCGCCCTGTTAAATACAGTTTCTACTGTAGTCCAAATCTTATGCCACAACATCATAGGACTAATTTTGATTAGATCAGAAATAAAAGACAACGCTAATTCTTTATGGCAGACATAAGTGGACGTGGAGCGGGGAACAGCAAGCAGATAGCAGAGAAAGCCATTTTCTTTTGTTTGGATTTCATGGCAATTTGCAAATCCACAGATGCCAGCTCCGTATATGGCAGTTGAAACACATTTCGCTTCATATATATCAATCAAAATGCGAACTGGCCTGTCCCCCAACTTATTTGCGAATTGCTTTAGAGCACCTAATGCCAGTGAAAAGGCTAAATTTCTTGTCATGATTGCTGATCTCCAGGTACCCTTCTCATTAAAAACAATTCCTAAATAGGAAAAAGTGTTGGTTAAGCCTATCTTAGATTTACCTAAATTAATATTACAAGTAATATTTACCCTTTTAGCAGAACACATAGTAAAAGTCTTTCCTATATTAATCCTAGGGCCCCTATCACCTATGTATGTCGCGAAGCTGGTTAAGGCCTTCTGAAGGCCAATTTGTGTTCGGGCCATAATGACCGCGTCGTCGGCATACAGGAAGATAGGAACACTTTCACCTTCAATTTGTGGGTAGTCCGCCTTTAATTTTGATAAATGGTCTGCCACCCCATTTATGTATAAATTAAAGAGTATATTCAATTAAACCGTTCTTTGGAAAGTAAGTAGATTCTTGATCACTATATAGGGCTTATGGATTATAGCTCTGGACTTTGGGGTTTAATCTTTTCCCCTGAGAGCCTGTATATTCACTAATTGTGGACTGTCCTTATTAGATATGATCTCTGGACTTCGGATAGCGATGGGCTATTTTTGAACTGGCGTGATCTACCTTAAATTTGGGTAGGCTATTGAAATAGTGTATGTCAGAATTGGGTGTAGGTTTGGCTTCTACTCTGTTGTCGCTCCCTTTGGGTGTTATTTGGGGTTCAAGGGCTTTATTATATTCATATCTTATCTGTCCATTCCCTTGGTGTATTTTAAATTCCTCTATATGCACCCATTCCTTTTTCATTTTCTATACACTTGTCGGTCTTAGTACGTCATTCTGTACTTGGTGGTGGTTTCTCCAGCAGCGTTGTGTTATGATTTTGAAAATAATTGCCTAATGTTTCCTTTCATTGTCCCCACAGACATTGTACTATATATTGCTCATCATCATCAAGATATAGCCCTTGAAAAGTTGTTCTAAAGGAATTATGTTTTTGAAAAAATTCAAGTAATTCTCAACTTGGAAGAACTTATATACATATTTTGGCCTTCCTTGCGCCCTGACGAAGGAACTTTTGGATATATTGTCCTTTCGGAAACACGTGTCGGCAGATTGTTTTTGTTTGTACCTTTTTCTTTAGGTCTTTGGTCTTATGATTATTTTGGCTTTTGTCTTGTAGTGTATGACGTTGTGATTGTGAATGGCTGAGAGGATGTCTGAATGTGTGAACTTACTTGGGGGCTATATACTGTGTTTATCTGAATAATTTGAATTGTATATTTATATATATTTATGTATTTTATGAATTTCTGTTTTCTGATGGATTCGAAATAATAAATTTATATGTTTTTCTTATAATTCTTTTTGTGTGGGACAATGATGTTATATAAAAATTGATGGATATATTACCTATTGTAATATAATGTTCTAGGAGAGGTTCTCTTTTTGTTTCTTCAATACCCAAGTATCCTCCCTGAGTCCCACACTCTTCAATGTTGAAATGCCCCCCCTCGCAACCATAAAACGGACCATGCTTGCTATCTCTGCATCTTACTCAACTCTTCACTCACCATGAATCGCAAGTTCAACGCTGTATCCCCGCATGCGTAAACACCCTCTGCATACTTCGCAAGACTTTCAAGTGGATCCCCCTGATTACAAGAAAACTGTCACCCACGGACTCATCACCAGTAGACTAGACTACTGCAACGCTCTCTATGCCAGAATCAACAAAAAACTCCTCTGCAAATTCCAGATCTTCCAGAATGCGGCAGCCAGACTTATCCTCAACATTCCACGACACAACCACATCACACAACACCTCTGCGACCTCCACTAGTTCCCTGGCGCCCTGGCGAAAGAAAATATCAGGATTGGCTGTAGCTCAAGAATAATAAAAATAGCCACTAACCTTTTCCAAACGCCAATCGGAGACGACGTGTGATGAAAGTCCCCTAATCCCCCAAAACACGACCCCCAACAAAGGCAAAATAAATACCTCTGCGTGAATTCGTGCCCACGGGGAAGAAGGGAAAAGGGAAAAAATAATAAAGTAGCTGTGGTCTTGGTGTATCACTTGTAGTCCTGGCCAATCAGCAGCGAAGACCCCAAAGTTGTGCACACTACAGGAGGATGACAAATAATGGGTATAAGTAATGTGAAGGAAAACCACTGGACTCTTATATTTTCTATTCTCCTCTCCCTACTCACCCATAGCTCACAGACTGTCTCTTGAATAATGCTCTCTGTTCTATATATATATTCAGGAACAGAAGACTTCCACTTAATCCAACTTCAGAAATATACTCTTCGAATTCTTCAAAACATAAACAGTCATTAATCAGCATAATAGACTAACAGCATTTCTTTCTTCATCAATGGTATTTTGTCATACCACACTAAACAGTTTTAGGCGTTGCTGAAGCCTTTCTCACTTGCACAAAAATCTTCTTTCCAGATAATGTTTTAGTTAACTTAAACAAACAAAGTCTGCCACGGTACTAATTGCCTTGCAGTTCTGAATCTGTTTTATTTCCACTAAGAAAAGTGTCACAACAGAAGGCGTCCTTGCCTCAGACGCCCCTCTGATAACACTTTCACTATTTTTTCGCTTGCCCTTTTAAAACGCGACTTCTGCGTTCAAAGCACATCGGCTGCTCGGGACCTTTGTCAGTTGCAAAGCTATTTCAAAAATGATTGCTTCCTTATGAAGCTTCCTTCCGACTCGAATACCTGGCAATAAACAAGTTCTACGCAGTCCTCCAGGAAACACAGTTCAACAGGTCGAAAAACACTAGGACATGGCTTTTCTTCTTTTCTTCAAGCTGAACTCCGGCGGGGAGCACCATCCGCCATTCGAAAACCTCAAGGTAAAATTGACAAGCACTCTTCTGTTCCCTGGGCGGCCCTTAAGTGTGCACCGCCTTCACTCTTCGACAAGTCAAGCCTAGGGATGCTGGGACATGTAGTTTTGTGCACTTTTTCCCCAATATTGCGTTTTTGCACAGAATAACGGTGATGATGTTTCATACAACGCCAGGAAATCGCTACAGAAAAATAACCTTCAAGCTGCTCACACATTCCTACAAATACCTTCAGAATGGCCATATGCAAATCAGTCTGACCCTGCTTGTTTCCGGTCCAGGGAAGACATGGCTTGGCAGTTCGGGCTGGACTGTTCCAATGAGGCACAGGGTCAGACTGATTTGCAAATGGCCATGTCTGAACTGGGGTTGCTCAGTGAGCTAAAGAGTGGTTATGGATTAATCCCAGATCAGTTGACTGGGGGTGAGTGTTTGATTTGCTCAAACGCTCCGTCCATCATCCCTTTTTGTTTCGCTTTGTTCGCCCTATGTTGGCAGGGTATGCTCAGACGTGAGTCCCTTGCTCACTCGGCCCCTGGATTCAAGATAGCCTAGCTGATGAGCATTATGAATCCGAAACCGGTCCCAGAATGCTTGTTTCCGGTCCAGGGAAGACATGGCTTGGTAGTTCGGGCTGGACTGTTCCCATGAAGTACAGGGTCAGACTGATTTGCATATGGCCATGTCTGAACTGGGGTGGCTGAGTGAGCTAAAGAATGATGATGGATTAAACCCAGATCAGTTGACTGAGGGTGAGTGTTTGATTTGCTCAAACGCTCCGTCCATCATCCCCTTTTGTTTCGCTTTGTTCGCCCTAAATTGGCAGAGTATGCTCAGACGTGAGTCCCTTGCTCACTTGGCCACTGGATTCAAGATAGCCTGGCTGATGAGGATTATGAATCCGAAACCGGTCCCAGGATGCTTGTTTCCGGTCCAGGGAAGACATGGCTTGGCAGTTTTGGCTGGACTGTTCCCATGAGGCACAGGGTCAGACTGAATTTCATATGGCCATGTCTGAACTGAGCTGGCTGAGTGAGCTAAAGAATGGTGATGGGTTAAACCGAGATTAGTTGACTGGGGGTGAGTGTTTGATTTGCTCAAACGCTCCGTCCATCATCCCCTTTTGTTTCGCTTTGTTCACCCTAAGTTGGCAGGGTATGCTCAGACGTGAGTCCCTTGATCACTTGGCCACTGGATTCAACATAGCCTGGCTGATGAGGATTATGAATCCGAAACCGGTCCCAGGATGCTTGTTTCCGATCCAGGGAAGACATGGCTTGGCATTTCAGGCTGGGCTGTTCCCATGAGGCACAGGGTCAGACTGATTTGCATATGGCCATGTCTGAACTGGGGTGGCTGAGTGAGCTAAAGAATGGTGATGGATTAAACCCAGATCAGTTGACTGGGGGTGAGTGTTTGATTTGCTCAAACGCTCCATCCATCATCCCCTTTTGTTTCACACTGTTCCAGTAGGCATGTTTTAAAATAGCCTTTGAGCTGGAGCTTGGAGGTGATATTTGAATTGACAGACAAACTGCAACTCATGCTAGGCAGACACGTTCAACAAAGACATGCAATGCCACACTTAGGGTTTTGTAGGTTTCCTGGTGGCACATCACAGAGCACGCTATCATGACTGTTAAATACATTTCTTGATGTCATGCTGTCAATATTACATTTGCATATAAAAGTTCCCAATATGTTTACAGAGTTACAAAATGCACAACAATGCAATTTTATGCCAAAGTCTTTTGTCTACATGTTACAACTTGTATATTTGGTAGTCATGTCCTACTGCGGCCCTCATCCGAGAAGTGAATATATGTAGGAACAGGAATATGTATTACTCAGAGAATGCGTCAACCAGATTGGAGGAGGCATCGCCATCGTACACAAGAACCCCATCCGCATCACAACCGACTCCAACGACAACTTTGCCGCAGCCGAGCACCTCCACTTCCAGATACACACCGACCCAAAGACGACCCTCTGAGAGGAACCCTCATCTACAGACCCCCGGGACCACGTACACAATTCAGCGAAGACATCACGGACTTCATCAGCCCACTCGCCCTCCGCTCCGCTGACTACATCCTACTAGGGGACCTCAACTTCCACCTGGAGAACAACAAGGACCGCAACACCTCCGCCCTGCTGGACAACCTCGCCAACCTCGGACTCAAGAAACTGGTCAACACCCCCACCCACTACATCGGCCACACGCTTGATCCCGTCTTCTCATCCAGCAAGCACATCACCTTCAGCCACTCCACCGGACTTCACTGGACCGACCACAGCTGCGTCCACTTCAGCTTCAGAAGAACCATGACCCACCACCACCCGCAACAGGTCCCTCACAGGAACTGGAGCCAGATCACCGCCGAGCAGCTCACCACCTCCCTCAGCCAGAACCCACCCGCCAGCACAATGGACCCCATCGAAGCAGCACGCAACTTCACCAAGTGGCTGACCGACTGCGCCGATGACCTCGCGCCACTAAAGAACCCCCCAGAAGACCCAGAAGCAAGAAAGCCTCCTGGTTCACCGACGAACTCAAGGACTCCAAGAAAAACTGCTGCACCCTCGAGAAAGCCTGGCTCCTCGACCAGACCACAGACAACATGACCGCCCTCAAACACGCCACCCGCAAGCACCACCAGCTTATCCGCACCACCAAGAAGAAATCACTGAAGGAACGGCTGGACAACAACACCCATGACAGCATCATCAAGGAGTTCTCCAACCCCAGCACCGCCAACAACGACATCACTCCTTCACAAGACCTCTGCGACTCTCTCGCCTTTTTCTTCCACCGCAAGATCGCCGACATCCACAACAGCTTCAGCGCACCATCCACGCACCCAACCGTTGAACAAATGCCCCCCACCGCCACCCTCCGCACCTGGACCACGGTAACCACCGAAGACACAGCCCGCACGATGAACACCATCCACTTTGACTCCATCATCGCACCTCAACTCCGGGACGTCATCAACACCTCCTTCAACACCGCCACCTTCCCGGAGAGCTGGAAGCATGCCGAGCTCAACGCCCTACTGAAGAAACCAACAGCTGACCCCACCGACCTCAAGAACTTCCGCCCCATCTCGCTCCTCCCTTTTCCCGCCAAAGTCATCGAGAAGACCGTCAACAGACAGCTTGCAGCCTTCCTCGAGAGGAACGGATCCCTCGACCCCTCGCAGTCCGGTTTCCGAGCCAACCACAGCACCGAGACCGCCCTCATCGCAGCCACCAATGACATCAGAACCCTGCTCGACAACGGAGAAACAGCGGCCCTCATCCTCCTGGACCTCTCTGCAGCGTTCGACACTGTCTGCCACCGCACCCTAGTTCAACGCCTCAGCGACATCGGTATCCAAAAGAAGGCACTGGAGTGGATCATCTCATTCCTCACCGGAAGAACACAGAGAGTCCGCCTCCCCCCGTTTCGATCCGAGGCCACCGAAGTCATCTGCGGCGTACCGCAAGGATCATCACTCAGCCCCACCCTCTTCAACGTCTACATGAGACCTCTTGCAGCCATCGCACGCCAGCACAACCTCAACATCATCTCTTACGCCAACGACACCCAACTGATCATCTCCCTCACAAGAGACCCCGCCACCGCCAGAACGAGCCTACACGAAGGGATGAAAGACGTCGCCTAGTGGATGAAGAACAGCCACCTGAAACTGAACTCAGACAAGATGGAAGTCGTCATCCTGGGACCATCGCCCTCCGCCTGGGATGACTCCTGGTGGCCCCCCGCCCTGGGCACCACTCCCAAGCCAACAGACCACGCATGCAACCTGGGCTTCATCCTGGACTCCTCCCTCTCGATGACCAGACAAGTCAACGCCGTCTCCTCATCATGCTTCAACACCCTACGCATGCTCCGCAAGATCTTCCGATGGATCCCAACCGAAACCAGGAAGACGGTCACCCAGGCACTCGTCACCAGCCGACTGGACTACGGAAACACCCTCTACGCTGGAACCACAGCCAAGCTACAGAAAAGACTCCAATGCATCCAAAACACCTCTGCCCGACTCATCCTGGACATCCCCCGACGCAGCCACATCTCCGGCCACCTGTAGGACCTGCACTGGCTCCCCGTCAGCAAGAGGATCACGTTCAGGCTCCTCACCCACGCACACAAGTCTCTCCACGACCTGGGCCCCAAGTACCTCAACGACCGCTTGACCTTCTACACGCCCACCCGCCAGCTACGTTCTTCAAGCCTCGCCCTCGCTGCCGTACTACGCATCCGAAGAGCCACCGCCGGAGGCAGATCCTTCTCCTACCTGGCAGCCAAGACATGGAACTCCCTCCCCATCCATCTTCGGCTGACCCAGGACCATCTCGCGTTAAGGAGACAAATCAAGACCTGGCTGTTCGAGCAATAGCGGACCCCTTCCCCCAAGCTCCTTGAGACCCTGCCTGGTGAGTAGTGTACTATACAAATGTTATGATTGATTGATTCATTGACTCAGTTAACATGCATGTGGTTTGCCTTGATATGTGCATAATAACACATAAAGTATACCAGTACCCTGATAGCAGACACAACTCCTAAATGTTTTGCTACTCAGATCTTGGAGACGGTTGGCTACTTTCTATGTCATAATACATAAAAACATATTTGTACCTAAATTTTAATGTGAAAAATTACTAAACTATGTGTTTTTAGGCTTACTGTGTGTATGCTCTATTTCAATGGATTAGAATACCATATCAAAGCCTCAGACACCAACGGAACATAGGTATGATGCAGCACACACGAAGATGAATAACATCATTGTCAGATGTCTGCCCAAAAGTGGGGGAGCACTTGATCCATAGACATGTTGTAAGATAATGAACATGATTTGCTTCTGTCTTGGCTGAGGTGCTGGATATCACTGATCTTTCTCTCTGATTACTGTAGCTTTTTCTGTGCCTTGTTGAGGCATTCTTAGAGGCCACAGATCTGCTCATGCAACGTATTTCACGGAGAAGATCACTAACTCCCAACATTGCCAGAAGACTCTTTTTAAAGTTGTTTACAAACTCTCAGTAGCTTGTACCATTCTGGCACCCCCTTCTTTTTCCAAACTTCAGTGTGACGAGCTTGGTTGCCGATGCACTCAATATGGTAAACATTGTTCAGTAACAATATACAACAAAAAAGTAACAAATGACAGAAGTGTTTAAACAAAAAACTCTCATGAAGGGTAAATCTTGGAGTCTTTAATGCAGTATACAGCCAGCCGACACGTGTTTCATCGCACTCGCGATTCCTCAGGGCTGAAATGAACAGAAAGTTGACAATGGAGCATGTATCTCGTAAGAGTATAGTTACAATAAGACCTGGTTCTCTGGTCTTTACATACTTGGTTTGTGCCTCTACTCCAGTGAGTGTAGATGATACATCTATATTTCCTGAGTGCCACCCCAACACATCCGTGTCGCAAGTGTGAGAATTATCATTCTTATCACTAATCGTGCTGGTGAATAGTGAAAATTGTGTTGACACACCGATAGAACTCGGATAATTCTCAAGAGAGACAGAGTCTCTGACTACAAAGTGGTCTATCTGTGTGAGGCCCAATCATACTACATGCTCAGTGAGGTTTGTGAATGATGTGAAACTCTGACTCTCGGCGTAGAAACGTAACATACCTAGATGGCGGTGTCCAGGTCAAAAAGGTCTAATTAATCAACATGGAGAAAAAAAAAAAACAAACACGAAAACAGGAAAAATCTCATCACTAATTGTCAAACTTCAAGTTATAAGGCAAAAGAATTCACAGTAATGGGGCTGTGAGATAAAAATAGATTGCAGCTCACCGCTCAGCTGGTGATAATTCCGACCCAGCCGGGCCCTTGACCTTGAAGATACTCGGTATGAGTATGTGTGAAGATAGGTACGATTCTGTAACCAGATTAAGTAACCTGAGTCATTGTGGGCAAGTTGGCATTTCATTGTATCATGAATACAGCCATTTCATAGATCTAGTATTTCTATGTAGCGTCAATTCATACGACTTGAGAATATATATATAAACAGCGCATTAGAACCTATCACAAAATCGACATCGTTTTCATGAGGATGATCCCTACTACTCTCCCTCTTAAACCGGTATGGTGATTCTCGTATCAGCCTCCAGTATGGTTATACACGGAGCAAAGGAGTTCAATATAAACTTACATTTGTTGACTTTGAATTCGTATCATCAGTCTCGGAGGTCACAGTCTATTGTAATTTCAAAATTGCCGCCCACGTCGAACAAGGTGTTGTTCTGCAAAAATTGGGGGCCATAATGATCATTTGTCCCATTCAACTATTTTTCTATATCAAGGCTTTATTTAGGCGCAACAATATGTGTGCTTACCTATTTGGCGGGGAATAAGTTGTTGTATGCCGAGTATGGCTCTAACGTCAATGAACGCCCCAAGCTGAAAGGAAACAAAAATTAAAATTGGAGTCATGCTCCTCGTGTGTAAACGATTGGTTTCCAATAATACATCCGCAGTATGTTGTCAGTGCTTTCTAGGCTGCTTACCTGTATCAAGCAGAGGAGCGGCGTGTAGCGTGTCCGGACCCCCGAGCCGTGTTCCTGTTTGGACACGTGACCGGGTCTTTGGAGACGTTAAATGCGTCTCTACGTAACATCATTGGCAGACTAGACCGATTGCTGGCTTTCTGAACGCCTCCATGTTGGATTCCCAGTAGAGCCCTAGAGCTTGCTGGTCATGATACTAACTCATTATTCGGCGATTGGATGAGTAAGGATATGCTGGTCGCAAGATCGAGTAGCGATATGCAATAGCAATAAGAAAGGGGAGGGTGGACATATGGAAGTAGCCCAAGCATTGTAACAGCGTATATGTAGTATGCCGATTTAGTAGTCGGTCAAGCGCGGTTTGCGATAGTGAGGAAAATGACGTATTCAATTAAAATATCACTGGTCGACGCAAAATTGGCGACGTAAAGAATGGAAGACATAAATAATCCTCCAGGTGAGCTAAATCGTGAGCACCGTGAATGGACATAAACAAACTACTGGTGCCTGTCCCAGTCACACGTGGATGTCTAAATTCCAATACAATTATACATCATCATGTAAATTATCTCTTTTGTATATACATGAATAAATCACAGGCTACCACGTGCGAAACAATACAAAACCACAAAATATTTACAAACAAAGTACAGGAGAGTTTTGCTAGCATGATGGAATGGTAACAGTATGTTCATAATGTCACAATTTATACAATACTTTGTAAACTACTGATTTGCATATACTGTCATGTGTCACAGTACCATATCAATGGTGGACATCCTATGGTTCAGTTCCCCAAGAAATATTGCATCTCCTGGTCATAATTATGTCCCCGTTCTACGGATTTAAGACGCATGATCCAAGTTGCCTCTGTGCGTCTAAGTCTCAATTCGCGGTTGCCACCTCTGACGTCTTGAGGGACTGTGTCTATGCCAAAGTATTTGGCCACTTTGTTGGTCCTGTCTCTTTGGCAGGAAGCTATATGCAAGGCCACCGGATATTTAGGATCACAGTTCACTATTGCCCTTATATGTTCCATCATTCTCTCTTTCAGTGGTCTGATGGTGCTTCCTACGTAGAACTTTCCACATTCACATTCTATGACATAAATTACAAATTTAGTGGTACAATTGATGTTACTCTTGATGACGAAGGAAACACCATCTGGACCCATGAATCTAGTTATGCCATGTTTAGCCCATTTACACATGCTGCAAAATCCACATTTGTAAAATCCTAGGCTATGTTGTGTCATCCAAGTTGTTTGTTTGGTATCTCTAGGTACTGTGGGACTCAATTTATTTCTTAGTGTATTGCCTCTTCTGAATGAGATTTGAGGTCTATCTGTAATACAATTAGTGAGAGTAAGCCCCAATGTTTGGTCAAGCTTTTCCGTAAAGCATCGTGGAGTGAATTGAAGTCAGTTACCATTCTGATTTGTTCCCTTCCAGAGGTGGTAGGTTTATGTGTGCTGGTAAGAGTGTGTATTCTCTTGACCTTTTTAACTCTTTTCTCAGCTTTCAAAATTGTCTTGTTGGTATAACCCCTGTTATAAAATCTTTCCTTCATGCTAATCAGACACCTCCCGAACTCACAGTCCTCACTACAGTTCCTTTTTGCCCTTAGAAACTCGCCATAGGGTATGGCGTTTATTTGATGTGAGGGATGAGAGCTCGAGGCATGCAAGACTGCATTGCATGCAGTGGTTTTCCTGAAGAGTCTACTGTGTAGACAGTTGGACGATACATAGAACTCAATGTCCAAAAATTCAATATTAGTCCTGCTCCAATTCATCGTGAATTGGATTTCCCAAGTATTGTCATTCAGATGTCTGAAGAAGTCTTTCAGTAGCTGCTCAGAGCCAGACCAGATTAGGATGCAATCATCAATATATCCACCCCAAAAGATTATGGAGTCGATATATTGAGCACCCTTTTTGCTCCAGATAAGATCGGATTCTAGTGCGCCCATAAATAGGTTGGCAAACGAGGGTGATATTTTTGAGCCCATGGCCATCTAGGTATGTTACGTTTCTACGCCGAGAGTCAGAGTTTCACATCATTCACAAACCTCACTGAGCATGTAGTATGATTGGGCCGCATACAGATAGACCACTTTGTAGTCAGAGACTCTGTCTCTCTTGAGAATTATCCGAGTTCTATCGGTGTGTCAACACAATTTTCACTATTCACCAGCACGATTAGTGATAAGAATGATAATTCTCACACTTGCGACACGGATGTGTTGGGGCGGCACTCAGGAAATATAGATGTATCATCTACACTCACTGGAGTAGAGGCACAAACCAAGTATGTAAAGACCAGAGAACCAGGTCTTATTGAAACTATACTCTTACGAGATACATGCTCCATTGTCAACTTTCTGTTCATTTCAGCCCTGAGGAATCGCGAGTGCGATGAAACACGTGTCGGCTGGCTGTATACTGCATTAAAGACTCCAAGATTTACCCTTCATGAGAGTTTTTTGTTTAAACACTTCTGTCATTTGTTACTTTTTTGTTGTATATTGTTACTGAACAATGTTTACCATATTGAGTGCATCAGCAACCAAGTCTGTTGAATAAGGGGTAGTTTCCTCTACTCTAATTGAGTGGTTTAGGGTTTCTCCACTCGCCGATTTTGCACCTTAATAATAGCAAATCTGTATTGTGTGCGTACATACGGGCAGTGCACCCGGAGCGTAAACTGATCCAAAAACCTTCAGAATCCACTTCAGTGTGACGAGCTTGTTAACTTTTTCTAAAGCAAAGTGGATTTAATGCACCGTCAATTAGCCACTGATACTACTAAATTAGTGAGTCTGGTGTTTTCTGTAACACAAGCAGTTGCACACCAGGCCATAAACCCCTCGGATAATAAGCCAGAGGAATCTTCCAAAATTAGGCTATGGTTCCCTCTGGACCTGGCGACATTGCAATTGGTACTAGGTTCTATCAAGTCTGGCTCCTTGCTTGATCCCCTTCCGCCTTCAAAACTCAGGCTTTTAAATGACACTTTCCCTAACTGTGATTCTTAATCTTCTTAATATGTCCTTGAGTGCAAGGAACGTACCTTAGAACTGGAAAGACTCTCCTGTCCTCCCCTTGGTAAAGAATGATTTTGACCTTCTCTATTGGCCAAATTTTCCTCCTATTTCCCTTTGTCCGTTTTTTCAAAGATCCTGGAAAGGCATGTTAATACCCAACTCTCCTCATTTGTTGGGATACGTAAGAGCTGCACCAGTTACAGTCCGGTTTTAGGGCTTGTCATAGCACAAAATCTGCTCTATTCGGGGTCACAGTATGTCTTAGGCAACAGCTCAATTCTGGTGGTACAGCTGCTCTCATCCTGCTTGACTTAAGTGCAGCATTTTATACACTGTTCAATCCCATTCTGATAGACAGATTTGAGGCTTTGGGCATTGAAGGCTGGGCCTTGAAGTGGGTTTTAAAAGATGGCCCCTTTCAAGTTACCTCTGCCAATATAAGATCCAAGACCTTACCTCTGACCTCCCTCAGTGATCCATTCTGAGCCCCCTGCTCTTCAATATCTACGTACGCCCTCTGGCAGACGTAATTGGGAAGATTGAACTCACCCTCTTCTCATACGCTGATGATACCTAGTTCGTCTTCTCATTATCTGCTGCTCAGCAACAAGATCCCTCGTTACCCAAGCCTGGTCTGAGAAATGCCTCCCTATGAATGAGCAGAAATGTACCGTAGCTTAATGGCAATAAAACGTAGGTCCTGGTTCTGGGAAATAACCGATAACAGTGAAACATCAGCAAAAAGTGGGGTTAACTATAAGAAGCAGATCCTGCTCTCCCACATTATCCAGAGGATCTTCTTGAGCCATTTGAGAACAAAGAAATAGGTGGCCATGACTCTGTATACCATAGGCTTGACGGAGAGGTTATATTCAATGATAAAGCTGAGATTATTAACCTTAGCTACTGGGGTAGGCCATGGTCCCATAGAGTCTGGCCAATGACTGATTCCTATGCAGGACCCCAACCTAGCTGTTTCCTCTCTAAAATGATTCCTTGTACTCTAGGTACACTCCAGTTTGGTTACTGGGGTACCCTTATGAGTCCCCAGTATATGGTACACAAGGTATCCAGGTCATTGGTACCCCAGAGGCCTACCAGGGGCTGAAGCATGTATTATGTCACTCCTGGGCAGCTTTCCAAAATGACACAACAGGTCTGCTACAGCAGCCTGTGTAAGGTGGTGTATGCACCCCCTTACTTAGATATAGGTTCCCTATATCTACTTTATATCACTGCACATATAAACCTATCAGCCACCCCTATGGCAGGCCTTATCAATCCTGAAGGCAGGGTGCTGGGTTTTGTGTGAGAGGGTGCCCATGCATGAGCAGGGCCCCTCAGCAGCCTTCGGAACCTATTCTCCGGGGTAGTTCTTTGATGCAGCCGGAGCATATACTCTTAAGTGCATTATAACCTCGGGGCAAATGCTAACTGTGGAATGGCTGCAAGGAAACATGTTGTGTTTGGTATCAAACACCTTGGAATCATACCTCCCCACCTGTACTGGCGGCGGAGGTATGATTCCACCCTCCTAGAGGGAGAAACATGGCCAGCTTAACAGAACCCTGGCCTCACAAAATGGATTCTGCAGCCACAGACACAAGTCTGGCCTCCTGCTGCTGGACTAAACTTTGGCTGGGGAGGTCTGGACAATAGGTTTCCTATCACAGGGAGGTGTCACCACCTCCAAGACAGGCGTTAGTGTATTAGGGCTGGGTGGGTGCACTCCAAGAGTGCTTTGAAGTCTGCACTGGGGGCACATTTGGTGTCCCTGTGCATAGCCCAGTTCAAACTGGTTGCATGGGCTACCAGCCCCTGCTCCGGCGTGAAACTGGGAAACGGAAATGGGTGTAGCCACCCCTCTTTCCAAACCCTCCCATAGGTGGGTCCCCCAGAGTTTGTCCCACCCCTTCCTTGGGTATAAAATAGGAACCCCTGACTATAGGACTTTAGATTTACTTGGACAAAACTCTGATACTGAATCCTGGAACTTCGATGACCTACAAGGCGCTAGATGACTGAAGGATCTCCCTTGGAGTAAAGGAGTTACTCCCCTGCGTGGCAGGCACCAAAGACGCATCTGACCGGTTTGCATCTCCTAATCTCCAGCCGGACTCTGAAGAATTTGCTCAAAATCAATAGTGGAATGGACACCTGTAACCGTGTACCTAGGTTACTTAAAAAACCCTCATAAACGCGGTGATCCGATCAAAAGTGGTGTATCTTTTTATCCGCTATGCACTTGCGTTATGGCACAGCCAATGGGTTTGTTAAGTTGTTATATGCCTGCCTCAAGCCTGAGGCAACCTCTGGTTCCACACGGTAGTGTCCAGAGATAGTAACTCGCCCAAAGCAAAAAATATTAAAAAACATTTGCTCTCTCAAAAAAACTTTAATATAGCTGAGATATGGCCTGTTATTAAAAAGGTTGGGGTATAGTTAGAGACCGTGTAACTAACTCTTATTATACCACTTGATATCAGTCAACATGTTTCTACCCATCCTCGCCCAGCCGGGTCTGTGGGGCATTCGTCAGGACTATTAAAAATAGGGTTTATACTTACACTACTTGTGTAGTATTGATAGTGGTTATTGTGTCGCCACTTAATTTCTAGCCGAGGTGTCTTGTAGCTGTAATGGTAGAAACAAAAACAAACAAACAGAGGCAGGGAATGGCATATATTTACACACATACTCTCAGGTGTGTCAACATTAACCTACTAATTGGTAGGTGCCACCTAGGTACTTGCGCTAATGATACGATTATTGGTGCTAAATGCATGGTGACTATCTTGTTTCAGCTATTTAGGAGATGGACATAAATTCATAAGGTCTTTTCTGATGTATGGTTTACAGTGTCATGAACCACTACTAATAATTTTTCTGACGGATATTTCGACAAGCTGTATATAACTCGCTTTCAGAAGACAAACCTTTCAAAAAACATTCCGTTCTATGCAATTGGCCTGCTATTTCATAGTGTATGAGGTGATGCCTCAGGTCAAACGCTCTTATATCTGCGTGTCGGAGACGATGTTATTGAAAGACTCGCAGTAACGTGCGTTAATCTATGGTCCTCATCTGTTTATTCGTGTTCTTATTTACCAATGCCTGTGGTGTAGAGCCATTCATGGTTGGTCCGTATATTGATAATTAACAAAACGGATCAAACAGGGTTCGTGAATACCCTCATTGAGTCGGGGTTGAAAAGAGAGAGCGCGTGTGCGGGATGTTGTAACATTATCAAGTTTTGTAAAGCGCGTGAAAACGTTACCTCGCTTGTAATTCAGGCTCACGTCTTTGAGGTGACAGGCTACGGAAAAAATTCTAAAAGTATGCTGTCAATTACCAAGCTTATATCTGTATGGAAACTGATTTACCTAATGACTCAGGAAAGGTCCCCGGAGTTCGACTTACCCGCGATAGAAAGAGTATTCCTCCACTTGTGCTGGCTCTGCCCCCGGACGCGGAAACGCCGCGCCGGGTGTTTTTTATGAGAATCGGATCGTTGAAGTAAAAATGGGACTACCCGAACGCCGATTCAAAAATAGTATCATATGTTGCAACTATTCAGTGAATCTAATAGTGCTTACTCAAAGGAGTAATTTAAAGAAGTGCTTACTAAAAGTGTAGCTTGATAAGAACATTTGGTTCAATCCCTTACTTGGTGATTAACTCACTATAGGAACCTGGCTTGGTGTAACATATACTTAATGTTAATGGTGTGAATGAATTGAATCGTGCATAAATAATTATGGGGGAAGATTCCTCCATAGGTGGATATAATTTGTGATGCACAGTATGAACATGATTTGCGTGTGTAAATGCAAATTAGAAACTAAACATTAAGAATTGTAATGTTGCCGGCAGGTCAGTCTGTTTTCTAGCCAAGGGGATGCAACATAAACATTAATTTGTGACAACACAGGAATCTACTGGATAGACATTACAGGGGTAGCTAGGTGATCCTGGTGATGGTTGATTTAGGGGTGCAACATAAGCATCATTTCTTCAAATTCACTGGAATCGGCTGGATGGACATTCCTGAGATAGCTAAGTATTCCTAGTGATGATCAATTGAAGGTGTCTATTTAGAGAATTGATTCCAGGCTATATTATCATTTAGCCCATCAATATTGGTGCCTAGACGATCTACCCATCTTTTCTCTTTCTCAAACAAGTTTTTTTCGGTGTTGTGGGTTCTGTCCAAATGCATCTCAATGACTGTCTGTCCACCTCAGATCTTCTGGTTTGTGACCTAGTTCTGTAAAGTGTGAGCATAGTTTCGTTGTGTTTTTCTTATTCTTGATGTTACTCTTGTGCTCACCAATACGTATTTTGATTTTCCTCGTTGTCATCCCTTTGTATTTCTTTTGGCAAGGACAAGACACTATATATATATCACATGGGTCAAATTACAGTTCGTATGTTGTCTCTGAGTCCAAGTCATTGTCTCTGTTAGTTGTATTGTCTTTTGCAACATAGGAGGTGGGTTCCCAGACTTCCCAGACGCCGACCTGAGTCCCCAGCATAGCTGAGACCCGTAGCCCTCATGGGTAGCGTAGAACCGGAACCCCTGGACACCCTGCACATTTGCAAGTGCATATGCTTCTTGACAATCCTTGAGGCTGTGCATTGGGTTACTTGTAACCCAGATCTCGCCTGCGATTCCACCGAAGTTTGCTGGCCTACACTCCACAAGTGTTCCGTGAGCTTGCTATTTGTGTTTCCTCTTGAGGAACCTTCGCGATCCCTGGTCTGTCGACTGGTGGGTCCCTGAGAAGGCAACTTTAACTTTCCTTGGGCTTCCCTAGCTGCTCCAGATGTGCCCTGACTCTCCATTGCTTGGTTAGTCTCTAGGACCTTGCTGGTCCACACCCAAGCATCTGTTCTCTTCCTGCATGGGTTGCTGTTGCCAAGGCTTGTTGTGTTCAATCTAAGCACCAACACCTCAGCACTCAACATCCTTTGTGGGACAACTCGAATACAGCTCTTTGGCAGGGATCTTCTTTTGTTCCTGCCGTATGGTGCTGTGGGTGTAAGGGCCCTAGGGGGAAGTGGCAGGGGTGTAGATGTGTGTAACGCCGGTAACCTGTCCCGCCAGCGTTGGACAGGTTACCAGCGTTGGTCTGTATACGTATACGGACAGGACATCTACAGTGAGGTGTCTAGATGCTCGGGGTATCCGTGGAAGCACACACTTCTCATAATACAGGTTCCTACAAGGCGGAACCCGGCACACATTACACTATATTTAAATATGTATACCCAATCGTGTAGATAGTTCCTCTTGGTCCTGAAGAAATGCACAGTATCGCTCTGAACTAATTAGCATGAAACATGTCGACCACCACTTCTTAGAGTAGGTTTCTGCTTTCATGGACCCTCAAGCCAGAAAAGTGACCACTCTCCTTGTTTTTAGTGAGGTGGGTTACCACTTTAATAAAAATTGCGTTGTGGACTGCCCGACCTCTTTTAAATCACCTAAACACATCTACACCCCCTACTACTTCCCCCTAGGGCCCTTACACCCACAGCACCATACAGCAGGAACAAAAGATCCCCGCCAACGAGCCCCTTTATGGGTGCTCGTCGGGTATTGCACCGCCGACCCGACGAGGGGCGAGCCCATATGATGAAGCATGACACCTAGCTTGCTGGGTGTGTCAGGACTCTAGTTCTGATAAGGAGGATTCCCCTCATATGTGCCTTCACTCACTTCTCTTTTCAACTGTCGAACTCCTATGTCAAGGGGAACTGTGTACTCCTCCTTTTGTTGACTCATCATTACCAGGGCACGTACACTGGACCCCGTAAACAAAGCCCTTCCTGTCCCTTTAGTTGTTTATATTATTATTTAACCAGCAATGTTTGTGTCTACAGGTACTTTTTGTAACCGTTTACTGTTGTTTTTGGGTTATTTCTGTGGGAACAAGCTCACGGTTAGAATCTGTGTCGCGTCGGGGAAGGTACGTGTAATTTTCTTTAATTAAACTACGTTTTTACTTGTGATTGAATGTAGTTAGGTGGTAGGTAATGTGTCTAGTGTTAGGTGGTTGTGTTTTTGCTGTGTTTTAGTTGCTAGTTATGTTTTAGCGAGATGTCGATAGTTAGGGGTCTATTAGGATGACGGTTGAAAAACTACTCGGACCACCATGGTAGCGGGAATCAACCGCCCGCTGGTCCAGCAACAAAACCGGCATCCAAATTGGGACCAACCTCCTGAAAAAATTAGACCATGGCAGAACCAGGCCACCAAAGACCGCCCGTAGCGCTGGGGAACCAAACCCTGCAGCATTTGGATAGGCAAAACACCACACATCTCCCATGCACAACAACACACACACACCAGCTACACCAACCCCACCACCCCCACAACTGCACCTCAACACATTAGCACATCACACACCATGGTGCCACAGAAAATTACCAAATTCACAGAGAGTGAGTTGTCAGTCATGGTAGATAAGATAATCAGAGTAGAACCACAAGTGTTTGGTCACCTGGTCTAACAGACACCATAAGCCACAAGAGCACAAATGTGGGCAGGGATAGTCGACAAGGTCAATGCAGTAGGGAACACCCCGCGCTCCAGAAATGAAACCATGAAGGGGTGGCATGACCGGAAGAGGGTTGTGAAACAAAAGAAGAACAAGAACCGCGATCTGGCTCAAAGGACCGGCGGTGACCCTCCCATCCCACCAAAAACTTTCACTGCATGGGAATAGAAGGCGCTTGCCATACTGCATCCAGAGAGTCTCAAAGGCATAGCCGGGGGAGTGCAGGCTGGCAAGGACAAGCAAATGTATACCATTACACTGCCATGTACTGTCTTACACAACTCCAAAGCTACACCTCCTAGGCCCAGTCCAATTCATCTGGACCACCATACCAAACACAGGTCTCACAGATCTGACATTCAACCCATCTGATTCTTCCCAAAGGTAGCTATCCACATTTCCAGGGTGGTATGTGTACAGGCAGCCAACACTACAACTCCTACCAGACCCCTGTCCCACCTCTGAGCAGGATGGAGCACTCCCTCCCACCCAGAAGCATGTGGCAGCCTTTGTAGTACACCAACCAAACTTACAGGTAGGTCGCCATCTTCCCAGGGAGGGCTGTCTGGGGGTGGGAGGCCAGCACTACAACTCCCAGCAGTCCCCCTTGTCCCATCCCTAAGCAGGATGGAGCACTCCACCACACCCAGGAGCATGTGGAAGCCATTGTACTGGTCACCATCATCTAACAGGTAGGTAGCCATCTTCCCAAGGAGGGGTGTGTGTGAGAAGCCAGCACTACAACTCCCAACAGTCCCCCTTGTCCCATCCCTGAGCAGGATGAAGCACTCCATCACAACTGGAAGCATGTGGCAACCATTGCATTGTTCATCCTCATCTAACAGGTAGGTAACGGTCTTCCCAAATTGTGCTGTTTGGGGGTGGGAGGCCTGCAATACTACTCCCACTGTGCCCCTTCTTTCCCCAGCTCAGCAAGATGGAGCACTCCCTACCCACACAGAAGCACGTGGCAGCCATTGTACTGTTCACCTAACAGGTAGGTAGCCATCTTCCCACGTGTGTGTGTTGGAGGCCAGCACTACAACTCTCAGCCGTCCCCCTTGTCCCACCCCTGAGCAGGATGGAGCACTCCACCACACCCAGAAGCATGTGGCAGCCATTGCTTTGTTCACCATAAACTAACAGGTAGGTTGTCATCTTATGCATCCTTGTCCGACCCCTGAGTAGGATGGAACACTCCACCACACCCAGAAGCATGTGGCAGCCATTATGCTGTTCACCTTCACCTAACAGGTAGGTAGCCATCTTCCCAGGAAGGGGTGTGTGTGTGTGGGAGGCCAGCACTACAACTCCCAACAGTCCAACGTATCCCACCCCTGAGCAGGATGGAGCACTCTACCACACCCAGAAGCATCTGGCAGCCATTGTATTGCTCACCCTCATCTAACAGGTAGGTAGCCATCTTCCCAGGTTGTGCTGTTTGGGGTGAGAGGCCTGCAATACTACTTCCACCATTCCCTCTCGTTCCGCAGGTCAGCAAGATGGAGCACCCCCCACCCACCCAGAAGCATGTGGCAGCCATTGTACTGTTCACCTTCACCTAACAGGTAGGTAACCATCTTCCCACGGAGAGGTGTGTGTTTGGGAGGACAGCACTACAACTCCCAACAGTCCCCCCTTGACCCACCCCTGATCAGGATGGAGCACTCCACCACACCCAGAAGCATGTAGCAGCCATTGCTTCGTTCAGCCTCATCTAACAGGTAGGTAGCCATCTTTTGCACCCTTGACCCACCCCTGAGCAGGATGGAGCACTCAACCACACACCCCGAGAGATGTGTCACAAATACCACTCAAATGTAACAACAGAACAGGCTGGTAGACAGTGCATACACCCCACCATTTCTCTCAAAAAGCATGGAGCCAAATGTCAACACCGGCACTCACATCCCACCAAAAGTTACACAGAAACAATTGCCACTTACAGTGTGCAGACAGCTAAGGTATATAACTGTCACAGAAACAGAAGTGTGACTCACCAAATTCCATCTCAAAGCAAATCAGGGCACAAACAGGCACAGCACTGAATGCTATATGTAAGGTACATGGGGGCTGAGCTTGAAGGACCATATGAAAAAAAAAACAAACATGGTCTGTCGAACCAATAAATCTAACCCCAGGACATGACAAAGGTAAGCATGAGATGACAATGGCCAGTACATTGCCAAATGTAACACCTGCCAGGCAGAGTAATCAGCAAAGATGCCTCACATCAAGTCATATTGCTGTAAGTTGCCAGATGACAACATGTACTTGTAATCACAAAATCTACATTTGGGGCATGGAATCCATCGACATGTCACACCATGGAAATTTAATGTATGTAGCTCCAAATCATCCCATGATGCACATCACTGTGCAGACATACAATGTGTGAAATAGTAAACTGTGTTGTATAACCAGTAAATAAGATACATGGACCACAAAGCTTTAGGGGTGTTCGTCAATGACCATTTCCCCTCTGTCCCACAGGTGACCAACAACTGACTGCAGAGGAAGACAACATCAAACTGCAGGGCCAGTCTCCACCCCCGGAACATGGAGTCTTGGATGAGGACTCCCGAGATATTGAAGACGTGGAACTTGAAGCCTGCCCATCTGGTGTGCCAGGGCGCAACTGGTCCCAGGACCCCACTGTCCCCCCACTACCTCAACAGCACCAACAACTACGCTTACCCCTGCTGGAACGACTTGTGCGGCCTCCACCATCACCACAATGCTGCCTGCAACACTCTCCCTGTCCCAGAGGATGACCACCCAACCTTATCCACTGAGGAGGGCAGGAAGAGGAGGTGGTGCCTACAATGGTGAGGCAACAGGTCCCTGACAGCAAGGCAGGTGGGAGGGCAAGGGGGAGTTTAAGCCAACAGTACACTGGGACCGAAGTCCTGGACAACATTAACAGAGTCCTTGGGGCCTATGAATGGGCCCAAGGACGAACGGGCCAGGCTGAGGAAGATTCACCTGAGCTCTGTCTGCTGCTGAGGTCCATCGACATCCGCCAGGGCCAAATTGTGGACCTCTTGGGCCAGCAAGTGGCGGTTCTGAGGGACAGGCCTGCCACCTAACCAACACCTCCACCTCTCTCCCTTGTCCCACAGGATGACAGTTCCACATCCTCCCCTGGGCACACGGACAGGGGGGACTCCCCAGACCACACTGGCCGCACAGCCGAGGCCACTCCTACAAAACAACAAAGGGGCCGTCTAAAGAAATCCGAGGGAGGAACCAGTGGAAAAGCACAGGCCAAATGCCAGACAAGGAGCTAGCCATGATGGCAACCTTCTTCACCATCGCATTGACTTTGTTGACTGTTCGTCCCCACACTGCCTTGGTAATGGCATCCATCTGTTGGACTGGGTCACCACATCAATGTGGTGACTATGCGATTGTCTCATCTACCATTACTGACAACTCATTGCTTCACTATTAACCTTTTTGTAAATATTCATTCACCTGTCACATGTACCCATTTTAATAAAACACTCCTTACACACACACCTCGTTGTGTCTGCTACGTATTTATTACTGGATGTGCAGTCTTCACCATGATTACAATGTACCTGGAGTACGGATGGTTCCTAGGCAAGGAGAGGCTGAAGAGACATAGGAAAACCCAATAGAACAATATTCACTAGTCAGGTGGTGGCATCACAGCCATCACACAACACTTGTCATCCGGGTACTCCAATATGCACACATTACAATGAGCAACAGTACCAACCTGAATAAACTGTATCTGTGCCAAACTACCCTGTCCCAGGAACATTGGCACCCAGCTCTGAGTCAACAACAGGCTGCAATCACAAAGCTCACATACACCTTTGCACCAACAACAACATTAGCAGACACTGGCTCTGTTGTACATTGTCACTCACCTTCAAGTGAAGTAGCGGTTGATGAGCTGTTGACACAGGTCAACACCTTCCTCCTCTCCACTATCCTCGTCACTGGACATGGGTTGGTTAGCAGGCGGGGACCTTGGCTGCTCAGTAGCATCCAGGAGCAGGGGCAATCTCCTGGTGCAAGGCCTGGTTGTGGAGCATGCAGCATGCAACTACAATCTGACACACCTTTTTGGGCGACTTCATCAGTGCACCTCCGGTCTTGTCCAAGCAGAAGAAACGTGACTTCAGGAGAACGAAAGTACACTCCACCACACAACGTGTCCTCCCATGGGCATCATTTTAGCGGACTTCAGATGGGGTCTCCTGCGATTCCACAGTGGGCTCAGCAATTAAGGACTGTTGGGATATGCAGAATCTCCTAGGTGTGAGATACACAGAGCAACTTTGTAATGTAACTGAGGCAGAGTACAGAATGTCACACACACAGCACACTAGCTGACTCTTTGTACTCACCCACAATCCATCCATGCTCCTGAAGCAGATTATCCATCAGCTGTGGCACAATGCTGTTATGCATGATGTACGAGTCATGGGCAGAGCCAGGGAATTTGGCACAGATGTGTAAGATGATCATATCCACCTGGCACACCACACCACTTGCACATTGATGGAATAGAAATGCTTCCTGTTTCTGTAGATGTGCTCACATGCCTGTGGTGGAACCAGGCCAACATGTGTGCAGTCAATGGCACCAACAACATTGGGGATGTGCCCAAGTACATACAAATCTCCCTTCACAGCCACCAAATTATACCACCTGGGGAAATGGATATATCTGTCCTTGTAGATCATCATAGCGGACGGAACATCACGTACCACCATGCTGAAAATAGGTTGCTACATCCCACCTGCGCTGGACATTGTGTAGTGGAATGATACAGAAGCAAGAAAATACAGGGGCACCATCACCTTAGTCAGTGGTGTGAAAGCACTCGGATATGTCCTGCTAGGCTGCAGGTGGGGCTCCAACATAGCACATTGGTCTTTTAGGTTTGGCGATTCAGATGGAATTTCTGTATGACCTCCTCATCCTCCATGTCTGCCAGCACTGTGTAGGGATGATGCACATTTGGCCTCTTCCTAGGTGAGATGAATGGGGACACGTGTCAAAGCAATCCATCAGAAGAAGTGTCCGACATCTAACATTTTGGCTGTCACAATGCCAGCAATGGCTGTCAACACAGTTAAGCGCACAGCCCAACTTACATGTAGGTACACCTTCAGCTACACCATCCGAACATCTGTCCACTTTTCACACAGCTAGCACCTCCCAAATAATATCTGACTATGTGAATGTCCAAAGGGATATTGCCACGTCTTGCATGTGCAGCCCTGAGAGTAGTTCTGACAGCATATGTGTGAAACAGCAACACTTCTGTCTCAAACCTAGCTGCTGTACCTGCTACATCTTCTTGTGGAAATAGAACCAGGCACACAACAACACAATGAGCCCAGTATGTGAGTAAACAATAAGTCTGTGTATGAGCCACGAAAAGTAGACAGACAAATATGCACATTGTGTAATCAGACATTCATCACTGTGAGTTGCTATGCCCTTTCACACATTAACATGTGTACCCATTGGAGAGTCCATCACAACAGTGTTCTGTGTACATGCCCAGCAATATCACAAGTGACATTTGAGGAAGTACATGCCAATGTTTAAATTCAAATACACAAACACTGCTTGTGTAGTCAGCTGTGGGGAAATGTTACATTGACATTGTGTGCACCATCATGTGCCATTAATCATGTAGCTACTGTGCACTGTTGAGAACTGCACATTGGCAATTACACAGCATGATCTGTCCATGGGTGCTGTCAAAGTGCTCCGCCACCCAAATCACGGTCATTCTTAGCAATGAATGGCAGCCATATCGCGGTAGCTACCACCTGTCCCCAGCGGTGTGTCACTGCCAATGCCAAAGCCACACACCCGGTAAAAACAGGCATATACCCATGGTCAAATGGCAGTTGGTATGCTCGGCCACCCAAATCACGGTCATTCTTAGCAATGTATGGAAGCCATATCGCTGTAGCTAATGCCTGGCCCCAGCGGTGTGTCACTGTCAATGCCAAAGCCACACTCCCGGTAGTGATAGGCATATACCTATGGTCAAATGGTGGTTGGCATGCTCCGCCTCCCAAATCACCGTCATTCTTAGCATTTTATGGCAGCCATATCGCGGTAGCTACCGCCTGGCCCCAGCAGTATGTCACTGCCAATGCCAAAGCCACACTCGCATTAGTGATAGGCATATACCCATGGTCAAATGGCGGTTGGCATGCTCCGCCACCCAAATCATGGTCATTCTTAGCAATGTATGGCAGCCATATCTTGGTAGTGACCGCCTGGCCCCAGCGGTGTGTCACTGCCAATGCCCAAGCCCTTACAGCCAATGGGAACCGCAATCGCGGTATACTAATGCAATTTTGAAAATCGCTGAAGGCGTTCTCCGCCACTGCGAAGCCGGTCATTGGATGCATTTCAAGATACACAACTGGGGTAAAGACCGCCTGACCCCTGCGGTGTGTCACCGCCAATGTCCATGCCTTTACAGCCAATGGGAACCGCAATCACGGTACACTAATGCAATTTTTAAAATCGTGGTAGACGTGCTCCGCTACCGTGGAGCCGGTCATTGGATGTATTTGAAAGATACACAACCGCGGTAGCGACGCCTGGCCCCCTGTGGTGTGTCACCACCAATGCCCATGCCCTTCAGCCACAGGAACCGCAATCTCTGTACAATAATGCAATTTTGAAAACCGTGGTAGGCGTGCTCCGCCAACGGGGAGCCGGTCATTGGATGCATTTGAAAGATTCATGCCGAATGTAGCGACCGCCTTGCCCCTGCGGTGTGTCACCGCCAATGTCCATGCCTTTACAGCCAATGAGAACAGCAATCACGGTACACTAATGCAATTTTGAAAATCACGGTAGGCGTGTTCCGCCACCGTGGAGCCAGTCATTGGATGCATTTGAAAGATACACGGCCACAGTAGCGAGGCCTGGCCCCTGTGGTGTGTCTCCACCAATTCCCATGCCCTTACAGCCACGGGAAACGTAATCGCTGTACAATAATGCAATTTTGAAAAATGCGGTAGGCGTGCTCCACCAACGCGGAGCCGGTCATTGGATGCATTTGAAAGATACATGCCCACGGTAGCGACCGCCTGGCCCATGTGGTGTGTCACCGCCAATTCCCATGCCCTCACAGCCAATGGGAACCGCAATCGCGGTAGACTAATGCAATTTCGAAAATCGCGATATGCGTGCTCTACCACCGTGGAGCCGGTCATTGGATGCATTTGAAAACGACTGACCTAGAACACCAATTGCATCAGCTTAGAACCACTGAAATTACCCCAGGGGGCTATATATGTGTGGGAGAGACCCTCATATTTCCACAGCTTCCAGAGCCTGCTGCCTGACGCCCCTCGCCACCAACTGCTGTCGCTCCTGTCTCCAGAGCCTGCTGCCTGACACTCCTCACTGCCATCTGCTACTGCTCCTGTCTCCAGAGCCTCTGCCTTACACCCCTCACCACCAACTGCTGCTGCTCCTGTCTCCAGAGCCTGCTGCATGACACCCCTCAACACCAACCGCAGCTGTTCCGGTCTCCAGGACCTGCTGCCTGGCACCACTCACCACCAACTGCTGTCGCTCCTGTCTCCAGAGCCTGCTGCCTGACACCCCTCACTGCCATCTGCTACTGCTCCTGTCTCCAGAGCCTTCTGCCTTACACCCCTCACCACCAACTGCTGCTGCTCCTGTCGCCAGAGCCTACTGCATGATACCCCTCAACACCAACCGCAGCTGTTCCTGTCTCCAGAGACTGCTGCCTGACACCCCTCACCACCAACTGCTGCTGCTCCTGTCTCCTGGACCCAGCGATGGCAAGGACTGAGAAGATCTGGGCTTCCCCCTTCACCACTGAGGAGGTGGAGGTTCTGGTGGACGAGGTGCTCACGCAGTATGGGAGGCTATATGGAGCTCCAAATGTCATGGTTAGTGTTTTTGTGTGGAAGTGAGAGTGTAGGGAGTGCACACATGACGTTGATCTGCTGCAGTATGGGCCTGAGAGTGGGGTTTTGTCATGCACTGCCTAGCATGCTGCCTCCAGGGGAAAGGGGTGTGTAGCCTATTTCACACGTTTCCCTGACTGCACATTAAAATTGGAGGGACATGTATTGTTTTGTCAGCCATGTAGTGACGTAGGAAGTTGGTAATGAGGGAGTCAGGATAGAAATTGCCTGTGTGAATAGATGTGTGGGCCCACTGATGTCCTTCACAGGCTCTTCTGTGGCCTTAGCAAGGGTTTACATCTAGAGGGTACTGATGAAATTGTGTCTGACCCAAATGTGCATCATGTATAGGTCAGCACTATGCTTAGGACTTTAATACCAGAGGGTGACACTCTTGATGGTAATTCACCTATGACACAACAGATTGTTGTACTTTTGTGCACAGCCCCTTACATTTCCACCAGCATGTGTATTGACTCGCATGTGTAGGCACTGTTTATGCTCGCAATTTGTCTCTTCGTGTGACATTTATGATGCCCCATGTTGGACCTCAGTGTGAGCCCACCTGGCCTGCAATCTTAAACCTTAAATCTTTATGTATTGTATTCAGGGCCCTTCATGGACGAGGCCCAGTGCCACTTCAGAACATGTTCCATTGGTACATTCCATCCAGATCCCTTCGTTCGGCTTCTGCCTACCTTGCTGTGGTGCCTAAAGTTTTGAGATCGTGGTTGGGCGGTCGATCTTTCAGCTTTACGGCAGCCAGACTATGGAACACTCTTCCGCTAGGATTGAGAAGTATGAATGATCTTGATTCTTTTAAGAAAAATTTAAAAACACATCTCTTTGCTAGGGCCGCATCTTCTTAGTTCTTAAGTCAGCAGGGTGCGCAGCAGGATCCTTCCAGTCAAAGCGCCAGGATACCCGTTGGGTGGCAGACATGCGCTATAAAAGATTACCAATACATACATACATACATACATGCATGTTTGAAGGAGCATCAGAAGCAAGCTGGGTGTGAGTATTCTGGGATTGGTGACTTTGGTTGTGAGTGTCTGCATGTGTCAAGTCAAGTCAAGTCAAGAGATTTATATAGCGCGCTACATACCCAGAGGGTCTCAAGGCGCTTGAAGAAGGGTGGGGAATTACTTGTCGAATATCCACATTTTAAGTTGCTTTCTGAATGCTAGGTGGTTCTGAGTAAGGCGAAGGTGAGTGGGAAGTGAGTTCCAGGTCTTAGCTGCCAGGTAGGAGAAGGATCTACCTCCCATGGGGGTTTTGTTGATGCGAGGTACAGTGGCAAGGGCTTGGCTGGAGGATCGTAGCTGGTGGGAGGGGGTGTAGAAGGACAGTCGCGTGTTGAGGCATTCGGGTCCAATTTCATAAAGTGCCTTGTGTGCGTGGGTCAGGAGGCGGAAAGTAATCCTCTTATTGACGGGAAGCCAGTGGAGGTTTTTCAGCTGACCAGAGATCTGTTCTTTACGCGGGATGTCTAATATGAGCCTGGCTGAAGCGTTCTGGATGCGTTGGAGTTTTTTCTGGATTTTTGCGGTGGTACCGGCGTATAGGGTGTTACCGTAGTCCAGGCGGCTCGTGACCAGTGCGTGGGTGACCGTTTTTCTAGTTTCGGTGGGAATCCAGCAAAATGTTTTTTTGAGCATGCGAAGAATGTTGAAGCAAGATGACGAAACGGCGTTGACTTGTCTGTTCATCGAGAGTGAGGAATCCAGGATGATGCCCAGGTTCCGTGCGTGGTCTGTCGGGATGGGTGCTTTTCCAAGGGCCTCTGGCCACCAAGAGTCATCCCAGGCGGAGGGGGAGGTGCCTAGGATGAGGACTTCTGTTTTGTCTGAATTCAGTTTCAGACGGCTGTGCTTCATCCATTCGGCTACTTCTTTCATTCCTTCATGCAGGTTGGTTTTGGCAGTGTTAGGGTCCCTGGTGAGTGATAGGATCAGTTGAGTGTCATCGGCGTAGGAGATGATGTTGAGGTTGTGTTGGCGTGCGATGACCGCGAGGGGGCTCATGTATACGTTGAAGAGGGTGGGGCTGAGTGAAGATCCTTGTGGTACGCCGCAGATGACTTCAGTGGCCTCTGACTTGAATGGTGGAAGGCGGACTCTCTGGGTTCTTCCGGTGAGGAACGAGGTGATCCATTCCAGTGCTTTTCCTTGGATTCCGACGTTTCTGAGGCGCTGTAAAAGGGTGCTGTGACAGACTGTGTCGAAGGCTGCGGAGAGGTCGAGGAGGATGAGGGCGACTGTGTCTCCATTGTCCAGTAGAGTTCGAATGTCGTCTGTTGCTGCGATGAGGGCGGTTTCAGTGCTGTGTTTGGCTCGGAAGCCGGACTGTGATGAGTCGAGGGATTTGTTGGTTTCGAGGAAGGCAGCGAGCTGGTTGTTGACCGCTTTCTCGATGACTTTGGCCGGGAATGGAAGGAGCGAGATAGGGCGGTAGTTTTTGAGTTCGGTGGGGTCAGCTGTGGGTTTCTTCAGGAGGGCGCTGAGTTCGGCATGCTTCCAACTTTCCGGGAAGGTTGCGGAGTTGAGGGAGCAGTTGATGACGTCTCGGAGGTGCGGTGCTATAATGGAGTCTGCTTTGTTAAAGATGTGGTGAGGGCATGGGTCTGTGGGGGATCCTGAGTGGATAGAGTTCATCAGACGGATGGTGTCCTCAGTGGAGATTGGGTTCCAGTCATTGAGGATGTTCAGGGGGGGTGGGGGTCCTGTAGAGGGTTGGGTGGGTTGGTCTTCGGGTCGGTTGTCGAAGCTGTTGTGGATGTCTGCAATTTTGTTGTGGAAGAATGAGGCTAGGGAGTCGCAGAGGGCTTGAGATGGGGTGATGTCGTTGGAGTTGGCTGAGGGGTTGGTGAATTCCTTGACGATGTTGAATAATTCCTTGCTGTTGTGGGCATTGTTATCTAGTCGGTCCTTGAAAGCGGCTTTCTTGGCGTTCCTGATCAGTTGGTGGTGTATACGGGTGGCGTTTTTGAAGGCGTCCTTGGTGCTGGTGTTTGGGTCTTTCTTCCAGGCCTTCTCAAAGGAGCGACAGAGTTTCTTGGATTTCTTAAGATCATTGTTGAACCAGGAGGCCTTCTTGCTGCCTAGTTTGATTTGTTGTTTTTTCAGTGGTGCTAGGATGTCGGCGCTGTTGGATAACCATTGGGTGAGGTTAGTGGCTGCTTGGTCGGGGTTTGAGGAGTGGGCGGGGGGTTCTTGAAGAAGCGATGAGGAGATCTGGTCGATGGTGATTTTGTTCCAGTTTCTTCGCAGAGTGGGCTGGGGTGGTTGTTGGATGTGGACTTGTTGTAGGTAAAGTGAACGCAGCTGTTGTTAGTCCAAAGGAGAGCTGTGGTGTGGCTGACGGAGATATGTTTACTGGAGGTGAAGATAGGGTCGAGTGTGTGACCTGCGATGTGGGTGGGGGTAGTGACAAGTTGTTTAAGTCCGAGGTTGGCGAGGTTGTCCAAAAGGGTGGTGGTGTTGCGGTCGTTGTTCTTTTCAAGGTGAAAGTTGAGGTCTCCCAAAAGGATGTAATCCTCGGAGGGGAGCGCGTGTGGAGTGATGAAGTCCGTGATGTCTTCACTAAATTGTGCGCGGGGTCCTGGTGGCCTGTAGAGGAGGGTGCCTCTGAGTGTGGTCTTGGGGTCGATGTGGATCTGGAAGTGAAGGTGTTCAGTGTTGGCGAGATTGACGTCTGAGCTGGTTGAGATGCGGATGGATTTCTTATGGACGATAGCGATGCCTCCTCCTGTTTGGCCGGTACGGTCCTTGCGAATGATCTTATAGCCTTCCGGGATGGCAATGGTGATGTCTGGGGCTGATGTGGCGTTCATCCATGTTTCTGTTAGGAAGGCGACGTCCGGAGAGATGGTGTCTAGTAGATTCCAGAGGTCGATGGCGTGTCTGTGGACCGAGCGGGTGTTGAGCAGGATGCATTGTAGGTGGTTGGGGTCGGATATCTGTTTTGTGTTCGTAGATGAGGAGTTGTTCTTGGTGCCGTCAAACTTGCAGGAGTTGCAAGAGAAGGGTCCATGGGTGTGTCCAGGAGCGGCTTGGACGCAGTTGGGGGAACGGCCGGGGTTAAGGGCTAGGAGGATGGTGGCATCGTAAGTAATGCGGGAGGGGTGGGCATTACGAAGACCAGGGGGTCTGGCGCTGGGCGCGGTCCAGGCGCGGACGGGCGTAGACGGGCTTACCTTTGGCGCACCTTCGGCGCAACTGGGGCGCGAACGCTGCGCGTGGACGCTGCGCGCATGGGCTACTGTCATATATGGATGGTGGGAAGGGGGAGGGGCGAGGGCGGCTCAGCTGGGAGGCGGGGCGGGCTCACGAGGACGGTGACCGAGCACAACAACAACAACCAAAATGGCAGCGGAGGGGAGGGCAGAGAACAGCGCCGGGGGTTATCGCGCTAAATGTGGAAGGTTCTGCTAAGGTGATGCAATCGCTTGTAAGTGGCCTCTGTGTTGGATGCAGCTGTCATGTATTTGCCCTACCTGTACTTTCTCATGTCATTGGAGTAATGGGCCTTGACATTGCATTCTGAGTCATGGCCTTTTGGCATCGTCTGCATTGGGGTAGTCAGGGACATCTCATGGAAGGGAATGGCAGTGTGCATAATCTGAGTGTGCTCTCATCAATGTGTGCATTGCCTGGCATCAGAATTGTGAGGACTACACATCTAACACCAATGTGCAACTGTAGTTGTGCCACAAAGTATGACATGGTGGATGGCATGAGCTCATGGCCATTGTGGACTTTTATGTTGGAGTCTGTATCTGTGTTGTCCACTTCTGCTGCCTCCAGATGTGACAGTGGCATCATGTTGGAAGGTACATCTTTTCCCCCCTCAGAGCCCTAAGTGTGCTCACAGGGATCTGTGTGTCTGGTTACACGGGCCACCAGCAGGCTATTTGGCTGTGTGGTTATCACATTGGTCACTTATGCCACGTTTGCATGATGACACACAAAAATTGACTTTTGAATTGAGGTTGCACAATGTTACTGCACAGGGTGTTGTGCAACATGGGGATATCATCATCTTGTTTTTTGCTTTGCTTGCATATGATGTTTGTGTTAATGCCACTGAACTGGCCCTACATCTCTGTCTCATGCAGCATCTCCCGTGGGCACAGGAGGTTAGGGGATGGATACCAGTGGTGAGGCATCAACCACGAGTGCTACACACAAATACAGTGACACTGATGTGATCAGCGCCCGGAGGGGGACAGGAGTCTACTTGATGACTCACAGCCAGAGACACTAACTTCAACGTCATCTGACGCCAGCTGTGACACATCTATGTTGGCGAACATCGGGAGTGGGAACTCTGCCTCCTCTTCCACCACACAGGGTCCCGTGCCCACCCTCCCACCTACTTCCACTAGTGCTGCCTGTGTTCGCACCATTAAGAAGGGAATAGTGCCCTTCACCCCATGCACCACTGCCCCTGCACCTGTCTCCCCTGCTGCCATCAGTTTTGAGTCTGTGGACCTTTTGCGCCAGCTGTGTGTGGGCCAGACAACTCTCATCAACGCCTTCCTAGACCACGACAAAAAGTTTGTACAGGTCATTGCTTTCATGGAGGGCATTCATTCAGACGTAGGTGGGCTCAGAGTCCAACTCTAGTCCCTTTGGCCACCACCTTCCCAGTGGCTACATCTGACGATAGTGACCACACACCATGGACCTCAAGCGATAGATACAGTACAAGCAGCACACAACAGCAGCTGCCCAAGCAGTCCAGAGCGCAGATACCATTCCCCCAAAAAACCAAAGCCACCCCAGACCACAAAGGCAAAAGCCCTTCAGGCGACACTCAGGGGCATAAAGCCAAGAAGCAGGTCTCATGCTCACATGCCTCAGAGGCATCCCCCGCCAAGGACTCTCCTGTCCCAAAAGCGTCTCACAAAGACAAGAAGTCAGTTGCTGTGCCTACTGAGAGTCCACATAAAAAGAGCTCCAAGGAAGATTCACCCACAACCTCAGCTCCCATCCACACCCCTATAAAACAGGGACAGGAGGGCACTGTAGGGGGTACACCTGGTAAACAGGGGATGGAGGGGCAAAGGCAAGGCCAGGCCAAGCATACTGCTGGATCCAGCATGTCCCCAGAGTGAGGGCCACCGGCGGCACCTGATGCAGCTTTGGTGGAGAGTGTGCCTGTTGTGTCCGCCCACCTCCCACTCCTACCAAGACAGGGAAGCCATTTAGACTCCCCGAGAAGTGGAGAGGCACCCTTCCACATTCTCCCACTCACACTGTATCTCACGGCAGCATGACTCCACCTCCACGTGCCACTACACAACCCGGTCCAAGCAGCCCTCCGGCTTCCAAAGCCACTGATACCTCTACCTCAGCAGAGAACAGTCTCACCCATTCCTTGTGCAGGATCTAATGCGCACATGTACCTACTCTGCACCTTGGACTTGCCACTGGCCTTGATGTGCCTTGCTGTACTTGCCCATTCCATGTGCAGGATCTCATGTACCTACTCTGCACCTTGGACTAACCACTGGCCTTGATGTCCACTGCTGTTTTCCCGTTCCCTGTGCATGATCTCATGTACTTACTCTACACTTTGTACTGGCCACTGGCCTTGCTGTTTGCCCATTCCCTGTGCAGCTTCTCATGTACTTACTCTGTTCCTTGGACTGGCCACTGCCCTTGCTGTTCACTGCTGTTTGTCCATTCCCAGTGCAGGATCTCATGTACCTACTCTGCACTTTGTACTGAACTCTGGCCTTGCTGTTTGCCCATTCCCTGTGCAGTTTCTCATGTACTTACTCTGCATCTTGAATTGGCCACTGGCCTTGCTGTTCACTGCTGTTTGCCCATTCCCTGTGCAGGATCTCATGTACCTACTCCACACCTTGGACTGGCAACTGGCCTTGATGTTCCTTGCTGTGTTTGCCCATTCCCTGTGCAGGATCTCATGTACCTACTCTGCACTTTGTATTGGCCACTGGCCTTGCTCTTGTCTACTTTTGGTGCCTATCTGTGTAATATGTAAATAAAGACAGTTGATCCTGTTGTCTGCTTTGTCAGTGTCCTTGCTAAGAAGGATTTTCTGTGTGGGTATGGTTTAATGTGACACATGCTATGTATGCCACTTCAACATTGTCAATGACTTGTGCCACATTTTCAGGATTGTGCACATGTGATAGTCTTCTTGACTCTGAGGCTTTGGGGTCCAATGATTGTGGTTTGTGATGAACTACTATTCTCATAATCATTCTTTGGTCAGGTTAGCTAATTTGTACACATGTTATGTTTGGATGCACTGCCAGCACACATTGAGATTCTATCCACAGGATTGCAGGCAGGCTGGCCAGGGCCATTATGTCTGTGTGATCTTTCTTGATGTGTGAACAGCAGTGTTGATGTATGCTGATCTTGTGATGGCCAGTCATCCAAGTCACATGGGTACATTTCAATGTGTGCACTTGGGTGGTCATGAAGTGTGCAGTGTGAAGGGGGGACTTTGTCAGTAGTGTTGATGTGTGTGTGCCCCTGCAATGGCAACTGCACACGTGTCACCCAGGAGTTGAGTGCCTGTTAGTTTGATTAGTCAGCCTTGTGCTTGTGATTGTGTGCACATGTGGGAGTTGTAGGTTGTGCACTGTGCAGTGTGTCCATGCACTTCTGGGAGACACCTACTTGTTGTTGGTGCCAATTTTGAGTAGGCAGAGTGTGTGACTAGCAAGTCAGTGTTGTGTTTTGCTGATCAACCATGTTTCTTGATACTGTTTGTGCTCACTGTGCAAACCTGCTCAGCCACACTGACATTGTGGGTGTGTTTCCTCATGTATTGCTGTCACTTGAGGTTTTTTTGGCTTTTGTATGGCATGTGGGGTATGGAGTCATAACATTCCCTATCTGTGCTTCCGATGCCTACCCATTGTGAGTGTGCACTCCATCTATTTGTTCATGTGGCACTCTTCACCTGTCCACTACTGAAGAACACACCACTTCAATCTCATGTCTTCCACCCCATGGCTAGCCAGTGTGTGAGCCTTCCCACCACTTCATAGTGTGATACTATACTGTGGGAGGCTGATCTGTGTACAGGACTAATGTGCCACTGAGGACAGTTTCACAATTGTTTATATGTGATTTTCCTGTACTGTTTTGCACTCATGATTGCTCATATGCAATTCATCTGTTTGTGCTGCACAGTCCTCTGGTCATGTTGTTTTCACCTGGGTGTCACAAAATTGTGCATCTGTGGGTTATGGGTGAGCTGTATGTGTGTTTGCTGAGGTACTTCTTCCCTTCCTGAGTCTGATGTTGTCTGTGTGCTATGGTGATTTGTGTTGTGGGGGTTCATGGTGTGGCACTCATATCTGTGTGGAACTGGTATGTTTGGTGTGCATACACTACTTGTCATGCATGCAGTGCGGTGAGTGTATGTTACCTTGTAATTGCCTGATGTGCATTCCCTGATGTCCAGCTGTGTTTGCAATGTGATGGATTGGCATGTGCATCTGTTGTGTGTTTGATGTGGATGTGTGCAGTGTTTGACCCGTGTTGTCTCTTGCAGCTGACAGATGCCCTGTGTGTGATGTTATATTTGCATGTCAGTGTGTGTGATTTGTTTGTGCGTTGTGATTCATTCAGATGTGTGTTGCCAGTGTAGTGTGCATTACTTGTGTGTCTGTCACATGTACTTAGGGCTATTCTTGCTCCTGGGTTTGTTTTCGGTGCATCCTTGGGAGTTTCTTCTCATATTTTTGACCTGTCACTTATCAGGATTGTGCAGGTGCAAGCATGTGGTACACTGTGACACCATGTTGACTTGATGGGGGCGGTGTGGTATGTCTGTCTGTTTTCTTATTGGTCCATTGCTCCCAGTTTGTGTCCATGATTGTTTTGAGATGCTGCACTTCTTGTCTGTGTTGGGGTATGTTGTCTGTGCATTGTTCCTGAGTGATGTTTTGTACTCCTGTTCTGTCTGGTTCCCATTGCTTTGCCACATTTTTACTGCACAGGCCTGGTCTTGTTGCACTTCTGTGTATGTTGTTAGTGACTTTTGTGTTTGGCTGTTGTTGTGCCAGCATTGGTTCAGGCATCCCTGAGTGTGTTTGATGTTTGTGGATGCAGGCCAGGGAGTGTGAATGATTGTCAGTGTATTGACTGGACATTCTTGGCACCCTTCTGTGTGTTTGACACCGGCCTTAAGTGCTGCAGGTGTGAGGTATACGTGTTCGACAGTCATGGAATGTGACAATGGGCCCTGTGTGTTGGGCTGCTGACATACACCTGTTACGTAGTTGGATACAGATGTGTGGCTGATTAAGGTTTGACTTCATAGACTTCCTTTCATCCCTGTGCCTATGCATGGGTATGCTATCATTAATAATTTTGCTACTGCTATTAGTAAGAAATACTCCCAGTGTTATAATCTGGTTTATTATATAATGTACTGAATAGAGTCTATTAATACGTTAGACCCCATCATTTAAATTAATGTAAATAGGTCAAACATCATGTATTATGTTACTTAAAATAATAGAGTGTTTTAGTTTATGTAAAAATGAAATGCGTCGGCTATGATTTTTGAGATTTTAATGAAAATTTAATAAAGAACGCCCTTTGCACAAAAAAAAGGACAATTGGACTTTGGATTTCTCATCGTGTGCTTGGAACTTCGCTGTATGACTATATTGTAAAAGTGCTGAACCTCTATGATTTAAGATGTTTGGAATATGTTTTCTTCAGCTACAAAAACCGTAAGTAATTTAATTCATAAATGTGGGAAGGTAATGTTGAGCATCATATTTTAAATATGTGTTATATTTTGTAAAATGTAATTAGGATGTCAATATATATTTACATTATAAAAGTAAATGTATATGACAATTTATTTATATTTTTAAAAATTTAGAAAAATTATAGGTATATATACAGTTTGGGGCCTATTCTGATGTCGGTCAGGAGCCGTAACCGAACGACCTGCTGTAGTCGGTTATGGCCTTGCTAGTACGGTTCGACCAAACCCTGTTTGGTCGCATTCGTTTGGTTCACAATGCAAGTATGCATTCTGACCGGAAAGCATGCTTGCAATGTGAAATTCAGGGGTGCAGTTCATCCCTGCACCCTGTGGCCGGCACCCAAGGTGCCTGGACATGGTTCGGAGCCCTTCCGACCCAAATTGGAATCGGCCCCTAAGTGTTTTTAGAGAACTATTTTTAATTATTGTAGATTAATATTTTAAAGGATCGTTTTAGGTATTATTGATAGGTATTCTAGGCCTCTTGTGCTTGGGCTTAGGGATATCTGACTTTGTAGTAATTCAAACATTTTTGGGGTTTGTTTGATTAGTTTTGGGCCCATTTGGGTCACAAATTGTTCCATTCTGAGTTCCTGATAGCTTTGTTCTTTTTGGAGGGCTTGGATTAGTTTGTGTATGGTGGATGTCCCTTTGCCTGTTGTTGCAGGGAAGGCATTATGCCATACTTCAACAGCAATGTTGGTTTTGGCATGTTTGTTTAGTGTGGTCAGGTACACATTCCACCATGGAATGTGGAATTTGGGTAGTTTTCTGTGCCCTGATCTGTGGAGTTTTCCCACCCAGGTATCTTCGAATCTAAAAGTGGACTTAGTTGTTCTTCATTTCTTTTGTAGTAGGGGCGTTCTATTAGGATGTTATAGTGCTCTGCTACCTCATTTACTGGGACATAGGCCAATGCTATCAGCTTTTCTACTTGGTATGCAAAAGTACTGTCAGTTGCATATTCCACACTTAGGGGCCCATTAGATTGGCGGTTGGAAAACAACACCGACTGCCATGTTAGCAGAAATCAACCGTCCGCTGGTACCGCGGCAAAACCGGCTGTCCGATTAAGATGAACTGCCAAAAAAACTCCAACTGTGGTGGAACGAGGCCACGCTCTGTGACAAATATGGCGGTCGACATAAAAAACTCACAACAAGGCCACCAAGGGCACACAGCAAACTAGCCCTGCCCCCAAAAACACCTAACAAACCCCAATGACACACCCTCATGGCAAACTCAAAAATACAAATCCCTGGACAACCCACACAACACACCTGACAGCAATACTCCATTTTGACACACCCACATAGCTGAGTATAAAACCAGCCCCTTCCCTAACCAGAATCCTTTGCAATACTCCAGCACTTAAGGAAACAAACCCTGCAGCACATTGGATAGGCAAAACACCACACATCTTACCAGTACAACAACACACACTCCACCTACAGCACCCCACCACCCTCACAACTGCACCTCAAAACTTTAGCACATCACACACCATGGCACCACAGAAAGTGCCCAAATTCACAAAGAGTGAGTTGTTAGTCATGGTAGATGAGATAATCATAGTAGAACCACAAGTGTTTGGTAGCCGGGTCCAACAGACACCATTAGCCACAAGAGCACAAATGTGGGCAAGGATAGTCAACAAGGTCAATGTAGTAGGGAACACCCCGCACTCCAGAAATGAAATCATGAGGCGGTGGCATGACCTGAAGAGTGTTGTGAAAGAAAAGAGGAACAAGAGCCGTGAGCTGGCTCAGAAGACTGGCGTGGCCCTCCCATTCCACCAATAACATTCACTGCATCGGAGGAGAAGGTGCTTGCCATACTGCATCCAGAGAGTGTCAAAGAAATAGCCAGGGAAGTACAGGCTGGTAAGGAGAAATAAATGTAAACCATTACACTGCCATGTACTGTCTTGCACAACTACAAAGCTACACCTCCTAGGCCCAAGTCCATTCATATGCACCACAATACTCAACACAGGTCTCACTGATGTAACATATACTCCATCTACATCACCCCAAAGGTAGCCTGAAACATTCCCAGGTTTGCATATGTACAGACAGCCAGCACTACAACTGCCACCAGGCACCGCTGATCAGGATGGAGCACTCCACCACACCCAGAAGCACGTGGCAGCCATTGCATTGTTCACCTTTGCCTAACAGGTAGGTATCCATTTTCACAAGGAAGGCTTTTTGGGAGTGGGACGCCTGCACTACTACTACTCCCACCATGCCCTCATGTACCCCAGTTTAGCAAGATGGAGCACTCCACCACACGCAGATGGATGCAGCAGCCATTGCATTGTTCACCTTCATCTAATAGGTAGGTAGCCATCTTCCAAGGTTGTGCTATTTTGGGGTGGGAGTCCTGCACTACTACTCCCACCATGCCCCCTTGTTCCCCAGCTTAGGAAGATGGAACACTCCTCACCCACCCGGATGCATGTGGCAGCCATTGTGTGGTTCACTTCAAACTAACAGGTAGGTAGCCATCTTCCCAGGTTGTGCTGTTTAGGTGTGGGAGACCTGCACTACAACTCCCAACAGGTCCCTTGTCCCACCCCTGAGCAGAATGGAGCACTCTACCATACTCAGAAGCAGGTGGCAGCCATTGCATTGTTCACCTTCACCTAACAGGTAAGTAGTCTTCTTCCCAGGTTGGGCTGTTGAGGGTGGGAGGTACACTACTGCTCCTACCATTCCCCCTTGATCCCCAGATTAGCAAGATGGAGAACTCACCACCCACCCAGATGCATGTGGCAGCCATTGCATTGTTCACTTCAAACTAACAGGTATGTATCCATCTTCCCAGGTTGTGCTGTTTGGGGGTGTGAGGCCTGCACTACTACTCCTATCATGCCCCCTTGTTCCCCCGTCTTAGCAAGATGGAACACTCCCCACCCACCCAGATGCATGTGGCAGCCATTGCATTGTTCACCTTCATCTAACAGATAGGTAGCCATCTTCCCAGGTTGTACTGTTAAGGGGTGGGAGGCCTGCACTACTACTCCCACCATGCCCCCTTGCTCCCCAGCTTAGCAAGATGGAGCACTCCCCACCCACCCAGATGCATGTGGCAGCCATTGCATTGTTCACTTCAAACTAACAGGTAGGCAGCCATCTTCCCAGGTTGTACTGCTTGGGGGTGGGAGGCCTGCACTCCTACTCCCACCTTGCCCCCTTGTTCCCCAGCTTAGCAAGATGGAGCACTCCCGACCCACCCAGATGCATGTGGCAGCCATTGCATTGTTCACTTCAAACTAACAGGTAGGTATCCATCTTATGCTCTCTTGTCCCCCCTGAGCAGGATGAAGCACTCCACCACACACCCAGGGAGACGTGTCACAAATTCCACACAAATGTGACAACAGAACAGGTAGGTAGACAGTGAATACACCCCGCCATTCCTCTAAAAAATCATAGAGCCAAATGACAACACCAGCCTCACATCCCACCAAAATTGACACAGATACAATTGCAACTTACATATGCTATGTAACTGTCACAGAAACAGAAGTGTGACTCACCAAACCCCATCTTAAAGCAAATCAGGGCACAAACATGCACAGCACTGAATGCTATCTGTAAGTTACATGAGGGCTGAGCTTGAAGGGCCATATGAAAACAAAACAAGCGTGGTCTGTCGAACCAATAAATCTAAGCCCAGGACATGACAAAGGTATGCATGAGATGACAATGCGTAGTACATGTGCAGATGTAACGCCTGACAGGCAGTGTAATCAGCAAAGATGCTTCACATCAAGTTGCATTGCTGCCAGTTGTCAGATGACAACATGTCATCGTAATCACAGAATCAACACGTGGGGCATGGTATCCATTGACATGTCACACAATGGAAATTCAATGTATGTACCTCCAAATCATGTCATGATGCACAATACTGTGCAGACAATGTGTGAAATAGTTAACTGTGTGTTACATAACCAGTAAATATGATACATCGAACACAAAGCTTGAGGGGTGCATGTCAATGACCATTTCCCCTCCGTCCCACAGGTGACTAACAACTCACTGCAGAGGATTAAAACATCAACCTGCACAGCCAGTTTCCACCCCCGGAACATGGACTCTCGGATGAGGATTCCCTGGATTTGGAGGACGCAGAGCTCGAAGCCGGCCCATCTGGTGTGACAGGGCGCAACAGGTCCCAGGACCCCACTGTCCCCCTAACACCTCAGCAGCAACAACAACAACTGTGTGGACCCCTGCTGGGACGACTTGTGCACCCTCCACCACCACCACCAGTGCTGCCTGCAACACTCTCCCTGCCCCAGAGGATGACCACCCCACCCTAACAACTGAGGAGGACAGGGAGAGGAGGTGGGTGCCTACAGTGGAGAGGCAAAAGGTCCGTGACAGCAGGGCAGTTGGGAGGTCAAGGGTAAGTCGAAGCCAACAGGACACTGGGACTGAAGCTCTCGACAACATCACCAGAGTCCTTTGGGCCTTTGAACGAACGGGCCAAGGGATGTACGGGCCAGGCTGAGGAAGATTCATGTTAGATTCGGCTGATGCTAAGGTCCATAGACACCTGCATGGGCCAAATTGTGGACCTCTTGTGTTGTAATTTGGCAGCGATTGGGTTAGCATTAGCAGAAGCCATCCTGTATTTAGAGGCTATCTTGTCCATTTTGTGGAATCCATTTTGTATTTCTGGCAGCAATTTTGTTTGCCATGTGCTACCACGTGTATGCCATGTGCTCTGTCCTACCTTGCTGTTGTCTGCTCTTGAAATCTCCCTAGAGACAGGTTATATTTAGCCTCTTCCACTTTGCACATGCTCAGTTGAGCTTTCAGCTGTCCATGTACCTGCTGTTAGTCTGTAAATGTCAGGAGGTGTTCACCAGCATTAGCAACTGTTAGCTCCTCCCACTTGTTGACTGTGCATTTTCCGTGTGACTTTATAGGTGCCTAAAACTTACTTCTTGTACTTGAACCGCCTTCTTTTGAGCCCCTGTGTGGGTATAAAAAAAGGACCTAGGGCCCGATGTAGGTAAATCCCGTTTACCGATTTTGAAATACCGAATCCTACCGATTCGGTATTTCAAAATCGGTAAATGGTATGTAGGTCCCAACATCTGGATTCGTTAACGAATCCTTAACAATTCTTTAATTACCGATTCGGTAAATACCGAATCGGTAATGACCATTCATTCCTATGGGCTTTGAAGCCCATAGGAATGATTAGGCATTACCGGTTCGGTATTTACCGAATCGGTAATTAAAGAATTCACAAGGGTGCAGGGGGTGTCACTTTGACACCCTCTGGCACCCCCAAAACAGGCACAGGTGCCATGTGGCAGGCATACCTGCCCTAAGGGCAGGTCTGCCTGTCACATGACATAGGTGTGCATGCACACATGTGCATGCACACCGGAATCGGTATTTTACAATGGATTTGTATTCCATGGTAAAATACCGATTCTGTAAGCCATGTGCAGAAGGTACATTGCCTACCTACATTGCATTTTTGGTAATTTTACCGAATCGGTAAATATTACCGAATCGGTAATTATTTTACCGATTCGGTACATATTACCGAATCGGTAAATTTACCGATTCGGTAATGATACCGATTCGGTAAAATTACCGAAAATGTGCCCCTACATCTCAATAGCCCTTTACCGATCAGAAACGGCTGAAAATCGGTATTTTCGGCCGATTCCGATCGGTAAAGGGCTACCCACATCTGGCCCCAAGCTCCTTCCATTCAGTGTGCTACTTCATACATTTCCGAAGGGTGTTGTATGAATGTAGTTCCACCTCATGAGGTTAATAAACTTTGTATTTTCTATTCCAGTTTCTGTGCGAACTTCTATCCTATTGGACTGAGAACTGCATAAGCCAGCAGTGAGACGACATTATTTGCTAGTGAATTCCATTGCACTGGAACCCTATCTAAGTTTTGTCACTAGGCCATTCCACAGGTTTCTTCTGACTAAGTTCAGATTTAACCTCATACATTTTTATTTAGGCAGTTTTAATACATGGGTTAAACCAGAGACAGCCCCGCCCTGTACTTGTGATAATCTTTATGTTCAAGATACCTTGCATTTTGTTATGTTTTGTGGTTTCTTTTCAGATTATAGGAAAAGACATTTGTTACCTGTTTTAAGGGAGGCTGGCTTCTCCCAGGTGAGACCAGCCTTGTTTTATCTTCAATCACTGTGTAATATTCGTATCACATTTTGCATGGCAAACTTCTTAGTGGCGGCGGCTAGATCTAGATCTAAATCACGCAAGATATTACCAGGTTTCCCTGAATAAATTGTATTCTAACATTTTTTTAAAAATATATATATATTTTTAGCCCAAATATCTCGCCACATGAACTTGATTGGTATGAAATTGTTTGATAGTTTTTATCTGTATAAAAATGTTTTTATTCTCTTTGTATGATTTTTAACTAAATCGAATAAAGATTTTTTGACTGACTGACTATCCTATTGGTCTGAGGACTTGTGCAGAGAAGGGCGAACCCTTTGCACTGTTAGGCCTTGCTGAGGCTCACCACCACAAATTGGCGCCCGACACATGGGGCTCATTGCCTACTCGGATGCCTGAAGGAGTGGTCGAAACTTAGGATTGGAATCTCGCTTCGGACGATCACTACCGGAGGAGACACACGTCTTGGGAACCATGGCGTTTTTCCTCTCTTTCTGATCTGACCCTCCAGGTGGTGCCGGTCCTCGACTAAGATCTCTTCTGTTGATTCGCCGTACAGTGACCATTTGGTCGATTTGAGAGCTTGGCAGTTGTAATCTGGACACCAAGTGATTGGTAAGATTCGTTATGGCACTTGCTGTTGGTTTTTGATGCCTGGGATTGGTAAGGTAGTTTAGTAACGCTTACTGTGGCTTTGGAATTTTGGAATTTGTGTTGGCCAACTTTGGATTTGTATGGGATTGATATATGAATTGCAATTTATATAGGCAGGTAATGAGGAGAATTTTCTCTGTTTTTTAATTGATTTGAATGGCACAACATACTACAGTACCTTAAGTGATACTTTGGTTATAAAACTGTATATTCTGTACTCTGTTTGGCATGCCTGTTTCTAGCACACTTCATAGGATGTGTTGCTTTTGCAGTGGTACCAATTTGAGACTCGATGAAGCACAACCGGTCCCCCTGGAGAGGACGCCTAATAGGGATATGTATATTAAATATGGTATTTCTTCTATAATGTACAGCACATTATGGAATAAATATACTTGTAAGGATCCTGAGTTGCGTTGGCCTATGCATGGGTCATTCGATTTAAGAAAGATTCAGTATGTGGAACAACGAATGTTTAAGCGAAAGGCTAGACAAGACATGTTTGACTGTGTACGAATGTGGGTGAAAGAAATGCATGAGCGAATGAAGCATGAGCAAGACTTGATTGAAAAAGAATAGAGTAAGAGCATTCATGCGAAAGCATTGGAAACGAAAAATAAAGAAATAAAAGAACTTAAAGAGAGAAGATATGGAGCGTCCTTTTCAGGTAAATGGCCAATACCCTGTTCATAGACCTCTTTATCCTATTCTTAATAAACCCCAAGATGATTTTCTCTTTTAGATCGTTCTCCACCTCCGTCTACTCTTCCTTCTGCTCATTATGATTCAGATGAGGACTCTCCTGCACACCAGGAGAAAGCACTCTATGTTGTCCGCTGAGCGTGCGTCTTAGCTTAGGTCTGCTGTTCGTAAAGCCGCCCGTAATATTGCTCCTGCTTCTGAACTTTTAGATGACATGAAGGATTGGCAGTAAAGGGAGCAAGTATATTATACAGAGGTGTTTGCCGCAGAAGTTGTTGAACAGTTTAGAAAACATTCTGACTATTTGGAGCCTGTTGATATAGCAAATGATTGTAAGCAAATGCGTGATGGTCTTTTTGTCTATTCTCAGGTGGCTGACTCAGTCAGGCATTTGGTTAAATTACGTGTTGAGACAGTCCATTTGCGGGAAGAGAAAAAGGCAGCAGACGCAGCTGCACAAACATCTCAGACTGGCGTGGCCCAAGCTTCTATCTTCGGAACGGATAAGACTATGATAGTTCATGCTAAACCTATGTGGGAAGCCGCACCTTTGTATGATCCTCCTAAAGGAGCGGGTACAAGTGATGATAAGGCTTCTACTGATGCAAATGGTTATTTTATTTATAATTGGGTTTACACTCCATGGAATAGAGCGGATGATATGGCTCTTAAAACTGCATTACCTGATTCACGAAAAAATCCAGCAGCCTTTTATGAGGAAGTTGAGGGTGCTATTTGCTCTTGTACTATGACTTTACACGATATTGACCTGTTTTTTGGTTTGATTATTACCCCCTGATATGTGGAGAACTGTGCGTAAAGTTGATGATCGTGCGAATTTTGGGGCATTATGGAAAGATTTAGAACAATTAGATGAAGAAAGAGAACCCGCACAGAAACAATGTCAGTTAATATTAGATCTTCCAGCAGCTATTATAGTAAAGTTAAAAATGCTTATTCCCACTAAAAAGATAGATTGGGCTGTATTAGCGTCTTGTAAGCAAAAGGCAGATGAATCGGATTCTGACTTCTTCACGCACTTTGAAGAGGCATTCCACGATTTTAGTGGACCAGTCATTGACCGATGACACGGGCAGGCATCTGTTCATCGATAAATATGTCGCAAACCTGTTGCCAGGAATAGCTAGTCACCTAAAGGCCAGCGAGAGTTCATGGACTACCTCTTCTCCAGTTTCTCTTAACTATGGCTCAGTATTATGAACGACAGGAATTAGAAGCAAAAGGCAATGAGGATAAAAAGACTAAAGAATTAAAAACAAAGGTTATGCTGGCTCAGGCTTATGGTCCGCCTTCTAGAGGCAATGATAGAGGTGGAAGTGGATCTTATGGTTTGTCCTTTTCTTCTTATGCTCGTTTGAATTTGTCTGTTGACCAGTGTGCGTATTGTAAGAAATTTGGACATTGGGCTTCTGATTGTCCGGCTCTACGTGCTCAGCAGTATCCACATGGTCGGGGACAAATGAGAAATCGTTCAGGATATTCAGGGCCTAGAGGAAGCACGGATGATCGTGCTAGGTTTGATGCTAATACACGTGGACAGGATTGGTTTAACACTTTTGATAGACGAATTATATACATCAAATGTCTGATTATGTGCCGTCTGATTTGAAAGATTCTGTTTATGCATAGGATTGCCTAGGATGGGGTAAGGAATCAGTTGAAGTTCCAGTAGATCAGAAGGGCCCCTATGTTACAGCACATGTTTTGGGTACTACTGATCAGTTTCTGGTTGATACAGGTGCTGCTCGTAGCGCCTTATCTAAACACTTGATTCCAAAGGCTCTCCTGTCTGGCTTAACTATTACATTGATAAGTTTCGATGGAACACCTTCCCCTAGCCCATTATCACAACCGCTTGCTTTTCATGTTGATAAATATACTGCTCCATGTCCATTTTTGCTTTCTCCGAATACACCAGATAATATTGTGGGACTTGAAATGCTCAAGCATTTCAGGGCTATGATACGATGTTCTCCAGAAGGAGTACGGGTTATTTTGAATGACAACTATCCTGTAATGGAGAGATCCTGCATTGTAAAAGAGGACATTGCATTAGGTTCACTCCCTAGTACTTTGTGGGCTACTTCAGACACCGATGTAGGGCAAATGGTTATTCCACCAGTGCATATTATTGTCAAGGAGGGTGCATCATTGCCACAATTGCCTCAATATAAAATTTCTCAAGAAGGTGAAGAAGCACTTATACGGATTGTTCATGATTTGATTAAAGTGGGGGTTGTGGAGGAAGTTCCTTACAATGTTTGCAACAGTCCTATTCTTCCTATCTTGAAAAAAGATACTGACACTAGGATTTACAGATTCATCATTGATTTGTGAGAGGTCAACAAGATTGTAGTACCACAGTACCCTGTGGTTTCGGACATAACTACATTGCGTACCCTAGTTCCTCCAACAGCAACTACATTTTCTGTGATTGACTTGAAGAATGCTTTCTTCTCGATTCCTATTCATCCCGACAGCCAATATTTGTTCGGTTTCACTTTGAATAATAAATCATACATATTTTGTAGAATTCCTCAAGGGTACACTGAGAGTCTGAGCATTTATAGTCAAGCGTTGAAACAACAGCTTGATTCCTTTACTTTGTCTGAAGGAGTGGCTCTCATACAATATGTCGATGACATCTTGTTGGCAGAAGATACGCCTGAGCAGTGTGAAAAATGTACTTTGTCTCTACTTTCTTTTCTTGCTAAACACAACCATAAAGTGTCGAGGAAGAAATTGCAATATTGTAGACTGAAGGTACCTATTTAGGTCACTTTCTGTCTAAGGAGAGCCTTGCGCTTACACCAGATCGCATTCAAGCAATTTAGATACACCAGTACCTTCTACTCAGAAAGATGTCCGGACACTCATTGATTTGACTTTGTTCTGCAGGCAATGGATATTAGGATTTTCACACATTGTTAAACCCCTGCTAGAGCTTTTGACTAAGGACACTTCAATGCCCCTTCCATGGACAGATGAACGCCAGGATGCTTTTCGTCAGTTACAAGCTCTTTGTTCTGCACCAGTGTTAGGCACTCCAGATTACACAAAGGCTTTTACATTCTATGTACATGAGAAAGATGGGTGTGCATTGTTAGTTTTAGTACAGACACACAGTGACAAGCAGCGTCCCTGTGCATATTTTTCAGCAGTTCTTGATCCTGTTGCTCGAGCATTGCCTGGGTGCTTCCGTTCAGTTGCAGCAACAGCTGTGTCCATACATCAGAGTGAAGGGATAGTTTTGTCACATAAACTGTTGGTGCTACTACCCCATGCAGTAGATGCGCTTTTGAATCAGACCAAGAAGCAACACTTGATTAGTACTCGTTTAACAGGATACGAGTTGACACTGTTGGCCCCTCACATTACTTTAAAAAGATGTGCGACACTGAACCCAGCTACTTTGTTGCCATATCCAGCGACTCTGGCTCAGTCACAAGAATCTCACGATTGTATCTTCCTTACTGAGGAACAGACAAAGGGTTGCGTCGTCTTGCAAGATACCCCACCTTTCAGATGTAGATGGGGAACTGTGGGTTGATGGGTCCTGTTTGAAGTTACCAGATGGTACGACGTCAGCTGCATATGCAATTATGACACTAAGACAGTAGTGGAGACAGCTTGCATACCACATAAGTCGGCTCAAGCAGAAGAACTAATAGCTTTAACACGAGTGTGTGAACTTAGCACTGACTTGCGTGTGAACATCTATACAGACTATGCTTTTATAGTGGCCCATGATTTTGTCCTACTCTGGAAGGAAAGAGGATTTCTTACATCCCACGGGATGCAGATAATGCACGGAGAACTAGTGCATAATCTTTTGACTGCACTTACATATGCAAAGAAAATTGCTATTATTAAGTGTAGCGCGCACAAGAAAGTCATTGATGAGATAGGACAAGGCAACGCCTTTGCAGATCGCGTAGCTCTTGAGACTGCGATGCAACGAAGCACTACATCCATGTACGTAGTGAAATCACAAGCTGAACGTTGGCATGATGCTAGAGAAGAAGTATTCGATATACAGAGATCTGCCTCTGTGAAAGATCTGGAGCAATGGTCTAAAGAAGGAATGTTAGACGATGAGGGTTGTTGGCGTAACAAAGAAATGAATAAGTGGAAATTGCCTGCTGCTTATTTACAGCCTATGGTTCAAATGGCACATGGGCCGGCACATGTTGGAGCTCTAGCAATAACGAAATTGCTCACACAAGTCTTGGAGCATCCAGAGATTGCCGGTACAGCTAAAAGAATAGTACAGTACTGTTTGATCTGTTGGCAGTATAATCCTGGTAAAGGGAGACGAGGGCTTGCTACACCGACTGCACCTTTTGAAGTTTTGCAGATGGATTACATCCAACTTGAATGCTGCAATAACTTAAAGTATGTCCTAGTGGTGGTATATGGCTTCAGTAAATAGATAGAGGCATACCCTACAAAGGATAATACAGCTCTCACTACAGCGAAGGTGCTTCTAAAGGAGCTTTTTCCTAGATATGGTGTTTGCAAACTTTTGTGGAGTGACAACTGACTTCATTTTATTGGGCAAGTTGTTGAGCATGTCCTGAAAGGATTAGGGACCAAACAGAAATTCCATGCAGTCTTCCACCCGCAACCAGCAGGATTAGTGGAGAGGTACAACGCTACACTAAAGCGGAAATTAGCGGAAATACTTGCTTCCACGTCTTTGAAATGGCCGGACGCACTACCCTTGGCATTATTGTCCATAAGATAGGTGCCACATTCACGATCTGGACTTACACCATATGAAGTAGTATTTGGGAGACCGATGAACATTTGGGGAGTTCCTAAGCCAAGCCCTGTACATGATGTACCATGTGTTCTGATGAATGACTATTTGGCACAGTTAAGCGACAGTTTGATCTCTATTCATCAACAGGTTTGAGAAGCTCTTCCAGACAGATCTACAGGTGAGGCCCACAAACTCCGTCCTGGAGACCATGTGATGGTCAAGGTCTTCGAGCGGTCAAACAGTTTGGAGCCGAGGTGGCGAGGACCAAAGCAAGTGCTCCTTGCAACGAGGACTGCACTTCGAGTGATGAACAGGAAGAACTGGGTCCATAGAACTCACTGTAAGCGAGTGTCGCCTGCCTTGGTGGAACCTGCTGTGCTGACTGATCATCGAGAGATCTTGGAAACGGAGAAGGGCCACGCCATCCCACCTGACGAATCTGAGGGAGTCTTCCCGGACCACACGATTTCTGGAGCATCACAATACCAACTGAGAACAAGGAAAGAGCCTGTATTGTCAAAAAGGACTGGTTGAGCAACCGCCCTGGGTTGGTAAAACGAAGTGCTGATGTGGCAAGGGGGGGGATCAGTCTTGCGAAGTGACACCCGTCTTGACCCTCGGTGAAGAAATCAACGGCTGCCCAGGGATAATTTTTTTATGACGAAATAATCATGTCTGCCGAAAGATCAAAAGTTGCTAAGATCTGCAATAAGAAAATCATTTGTGCTATAGGGTTTGTTGTTGCTATGGCAGCAATAACTTGGTTTGTTGAGAAAGTGGCTCCTGCTCGACAATTGCTGATTACCACTACTTCTGCACCAGTTGAGCATCACTATTTCACGCTTCCCTATCATGAGCAGAAGCATAGACAATCCTACCTAACCAATAAATGTATCCAGATGTTGCATCATTGTCAGATGCCACTGCTTACCAATCACGGTTCTCTGGTTCTTGCACAGGAACAGAAGATGCTAGCTTCCCGACTCCCGCTTCCAATTTATCAGAGCTAGAGTAAAATCATGGCACTAATCCATCAGAAAGGGGGAAGGGGAAAATTGGATAAAATAATAAACAACAACAGAAGAGACTGGTCCTGAACCTTCGGTTTTCCTGCTTGGGTCTTCGTCAGCTTACATCAGCCCTCCGAAGATACCTGAGGAAACTAAGCATACACAACAATTATCAGGCTTAACCTAATCTAAATACTCTCTCTCTTTTCTTCTCTCTCTCTCTGTAAGTATTACCTACCCTAGGTCCTACAGTGACCCGCTTCTCTTCTAGGAGTATGATGTGTAACTTTTCTTCTTGCTAGTTAGTTGAAACTCCACATCTGTAATTACAGTAAACAAGGTTAATTCCTGACCTTCCTTTCTACTCTTTTTAAATGTATCTTATTATTGTTAGAAGAACCTACCAGACTCTTTTATGGGTGTAGTCTTATTTATGGATTCTCTTATTATTTCTGTTGTATTCTATGTGAATTCTTCTATGTCTTTACTTCATGCCTTTGTCTTTTCAGGGTACACAAGTTGCTGGCTGAAGCTTAAGGTAAGTCGTCCTCTTCTAGTTTTATTTGTCAAGTCTCTTATTATTTCTCCTGAATTTCTTCTTTCACTCGAAAACATAACTGACTTCTTTTCCTTCTTAGGTGCTAATAAACTGTCTTAGCGGTAAGTATTTCTTATTTAAAACAATTAACCATTTGACATTTAATATTTTTCCTCTCAGTTATCATGTAAAGCCTTTGTCACTTAGCTTCGTCTTCTCTTCTTTTCTCCTGTCAGGTTACTGGAATGCGTCTTCCCCCGGATCTCCGTACTGTCTTGGAAACCTCTCGAACACTCTTCCGACTCTCTCTCTCTGAATGGCAAATCTCCGGTAAATTGCTAGGAATTAACTTCTCAAGATTTCCGATGTCCTTTAACCCTAAACCAAACCTTAAACTAAGAAAACTACGAGCGCTTTGAAAAGGTCTTGCTATCTCGGGAAACGCTTCAGTGAAGTGCGCACTTTCCAGGTGCGCGAGCGTCACCTAAACTCCCTGCTGATGACCACGGATCACTAGAACGCTGACCCCAGCTCCCTGGCGGCCATCTTAAGGTTATGCAAATGCCACAGGGTTGACCAAGGAGGTTTTCTAATAAGTCCTCCTTCCCAATTGGTCCCATGCACTTTTGTTGCTTTTTGTACTGGCCTGAATTGTGGTTTTGGATCGTTAGGGATCCTGACAGTACCCCCCACCAAAGATGGTCCTCCCAATCTTGGCTTGGTGGGATATCTTTGATGAAAAGGTTTGACTAGTCAAGGAGCATGAACATCTGAGTCCAGTTCCCAAGACCGCTCCTCTGGTCCTTAGCCCTTCCAGTCGATCAAATAATACAATTTACCCCTCACTAACTTCGAATCCAGGATTTCCTTGACCTCAAACTCGAATCCAGTCTCTAACTGAATCAGCGGTGGAGTGGATTCTTTTCGTAGATTTGGAGCAGATTTTTTCAATCATGAGACATGGAACACTGGGTGGAATTTGAGTTTTGGTGGCAATGTCAATTTGTATGTTACTAGATTCACTTGGTCCGTTATGGGATAAGGGCCAATGAATCTTTTCGAAATTTTCGATTGCCCTTTAGCTTAAGATTTTTAGTATTCAACCAGACTTCATTCCCCACCTCCAGAGGGGGAGGTTCTTTTCTTTTTCTGTCTGCGTACATCTTGTATCTTTCCTTAGCCTGTTCTAGGTTCTTAGACGCTGATCTTTGAACTAAACCTAGGTGAGATACTAAATCCTTAACTGCGGGGACTGGACTCTCAAAATCCTGCAATGAGGAATTAGGATGTCTACCGTAATTCAAATAGAACGGGGAATACCGAGTGGACACATTCTTAGCGTTGTTAAAGGCAAATTCCGCAGTCCATAAGTAGTCTAGCCATTCCCCGCTCTGTTTCAAAGAGAATAATCTTAGATATTGCTCCAGCTCCTGATTCACTCTCTCAGTTTGTCCATCCGTTTCCAGATGGAAGCTGGTGGAATATCGTGTCTCTACTCATGGACTCTTCATGAAGGCCCTCCAGAAATGGGAAACAAACTGGGTTCCTCGGTCGAATATAATGACCTTAGGTATCCCATGTAATTTCACTACCTGTGTACCAAAATGAGTAGCTAACTGTTTTGCCGTTGGAATTCCCTTTAAAGCCACGAAATGTGTCATTTTTGTGTATGCATCTACGACCACTAGAATTGTGTTAAACCCCTGACAGGATGGTAAATCAGTGATTGAATCTAGGGTCACAGTGTGCCAAGGGAAGGGAGGAACAGGTAGCGGCTGTAACAACCCCTTGGGAGCTTGCCGTTCTGATTTTCCCTGAGCGCATATCTCACAGGTCTTTACATATTGTTCTATATCTCTGGTCATCTGTGGCCACCAATATTTTCATTTTATTAGCTCCACTGTCTTAAGCTCTCCTTCCGCGGATTTTGCGGATTTTCGGTAAATTCGCAATCCGCTAACGCTCGCGAATTTACCGAAAATCCGCAAATTCGCACGCAGCGGGTTTTTTTTTCTTGGTGATACAATTTTGCGGCGCGTGGCGTTCACTTACCGTCATTCACCGTATGCCGAGTTGTTTTTCTTGATATTTTGCGAATGCTGCGCCATTTTGGATCTTGCTAGGGGATCCTGCGGGAGTTTGGCGACCGCGATTATGTCATCGCGGCTTGCCACCTTGCACAGCGAGAGTTTGTCAACACGAGTACGCCGTGATCATGTATCGCGGGAGTTCGCAATTGCGAACACGTAGATGCGGCGGGCAGCAACAATCTCGCACTCGCGAAAATACAAAATTTGCAATTCTGCACAAGAAATCCACCAGCAAGCAGCATAAACCTTCTGGAAATGATGATTTTTATCAGAATAACTTCTCAGGTTGACATTTGCCTGCACTTTTTTTTGCAAGGAGTCCATTTTGGGGGGGGGAGAAGGAAGTGCCCCACAGTCTCCTACTTCCTGTTCCTGTCCAGCAGGCTCCTCCCAGTGCTTTCTTCATGTGCTGGTCACTTTCATTCGGATTCTTCACCTGGAAGGATTACTTTTTGTGGATGCTGCTGGATATTTGGATTTGAGGCCTTTTTGACTTTCTTTGGATCACTTTTGGATTAGAAATTTCACAAGTAAGTTTGTTTGGGACATTACAGTTGCTGCAACTACAATTTTGGAATTTTCGATTTTTGGGCTGTTGTTTGGGCCTTTTGACCAGGGGTACTCAGTGGTGGGTGGACTGAGTCTTTCTGTGGGGTCTCTTTAATAAAAACATCATGGAGGGCCTGGATGGCTTGGGATAGTGCTGATTTTTCTGTGATTTTCGTTTTTTTGGGCTGTTGTTGTGGCCTTTTCACCAGGGGTAGTGAGTGGTGCATGGGCCTAGTCTTTCTGTGGGGTGTCTTGAATTTAAACATCATGGAGGGCATGGATGGCATGGGATTGTGCTGATTTTTCTGTGTTTTTCGATTTTTTGGGGTGTTCATGAGCACAGGCCATGTGGGTGGGGGCCATTTTGAGTGCTGCTACAGGCAGACCCTGGCCATGTGCTGGGAGGCAGGGGGCCATTTTGAATGCAGGCAGTGTTCTTAGGTCTGCTACCATTTTGCCTAGCTTTCAACCTTTATGCCCAGGGGTAGTGAGTGGTGCATGGGCCTAGTTTTTCTGTGGGGGTGTCTTGAATTTAAACATCACGGAGGGCCTGGATGGCTTGGGATTGTGCTGATTTTTCTGTGATTTTCGTTTTTTTGGGCTGTTGTTGTGGCCTTTTCGCCAGGGGTAGTGAGTGGTGCATGGGCCTAGTCTTTCTGTGGGGTGTCTTGAATTTAAACATCATGGAGGGCATGGATGGCATGGGATTGTGCTGATTTTTCTGTGTTTTCGATTTTTTGGGGTGTTCATGGGGACAGGCCATGTGGGTGGGGGCCATTGCGAGTGCTGCTACAGGCAGGCCCTGGCCATGTGCTGGGATGCAGGGGGCCATTTTGAATACAGGCAGTGTTTTTAGGTCTGCAACCATTTTGCCTAGCTTTCAACCTTTATGCCCAGGGGTAGTGAGTGGTGCATGGGCGTAGTCTTTCTGTGGGGTGTCTTGAATTTAAACATCATGGAGGGCCTGGATGGTTTGGGATTGTGCTGATTTTTCTGTGATTTTCATTTTTTTAGGCTGTTGTTGTGGCCTTTTCACCAGGGGTAGTGAGTGGTGCATGGGCCTAGTCTTTCTGTGGGGTGTCTTGAATGTAAACATCATGGAGGGCATGGAGGGCATGGATGGCATGGGATTGTGCTGATTTTTCTGTGTTTTATGATTTTTTGGGGTGTTCATGGGGACAGGCCATGTGGGTGGGGGCCATTTTAAGTGCTGCTACAGGCAGGCCCTGGCCATGTGCTGGGAGGCAGGGGGCCATTTTGAATGCAGGCAGTGTTCTTAGGTCTGCAAGCATTTTGCCTAGCTTTCAACCTTTATGCCCAGGGGTAGTGAGTGGTGCATGGGCCTAGTCTTTCTGTGGGGTTTCTTGAATTTAAACATCATGGTGGGCCTGGATGGCTTGGGATTGTGCTGATTTTTCTGTGATTTTCGTTTTTTTGGGCTGTTGTTGTGGCCTTTTCACCAGGGGTAGTGAGTGGTGCATGGGCCTAGTCTTTCTGTGGGGTGTCTTGAATTTAAACATCATGGAGGGCATGGATGGCATGGGATTGTGCTGATTTTTCGGTGTTTTTCGATTTTTTGGGGTGTTCATGGCGACAGGCCATGTGGGTGGGGGCCATTTTGAGTGCTGCTACAGGCAGGCCCTGGCCATGTGCTGGGGAGGCAGGGGGCCATTTTGAATGCAGGCAGTGTTCTTAGGTCTGCAACCATTTTGCCTAGCTTTCAACCTTTATGCTCAGGGGTAGTGAGTGGTGCATGGGCCTAGTCTTTCTGTGGGGTGTCTTGAATTTAAACATCATGGAGGGCCTGGATGGCTTGGGATTGTGCTGATTTTTCTGTGATTTTCGTTTTTTTGGGGTGTATAACTGAACTGATGTTCCTCTGTCTTCCATTGCTTTTAGGTGCACAAGACTCAAGAGAACCACCAGTGCCAGGAAGAAGTCCTGCAGCGGTGTGTGTGTGCGCAGCATAACGTCACGCGACGTCACGTCTGGCCACAGACAACTCTGCAACTCGTGCAACTGCGACCTGCTGTTCTGACCTGCTCTGAAGAAGATGGCCCCAAAAAAAGTTCCCCGAAGCTCCTCTAGCAAGAAAGTTGCCAGTAAGGAGCAGAAGAAGCAAGTTACCAAGGAGACCGGTGTGCCGCCCGCCACATTTTTTGGGAGTAAAAAAAAAAGTACGCCTGCAGCAGCAGCGGGATCTGCTGGGGACCAAGCTGGGAGCAGCACCCCCGCTCCATTGGGCTCAGTGCCACCACCACCACCACGCCAACTTAAGTCCAAGCCCTTGAGTGCTGCAGAGGCACTTAGTCTAGTTGTTCAATCACCATCGACCAGTGATGTTGGTTCATCGCAAGAAAGTAGCAGCAATGTCCCTCAATCAACACAGGTTGTTGTAACTCATCTGACGAGTGTTGAACAACCACAGCCGCAACAACAACCACATTTGCAAGTACAAGCCCAAGTACAAGTGGAAGGAGAGGCAGCGTAAGGAGATGTCCAAGCAGAGGTGCATGGAGGGTCACAAGTGCCCACAATAGTTGTTCCTCCTGAAGTAGGGGCACATCTGGAAATAGACAATCAAGGCGAGGTATCATTTGAGGAAGCCACTCCTCCTGATGATCATTCATTGTCTTCCACACCCCTAGTAAGGAAGAGATCAAGGGTGGTGTCTACATCTTCTTCAAGCACACCTCCTTCTGATGATAGGGATCAAAATTGGGAATCAGCACCACTGCCGTCTGAAAGTGAGGCACACCATGATCTGTCAAAGGTAGTTAGGCGTAAAAGGAAGCTCGTCCAAAGTCTCATACTTATGGAGTGTGATGAGGCTCAACAATAAGTGGTGGATACTGCTGCTGATGAAGACTCTCACGACGACAACGCAGTCATCATAGGCTTCACTCCACCCTCAGCGGGCATGCAGCAAACAGACATTTTGACCCTAGCCCGAGAAGCTGCTGACCGTGATGATGATGTTGTCGACGAGGAGGCAATGGAAACACCACAATCATTGGAGTTAACTAGTACACCAACACCTACCGCTTCCATATTTCTTCCTCGCCAGAAGGGACCTCCATCCACCTCGACCTCAATTAGTGGTGGTGAAAGTGCACAATGTAGTAAAGTTCGGCAATCCACATCCTCCACTTCATCTGGCATTAGCAGCATGACCACCACCAGTATTGCCGCCTCCTCCGGCCCCCACAGACAATTCAAGTCCCCAGTTTGGGACTTCTTTAGTGTTTGCCCAAAAAGGGAAAACTTCGCATTTGTAGCATTTTTAAGCATGCAGTTAGTCTTGGTAAGTTTGGTACCAACTATGGTACCGGAGGCCAGAGAGGTCATCTTAGGAGACAGCACGCTGTCCAATGGATTGCGCACCTAAAGGAGATCAAGGAAGCCCGAATTGCAAGTCAAGAAAACGTTGATGTTTCATCTGATGATGACGAGGAGGAAGAAGACGTGTCAAACACTTCACTTACACCCAGTACCCCTGTCAGCAGCACACCCCATGTGAGCCACACTAAGAGTGTGGGAGAGAGTGAGACACCAATGCGAAAAAGTTCATCAGCGAGCGTAACTGGGCCAAAGAAATCATCATCATCATCCCATAAATGCTTGGTCCAGGGCAACATTAGAAACATGCTTTTTTCAGACGCTCCATATGAACGCAACCACCCACTGGCGCGTCTGTATAACACTAAGCTGGCTAAAATGCTAGCTCTGGACCTTCTCCCTTTTTCTTTTGTAGAAGGGGTTGGTTTTCTAGAATTAGTGGCAGCGCTCTGCCCTAAATGGAAGGTTCCTAGCCGGTTCTATTTTGCCAGAGTTGCGGTTCCAGCACCACATGAAGATGTGCTGGAGGTTATTGGGGCAGCTTTGCAGAAGAGTGCTGTTCACTCTATACATCTGACAACAGACATGTGGACCAGTGGCGCAGGCGCTGAATACATGTGCATCACTGCACACTGGGTCTCTTTTTCAGGGGTTAAAGCAAAGCTAAACGCAGGTGTTGACCCGGACCAAGTTTTTAAAGCTGCTCGGAAACATGCAACACTAGCCATGTTTGGCTTGGAGAAACGTCACACAGCAGAAAACATTTTGAATGAGTTTAACACAAAGGTCTTTCACTGGCTGTCCCCAAAAAAACGCCAGATTGGTTATGTTTCCACGGATATTGGCGCCAATGTAGTTAAGGCCATGGAGCTGGGTGAGTATTTCAGAGTGCCGTGTTTGGCGCACTGTATAAACCTGGTTGTTAAAAGATTCTTGAGTGATGAAGACAGTCCAGCATGTGAGTTAGTGGCCACCTGCCGAAGAATGTGCAACCATTTTAGCCATTCTTTTAGGGCCCGGAAGCATCTGAGGAGCCTGCTACATGAACGTCGAATGCCAGTGAAAGGACTCATCCAGGAGGTGGCAACACGTTGGAACTCAACCTTCTACATGCTTGAGCGTCTGTATGAGCAGTATACAGTACTCAATCACTATTTCTTAACAGTGGGTACAGCTCAGAAGGACCTGAGGCTAGATGCGGCGCAATGGAACCTAGTTAAAAGCCTGACAGACATGCTTCGTCCTTTTGAGGTCTTCACGCGTTCAGTCAGCAAGGAGGACTGTAATTTGGGAAAAGCTATCCCATTGTTGCGCATGTTGGAGCACCAACTGAAGGCGGTGTCTTCTATGTTCGAAAAAAAATGAAGAAAAGAAAGACGCTTTTCTTTTGGCGGAGAAAATATTAGAGTGCCTACTTGGTGATGAACGTCTTAAAATGATCCACTCAGAACAGCATTACATTTGTGCTACTATTCTGGATCCACGCTACAAAAAAGTGCTGGCAGGCCAAGCATTCTTTCCTTTTGGTGATCAAGATGTTACAAAGTACAAACGTTGGCTAGCCTTGTCAGCCAAGAGGTTTGAAAGAGAACTGCAGCAAATTGGAGGAAAAGGCAGAACATCAGCATCAGCAGGCCATCCCAAGTCAAAAGAATCCACTTCTGCACCCGTGGCTGTGGCACAAGTGACCTCTCAGCCGTTAAAGACACCGGCAACTGGATCATCTGCACCAGACACAACAGTAACATTGGATGCAGAAGAGGATTGGCTAACTCGGCTTGGGTTTGGTTCTCAAAAGGTCACAGCAAAAAGTAAGCAAAGTGGAGGAACCTTGGAGGACCTTGAGTCGATGGTGCAGGACTATCTGAATGACTCAACAGAGGTCTATGTTAATGCTGACCCATTGTCGTATTGGCATGGGAAAAAAGAATTGTGGGCACAGCTCTCCAACCTGGCTATAAACTACTTGTCTTGCCCACTCGCAAGTGTGTCTTCTGAACGTGTTTTCAGTGCTGCTGTTGGCATTGTAACTTCCAAACGGAGCCGCCTCTCGCCCAAAAATGTGAAGAGGTTAACAATGATCAAGATGAATCAGCACCTCATACCACCAGATTACAAAGTACGAGAAAGCACGCCTGATGAAGACGAGGTGGACAGCAACGTAGATGAGGGAATTTTTTCTCTGTTAGGTGACACTGACCTCACCCTGCCTGAATTCGCAGAATATGATGACGAAGCCTTATTCTTATTCACTGACACCAAGCCCTGAAAATGAGACAATGAATCAATAACTTTCATTTTCGTCCTTATTCACTTTTATTCCTGTGTGTCTGTCTTTCTTTGTTGTGCACAGTTAATATAATTCAAACTTTAATCACCTAATCTCAAAAACAAGCCCATCAGCAGAACTGTCTTCACTTGTTTGCTTATTGATTTGAAGGTGTCGCAGTCTGCATTCCTCAGGTTCACAAGTTCACAAGAACATGCTCCTCTATCCTCCTCCTCCAGACTCCTATTTCCCTCAAAGCAGAGGGCTGGATTACGCCCAATGAAGAAGGACTCTGCACTCGTGGGGGTGTTCTACTTCTTTGCGGGTGAGTTGACGGCTCTGGGGCCATTGCTGGGAAGCTCTAATACCGGATAAAAGTGGTTTGGACCAAATCGGAGGCGACATTTTTTGCGTTTTTGCTGACTTGCTTGCCTTTCAGGTGCTCTTTGGGGGGGTTCCGGGTGTTTGTGGGTGAGTTTTGGGGTCTGGGAGCACTGCTGGGACACTCTAATCTTGATTGCATTTGCTTTTCAGGAAACCCGTGTTGGAAAACGGGAGTTATGACCTAGCTGCACAGCGCATTTGGACCCAAGGCCGAGAAATATTGTAAGTATGAGATTTTCCTTTTTGGCTGTTTGGGGGTGTTGTGCTTTTTTGTGGGTGGGTTGGCGAGTCTTGGGGCATTGCTGGGAAGGTCTAATACCGGATAGAAGTGGTTTGGGCAAAATCCATAAGGAAAAGCCTTTTGGCACTTTTTTTAACTTAGGGTTCGTTAGGGTTAGCCCTAGTAGCAGGATTGCATGTGTTTCGGGGTGTTCTAGATTTTTGCAACTGAGTTCTGGGGTCTTAGAGCACTTGTGGGAATGTGTAATTTTGGTTGCAAGTCATTTGAAGAAAATCCATGGTGGGAAAGGGGGGATTTGGCATAGTTAAAGAAAGGCTTTGCCACTGTTCTTAACTTAGGGCTCGTTAGGGTTAGCAGTATTTCTATTGCATGTGTTTGGGTGGGGGAGTTTTCGAGTCTTGGAGCGATGCTGGCTATGGATACTTTTGCTTGCTTGCAAGTGCTTTGAATACAATCCACGGTGGGTAAGGGGGTATTTGGGTCTACTTTTACTTTCAAAGTACGTTTTGTCACCAGTTTTCTGCTCGGCCTCGTTTTTTGAGATCTGATTGGGGGTCTTCTACATTTTTGCGACTGGCTTTAGTAAGGGTCTGGGTGGGAGCACTGCTGGGAAGGTCTAATTTTGTTCTAAAACACAGTTTACAGTACACCTAGCTTGAGGGGAAAGATCTGCTAAATTAATTTGCCCATAGTTATTAATCCTTCAAAAGGAGACTCAGACAGAGTACGCACTTTCAAAAATATTGGACTGTCTATTAGGAAACTCAAAGTGTGACTTTTTGCACTACACAGCGTACATACCTTATATTTATTTATCAGAGGTGTTGTAATATCACTTCCTGTTTTTCGTTCAATAATTTCAGGCCAGGTTTCAGTCTGTGCAATGGGGAAAAAAGGATGGAGTCAGGCTTCACATTAGCGAGCCGCAATTCAGCATCCGCCAGGCAGGCAGTGGACAGGGTGTCTTCTGGTCACCAACATTGATGGACGAAGCGTCAGCTGGAATGGAGGAGTGCCGCTAATAAGAGGAATGGTTTGCTGCATGCAACTTACTTACCAAATTCAACAGGACAACTACAACAACATACAGATACAGTATGCATTGTTTTCTTCTATGAGTGTGACAGCATTTCTTGGATCTCGCTCTGCTTCTAAATTGATCCCTACAGCCATTCTATAGGTTTTACTTCGGCTATTTTTTAAACCTAATTTAATGTAGCCCTGTACTGTCGCATTCTGTCATTCACGGTTGTCGAAAGTAATTAAAAATCTGACCCTTAGTGTCTAGCATTAGGCAGTTCTTTAAACTACACTCATGCATAATTTCACAGGCCAATGAAATGAGCACAAAATCGAAAACAAATAAGCATAGTAGCAGCGCTACTGAGAAGGAGAGCAGTGCACCTGAAATGCACAGAAGATTTTGAAATATAATTTACCTACAATGTAATCAGCAGCATTATTGCTCTTGGTAAAAAACAAAAATTTGCCATATAAAAACACACAGAGCAGGAGAAAACATAGTAAAGAAATAGCTACTACTACTCACCAAGCCCAGGGATCTCAAGGCCGAGCAGGTCGAGCAGATTGCGTTCCCGGTCCAGGACATCCGTCCAGCGGTGGGTGGCCTGGTTGGAGGTGCGCCGGACCCGAGTGTGGGGGTACATGGCCCGGCACACCTTCTCCCACCGCTTCCGGCGCTCCTGGATCCCGTACTAGCTAGCGATCTTGCCGCCTGCCATGATGGTCCTGGGGAGGCGGCGCTGAACATAAAAAATTAATGCGGCCACCTCCTCCGGGCTGAAGATCTCTCGGGGTGCGACCTGCTCCCCCCTCAAACGCCCGCACGGGAGCCGGGCACGGGGTGCGGGACCCTTCCCTTTCTCGGGATGCTTCCTGGCTCCCTTTACCATGGTCTGGGCAGAAAGGAAGCTAAATAATAAAGAAAATAGAATAGGGAAGAGAAGAAAAGAAAAGAGTTTAAAAAAGTAGTTTAAAATTAACCAAAAATAGCAGAAAACACAAAAATATAGAGCTAGAAAAATAGAGGGATAGTGTCAGAAGGCTCCAATCTTCGCAGAGGCAGTGATGCTGTACCCGATCACCCTTCCACCAGTGACTCCGCCACATGGGCGAACGCACTAGTGACAGGGAAAGGGGAAGTGGACAGAGAAGAGACACCTTGAGAGCTTCTGGCACCTTCACCGATTGGGTAGATCCCTCTTGACCTGGACTTCGGTTACTGTAGATGCCTAATGCACAGAACAGGGGGGAAGAGAATAAACAACAACTTCCACCTACCAACTTTCTCACTCTATGTAAATAATGAATCTTATCCTACCAGTAGTTCCCAAAGGTATTGCTACTCTTCTTTAAGATGTGTAGGTACATTCAGAGAGCTTCATGCCTACAGGACAAAGACTAACATTACTGGATGATCCTTACTGAAAAATCTACAACCCAGGAACTAAAACTCTCTCACTTCTTCTTTACCTGTAAGCTTTCTGTATTAGCCCCAACTGGGGTTCTGTTTGTATCTGTTAATGTCTTGCAGTGAACATGCGACTCCAAGGATTCCAATGCCGAATGGAATGAAGCGCGCAAAAAGGAACAAGGGAGGCAAAAGGGGGAAGGAAAGAACAGGTTTAACGCAAGAAGGGAATAGCTGTTCAGCACTAGTTCGCCGACAATGGGGAAGAAAGGGGAAGCAGTCGCTGGCTTACTGTTCCTCTCGCAAGCTCCGCAAGAGGTTGATGGAGTCCGTTGAACCTTCTGTGAAGAAGTCCTCTGACGAGCTTCAGCAGGGTGAACTGGCTCCCACGACGATGACGGAAGGAGATGAACGAAGTCTCAGTCACTGCAGCAGACGGAAGAACGTTTCTTCACGAACTTCCAGGAATCCGCTCAAAAGTAACAATTGGCATATGTTACTCACTCTAGGAAAGTTTCTAAGTTAGCGGACTCGAGAATTTCACTAAACTACTCTATGAACTCCTGTCACGAATACTTGACACGGAGCGACAGACTCTAGCTGTTTCCTCAGAAACTCGAACAGTTGAAGTGCGCAGTTTGAACGCTGCGCGAGACGCACATCAACTAGCCCTCACGTACTAAACTCTCAATGGCTTCAGTGGCTATCGTGGCGGCCATCTTAGGGAGGAACTAAACCCACCATTACCTGAACCTATTTACATGATAACGAAAGGAATCTATTTGGAAATACACGGGTACCAAATATTTACCCGAACAGGCTTTACAATTGTCTTTCCACCATTCCCCACTTTTGGAACATAGGTAGATGCAATTTGTAAATTCCTGACAGTACCCCCTCTCAAAGACCGATTTATCGGTCCAGGTTTGAGAGGTTGTCGTGCATGGAATCTCTTAATGAGTCGTGGAGCATGAATTTGGGCAGCTGGTTCCCAAGACCTTTCCTCAGGGCCGTACCCCTTCCAATCTACCAGATAAAATAGCCTACCTTTCTTGCTTTTGAAGTCTAGAATGTCATGAACCTCGTATTCAGGGTGGCCAGAAATAAGGAGGGGTTCAGGTGGTTTACCCAACCTCATGTTGGACTTAGACTTTTTTAGTAAGGAGACGTGGAAGACTGGATGGATCCCCAATTTAACTGGTAACTTTAACCTCACTGTCACCGGACCCATAACCTGCTCAACTGGATAGGGACCCACAAATCTTGGTTGGAATTTTCTATTCCCTTTTAAATGAAGGTTCTTTGTAGAGAGCCACACCTGATCTCCTACTTTATATTGCGGAGCGGGTTTTCTATGTCTATCTGCACTTTTCTTGTAGACCTGTTTAGCTTTTATCAAGTTCTCTTCTGCAGACTTATGTAAAGTGGACATATTTGTCAACAAGGTCTGCACTGCGGGGACATCTAAATCTTCCTGAGGGCAGAAGGGATTAGGGTGGCGTCCAGAATTCAAATAAAAAGGTGAGTAACCTGTAGAAACATTTTTAGCATTATTACTAGCGAATTCTGCCATCCACAAATGATCTGACCAGTCACCACCCTTCTCAAGGAGAAACAAACGGAGGTACTGTTCCAGTTCTTGGTTAACTCTCTCCGTCTGCCCATCCGACTCGGGGTGATAGCTGGTAGACAACCTTCTCTCAATTCCCAATCCCTTTAGATAGGCTTGCCAGAAACGGGAGATGAACTGGGGACCTCGATCTGAAACTACTATCTTGGGAACCCCATGTAGTCTTACAATGTTCTCACTAAAAGCTTGTGCTAGTTCAGGAGCAGTAGGGGTACCGGACATGGCAATAAAGTGACTCATCTTGGTGAAAGTATCCACAATCACCAGGATAGTATCGAATCCCTTACTGACCGGCAAATCTACAATCAAATCCATTGAGACCGTATGCCATGGATGGGTTGGAGTAGGAAGGGGTTGCAGCAATCCTTGTGGAGCCTGCCGACTAGGTTTACCCCTGGCACACAGTTCACACGACTGCACATATTGCTTGACATGAGAGGACAACCCAGGCCACCAAAAATAGCGCTGAACTAAATCCAAAGTCTTAGAAACTCCTTTATGACCGGCCAAAGGATGATCATGACAGTTTTGCAAGGCTCTTTGTTGGAGAGGAGTTGTCGGGAGATACAACGCTCCTTTGTAGTAGGGTAAAGATTGGTTTAACTCTCTCCCCTCACCCGATTGAACCCACTTCTGCATTTCTTCTTTAGATAATCCATTCCGCACCTCTTCTTGAAAGTTACTCAGGGAAAGAGCACAAATGATTTTAGTCTCTGGAATGATTGGTTGAGGTTCAACAGGATGTTCACAGTCGTCTGTATCCAAGCGGGAAAGCGCATCCGCCTTCCCATTCTTTGTTCCAGGGCGAAAAGTGAGCACAAAATCAAAATCTGCAAAGTACAAGGACCAGCGTAACTGTCGAGGAGTGAGGGTCTTTGCAGATTTCAAGAATTGTAGATTCTTGTGATCAGTAAACACAGTCACAGTATGTTTAGCCCCCAGCAGATAATGCCTCCAGTCCTCAAAGGCATCCTTAACCGCTAGCAATTCCTTTTCTGCAATGGTGTAATTCAGCTCTGCTGGATTTAATTTTCTAGAGCGATATGCAACCGGATGCAACTGACCAGTCTGGGAATGTCGTTGAGAGAGAACCCCTCCGATTGCCTGATCTGACGCATCTGCTTCTACAAAGAAGGGTTCTTCCGGGTTGGCATGCAGAAGAATAGGAGCAGACACAAATCTTTCTTTGAGATGGCTAAAAGCCTGAGCAGCTGCTCTGGTCCACTCGAACTGCACACCTTTCTTTAGTAAACGAGTGATGGGTGCAATTAAGTGTGAAAAACTCTGGATGAAGCGCCGATAGAAGTTTGCGAATCCCAAAAATCGCTGTATCTCCTTGATACTCCGTGGTTCTGGCCAATCCTTGACGGCTTGCACTTTTCCTTGATCCATGGTGATTCCATGTGGAGAAAGGACGAATCCTAGAAACTCCACCGTAGTAGCGTGAAAAACACACTTTTCCAGTTTTACATATAAATGATGTGTTCTTAAACGCTCCAACACCATTCTGACGTGCTTGGGATGGTCTTGAGTATTCTGAGAGTAGATCAAAATATCGTCCAGATAAACTATCGCCACCTTGTCAATCAAATCACTCAGAATGTCATTTATGAAATGCTGAAACACCGCAGGTGCATTACACAGCCCAAAGGGCATCACGCAATATTCGAAAAGGCCAAATTTGGTACGAAAGGCCGTCTTCCACTCGTGCCCCTCTTTTATCCGCACCAAGTGGTACGCCCCTCGTAAGTCAAGCTTGGTGAAAATCTGTGCTTCTTTGAGTTGATCCAGAAGAACGGAAATTAAAGGCAAGGGGTATCGATTTTTGATTGTTACTAAATTCAAGGCGCGATAATCAATACAGGTTCTCAGACTGCCTTCTTGCTTCTTTGGGATGAAAAATAACGGGGAGGATACCGGAGACTGCGATGGTCTGATGAACCCATTGGCCAGATATCGATCCAGATACTCCTTGAGATGGTTATTTTCAGCTTCTGTCAGAGCATAAATCCGACTGCAAGGCAGTACTGCTCCTGGAACCAGATCAATCGTACAATCGTAGGAACGGTGCGGTGGTAAAACCTCCGCTTCCCGTTCGCTAAAAACCATCTTCAAATCCTGATATTCGGGAGGAATTTCTCCAGCATTAATTACACAGACTGACTGACCTCCATACGATAGTAAAGAAGCAAGGGAGTTCTCCACGGAGTGTTCTTGGGGCCCATAACAATGTTCCAGACAAAAGCTTGACTGCATACTGACTGTTCGATTCGTCCAATCAATGGTCGGATTGTGTAGAGTCAGCCAAGGTAGACCCAAAATCAATTGGAACTGAGGGGCGTCTATTAAATTGAATTGCATAACTTCTCGATGCCCATCCGATTGAATCAGCTCCAATTCTTCCGTATGACTGATAATAGGCCCAGACGATAGATTGGTTCCGTCAACCGCTCTCACTGGCTCTGGTCTTTCTTTCTTTATGGCTTGAATTCCCATGCTTCGAGCATACCTTATATCACAAAAATTTCCTGTGGCCCCAGAGTCCAACATAATAGCCACTCCAGAAATCTGTCGTCCACGGAATTTTAAGGTCATGTGAAGGATTACATGTGGGATGCACGACTGAAGAGTGTTTAGGATTAAATGCGGATCCGGAGTCGTCTTGTTCTCCTGCACCACCAGAGCGACTCCGCCTACTGATGGCCCCCCTCGTTTCCCTTAAACGGTATTTTGGGGCGCTTAGGACATTCCTTTACAAAGTGGCCAGCGGTCCCACAATAAAGGCACAATTTCTTCAAACGCCGATCCTCCTTCTCCTCTTTGCTCAATGGCCCACGGATGGCTCCAATTTGCATGGGTTCTGCTTCATTACTCCCTCCGGAACCTTTCTCGAACCGAGCCCGATCGAATCGAGGAACATTTACTCTCCAATCTTTTCTTCTTTCTCCTCTACGCTCTGAATGACGAAAATCCAACTCCAAAACTAAATCCACCAACGCAGACAATTCAGTGGGCCGATTTGGAACTTGGGCTAAGGTATCTTTAATCTCATCTTTCAGTCCTCGATAAAATAAAGCAGCTCGTTTCTCCTCCGGCCAGTTGGTTTCCACAATTAACTTATTAAACTGCGTCAGATATGATAGCAAATCTTTAGACGTCAAATCAAACTAAGCAGCAAAAACGCCCCCTGGTTCAACGATGATCTTAAGAAATCCAAGAAACTCTGTCGCTCCCTTGAGAAGGCCTGGAAAAAAGACCCAAACACCAGCACCAGGGACGCCTTCAAAAACGCCACCCGCATACACCACCAACTGATCCGGACTGCCAAGAAAGCCGCATTCAAAGACCGACTAGACAAGAACGCCCACAACAGCAAGGAATTATTCAACATCGTCAAAGAGTTTACTAACCCCACTGCCAACTCCAACGACATCACTCCCTCTCAATCCCTTTGCGACTCCCTAGCTTCATTCTTCCACGACAAAATCGCAGACATCCACAACAGCTTTGACATCCAACCCGGAGACCAACCCACCCAACCTTCTGCCGCACCTTCACCCCCCTTGAACATCCTTAATGATTGGAACCCAATCTCCACTGAGGACACCATCCGCCTGATGAACTCCATCCACTCAGGATCCCCCACAGACCCTTGCCCTCACCACATCTTCAACAAAGCAGATTCCATCATAGCACCACACCTCCGAGACGTCATCAACTGCTCCCTCAAATCCGCCACCTTCCCGGAAAGCTGGAAACACGCCGAACTCAGCGCCCTTCTGAAAAAACCCACAGCTGACCCCACTGAACTCAAAAACTACCGCCCCATCTCGCTCCTTCCATTCCCGGCCAAAGTCATCGAGAAAGCTGTCAACAACCAGCTCGCCGCCTTCCTCGAAACCAACAAATCCCTCGACTCCTCACAGTCCGGCTTCCGAGCCAAACACAGCACTGAGACCGCACTCATCGCAGCAACAGACGACATTCGAACTCTACTGGACAATGGAGATACAGTCGCCCTCATCCTCCTCGACCTCTCCGCAGCCTTCGACACAGTCTGTCACAGCACCCTGTTACAACGCCTCAGAAACATCGGAATCCAAGGAAAAGCACTGGAATGGATCACCTCGTTCCTTGCCGGAAGAACTCAGAGAGTCCGCCTCCCACCATTCAAGTCAGACGCCACTGAAGTCATTTGCGGCGTACCCCAAGGGTCCTCACTCAGCCCCACCCTCTTCAACGTATACATGAGCCCCCTCGCGACCATCGCACGCCAACACAACCTCAACATCATCTCCTACGCTGACGACACTCAACTGATCCTCTCACTCACCAAAGACCCTAACACCGCCAAAACCAACCTACATGAAGGAATGAAAGAAGTAGCCGAGTGGATGAAGCACAGCCGTCTGAAACTGAATTCAGACAAAACAGAAGTCCTTATCTTAGGTACCTCCCCCTCCTCCTGGGACGACTCCTGGTGGCCAGAGGCCCTTGGAAAAGCACCCATCCCGACGGACCACGCACGGAACCTGGGCGTCATCCTGGACTCCTCACTCTCGATGACCAGACAAGTCAACGCCTTTTCATCATCTTGCTTCAACATTCTTCGCATGCTCAAAAAAACATTTCGCTGGATCCCCACCGAAACTAGAAAAACGGTCACCCACGCACTGGTTACAAGCCGCCTGGACTACGGAAACACCCTATACGCCGGCACCACTGCAAAACTTCAGAAAAAACTCCAACGCATCCAGAACGCATCAGCCAGACTCATACTAGACATCCCGCGTAAAGACCACATTTCTGGTCACCTGAAAAACCTCCACTGGCTCCCCGTCAATAAGAGGATAACATTCCGCCTCCTAACCCACGCACACAAAGCACTTTACGAACTTGGACCCGAATGCCTCAACACTCGACTTTCCTTCTACACCCCCTCCCGCCAGCTACGCTCTTCCAACCAAGCCCTTGCTACTGTACCTCGCATCAACAAAACCACCATGGGAGGAAGATCCTTCTCCTACCTGGCGGCTAAAACCTGGAACTCACTTCCCATTCACCTTCGCCTCACTCAGAACCACCTTGCATTCAGAAAGCAACTTAAAACCTGGATATTCGACAAGTAATTCCCCACCCTTCTTCAAGCGCCTTGAGACCCTCTGGGTATGTAGCGCGCTATATAAATTAATTGACTTGACTTGACTTGACGCAATTCAAGCAGCTCATTATCAGTGGCCTGAGAAATCCTTCTCCTGTCAAAAATTCTGAGGAACTCAGCTTTGAACTTAACAAAATCACAAAGGATTGGGTCATCTTCGCTCACCAAGGGCATTGCCCAATTAGCAGCATCCCCACTAAGATAGGACAAAATAAATGCTACTCTGGATTGTGCATCGGGAAAAAGGGTTGGACGGCACATGAAATGAAGGGAACATTGAGTTAAAAAGAGCTGGGCTTTTTGCGGATCCCCCGAGAATCTCTCGGGAGCCGCCAGAGGAATTAAAGGGGAGACTGAATGTATTACCTGAGCTACTGATTTAGGATCTGAACCTACAGAACTGGTGTGGGACGAAGAAGGACCCTGAACAGGGTTTCCCATTACTAATCCATCCATCTTCTGAGCTAACACTCTATTTTCTTGTCTAGAAGCCTCCAATTCTAATTTTAAACTTTTATTTTCCTCTCTTACCGCTCCTAACTCTCTCTGGATACCCGCTAACATATCTCCCAGTTCCTTTAGATTTAAGCCCTCCACCATACTGCCTGGGCGAAGTGAATACTTGGGCACTTCAATCTGTCAGAAGGCTCCAATCTTCGCAGAGGCAGTGATGCTGTACCCGATCACCCTTCCACCAGTGACTCCGCCACATGGGCGAACGCACTAGTGACAGGGAAAGGGGAAGTGGACAGAGAAGAGACACCTTGAGAGCTTCTGGCACCTTCACCGATTGGGTAGATCCCTCTTGACCTGGACTTTGGTTACTGTAGATGCCTAATGCACAGAACAGGGGGGAAGAGAATAAACAACAACTTCCACCTACCAACTTTCTCACTCTATGTAAATAATGAATCTTATCCTACCAGTAGTTCCCAAAGGTATTGCTACTCTTCTTTAAGATGTGTAGGTACATTCAGAGAGCTTCATGCCTACAGGACAAAGACTAACATTACTGGATGATCCTTACTGAAAAATCTACAACCCAGAAACTAAAACTCTCTCACTTCTTCTTTACCTGTAAGCTTTCTGTATTAGCCCCAACTGGGGTTCTGTTTGTATCTGTTAATGTCTTGCAGTGAACATGCGACTCCAAGGATTCCAATGCCGAATGGAATGAAGCGCGCAAAAAGGAACAAGGGAGGCAAAAGGGGGAAGGAAAGAACAGGTTTAACGCAAGAAGGGAATAGCTGTTCAGCACTAGTTCGCCGACAATGGGGAAGAAAGGGGAAGCAGTCGCTGGCTTACTGTTCCTCTCGCAAGCTCCGCAAGAGGTTGATGGAGTCCGTTGAACCTTCTGTGAAGAAGTCCTCTGACGAGCTTCAGCAGGGTGAACTGGCTCCCACGACGATGACGGAAGGAGATGAACGAAGTCTCAGTCACTGCAGCAGACGGAAGAACGTTTCTTCACGAACTTCCAGGAATCCGCTCAAAAGTAACAATTGGCATATGTTACTCACTCTAGGAAAGTTTCTAAGTTAGCGGACTCGAGAATTTCACTAAACTACTCTATGAACTCCTGTCACGAATACTTGACACGGAGCGACAGACTCTAGCTGTTTCCTCAGAAACTCGAACAGTTGAAGTGCGCAGTTTGAACGCTGCGCGAGACGCACATCAACTAGCCCTCACGTACTAAACTCTGAATGGCTTCAGTGGCTATCGTGGCGGCCATCTTAGGGAGGAACTAAACCCACCATTACCTGAACCTATTTACATGATAACGAAAGGAATCTATTTGGAAATACACGGGTAGCAAATATTTACCCGAACAGGCTTTACAATTGTCTTTCCACCATTCCCCACTTTTGGAACATAGTTAGATGCAATTTGTAAATTCCTGACAGATAGATAATAAGTAAAATAGATTAAAAAAAACTTCAAACAAGCAAAGGATGGCAGAGATTCAGAGAGGATAGAAGAAGCATGCCCAGAACCATAGCAAGGAATGAGAAACAAGATGGCCGCGCCCGTTCACGACCGCGTGGGTAAGTTCACGCGAGATTTTCCTCGCGAACAGACGCAAAATTGTACTAGCGAGCCGCACACTTTGCGAGATTACACATCGTGCCCGGAAACGGAAATACGTCATGCAAACAAGATGGCCGCGCCCGTGAACTACCGCGAGGGTAACTTCGCGCCTTTGCGCTACAAGTGGCTCGCTAAAACACGCAAAACCTTGCGAACTAACACGCCGCAAAAAAACAAATTGCATATTCGCACAAATTCGCGGCTTCCTAATTCGATCTCGCGCAAGTTCGCGCCCTGCGAATCCCACGAAATTGCAGAAAAACGAGTTTTGCAAAACTGAAAGCACTCAGCAGGTGCAAAAGTTCAAACTCATCATTAGTAACCATTCCCTGTAGTGCTTCCTGACTGGGGCCCCTCCAGAGTTCAGTTGCTAGTTGCAACAATTGTATGACCCTGCTCTGACCCTCACAGCAGGCTCGTAGAATAGCTACAAGTAGGTCACAAAGGTCCTGGAAAAAAAAATGCACTGCAACAGAAAGCAAATTACTGATAAGGAAGCAGGTGCCGGACTGGAATTTTAAAACAGTGACACATTAATAAACCAACCCCAAATTAATTCATGTCAGTTGAAGCAGGGCAGGTGTGCTTGCTTTTCCCCCCCATAATCTACAGTGATGATGAACCAGAGGGTGGCATTGATGTACCAGAGGGTGGCATGGGTGAAACAGAGGGTGGCAGTAGTGAAACAGAGGGTGCTGGGAACCTGTGATGATGAACCAGACGTAGAAACAACATAGTCACGACCGTTGCGAGCCGACAAGTAAGTTCGCAATTGCAAACTGGTACCAAACCCTTGCGAACTGGCAGAAACCCTTGCGAACACACAAAAAAAAAATCTGCACATTCGCGAGAATTCGCGGATTTTGCGGATTGCGAGTTCGCAAATACACAAATTCGCGAACGCCAGACTCGCAAAATTCGCCCATGCTTACTTCACTCTCATGTCAGCTGTCCCCTGGGTTGCCGGTGTGTGTGCCTCCCCACTACTTTATTTGTTACACTATGCTTTGTGGTGCTGATCTGTGTTCAGGACTAATGTGCCACTCAGGACAGTTTCCCAATTGGTTATGTGTGATTTTCTTGTACTGTTTTGGAGTCATGGTTGCTCATATGCTGTTCAACTGTTTGTGCTGCACAGTCCTCTGGTCATGTTGTTTTCACCTGTGTGCCCCAGACTTCCAGACTTGTGCATCTGTTGGTTATGGGTGAGCTGTATGTGTGTTTGCTGAGGTACTTCTTCCCTTCCTGAGTATGATGTTGTCTCTGTGCTATGGTGGTTTGTGTTGTGGGGGTTCATGGTGTGGTACTCACATCTGTGTTGAACTGGTATGTTTGGTGTTCATACACTGCTTGTCATGCATGCAGTGCTGTGAGTGTATGTTGCCTTGTACTTGGTTTGTGTGCATCGCCTGATGTCCAGCAATGTGATGGATTGGCATGTGCATCTGTTGTGTGTTTGATGTGGATGTGTGCAGTGTTTGGCCTGTGTTGTATCTTTCAGCTGACAGGTGCTCTGTGTGTGATGTTCTTTTTGCATGTCAGTGTGTGTAATTTGTTTGTGCACTGTGGTGCATTGACATGTGTGTTGCAAGTATAGTGTGCATTACCTGTGTGTCTGTCACATGCACTTAGGGCTATGCTTGTTCCTGGGCTTGTTTTGAGTGAATCCATGGGAGGTTCTCCTCTTATATTTACCCTGTCACTTGTCAGGATTGTGCATGTGCAAGCATGTAGTACAATATGACACCATGTTGACTTGATGGGTGGTGTGGTATTTCTGTCTGTGTTTTTTTTTTTGCCCATTGCTCCCAGTTTGTGTCCATGATTGTTTTGAGATTATGCACTTCTTGTCTGTGTTGGGGTATGTTGTCTGTGCATTGTTCCTGAGTGATGATGTTGTGTACTCCTGTTCTGTCTGGGCTCCCAAAGCCTTTCCACTGTTTTACTGCACATGTCTGGGCTTGTTGTACTTCTGTGTATGTTGTTACTGAGTTTTGTGTTTGGCTGTTGTTTTTGTGCCAGCATTGGTCCAGGCATCCCTGAGTGTGTGTGTGTGATGTTTGTGGATGCCCCCCAGGGAGTGTGATTGCTTGTCAGTGTATTCACTGGGAATTGTTGGCACCCTTCTGTGTGTTTGACACTGGTGTTGAGTGTTGCAGGTGTGAGGTGGGCGGGTGAGGCGTATGTGTGAAGGGTCCAAGTTGTGTTTGACAGTCATGGAGTGTGAAAATGGGCCCTGAGTGTTGTGCTGATGACATACACCTGTGGAGTTGTTGGATGCAGATGTGTGGCTGATCACTGTTTGACTTCAGAAACTTCCTATCATCCCTGTGCCTGTGCATGGGTTGCCTTGCTGCCCCCTGAGTTGTTGCACAGAGGTGACAGTGGTTTAATTTCACTCACTGTGCCAGCCATGTTTGATATGATAGGCTAAGGGTGTTGTTATATGTTCCTTCTCTTACCTGTGATGTACACAGGCTTGGCGGTTAGCTCCTTGGCTTTCCATTTGTGTCACCTCACTTTAGCTTTGCCCATTTCTTGTCCTTCATTGCTGCTGACATCTGGTCTGTGGATGTGGCTGTGTGTCAGCGTGAGGTGTGTCTAGTTGAGTGATTGTTCATATTCATTGTAAGTGGTCATTTTGTGGTTGGACTCAGTTTGCTTGATATGAGTGTAGTGTGGGTGTGGTGTGAGAGTTGCCCTGGCCCTGAGCTTATGTGCTGTGTGTTCCTCTACAGCCCCCACCTGCTGAGACTGTCTCCCTGGTTGTTTGGTGTGTGGTTCAGGGTGTGGGTTCAATGACCATTCACACAGATGGGGTCCCTGAAACTGATGGCTGGCAGAGGGAGCAGGGGAATTAAACTACTAACAACACCGAGAAAAACCACTCTGCACAAAAATAACTTGAACAGGTACTAGTAAGTCACCAATGAGCCAAAAACCTTGGTCCTACAAACCAATTGTCCTCCCAAATGGAATGCAGACAGATAAATATATATAAATCTATGTTGTTTCATTATGCTAGCTTTGCCTTTCTGGTCTCGGGCGTCCACTCCTATTCCATTTTTAACTTTTTTATTGCTTCTTTGTCCTGATTACTCTGATGTTGCCTGTTGTCATTATAACGAACGTCCATTCATTATGGATATCTGTTCCCTAGTTGCTGCCTACAGACATTTGGTTTATTGGCGTTATGCCTATTGCTAAACCACGTCACAGATCTCTTATTAATTTATGTCTGCTATCTCATTCACTTCTATGCGGATACAACTCTTACACAATATTTCTATCCTCAGCGTTGCTTCACTTACCCATGCATTGTGCAGCCATTTCTTAGTATATTGTTGAATGTTACCCATGTGTTGGTTTAGGTTTTATCTTTATGTAGTGTCTGTCTCCATAGGCAGATCTGTTTGTTGTCCTATTAGGCTTTCTTGTATATGACACCACCCCGCAACATCCCAGCTACGTGGCTTGGTTCTTGGTAACTTCTTCCCATTTTGGCCTGTTTTCATCGGAGCAGACTGTCTTATATGCTGTTAACCTTTTATCCCACACATGGATGTAAACTTACTCCATATCAGCTTTCCCTATCCATTATCATATCGTCTAAGGGGGCCTGGTGTGGGGTATCTTTCAGGACCCTTTTTATGGTATTCATGTCTCCTAATTAGAAGTCAAGTACATTTATTCTTCTATTGTAGGTCATCTATGGGAGCCCTCTATTTGCTGGGTTATTTTTAGCTCCTTTTCAGCCACTAGGTTCTGGTATTATTTTCCAGGTATGAAGCAACATACATGATGTATATCTCAGTTTAATGTTCCTTGTTGGGTACCTACGGCACTATTCTACTGTCAAACGCTCACTATGACATTCACACATTCCTCTCTTTTTTCTTTCGCACTGGGGGTTGTTTGGTTATTGTTGATGATCCTATTCGTCACTTTAAATAGTCCTTCGGTTTATTTTCTTTTTATAATTTTTCCTCTTACATAATTTGTCCATGTGCACTCTCTCCTATTTATCATATTGTAAATATTATCCTCTTGTTCTCTACAAACCTTGCCTCCCGTTTAGTGAGTTACAGAAAAGGGGATGATCAGTATATTGACACCACTGCTCTCTTTTATCCTAACACAGTGTATATATTTGTGTATATATATTTTTCTTTTGTTATTTTAGGTACCTTCCTTAATGAGTCTCACACTGCCTTGATTTGTCCTGATGAAGGTATGACTCTTATCCGGGTTAGACACAGAAATACGCGTCAGCCTTGGAGCCCCTATGTCTCCCCTGCATCTATCTCCTTCCTGGAGAAGAAATTGCAATTCTGAACTGTGTGACAAATTGAGGATTGTTGATCCCTCCTTCCTTATTGTTTATGTTACATTGAGACTATATATTTGCTCTTGTGGGGAAGACTTTTTGCATCACCTGAAGATTCTCACTTAAATCCAATAAATTGTTACCTGCCAGGATGTTTGAGTATGCTTACGTATGTGTTTGTCTGGTTGGTTGGATAGAATGAGTGTGTGTGACTCAGGATGCATATTGATTGGTGTGATATTATTATGTCTTTTGTACTGTATTATTCAAAAAGTATATATTTTTTTCCTATTTATCTGTCCGCATTCCATTTGGGAGGACAATTGGTTTGTAGGACCAAAGTTTTTGGCTTATTGGGGACTTAGTAGCACCTGATAAAGTTAATTTTAAAGGGCAGTGGTTTTTCTCTGTGTTGTTAGTAGGGTGTGGGTTCACTTGGCTGGTTATTGTGCATGGGGAGCACAGGAGGGGCACATAGCATGTCCCTTGATGGGTGTGTGGGGCCTAGTGTGTGGAGGGTGGAGGTGTGGCTCTATGATCTTTGTGGGCTGCCCTTGCCTGATGCTGGCCCTGCCTTCTACATTGTGCACATGTTTTCCCGCGTCTTCACCGCTACAGTGACGTGACCGGGACATTGCATTGATATCACGGTTGATGGGTGACGTGAATGCGGAAGGTGATTTGGTGACAGGTAGGACATGGGTGGGTTCACTTGTGGATGTGTTCCTGTCCCCACCAGGGTGTCTGGTGTGGACTGGAATCCTATATCAGCCCTGGAGTTGTGTGTTGTGGTTGTGTGCGGAGTTGTGTGATTGTGTACCTGCTGTGTCGTTCATGACGGCACACTACTTGCTGGTAATGTATCAGGTGCAGCACCTGGAAAACGTGTAAAGCAGGATCCATTGCGGTCTGGACCGGGTGGAGGGGACTGGGAATCTGGTTTCGTGCTCCGCAGTCGTGCTTCCGCCCTCTCTGGTTGGGCGGATTCTCCACTGCAGTGTGACTAGCTGTTTGGGGCATCCTGATTTGCACGGCGCTCAGGATGTCTTTCCGCACGGCGGTGAGTCTCTATTGGCTCCCACAGCTGCAGTGGTGTGTGGAAATTTATGGCGGTTCACGTCGCACCGCGGCAGACGGGAAACGGGCTATGCTTGACCAGGCTAATATGGTGGGCGTGAGGACTGCTGCTCACATGCGGAAAATGGTATTTTACGCCACCGCCAGCACCGCAGTGATGCCTCCGCCCACCATCCTAATACGGCCCTTAGTGTTGACTTTTGCAGGTGTCTCCACAGACATGGGTTAAAATGGTAATTGCAACCCTGGATTCCTGTATGTGGGTAGCATTTTAGTATAGAATTAATCATGGCTTGTTCAAAATCTATAATTATTTTCTGAGGAAAATAATTATGTGCTTCTTCTTTTATTTTGTTTAGAATTTCAAGGTAGGTAGAATGTATTGGGAAGTAGGGTATAGATAAATGGAATATTATTTTTTGAAATAGACCATAGATTGAGTACAACTGATAAAATGGTTTGGGACAAACTGTGAATGTCCCATCCATCATCCATGCATCACATAGTTGTAATTTTAGTGAATTGTTTTGCAGTAGCAAACATAATAATTCTTTTCTGTTTGCATTTATTATCAAATTGAATAAATGGTTCATTAGTATGTGTTATACTTAGTTCAGGGGAAATCACTACCTCTTGAAATGTTTTAGCGACACGTACGCTAGTTGTAGTGGCTTTTTTGTCTAGGTATTGTTCTTTTTGAGAAATCAATAGAGGATATTTGGCTAGATGCATGTTATGGTACTGTTAGTAACTGATGTTTTAGTATTTCTGTGGTAGGTCTATCTGTACTTGTGCTAGATTCTTTTATTGATTCAAGAGCCTCTCTTACTTCAATCTCAGTTACATTTGGGGGGTGGTTATGTTCTTTTACAGATACAACAGTGGGTTCTTGTGTTATAGCTCTTCCATAACATTTGTTTGAATAATATTTGCTGCATTTCCAAAAGACTTTTAAACTAGTTTGTTTTTCGTGCATATATATAAAACCCATGTAATATAATAACATTTTCCCTTTTTGAGACGTAATAAATTGTGCGTCTTCAGTCATTGGGTTCTTTTTAGTGCTAAGGAAAAAATATATACAAGTCAAAAGTAAGTTTATTATGACCATAGTCTTTAAACAGGTACAAGGGACAGTATCACAAGTTTAAAATATTCACATAAAAACGATAAAACATTATAAAATTGGTCCGATATTAGTTTAGACTCTAACATACCCTTATGCTTGTACCAACGCCAATAAAATTGCGTTTAAAATAAACTTGGCATTTACAATTAAAACCCAATTGTTTCCCTTATTTAAGAATAATTTCATTAAATTAAGATTTATACAATCCTCAGATTATTCCTGGTTTCTTAAGTCACTCAGTGCCACTTTTATGTATTTCCCAAGGGCAATTGCAATATCAATAGTGGGAATTTCAAATAATAGGTCAGCTGCCTGTGCCCTAGTTCATATATCATATTTTAGGAACACAGGGCGCAGCCACCGTTTCCGCTGTTCCAGTAGTGTCAAGCAGTCGAGTAGGATATGTAACAGGTCTCCTTTACATCCCAGGTTACACCTGCAGCACCCTTTCTGATCTAACATTTTCGCTTTCAGGTCTTTATTTGTTAACCATGGGTTGATCCCAATCCGCAGCCTTAAAATCTCCTGCCTAAAACCACGGTTGGGCAGGATGACTAGGTAAGGAAACCAATTTTCGTTTGCCCAAGAGCTCATCATGTGTGTTACTGATTTCTTTTTTGCTAAGTAACCCATATCAATCATTCCAGATGTTTCCTTCCCCTTTAGTTTCAGCTCACTCCTAGTACAAAGTAATTGTTGCGTTTCCTGGATCACCTCTACCTTTAGTCTTTTACAAATTTTGGTCAATCTTTCCCTACATGCTTTTGTCCATTTTAGGTCACTCTTTTGGATTTCATTCCTGCACCATTGTGCTGCTTTTTGCCCATCTGGATCTTCAAAACGTTTCCAAAGTCTGATTATTGCCATTTGTATTGTATCTCCCAGGACTTTGGGCCTATTTCTCTTCTTATAGCTTGTACCATAGATGATTGAGGGAGCAAAAGGAGACCTTTAAGGCATTTCCCCTCCACCAAGTCCCAGGCTCCCTTACCGCTCAAGTAAAGGATTTCTGCTCCATACAGGACTTGGGGGGGATCATTGCCTCAAAGGCTCTTAGCATTGGACGGTGTGACCTCTCTCCGTAGTCCCTATTAAACATTTTTAGGCCACATATTGAAGTGTGTGCTTTTGCTTTTAGTGCTTCCATATGCGTGTACCAGTTTAGTCTCTTGTCAAACCATATACCTAGGTAGCGATATTCATTAACCGTCTCCAGTTTAAGCTCACCTAGGTACCAGTTAAATCTGCTTATTTTTTTCCCAAAACATAGGATTTTTGTTTTGTCTAGGTTGACAGTTAGAAATTTACTGGCACAGTATGCGTTGAAGGCATTAAGCTTTCTTTGGAGGCCTCTCTCGGTCTGGTCTACTATTACCAGATCGTCAGCGTATAGTAGGCAGGGCACCTTGTTTCCATCCATTCTGGGGCTTGCACTACCCTTAACCTCTAAAAAGGCCGGGAGGTCTGATAGGAATATTGAGAATAGCTGTGAGGCTAGAACACAGCCCTGTCTTAAACCATTGTCTATGGGTATTTTTTGTGTCAATGATCCCACCGTATCCTTGATAACTTGTGCCCAATTCCCACTGTGTAGTTACATTATTATAGTCAGAAGATCTCTAGGGATATTTACCTTCAATAGTGTTTCCCATAGGCATACACGATCGACTGAATCGAAGGCTGCTCGGAAGTCAACGACACAACAGCATAAATTGCCATTTTGTTCCGTTGACTTATTTGCCATAGCCCACAATGCAAATCCATGGTCTATCGTGGAGTGTCCCTACCTAAATCCTCCCTGTTCTATGGGGACAATTTGGAACTCCTTTACCCATGCGTTGAGTTGATTCAATACAATTTTTGAAAAAAACTTTCTCTCCTATGTCTAGGAGGTTGATCAGACGGTATTTTTGTGGTACCTCCATGCTTCCTTTCTTATGGGTTGGCCTGATTATTGCGCCCTTCTGAGGTTCCGTGACGATTCGAACCCGTGTTTTCGACATCGTCGTAAACCCATAATTTCGGTACCAGTGAACCGTAAATGATCCATATAGTATATCCTGGTGTTTTCGCTATGCTACGAGCAAGAGCACTCTTGTTATGAACACATTTCCGATACACCGATGGCATCCATCTTGTATTCTTGCCCTCACATAGTCAATGAACACACAGTGACCTCTGATCGATTCATTTCACTTAAGGACACGTAGGCTTTAGCCGGCGATTCACCTTGTTAGTGACACGTGCACCTTAAGACAGAAACGCTGTGGCCGCATGACTCGGCAAAAGCTGCCTCCTTGGCCTGAGGCCAGTCCTGCCATACTGGTTCTCGTGCTCGTTGGCCTGATCATGATTAGGCGGCCGAAGCCGGTAGCCTTGCCCATTTACGACCCACAAACATCTCTTATCCTATTTTTCTATCTTCTACACCTGGCTCTGCTCCTTTCCTTCTGGGCCTTTATTAGGGGGAGGTAACGAAATTTACGATGAGGCGATCCGGCTCTTGAATGAGAAGATGACATGGGATTATGATCGAACAGTGGGAACCCCTCATTCGTAATGTTTGACATCAGAAATTTGTTGACGATTCCTGTTTAACGCCAAATATTTATTGTTTAGGATACAAAGTTTAAGAAACGTACTAGTATGTGGAGAATGTTGTCCCCAGCTAAAAAACTTGTATTTAAGGAGCAACCAACTTAGTGCAAATTGAACAGGCTCCTAGAATCTGCAGTAATAAACCTTTGGTCTTTGACGCCAACATCGAGAAGCCCGTGTTTCTGTTTATTTGTGCACCGAGACAGGTAGAACTCAGGGGTCTTCGGGTGTTGTCCCTAACACCTCTGGACCTTAATAAAAGTCCAGAACTCCAATTGGCGCCCATCGTGGGGCGACGTCATTCGGTACCGGTCCAAAAGCCGGAAGAGTTCGAGAAGCTTCGTGTGAAGATTCCAGAGGGAGGCGCCCCACTTCATCGATCCTGCCATATCGCAAAAGTGGCCCGACGTTCTCTTCCACGAGGGTTCCCGTTCGGACAGCTGCAGTGGTCCGCTGCCTTGACTGTCGCCCTGTCTTGGACCCGAGGTGCAGACCTTAGTAGGGCGAGACGTGACGGGTTTCTCCTTGGTGACGTTTTTAGTGCCTCAGTTAAGTATTAAGTGGTTGCTAGTTGTTTGGTTACTTCGTAAGGATTTATCAATTTGTTTGCTCCTGTTTGGATAATCCTTTTAGTTCTTTGGTTTGGTTTGGTTTCGTAAGATTATCACTGGTTGTTCTCGTTACGATAATCTTTTGGTTTGGTTTGGGTATCGATACATTTGTTCACTTTGGTAGGCCTAAGTTCTAAGTTCAAGTGCGCACCTTTGTTTGTGTTTGTTCTGTGTTCCGGTTTATAAAATGGTAAGTCGGAAAAACTGTATGTTTTCATGTTTTGGTTGCAACAGGGATTCCCAGTTGGAGGACTCATGTCCGGTTCCTCCGATTGGAACTCCTCTTTATGATCTTTACTGCAAGCACGGTGTGGGTCCTATATCTTATAATGAGGTGTGGATCCGTTACACGGAAAAAGATGGTGTCCTTAGTTGGCCACTACATGGTAGTTTTGAACCTGAAATTCTCGATAATTTAGAAATAAAGCTGTTTAAGAAGAAAGCCCGGCCGGCAATGTTTGATTCTTTCCGTTGTTGGCGAAAAGAATCCAAACAAAGAGAGACTAAAAAGTTGAAAAAGGAGCAAAAAGAGCAAGAGTTGACCTTAGAACAGTCTGCCAAGCAGCTGCAACTCAATGAATCTGAGAAAGCGATAGAGGTAGCCGATAGAGAGCGTAATTTAGCGATAGACAAGTGCTACCCTGCCTTGCCATCGAGTACTGCTAAGCCAGTAGAGGACCCTGAAAAGGATCCCCTGTTGTCTTACTTGTTGAGGTCACCTCCACCTTATGCACAGGGTGCTACAGCTCCACCTCTGCCAAATGTTTTGTTACCGGTTGCTGGACAGCCTGGTATGCCTGCTCCTGCTCCCCTGAATCAAGCTCCTGCACTCCCTGTGATTAACAATATTCCTCCGGCACCCCCTCTTCCGGGGTTGCCAGCTCCTCTGCCTATGCCTGCACCGCTTATACCTGTTGTTTCACAAATTACTTTGCCTGCTACCCCTACTCTTGCTGTTTCTTCTGTCCCAACTACTACTCTACTTCAAACTTCTTCAAGCTATATGACTCCGCTTTCTGTTCGTCGGAGAATCACTGAATCTGTCTCTAATATTCTATCTCCCTTTTACAAAACTCTGATTAGGAGTCCTGCCTCTGAATCTGTTCAGAGACGTAGTCAGCTTCCTAGCATTGAAGAACGAGGAATATTAGATTCTACAGCCCTTAGGTGGATATCGAAAGTTGGAAGATATGATGTACGAGATGTATTAGATACATTCATGCAATGGAATGAACCGACACAGCGCTATGCGTTTGATGTTATGTGTTCCCTTTTGCGTGAGGAGTGGGAGGAGAACGACTCTGAACCAGTTCCGGATGAATTACTTCATGTTCAACAAAAATTTGCTCCAGGTATGATAGTCGGTCAGGACGTAAAAGAAGCAATGGAACTGATTTTAGGCTTTAGGTCTGATCCTTCCCTCCGTTCACCAAGAGACTTAGAGAAACGTAGCACAAAACAAGGTCGTCAATATCCTATGAGAGAAGTTCCGCCAATATGGCGCAAAGCCATTCAAGCTGATGTGGCCCATGGTATTGTAGCCGCTCCAGCCCAATTCCAGAGAGTGTGGATACACATTCCGTGGAAACGAGCTGAAGTGTTAGCAGTAAAACAGGCCTTGCCAGATCCGCGTAAAAATCCCGCTGGATATTACAAAGAGCTGACCCAGACGGTTCAAGCTTGCGTAATGAATTTAGCAGACATTGACATGCTATTTGGCAATGTAGTACCGCAACCAATCTGGGCTAAAATTTGTAAAGAAAATCATCCAGTTGCTCTAGGTGGTGATTGGCAGGCTATAATAGCGGCAGATGGTCAACAAATTGGTGGTTCTAAACCCGAACCTCTGATTGCTAATTTGCCTGGTAGAATAATCGATTTAATGAAAACTCTGATGCCAGCATTGCGCGTTAACTGGGACAAATTGTCTGCATGCAGGCAGAAGAAAGACGAAAGCGTCTCCGACTTTTTCACTAGATTTGAAGAAACTTTCGTAGATCACAGTGGTCAGGATATGAGCACAGAGGGAGGCCAAAGATTATTTGTTGATAAATTTGTGCACAATTTGTTACCAGAGCTTAGTAATAAATTAAAAGATTCTGAAAGTGCGCGGGCTGTCTCTACGACTGCGCAAATACTTGCAACTGCCCAGTACTATGAAAATAGGGATAAAGAAGAGAAAGAAAAATCAGAAAAGAAAACAAAAGATTTAAAAACTAAAGTCCTTTTGCAGCAGGCATATCCGCCCCGCACGAATCAGACAAACTCACAGCAAGGGCCATACCAGAGGACCGATTACAGTTCTCAGAGACCGCAATACCAATGGAATCAGCGTGCTTACTGCAAAAAGGAGGGTCATTATAAGAATGAGTGTCCAGTACTAGCACAAAATAATAATGCTGCAGCTCAAAGAGGTCGTGGTAGTTTTATGCAAACTTCTAGAGGTCGAGGACGAGGTGCTATGCCTCCACAAACGAATGATCGCCCTTCTAATTATTTTGACCAGCGAAACGGACAATCTGCACAGCCAACTAGATCTCAACAGTATCACCTTGAGGATTACTGCGAAGTTAGTGTGGAATTTCAACAAAATGAGTACTAGGACAGCCATGGACAAAGAGAGGGAGTAGTATCAGTTCCAGTAGACCAGAGTGGGCCTTATGTCGCAGTAGCTACATCAGGTGTAGTCGAACCGTTTCTGTTGGATACTGGTGCAGCAAAAAGTTCTATCATACATGCGAAACTGCCTGGCGCACCTTTGTCCGGCTTAACAAATGTTTCAGTAGGTTTTTCAGGTGCCCCTGTTCACAACCCTGTTTCTGGTCCTTTGTCTATTTCTGTTGGGCCTCGTCAAATAAAAGCACCCCTGATTTTGACGAACGGTTGCAATGAAAATCTGCTTGGTTTAGACTTGTTAAAATGCCTATATGCGACTCTGTACTGTTCTCCGTCAGGAGTACAGCTTACATTGGGTAAGAGAACCATCTCCCCGATGTACTTGTCAATGGATGCGCTCCCGCTGGAGCTGCGTTCTCTCCCTGATACTCTTTGGGCGACTGGTCCTAACGATGTAGGTCTTTTGGAAATACCTCCTTATGTAGTAACTTTGAAAGCAAATGTCAAATTCCCACGAATCCCACAATATAAGATCTCTAGCGAAGGCGAACATGCGCTCTTATTGATAGTGCAAGATTTGATCCAGAAAGACGTAATAGAGGAAACTAGAGGAAATGTCTGTAACAGCCCTGTACTGCCAATTCTAAAACGCACTGATCCTTCAAAACCTCCAGTCTATAGATTTGTAATTGACCTTAGAGAGGTCAACAAAATTGTGATTCCACAGTTTCCTGTGGTTCCAGACATTACTGCATTGTTAACGTTGATTCCTGCTACAGCCACATGGTTTTCAGTGATCGACTTGAAAAATGCCTTTTTCAGCATTCCGATAGCCGAAGAAAGCAGAGATATTTTCGGCTTCTCTCTAGGAGGCCGAAGTTTCAGGTTTAAACGTGCTCCACAAGGCTATTGTGAAAGCCCATCCATTTACAGTCAGGCATTAAAAAGTCAATTAGATTCTTTTGTACTTCCTCCTGGTTCTGCTTTGGTGCAATATGTTGACGATCTTCTAGTGGCTGCCGATGACAAGGAAACTTGCAAAGCAGCTACAATTTCCCTACTTCATCATTTGTCTGATTTAAATCACAAGGTGTCACCTTCCAAAATGCAATATTGTTGTCAAGAAGACACCTACCTAGGTCATCTCTTGTCAAAGGAGGGAAGAAAGTTAACCCCAGAGAGAATAAAAGCAATTACGCAGATGAATGTTCCTAACACACAGAGAGAAGTGCGTGCGTTTTTAGGTATTACCTCATACTGCAGGCAATGGATCCCAAATTTTTCCCTTTTGGCAAAACCATTGGTGGCCCTGACTGGAAAAGGTGTTCCGAGTCCGGTGCCATTGTCTGATGAATGTCAGCAAAGCTTTTTTGAGTTACGAAATGCACTGTGTTCAGCTCCGGTGTTGGGAACACCTGATTACAGTAAGCCATTTACACTCTATGTTCACGAGAGAGAAGGTTGTGCATTGAGTGTTCTGACGCAACGATTTGGTGATAAACAACGCCCTTGTGCGTATTTTTCATCAACATTAGATCCGGTAGCCAGAGCGTTGCCAAGTTGCTTGAGAGCTACAGCAGCAGCTGCAGTGTCCATTCGACAATCTGCTGGTTTGGTCATGAACAACATGCTAGTGGTCATGGTTCCACATGCCGTGGATACACTCATGAACCGAACAAAGACACAGCACCTCACCAGTGCTAGATTATCAGGCTATGAGCTGACACTGCTAGCAAGTCATATTCAGAGAAAAAGATGCAATGTATTGAATCCAGCAACACTGTTGCCGACTAGCCAGGAGTCGAGTGATTCTGAACCACATGACTGTTGTTTTAGAACTGAGGAGGAGACAAAAGGACGGATTGAACTTAAAGACACTCCGTTATCAGACCCAGATGGCACGTTGTATGTCGACGGGTCTTGTTTTAAATTGGAGAATGGTGATGTAACAGCTGCCTACGCAGTAACGACTTTGAGTACGATTGTGGAGACTGCAAGAGTGAGTCAGAATTCTGCCCAAGCTGCAGAATTAATTGCATTGACTAGAGCGTGTGTTTTAGCTAAGGGAAAGAGAGTGAATGTGTTCACAGATAGTCAGTACGCGTTCGGCGTAGCGCATAGTTTTGGTCGATTATGGAAGGAAAGAGGTTTTATTACGTCCCATGGGACTAAGATCCAGCATGGTCAGCTAGTCAATGACTTGTTGGAATCTCTAACCTTACCAACGGAAGTTGCGATTGTGAAGTGCAGTGCTCATCGAGCAATCACGGATGATGTTGGTCGTGGGAATGCTTTTGCTGATGAGACAGCTAAACAGACAGCTAGGAATATGATGAGTGGGATGTATGTTGCAACGTCTGCAAGATGGGTTGCTGAATCGGGAATGTGTGAGGACACAGTGGAAAGTGTGAAAGCAATTCAGGAAGAAGCGACTGAAGAGGAAAAGGTTGCATGGAAAGAGAAAACTGGTAAATTGGACTCGAGTGGATGTTGGATTGATTTGTGGGGGCATCAGCGTTGGATGTTGCCTGATGCGTATGTGCTTGCGGTGGTAACGATGGCGCACGGAGTAGCGCACATCAGTTCTAAAGGGATTTGTAAGTTGTTGGCCCCAGTCTGGAAGAATGATGGAATTAGTAAATGTGCAGAAAGAGTGGTGAGAAACTGCATGATATGCCTGATGCATAATCCTGGCAAGGGAACCCCCACACCCACTGGACACTTCGCTCCTCCTTCTTGCCCCTTCGAAGTGGTTCAGTTGGATTTCATCCACATGGACCGATGTAACAACCTTAAATATGTCCTAGTGGTAGTCTGTGCTTTTTCAAGATGGATTGAAGCATACCCACTAAAAGATAACACTGCCTTGTCCACTGCTAAAATCCTCCTCGAGGAATACTTCCCCAGGTATGGTATGCCACGGATTGTATGGTCGGACAATGGGAGTGAATTCGTAGGGAAAGTTATGCAGAGTGTGTGTGCAGGTTTAGGAATCAAGCAAAAATTTCACAGTGCGAACCACCCCCAGTCAGCAGGTTTAGTTGAAGGGTACAATGGTACCCTCAAACTGAAACTAGCCAAGATACAAGCCTCCACGGGCTTGTCCTGGCCAGACGCACTACCTTTGGCCCTGTTATCCACAAGAGCGACTATGCATTCTCGAGTAGGGCTTAGCCCCTACGAGATTGTGTTCGGTCGCCCTGCTAATGTTTGGGGGGTACCAAGACCACGGGAGTTTAAACAACTAGAATACCCAATGTTAATTGATTACCTTTTTGACTTGACTGCTAAATTGAGTCTCATTCACCAACAAGTTTTCGATGCATTGCCAAAGCCTCCGGAAAGTCCAGGTCATCAACTGAAACCCGGTGACTACATCGTTATCAGACATTTTGGATGGACCAGGAACCTCCAACCTAAGTTTGTGGGCCCTTTCCAAGTGCTCTTGGCAACAAGGACTGCTGTACGTGTGGCTGGACGGAAAAACTGGGTTCACGCTACCCACACTAAGCGTGTACCCCTTCCACTCCCTTATGACAATTGGGTTAGACAAGGAATTGGTGCCTCTGATACAGAACCTGTTCCTAAATGTCCCTTTCAGTGATGCAGAACTGATAACTGATTCACCGAACTCTGACTCTCCTTCTGAAGCTGCTTCTTTGATCACTGACCAGAACCCTGCACCAAACGAACATTTGTCCTCTGCGAACTCGAACATTGTTACTCCTGCTGAAAACAGACTATTCCCGGATCAAACTACGCCAGGAAAACTGAGATACAACCTCCGTTCTCATTCTAAGGACAAATAAAGCAGGAAACTGCCTATTTTTTATATTTGATCTGATACATTGCCTCCAGCCAGGAAGCTTGCTGAATATTTTGTATTTCCCTGTGTATTTCTGTTGTTCTTATTACCTTGCCGTCTGGGTCGCCGTAGGGTCGTGGCTTTGTGCCTAGTTGAATCTGCGGGGGCCAGACACAAGGTCGGTCTTTCTGTTAATTCTGGGAACTCCCAGGGTTGATAGAGGCATTTTCAACTACGTACATATCATCAGTGGTCGCGAGCGGTTGTGGAAGATGGAGCTTCCTGGGCTGCACCGACAGAATGTAATTTATGTTCGCAGAAATAGATTATACAAAATTCTACATAACAAATGTTTTCTGATGCAATGTGCAATTACGTTTTTGATTATTTTGATAACGTTGGTGGGTGGAATTGTCTTTGGTATCCATTTAATTTTTGCACCGATAACAACTACAGTACCTCCCCTTGATCTTGTTTCTCCTACTGTTGCTTCTTTTCATTCCTTTCATCTGTTCCCTGAACATGAGCAAGCTCGACGCTCAGAATTCATAAATAACGCTTTTGTACAGCTCTTGCATCAACACCAACTGGTAGTTAACACAACAGACTGCTGGGTATGTGGTTTGATACCACACACTATGGATAAAGGCATTCCCTACCTGGTCTTGCCTTTTAGCTATAATGGATCATGTCGGGCCTTCCAAACTGTATTTGTCTATGCTCTCGAGACCTATCCCCGCGTCCTCCACGTTCCACTAAGTATAACTCCGCTAATAAAGCCTTGATAAAGGGAATAACTGACATGATTAAAGACGTCAATAACTCCCCAATTATCCCTAGAGATGAGCTACGAGTTTATCTGAGTTGGAATTCTACGGAGTATAGCATTAGTTTGGGTGAAAGCAAGGGTAAGCTCCACTCCAGTTTGGGTCGTACCTCACCGAGGTCGATTCTGCTTGGAAGGTAATGGGAGAAATCCAAGAGCTCGGCTAGGGAAGAGTGACTGTGTTGAAACTTACGTGTATCCGTCAAACTCTTCCCCTGCCTTCCTAACTGCTAAGGGTACCTACTTCATCTGTCGAGATAGGGCATATACATGGTTGCCTGCTGACTTTTCAGGTTCATGCTATATTGCTCGACTGTTGCCTCCGACATACACAGCTTCCCCAAATTATCACAAGACCAGAGTAGTAAGAGGTGTTTTCAGCAAAGAAGACTTTTTCAAAGGTTTCCTTCCGTTCTGGGGGCCTATGGCCAATAGTAGAAATCTACGTCAGCTAACACGGGTAGTTGAGTCTACTATTACAGAAACTGCTGGTGCCCTTAGTAATTTAACAGCTGAGCTCCAGGAGGATCGTCTCATGACATTACATCCGTACCGTATGGTTCTTGATGTAATACTTGCAGATCGAGGTGGGGTATGCAGAATGATCCAATCGAGCTGCTGTGTTTATATCCCCAATAATGCTCCGACAGTATACGAAGCGATCTCTAAGCTACACAAGATTTCCGACTCTATTCATGTAGACAAGGGAAATTGGTTGTTAATGGAATGGCTTGGGACTCTACTATCAGCGTGGGGATGGAAAGTTCTGATGGTCGTTGGTATTATCTTAGTATTCCTATTCTCGTGCTGCCTTATTATCCAATGTGGTCCTGCTTTGTGTAGCCTCTGTGCTGCAACCTGTTTTAGAAAACCGCCTGTGTTTGGAGACAAGGTGCGAGAAAGGATAATGCTGCAACAACATATCACTGACCTAATGAACATCGAGATAGACTCTGACGTAGACTGAGTAATTGCCTATGTAAGGGCAAAAGGAGGGTCTGAGGTTCCGTGACGATTTGAACCCGTGTTTTCAACATCGTCGTAAACCCATAATTTCGGTACCAGTGAACCGTAAATGATCCATATAGTATATCCTGGTGTTTTCGCTATGCTACGAGCAAGAGCACTCTTGTTATGAACACATTTCCGATACACCGATGGCATCCATTTTAGATTACGGCATCCATCTTGTATTCTTGCCCTCACATAGTCAATGAACACACAGTGACCTCTGATCGATTCATTTCACTTAAGGACACGTAGGCTTTAGCCGGCGATTCACCTTGTTAGTGACACGTGCACCTTAAGACAGAAACGCTGTGGCCGCATGACTCGGCAAAAGCTGCCTCCTCGGCCTGAGGCCAGTCCTGCCATACTGGTTCTCGTGCTCGTTGGCCTGATCATGATTAGGCGGCCGAAGCCGGTAGCCTTGCCCATTTACGACCCACAAACATCTCTTATCCTATTTTTCTATCTTCTACACCTGGCTCTGCTCCTTTCCTTCTGGGCCTTTATTAGGGGGAGGTAACGAAATTTACGATGAGGCGGTCCGGCTCTTGAATGAGAAGATGACATGGGATTATGATCGAACAGTGGGAACCCCTCATTCGTAATGTTTGACATCAGAAATTTGTTGACGATTCCTGTTTAACGCCAAATATTTATTGTTTAGGATACAAAGTTTAAGAAACGTACTTGTATGTGGAGAATGTTGCCCCCAGCTAAAAAACTTGTATTTAAGGAGCAACCAACTTAGTGCAAATTGAACAGGCTCCTAGAATCTGCCCGTGTGTATTTTCTGTGACTTCTGTGTCCCTGCAGTAATAAACCTTTGGTCTTTGACGCCACCATCGAGAAGCCTGTGTTTCTGTTTATTTGTGCACCGAGACAGGTAGAACTCAGGGGTCTTCGGGTGTTGTCCCTGACACCTCTGGACCTTAATAAAAGTCCAGAACTCCACTTCCAATTAGGTGGCATTAAGCCTTCTGTTAATATTATATGGAACATCTGTGCAAAAAATCTTGCCCACTACTTTACTTCTGACTTCAATAATATTGCAGGAAGGTTGTCGGGTCCTGCCGCAGGGGTTAGCTTCAGTTCTCTTATTGTTTGTTCTACTTGCTTTGCATTAAATTTAGATTTAAGATCTTCTGCTATTTCTTGCCATTTTTGGGACTCTACATGGACTCTAGGGACTCTTACCCCATACAGTTCCCTTATATACTTCTCCCATGCTGCCTCACTCACTACACATTTTAGTTCGCCATCTGTTGGGCCAATTGCTGCCTTTACCAATTTCCAAATTGTCTAAGGTTTTTCTCTTCAATTGCTTCCAACAGATTTGATCAACATTTCTCTTTAAATGACCTTTTAGCGTCATTTACCAGTTTTTATAGTCTTTTTACTGCTTACTTATGTGTTCCTGTCTCTCATGGGTGAAGTTCTTTTTTTGTCTTCTTTGTGCTGCCTGTATCTCCCTTTTTTTAGATTGGCACTCAACAGAGAACCATTTTACTCAGCTAGGTGGTTTCCCACTAGTATTTTTATCCCTTTTTAGTTCTATTCTTAAGCACCGAACTACTTCCTCTAGCTTTTCTATGAACCATTTCAGGTTTTTGTTCTCTAGATTTATGATCTCTCTATCTGCGACCCTTTACTTCCTGTTACGGATATTACCTGGGCCTGTGGGCTTTCAACTCTATAACCTCTATTTGGTTGACCTGTAGCTAGCCTTACTGGTGACTGGAGATATGTACGTTATCTAGTACCTCGACAGATTCATTTGTTATACTTTGATCTATGGGTTGTAGAGACCCTGCTGGGTTTCCCACAGCTGCCTCTTCCGGTTCATTCTCTACACTTTCATTAATGGGTGATGCAGTAACTATTGGACTTAACATCTTTGGCATTTGGATCTTTATCCCCGCTAATTCCTCTTCGATCTTTTTTAGGTGCAGTTTCTGAGCTTTCATCACTCCATTATTTGAAAGTGTTACTTCTAGGATTCCATGTAGTGTCTTCTGTAACATCAATATTAAGTCCACCAATGATGAAGTAGGCATTACAGAGAGCTCCGAATCCTGTGTGTGGTTTCTGTCTGGGTTTGTATGGTGGCCAGTTCTTATGGAATCTTGCTGCGATAGGGATTTTCGGGCGATTTGGTCTTGTGGGGTTTGGTCTGGCGTGCCTCCCCAGATGATGCTCTGGGTCTGTCTTTCATTACCCCTTAGCCCTTCATTTCCCGACGATTGTAACTAGAACATTTTAGGAGATGATGAGAGGCGAGGCACTGATATGTGGAGATTTTGGTTGAGGAGCGTCAGGTTTATTGATAAGGGATCATCCCTTCCTGCCTCTATATCGGGAAGTTCTTCTTCGGGGTATTCTTCAGTTTCTTTCCTTTTCTAATTCACAGCTGCTGCCCCTGCCTTGTTGTAGGTGGTGGGGAAATTGTGGATAAGTGGATTTTAGGGTGGGGATTTTAGGGAGTTGTTTATTATTAAATAATAATATACTTACTTTCTTAGTAACTTCATTGTTCACACCGCTGTAGTATTTTTGGAGCTTTTTAGAAGATACCTGTAGAGGAGATATATGTTTAAGAGAGACATATTAGTGAATTCTGTTTTTATATATCTTTTGGTGAAGACTATAATTTGTGTTATATTTTAAATGCAGTTTTACTTAGTGCAGTTGCAAAGCTTTTTTCTGTAATGTAAATCTGCGTTTTGGAAGTAATCCGGCAGAGTCTCCTCTTCTTTTTTCTTGTAGGTTTGTAGTGCATTTTAATTGTAAATTTTCGTTGTTTATATAGTGTTGGTGAAATTGATAGGTTTATTTTATTGGCATATTTTATAAGTGTGAGGTTTTCATTCATTGTTGTTATTTTATTTTATTTTTTAGGCAGTTTGTTTCCTAATATGGCTAAAGCTAATTAAGAAGTTGTTAGTGGTAATTGTTTACTGATTTCTTTAATTAAGTATGTTTTACATTGCTTTTTATGATAAATGCTGGATGTGTTATATTTAATAATATTTTACTTATTCTTTAATAGTTTGTTTTGCTGTTATTCTATACATTTATATGTTTATATGTTATAATAAAATCGTATTATATTCATCATCTGTGTAGTGAGTATTTATAGTGTCAAAATATATTTTGGTGTAAGGATATCTTTATTGTAGTTATTTTTAAATAGTCGATATTTGTCTAAAAATGATAATTTTGTTGTATATATTTTTTTTTTCAAAACTATTTTTATTGATAGATCGCACATAGACAGCAGTCGACAGTACTCTGTACCCCGGAGGAGCTGCAAGCAGGTAATTGTCATCAGAAACAGTAATCCATATTTTATCATAGAACAAAACTCTCAACACCCGACCTATCTACACCCCCCTCCCACCACTACTCTTCCCCCCAACCCGGATCCCCCCTTCCCCCCCGGCACAGTGTCATCTACATCCTGCAAAAAGAATAAAGAGTTACATATACAGTGCTGCACATGGCATGACGCCCTTAGAACCCCTCTACAACAGTCCTTCAGTGTCTCTTGGCAGTGCTGGTGGTTCCAGCCATATGGCCCTGTAGTCTGCCCACCTCTTCCATATTTTGTAATGTTTCCTAGGGCAGCCTCTGGCCTCGAAAATTGGCCGCTCCAACCCCATGCAAAAATCTAGGCCCTTTTTCCACACCCCGATCTTAGGAGCCTGGGGTCTTTCCAGGCCTGAGCCACATCCCGCTTCACAACCACAAGGCCCAGCTTGAGCAGATGCCTCTTGTAGATGTTGCCTCCCACTCCATCAAAGATGTGGAGAAGCCCCAATTTGGGAGTGCGCGGAAGCCAAGCAGTCGCACACCCCGGTCTAGAACCTAGCTAAGCCGCCACAGCTCCATACTGTATGTAAGAATGTGCCCAGCGCAAGCATTCAGGGGACTCAATAAATCCAGCACGCGAGAGTCTTTCCCTGGTGTAGTAAGCCCTGTGTAGGTACTTAAATTGGATAAAGCACAGGCGCACAGCAATAGCCGCTCCTCTTGGGGCCTCAAGGGCTTCTCGCCAATCCTCTTCCTCCAGCTCCCCCAGATCTCTTTCCCAAGAATCCCGCAGTTTCTGCAGTGAAGAGGAACAATGTGTGACTACGGTTTGATTGATGCAGGATATTTTCTTGTCTTCCAGGTCTCCCATGAATAGTTTGGGCTCTATTGGGCTAAACTCCGGCAAGGAGTCTAAGCCCTCCAGAGCAGGTGTAATGTAATAACGGAACTGTAAATACTTAAAAAACTGCGTTCGGGCATATGGAACTCCTCACTTAGTTCTTGAAAGGATTTGAGTGTTGTACCTTTCAGAACGTGGCCTAGAGCGGAGATCCCTATGGAGTCCCAGCCTCGGAAGCCCTCCAGTGCTGCCAGTGCCGGAAATCGACCGTTATGCCAGAGCGGGGTCTCCTCCGTCAGCCTACCCCACAAACCCATATGGCGCAGTATCTGCCTCCAAATCTGGAAGACCACCTGAGTGGCCCTGGATAGCCCCTTCCTCAGCAGTGCGGAGTATAGAATGGTATGCAGCGTGTTCGGTTCCATGAGGTATCTCTCGAGGGCATATGCCGGGTCTCCTCTATCACCATACCAACATTTATTCAGGATAAGGAGATGGGACGCTTGGTAGTAGGACAGAATATCGGACGTCGCAAGCCCTCCGCAGTACGTAGACAGAAAGCAAGTGTGTAGGGCCACTCTTACGGCTCCCCCCGCCAACAAGAATTGGTTTAGCGTCGAGTTTACTTGTCGGAACCATTGTGGCTGGATCAAATATGGATCGTTCTGAAGCTGGAACAGCAGGTGTTGACAGAGCAACCATTTTAAAGATGGCCGACCTGCCATAGATTTTGAGGGGCATACGAGACCAAGACTTCATGTCCATCTGAACTCTGTCCCAAACCGGAACCATGTTGCGCTCCCAAGCAATAACTGGTGACGTCGTCAGAAAGAGTCCCAGGTACATGAGACCTCCGGTAGCCTCTGTAGTGATGAGGTCCATGAGCCGAGTACCTAAGGGTCGCCCAGCACCCACAAGATGGATTTGCGCGGGTTTAGATACAGTCCTGATACTTCGCCAAATACTCTCATATTTTCCAGTACTCGAGGTCCCGACCTGTTCAGGTCTGTAAGGAAAAACAGGACATCATCCGCATAGAGCGCAATTCTGTCCGACGGACCCGCCTCCCATTCGAGGCCCCGTATTTGTGCGTCCATTCAGACCAAATCGGCCAGCGGCTCCATGGCAAGAGCGAAGAGGTATGGCGAGAGGGGGCCTCCCTGTCGAGTGCCCCGTTGTATGGAGAAGACCACTGACGTAGTCCCGGCCACTCTCATTGAGGCCGTCAGATCTGTGTATAGTAGCTTCAGGTAGGACATGAACCTTGGCCCCAGGTTAAGGTGCAAGAGAAGTGCAAAGAGGTAAACCCAGCTCAGGGAATCAAAGGCCCTGTCTATATCAGCTAGGAACTGCGCCGCCTGGGCCCGGATGCCCCCAATGGTCTTGGCTGCTATATGCGCGCGCCTGATGTTATGTCTTGTTGCCCTGCGGGCATAAACCCGGCCTGGTCTGGGTGGATCAGGTCTGTTATTAGGGGAAGGAGCCGGCTCGCGAGTGCCTTGGCCAAGATCCTGGCCTCAATATTTAGAAGTGAGATCGGGCGATACAACTCATGTCTGTCTGGAGGTCTTCCGGGTTTGCAAAACATTACAATCTCAGCATGTCTCCAATTGGGCGGTAGAAGTCCTCTTTCCCTCGCCGCCTCCAAGGCACTCTGATAGTGGAGTCCTAGTTGGAGATGGTACTTCTTGAAGAACTCGCTCAGGAACCCGTTAGGTCCGGGAGCCTTGCCGGTGTTAAGTTCCCCCAGGGCCGTACCCAGTTCCTCCGTGGACAATGGGAGCACCAAGCGCTCTCGCGCCTCTTCGGGGAGTGCACGTGGTGGGAGATCTGCAATAAATTTATCTATGTCCGGCGCCGATAGGCATTCCCGTGGGGCGTATTGGGCTGCATAGTACTGAGCGAAGCTGTTCGCCAGCTCCCTTGGCGACGAAATTGGGGCCCCAGTATCATCTCTAAGAGTCGGTAGCACCGGTGTCTGTGTTGAGGCTTGGCAGAGTCTATGCAGCATTGTGCTCGACTTGTCGCCCCACTCGAGCAGTAAGGATGCATAAGACTGCTGTGCCAAGAGTAGCTGCCCTACCTCCCTACCATCTCCTGTCGCCTCTCAGCGTGTTTCCAATAGTTTGACCGCCGCAGCGGCCTTCACCAGCTCTTCCTTGCGCTTCTTACGAGCCGCCGCACACCAGGCAATGTCCACTCCACGGAGTGTGGGCTTTAGAGCCTCCCAGAGCGTCATTACATCCTCCACTGAGCCTAAGTTGTCATCCCAATAGTGGGCTGTAGCCTCCCCCATGTGAGTTTGGTAGTCCTCCTGCTGTAAGCTCCATACTGAGAGACGCCATCTAAACGGCTGTCTCGCTCTGTCTAGAGTGATGTTTACTGTGACTGGGGAGTGATCAGATAGTCCTCGCGGCAGGATAGCCGCGGCGGAGTCAACTCTCTCAATCGCTGTTGTAGGGACAAAGATGTAGTCAAGTCTAGAAAATGATTTGTGGACCGCTGAGACATAGGTATACTCCCGTCTTTGGGCGTGCAGATACCCAACCAATCCCCTGCAACATATTGCTTAGTTTAGTAGGTGTGTCTACCGGTTATTTTCACCGGGTCTACATCTATCCATGCGGCTGTGCATAAGATCATTCCAATCGCCCCCAATCACAGCCAGTCCCTCCGGAATCTCCGCCCACACAGTAAACAGCTTCTCCACTAGTGACCACTGCAGCGGGGGTGGGGCATACACACTTCCAATCACCAGGGCCTCCGCACCAATCATTCCTTTAATAAACCCATATCGGCCCTGTGGGTCCACCCACTGTGTCGAGTGGACGTAGGCCAGTGTACGGTGGACCAATATGGCCACTCCTCGAGACCCCTTCACAAACCCAGCGTGATAAACCTGATCATACCCGTATCTCTGTAGGCTAAGCATTTTGTTGCCCAGCAGGTGTGTCTCCTGTAACAGGAGAATGTCAGCTCTCTCCCTTTTTCCCAATCTTAGGACTGCACCTCTCTTAATTTTGTCCAGCATCCCCCGCATATCCAACTCAGCACAAGCACAGAGGCCTTAGGAGCCTGTAGTCCAATACTCTCAACCGCCATCCAGCCGCAGACACATAACAGGGCCCCGCAGCGGGCGCAATGGGCATGCCCATAGCAGAAACCAAGATCTCAACTACACTGTGCCAAATAACTCCACTTCCCCCCCAACTCCCATCCCACCCTGCCTTCCTTCCCAACCTCCACCCTCAAGACCCCCTGCCACCCTCCCCAAGTCCCCCGCAACTCCCCCGCCCCCCCATACCTCAGAAACGTTGAAGTACCTGCCGTGGCATAGGTTATCGTTGGCCCCCAACGGGAGGTCGAGGACCCTCTATCCCAATGGATCCCCATGAACTACCCACCCAGTCCCAACTCTATCCCCTTAGGATATGAACTTCTACGAACTTGGGGAGAGAGTCCGCCCTCCCTACTGTCCGTCCCCACCCCCACTCATCCCATTACCGCCAACCCAAAGTCTTCGAGGCACTTCCAACATTGAGTCTCATATGTTGTTCAGTCCGTAGCCTGAAGTCTCAGGGTTTCTCATGAATCACATATAGTTCCGTGCGCCCACAGTTTGTCAGCATAAATCAATCCTTCACTGGTCCGACATTTGAGTGCTGGGAGCATCAGCTGTTTCGGCTGCGTCTTCCTTAGATGGAGATTGTTTTTTAGGTCGGGTTCTCCAATTGCTCCTACTCCGTGATCGTCGGGGGGTCCGCGGTGGCGCCGTCGTGGAGGATGAGTCTGAGTCCCGACCCGGTGGAGTGTGCACCCTGATTCTGACCGTTTCATCCATCCAATAGAACACCTCCTCCGGAGTAGTGAAGAGCAGGGTGCGGGATTGAAATTCTACTCGTAGGCGAGCCGGATAGAGCAAGGCGTAGGGGATTTTGAGGCCACGTAGGTGTGCCTTGGCCGCTGTAATGGACTGCTGCTGTTGCTGTACTAGTCTAGTATAGTCCGGAAATATCAGGATTGACTGGTTATCGAACTTCGGAGGTTCCTCTGCTCGCACTTGCCGGAGGATGGTGTCCCGGTCGTGGTAGTTTAGTAGTTTGGCTATCACTGGTCTGAGGCGAGCGCCGACCGGCAGTTTCTGGACAAGCGCTCAATGTGCACGTTCAATCACAAAGCAGCGGGAGAGGGAGTCTGGCGGAAGCCATCCCTCCAGCCACTGAGTTAGAAATGCCTCCATGTTGCCCTTCTCACAACCCTCCGGAAAACCTACAAATCTCAGGTTATTCCACAAGGCCCGCCCTTCCGCGTCCTCCACCCGGAGTGCTAGGTTCCTCTGAATCCCTTCCATGCTGGCTACCTTCTTCTTCAAGGTTGCCACATCGTCCTCCACTCCTGTTATTCTGGTCTCTGCCTCTGTTATACGGGCCACAGCATTCCTCAGGGCCTGGCGCAGCAGTGTAACATCTGCCCCAACTGCCCCGATCTTCGCATCTAGCATATCCCTAGATTGCGTGATGGCTGCCATTAGGGCAGCGTTGCCTGGCCCCGGCAGCTGCTGGCCCCCCGGGACCCCGGCGCCCCCACTGGGCCCGGTAAATTTGTCTATAGTGCCCTGTTTTGAGGCTCCCCCACCGCTCCCGCCTCTAGTTATAGTTGATTGCGACTGGGGATCCCACTCCTGGATCCGCTGCACGTGTCTCCCAGTCCTTGTCGCAAAATTGTGGGGGGGGGGGGCACCTCACCAATATGTCGCTCCTTTACGAGGCCCAGCGGACCTGTCAGGCACTCGGACTATGCCACTCCCGGCTCCTCACCAGCCCGCTCTGACTCTCCTTGCCTGCGGCTATTGTCCCCCACAGCAGCGCACTTGTCGCCACCCAGCTACGGACCCGGGCACCTTGCCAACTCGAGGTCCACCCCCAGGTCCGTGAAGTGCCATCCACGGCCCGGAGCCCACGCTCCACCACTCTTCGGCACTCCGGGACCTCTCTACTGGCCCCTCAGCTATCCAGGCATTCTGCAACGTGGGCCCCTTCCTTCCACCCGACTTTCAGTGGGCAAGTCTCCTCGACGCAGGATATATGGAGAGCTGGGCGAGTGGCCGTCGATACCCGGTGCGCACCGCATTGCTGTAATCACGTCTATGTGGCTGGGTCCCGATTAGGCCCTGCACCCAATGCCGGTCCACAGTTGCACCACCCTGGCCCACTGCCCCTCCGCGGCCCAAATTGGCCACCTCGCTGTCTAATGTCAGTCCCAACCCGCCTCTGCACCACTTGGGCCCACTCTGCACACCCGGGGGGCACACCTCCTCACCTCCGCTGGAGTGCTGCAAATTTTGTCCCTGGCTTCAGGCCGTTGGGTAGGCCGCACCATCGCCGATGCCCCCACGCTCAGCCAATGTTCACGGCCCTGGTCACCAGGCCACGCACGGCGGGGTCGGGGAACCCTGAGATGCTCCCTGGGGCACCATACTGGACCAAGCAGCTCCCGCGCCGCCCACTTCCGCACTCGGGCGCTCTTCTGCTGCCGCCGCCGGGCCTCAGGAAACTCGAGGTCCCGGCTGCGGGGATCGGTGCAGGTCACTCCACCTCGGGGCTCGAGTATCGGTCACCAAAGCGCCGCCGCGCTTCCAAATCGCTGGCAGGAGTCACCGCTGGTTTTCGGCGGCTCGGGCGCCCCACTGGGTAAGTGTTGGGCGGGAGAGGGACAGGATAGTCTCTCGGATCTAACGTCGGCGGGACAGAACTCGTCCAGGCTGCGTCCGCCATGCTGGCTTCCTTGGCCACCGTTGTATATATTTTTAATTTTGAAATTTAGGACATTTTGTATCTTTTTAAAGAAATGTAAATACTTTTTGACGATATTTGTGTGTTTGATAATGTTTAAAACAATATTTATTATTGACGATAATATGGTTTCGATATTTATGTATTTTTTTCGATAAGTATTGGTGGTCGATATTAGTGTTATCGATATTTTAGTAACGATATTTTGTAATTTAGATATTTTGTCTGTTGATATTATGTCAGTGATCCTTGAATGATAATACCCTAAAAACCGTTCGCATCCTCCATTTTATTATTCCTCCATAAAATCTTTACTCTTGACTCATTTCAATACCAACCAGAGCTCTCGAGTTTTGAAATTTCTTAGAACTAACTAGCATATTTGAAAATATTACATCTGCTTTGACAGCAGTGAAAACAGAAATTCACATCAACTAAATAATTAAACTATCAAAATGAAGGTCAAATCAATAAGGCAACCACAGAACCTCACAATGGTAAATTAATGGCGACAAAATCTGTAGAGTAGAACCTCGATGTGTTCAAGGTACCTCCTGCCATCAAATAAAGGAGTACGCAAAAGGGTCCCCCAGTGGGGAAGCAGCTGAAGTTTCTACAGGGCCCAGGAGCTACTCGCACAAAGCAGAACTATGTACAATGGTAGAGTTAGAGATTAGGTTCTGGTCCTTCCCAGAAGGTGTGACATTTAGCCACATATGTAAAACATGTCAGCATGGCCTTCAAATGTGTTTCTCACTTGTAATGAGAGAAGCTTTGATGTCTCTGTGAGATCACCTTCCAAAGCCACATCATCTTACCCTACATTGAGACTCAAAAGAAGAGGTGGGTGAGCCAAAAAATTACTGAGAGAGTGGAGTCAGATCTAAAACCAATTACTGGCTCTTGCTCTCAGACCCCAACCACAGAACCAAGCCTTGAAAAGGTTTGGCTTGTAACTCACGAAGCAAACATTTTAGAATATGACAAGGTTTAGTTAAAACATGTACTGGGAAACATTCCTGCCCCCCACCCTGATGACAATGCAATTAGTGAACTAATCCGCCATTTGTAGCCTCAGATGATGTTATACAATTATAGCAACATTATATAGTATTAAGTCAAACACAGTGGAGGGTTTTGTACATCCTGAACTCAGGTATTTGAAGGTACTCTCAAATGTGATGATGAACAATAAGCATGTTTGGTGAAATGAAGTATTTGCCCATGATCACACAGTTTGGTAAAACAATGAAGCTGGAATTCCTCCCAGATTAGTTTCACCCTGTGCAATACAGCCACTAGATGGCTATTTCTTTCTGATATCAAAGGTTATTTCTTTGACCTTTATTCTTGAGGAATGGAATGGCAGAAAGCAACAATTTTGCAATATAAATATATATTTTCCTACAGGAGATAGTACAGGTAAAAAAGTGTCTCCATGTCTTTGGCTGTTGTTGAGCCCATATTGTAGTGTAGTTCCTATTTTCCCAATTGGCTCTGCACATTGGAATAACATAAATAGCAGTGTAGACGTAGGACTGAGGTCATCTAGGTCTCTACTGACTATGTTAAACTTAATTTAGGTTTGCGCCAGCTAGCTCAGAGGTCACTTGAAACTTTATTGAATGAATAGGGAGGGATTAGTTTCCCTGGCTAGACAAGAAGGGATTCAGTTTCCGACAACCGCATAAACATGACAACTTTGCTCATTCAGAATAAGAGGGTATCTCTAGAGTCCTGTGAAAACAATTGACAGCTATTTCACTCAGTCAGCAGTGCATACTTAGTTTCACCAGAGTGCAGAGAAATAGAGAGACGGGCGTTTTCAATAAAAGGTGTTATTTATTGAGCAGTCTTCTTCCTCATGCAAGAGAAATGAATTGCCACAATTGCAATACTTAAAGTAAAGTAAAGTGCGTACAGTAAAAGTAGTATTATGAAATAATACTGTAAAAGCATTGATATGGTTTCTAAGCCATATGATACTTTAAAATGGATAAAATATATACATACATAAATACATTGACTAACGTACTCAACTGGTGCTTCTAACTAAGCCTACCCCGGTGTACCTGACCTAAGCCTAACACGTGGGAGGGGATGAGTAAGTTGCAGTTTAAGTTAAGTTGGTTAAGATAGATTTGCCAAGAATCTGCATCAAGAATTCTCTCATGGGTTTAGTCAGCTCCGTACCTTGGTAATAGAATGTGGGAGGTCTGGTATCTCTTTCCTCAGGACTCAATATTCCAGCAACCCGCGAGGGTAGGCTAGAAACACCGGAGCTGGACTTTCTCGGCTGGAGAAAAAGACAGCGTCTCTCTCAGTGCGTCAAACAGGAGGGGCGGCTTCCGTGGGCTTCTCGCTTCAGCTGGGCTCTCGGGGAAGTAGATGGCCGCTCTGCTCCAAACCACCGTGTGTTTGCTTAAGGCAACTGTTGGTATTTTATACCTGGAAGGTGCTGGGTTTGATGTAAGGTTGGACATAAGACGTCACTAAGAACTAACAGTTCTTTCTGGACTTCAGGAGTTCTTGTTCAAATCAAAACAAAAGCTGGGGGGATTTCCCGGGCTGCTGGAGGCTTGGTTTGTTTAAAGAATGCGTTGTGCTTTCTAGGAGTCGATGGGTTTAGCCCTGCTGTGCTTTAGACTGCATGGGCTATTACTGAATATGGATCTGATTCTTATGCCTTTATCAGGCTATTATTGATTATAACCTCACAAGGGCATAAATCGGGAATATTGAATTAGGGTCCTAGATATAAACACAACACCCACTCCACGGATTGATGTCCATCATTACTAAAAAACTAAGCAATAGTAAACATTCAACGATGTATGTGTGTTTTCCGACCCACCCCAAAATACATATTTCGCATTTGAAATGGTATAAGGTAAATACACGAAAATGAGTGTTGGTACTGTACGCTTTTCAAGCAGTGTCATCATTCAGATAAATGCATATATATATCAGCTGAACGAATTGCGAAAAATACACATGAAATGGCTCTTAATACAGAAAAGAAGGTCGAGACCATTTCATCTCATATTAATACAAAATGCTGTATATGTGCTAGAGGCTGAGGTAAAATATTGTCTCTAGTATCCTAAAATAGAAGCTCTGTTCTATAGGAATAGTTCTACTTTAAGCAGAGTACCATGTGCCAAAAAAAGTAAATATTTTGAAAACTGAACAAAAATAATTTTGTTTTCAGGGGAAAAAATAGTTCCAAATATTTTTCTGTAGTTTTGTTTTTCAAAACTGAAGGCCGAATTCAGAGTTCAGGGAACGTTGTGTGCTCTTTGTTTTTGAAGAGTTATTCTCGTTGATTGGGGAGAACATTATATCAGACAGACCCGCAAAAAATTTGTCTACCACATCAGGTGAAAGTTCGACCAAGTATGAAAATGCTGCAACTGTGCAGTTCTCTGCGTGATTGCTATCATCGATGGTTGGATCAGCAATGCTGAAAGAAGGCTGTACCTGTTTGGTGCTGCTTTCCTCTCGTACCTCACCTCCACCTATTCGCAGTGGTGAAGTCTCAACGAATGCCGTCATCAGAAGCGGTAGCCTCTGGGGACAACACGATGCATGAGTCGTTACAGGACCTAGCAAAGTATCAATATCTATTGGTACTGCTGATTGTAGTGTAAGACAGATGTCCAACACGCATTCTTCTCCGCATAGCAGACATCGTAGCACAGGTATGATGCAATCTTGCCAGATCGGTCTGAATGAAAGAAACCAGGTTGTACTCAGATCTCTTAGCCGGGCCAATCCGAGGACCTTAGTGATACGGTCTCGGTATCGTATTGCTAGGATCGTTTTTTCCATCGTTGCTAGAGTCTTGTCTGTGGATTGGCTTGCCATATCGGTGCAGAAGTAGCAAAAATAAAATTCCTGCCACGACTCCCAAGATTAATGGTAGGCCGCCAAAAACAGAATGGAAAAAATTTGGGAAGATGCCCAGAACTGTTTCAAAAGGTGCTAACAGTCCTGAAAAAATCGTCTTAAATACATGTGCGATGCCACTGGTATCAGACATGTTTAAGATTTGGCTTAGTATTTCTACGAAATGCACGGGGCAATTTGTCGATAAAAGGGAATGTATCTCTGCCGATGTCCTTGCCACTTGCAGATCATACATTTCTTTTGATGACGTTAAAGGCACAGTTGTCTGTAAAAGAATAGACTTCATTCTGCTTAAAGTATCAATTCGAATAGAAGAGATATTCAACCGAGGCCATAACGCAGCTCCCATATCTGGATTGCTGTGTGGATACAATACTTGCATACAGCAAATGGCCCTGGAAGTTACAGTTGTCAGATAGGCTTTTCCTGGCAGCATGCCACAACAGCTGTGGTCACTTTATTAAAACGTAACTGCCGTTAGAAAGTGGTATAAAAAATGGCTCTATCCGTTTTGCAGGCATGCCATGCAGGTGACATGAAAGGTTATTTGAAGACCCTTCACAGGCTCCATGCAAATTAATACCTTGACACAGAAGTGTACCGCTTAGTGATTTTTTACAATTTTTTCCACTAAGAAATACCTCCTTGTTCCCTTCACTATAACATCTGTGTGTATAGGGTAAATCCCAGGTTGATTTGATGTATTCTTTACCCAACCTTTCATACTGGCCTGCAGGTATATACTCATGACAGTATTTGAACTGGAAAGTTGTTATGGGAATTGTAATCGTTCCATGTATTATCCATTCAATGACAGGTCTCTCTGACATTGTCAATGGTAATCTCTCGAGTTTTCAATGCTCAGAATCGTATAGTCTGCTCCTTTTTGTGCCAAACTGATTTGTTTATCAGTCAGGTTAAAGATACCGAATAATGACGTTGTGTTGATTAAACGCCATGGTACGTAGCCTGAACGCAGATTTTGCAACGTCCAACCAAGCTGTACAATAGAACGTAATTGAGACTGACCATGTTGTAACATTAGTAAGTCCTGCTCTATTATATCAAAAGCAGATGATACAATGCTGTCCAGTGAATATATTCTGGAGGACAGAGTCGTTAACCCATTGTCCACAACAGAAAGTGATTTTTCCAAATTTAAACTATCAATTTCTCATATTTTTCGTTGTAAGCCGCATATATACTGGTCACTATGAAACGCTTCTGACGCTGTTTGCGTGGTCCCATTATGAAATCACGCAAGTCAGCACCGTCTTTAAGTAAAGTCAAGTGTTGCTTAATTTCAGCCAGTGTGGATTTCTCTAGCCACTTAAGGCATAGTTTCCCTACACTGTATGTTGTAACTATCCCTGGATGTTGTCTCTGGGAGTATCTAGGGTCTGGTCTGGTCACTTTGAGCCCCTGTGTTTTGTTCAGGAATCTATCTTGACAGTTATTCGTGTCTGTTGGCCAGATCAACCACTTTTTCCAATCAGGATGTGCTCTGTTTTGGTGTAAAATAAGGGATACGTCTATCTCCACATCTGCAGTGCTGTCACTATCAGTCATGGGCTTCGGAATAGACGGTGTATTTAAGTCTTTTATCTTAGCTAGACCAAGACAAGTAGTTTGTTGAATTGTGTCATTCAAAAATATCATTTGTTCGCCTTGTACTTGCCAATCTTTGGAACCCCAGATCATTTTTGTTTCAATGGTGTTTTTCCAAATTTCGAAACCAAATGTAGACATTTTGTCATAAAAATTTTCAGAATAAATCAGTTTAGTATTTGTCAACATTGTTTTCATCTCTGTCTTACTTAACATTTTAACATAAAACGTTTCTGTATCACTGTTATTAAACCCTGAGAAGTACAAGAATTTCTCATAAAATGTTTTTTAACTGCCTTTTGGTGGAGTTGGACAGTGTTCCCACTGGTTATAAGATAAAACATTTCTAGGCTGAGCAGTTTTATGTAAATAGTGATCACCATAATGGTTGTAGCAGTATAGCTCTTCATAATTGGATGTACCCTGTAAGAAATCATGTTCAGTAAATTTGGCTGACATTACTAAATCTGACATCATATTATTAATGTTTTCAAAGTCCCAGTCATCAGAGAAGGTACTTGGTGTCTAAAAAGTCACTTAATGAAACCTTGAACTGGTGTGGATACTTCAAGAGCTCGACCGGGCCAAAAATGTCATAATCAGTTCTGTCCCATGCTACCCCACCGGGTATTAGTTTGGCTGAGATATTCACAGATGACAGTTCTCTTTTCTCGACGTGAGAGGATGTGTGAGGCTTTAGGACCAAGTTGATGTTCTGACTTGCTGTGTCCATTGAACTATATTTTCCATCAATGAATTTTCCCAAACAGAGGATCATGATGAGCCAAAGCAGGAGAGCAAGTACACCTAACACAATCCAAAATTCAATCCATTGTGAAATCAGATATGTTTCCTTTAGTTGGTGAGAAAGTTCAATTAACTTGTCTTTGAGAGTTTTTGTTGGAGGCGTTTCTTCATTTTCGCTTGGATCTTCTGAGAAGTCGTCGAAATTGATGAAGTAACCAGATGCAGTTCTGTCAATTGTTGGAATTTTTTCCGGATTTTCATTTGCTTTTGCATTTTTCTTTGTTTCATTAGCATAGTCAGAAGCTACATCATTGTAGACTGGTGTTTCTTGACGAACTGTTACTATTTGGGTTTCAAGAGTCACTAGTTCCATGGCATTATTGCATAGTCCTTTTTTATTCACTGCAGGTTTATCAAATGTGATTAGTCTCTCAGTATGAGCCTCTTGGATTGTTGCAAATTTCGGTATTCTGCTATTTCTTGGGAGTCCACTTGGCCTACTACTTATTATTGGCCACATGATTATGGTTTTACCAGGTCGATGGATACAACTCTGTTCTCCCTTTTACCAGCAAGGGGCGGTAGTACAACTGATCTTGTTCCGCTGATAGCTAAGACAGGTACAGCTTTTCTATAAGAAGGCCCAAATTCCTTCTTTACCGCGATCTTCTCTCTGACCAGATCCCCAATCTTTGGAATCCAGACAGGTCTTTCTGGGACAGGTGGTTTTTCTTCAGTGGCTGTTGGCTGTAGCTTCAACTTTATGTTACTCACGTTTTTTCTTGTTTCATTTAAGTCCTGTAAAACAGCCAAACGATCTTTGATATCAAACGATTTATCTTCTACCACTGAAGTGTGACTATCAAAATCCTGAATGAGCATTCTAGTTCCGAACAATAGTTCGTATGGAGTGAGACCTTTTAGGGAGTTTCTTGGCAGATTATTAAGACTACGTTGGACACTTGTTAAATGTTCGACCCACCCATCACCCGAGCCTAATACCCTCGCCGTTATAGATTGCTTTATGTATTGGTTATTTCTTTCAACAACCACATTTCCCTCAGGATGGAAGGGAAAAGAGTACCGCAATGCGATGCCCATGCTGTTCATGGCCTCTTTGTAAGCTCGAGAGCTAAACGCAGGATCCTGATCAGAATGTGCCATGCCAATTGCGTATGTGCCGATAAAGACTCGCAAATCTTTCATAACAGTTCTGGCATCAGCCGAGTGCTGGGGCCACATTTTTAAGTGAATTTAGTCTTAATTATTATGGGGACGCATTTCACCGACTGGATTTCTGCGCTATAGATAGCCTGATGCTATGTAATAGTGGTATCTGGGCTACAGGCTGGTCTGGTTCACAAATGCGATCTCTGTTGCAGTCCGTGCAGTTTTTGGCAAAATAGTAGATATCTACGCTCATTCCCGGCCACCAGTACTCCGATTGAAGTTCCATCAGAGATTTCAGGATCTCTTGGTGCCTCAGATCCAACCCCATATGTGCTTCTTGTAATAAGAAGATTCTCCGCTTCGTGTTTGGAATTACTCTATTCCACACTCCAGGGATTCGAGCAAACAGAACGGAGTTTGCATTAATTATGTATGTATTACTGAGTGGGTAATTGAGAGGTAATGCTGCATAATCGCCTTTTAATGAGAGGCTTTTACTGCCAACATGGTTTCTCCATCTATTTGGTTTTCTGAACGCTTTTCCGTGGCGATGGGAGCCGGTAGAACCGCTTCCGCTTTGGCTGTGTTAGCCAATGAATTCCCTGCAACGTGAACGCCATCACGTTGATGACTCAGTGCATGTATCACGTGAGTCTTTCGTAGTTCTTTCTTTAAAAGAACTACTTGTTCCCAAAGCGTGTTATGCTTGATTGTGGCACCTGTGTCATGTTTGTAACCATTTTTGATCCATGTCTGCATGTCACTGTTGTATGATTTGACACAGAAATACGAATCTCACACTATTAGTGTGGGGAATTCGCGATCGGCATTTTCAAGCGCCATCTTTAAAATTCTTATTTCAGCTCTCTGGGCCAAACATTTCCAGAGTGATTCAGTTTTGGTAATCATTGGTTTGAATTTACCAGAGCGCCAGCGACCTTTAACAATCGCGCACGCTGCATCGTAGGATTTCTTTTCTACATCTTACTGTTGTGCGAATCTGTCGATATAGATTACGCGGGTATATTGTTCTAGAGGAAGAATTTCAGCTGGTAGAGGATATTCTCATTCATATACTAGATCATCTAGTTTTTTCAGTTTTGGGTCAAAGTAGTATTTCACGTCTTCTGTAGCAAAATAATGTTCCCATTCTATCCATTTTGGATCTAATACCCCTTTAACCAGATTACGTGGACTTGTTAACGCCTCAAGGGCTGACTCTGAAGAAAAAACAGCTATTCTTCTGCCTTGGGCTAGGGCTCTTTCTTTTGCTACAGCAGTTTGAACCGCAGTCAGAATTTTTTTCTGTAGAGCTGAATTTTATTTTAGCTTCAGTGTACAAATGTGATTTGTAAGCTATAGGTACAGTTTCTCCCTCATTAGAGGTTAGGTATGTGAATCCGTATCTTCCTGGGATGACTCGGATTACAAGATTGCGTATGTTTTCGCGAGTTTGTAATTTTGTTTTACCTAACATGTCTGTTTGCAATGATCTCAAAAATCTCTGTGTGTTTCTGAGTCCAATTGATTTGTTTGAAATCTGGTCTTATTAATTCATAGAGAGGTTTAACCCTCTCAGCATAATTTAGAATGTATTTTCTTCCGAAAATCAGGAAACCTAGTAGTGATTGTAAATTCTTCAGCGTTTTTGGTGCTTGGAGTACGGCACATTTCTCTAAGAAATTGTCAGACAGGCTTTTGCCTTCACTTGATAATTCATATCCTAAAAATTAGATGGGCAATTCGTGACTTTTTAAAGTTGAATTTGTAACCCTCTGACGCGAACCCAAGTATTATGGTGTTCACCCTTTTTAAGCGAGTCTCCAGGTCATCATCTGTGAGATAGATATCATCTACATATGATAATCCTTCATCATCATATATTTGTAGTAACTCTGTTACCCTTGCTGAGAATAATTCTGGGCTATTCTTGAATCCCTGTGGGAGTCGGAAAAATTGTTTTTGCGATCCAATTATTGAGAAAGCGGTCAAATACCTACTTTCAGGTGCAATGTTTTGACAGAAGAATCCATTAGAGATATCTAATGTGATTTTATATTTTTTGCGCACAATGTTATTCATTAGTGCTGCACTATGTGAGTTTTGTACTGCAAGTGTTTTACAACAGGAGTTAAGGTGTCTGTAGTCCAAAACTAGATGATATGAATCATCTGGCTTGGAGACAGGAAACAAAGGATTGTTCATTTGAGAGGTGCATGTTTCGATCACCCCTTGATATTCAAGTTGAGCTAAGATCTCCCTGACTTGCTTTTTAGCTTCTTGTTTAACTGGGTACTGCTTTTGTGCAGTGGGCTGATTTTTTAACTGGATTTTGTGGTGAGGAGAATCCTCATCCCATCCTACATGATTTTTATATAAGGCAGGAGCTTGGGCTACTGCCCATTTTCTTGCCAATGTGTATTTTTTATGAATTGGAATATGATTTGAGAAGGCAGGCATAATCATTTCTTCGCCATGAGGGCACTCCCTGACAAACTCTAGTGGCCAGTCTTTCTCAGCTAAAAGGATGTCATAGCCTTTTGAAAGTTTTTCCCAAAAGAGACCTTTTATTTTCCTAGTTTTATCTCCCTCTATACGTAATGTTATTTCATATAGTTTATGGGGCACACTAACCCGTGTGTCTGCAGTTTCCACCTGAATGTACTCATTTGTGTCCACTGTCTCCAGAAGATTCATCAGGATCTTGCGCGCTATGCTCACTTCTGCTGCGCTGTCTAGCATTGTCGGTGCCCACTCTCTGTTTTTCAGTTGTGTCCTCAGAATTCTCGGCATGTTTAACCTTAATACTTGCTACCTTCTTTCTGGGAAATATTAATTTTTTACTTTGATAAGCAGGTTCCTTGTCTTTGGACTTGACGTGCTCTTCTCTGTGTTCTGACCGTCCTCTTCTTTCTGATTTCTGTGAGGAAGATCGAGAAAGATTGAGTGAGAAGGATCGAGAGGGACGTGTATCAACAGCTTGATATCTGTCAGGTTTTCTTATTTTATCCCTATCTCCAAGGTTATATCTTTTTTCAGAGGGTTCCCTTTGGGGAGACTTGTCTTCTCGGCCTAGAGATCTCTGTCGCCGCTGAGAAGACCTTCCTCTGGACTGGAAATATTTTTCTCTGGGAGTTGTTTGTCTATTTACCATCCCAACTCTTTTTTGAGTTTTTAGATTATTTTTAATAAATGTTTTTTCAGGATTTTCAGTTAGTTGGGGTTTTACCAGTTTTCCACCCAAACTATCTCTTCCTAGCTCTTCATAGGATTTTTCTATGATTCTGGCAAGTTCAAATGGTTGTTCTGCTATATCTGTTTCCTTCAATTTCTGGCGGATCACCACAGATGCTGCTTCACCTTTTATGTTGGCTAATAATATAGCCAAGACCAGCTTGAAATCTTTCAGTAATTTCATACCCAGAGTTATAGCAGGTTCTGGACTGTATTCATTTTGAATCTGTCTTAGTACATCTGGTATTACCGCCATAGACGGGACACCATGTGTTTTTGTGTAGATGGAAGCTAAGACTGTGCCCCAAGTGTCACAGTCCTCCACATGTGGTGCGATCCCCATCGGGAGGCAGATAGTCAGAATTCTGTGTTTCTCAATAGGAGTAGTATCTGGAAATACTGCCTCTATTTGAGTAATTTTTTGTGCTAACCAGAATGGAATTTGTTCCCATTTTAGGGGTACTTTACCAAGACATGATGTATGTTCTGTGGTGTGATTTTGTTTATGTTCCCCTGGTGAGGGGTCTGCTGTGGAATATTAATTGTCGGTTGGACTATTGATGTCCGCATGAGATATTGGATCAATTGTCTATGTATTTTGATTAAAAGTTTCAGCTGTGCTAAAAGTTCAGGAACTGACATTTTATCAATGTCTGGATGTGGTGTGTAGCTGGCTAGAACCGGCCACGTTGCTCCTGGTCTACCTAGTGGACCGAGCCTGGTGATGTGATTATTATGTTTTAGGGCGCCTTTAAACCAGAGCAGGTGTTCTTGGTAAATTAGTGGGATTTCGATCTCCTCGAAAGCAGTGTATTCTCCTGGAGTTTCCTGTATTTTGTAATAGTGGAAGTCTTTTGTCACAGCGTGTGCTGCAGGAAAGTTTATCCATGAATAGAATACCTCTGTCTGCCGATATTCATGTGCCTCTACCACGAATATGACTGTACCACCTCGTGCTGTTAGTCCATTTTCTATAAGTTTAAGAGTTATAGTTCTTCTTATATTGACCGGAATAATTATTGCCTCCGGGTCAGTTTCTTGGAGACTTGTGTCTTCCTCTAAGAGTTGAGCTGCTAGTCTAGCTCGCTCCCTCTCTTCGTCACTTTCTGCCATTTAACTGACTGAAAGTTTTTCTGTTGCAGATCGAGTTTCAAGGAAACAAAGATTAGGTACACAATATTTTGGAACACTGTATCCTTCAACGTTGATCAAACCTAAAACTAATACATAGGATTCTCATCCTACTAAGTTCCGGCGGATATTAACCTTTCACCCACTCCAGACGTCTATTCGAGTTTTTACGGGGAAAGGGTTCTGTGTGAAAAAGCACGACTGAGTTACTCTAATGTCCTGCATTAGATTATCGCCTTACCAAACGTTGGGCGCCATGTAGTGTAGTTCCTATTGTCCCAATAGGCTCTGCGCATTGGAATAACATAAACAGCAGTGTAGAAGTATGACTGAGGTCCTCTAGGTCTCTACTGACTATGTTAAACTTAATTTAGGTTTGCGCCAGCTAGCTCAGAGGTCACTGGAAACTTTCTTGAACGAATAGGGAGGGATTAGCTTCCCTGGCTCAGACAAGAAGGGATTCAGTTTCCGACAACCGCATAAACATGACAACTTTTGCTCCCACAGAATAAGAGTGTATCTCTAGAGTCGTGTGAAAACAATAGACAGCTATTTCACTCAGTCAGCAGTGCATACCTAGTTTCACCAGAGTGCAGAGAAATAGAGAGACAGGCGTTTTCAATAAAAGGTGTTATTTAATGAGCAGTCTTCTTCCTCATGCAAGAGAAATGAATTGCCACAATTGCAATACTTAAAGTAAAGTAAAGTGCGTACAGTAAAAGTAGTATTATGAAATAATACTGTAAAAGCATTGATATGGTTTCTAAGCCATATGATACTTTAAAATGGATAAATATATACATACATAAATACATTGGCTAACGTACTCAACTGGTGCTTCTAACTAAGCCTACCCCGGTGTACCTGACCTAAGCCTAACACGTGGAAGGGGATGAGTAAGTACCAGCTTAAGTTAAGTTGGTTAAGATAGATTTGCCAAGAATCTGCATCAAGAATTCTCTCAAGGGTTTAGTCAGCTCCGTACCTTGGTAATAGAATGTGAGAGGTCTGGTATCTCTTTCCTCAGGACTCGATATTCCAGCAACCCGCGAGGGTTGGCTGGAAATACCGGAGCTGGATTTTCTCGGCTGTAGAAAAAGACAGCGTCTCTCTCAGTGCGTCAAACGGGAGGGGCGGCTTCCGTGGGCTTCTCGCTTCAGCTGGGCTCTCGGGGAAGTAGATGACCACTCTGCTCCAAACCACTGTGTGTTTGCCTAAGGCAACTGTTGGTATTTTACACCTGGAAGGTGCCGGGTTTGACGTAAGGTCCTCCTAGACCTCTCCGCGGCATTCGACACGGTCTGCCACCGCACCCTAGTACGGCGCCTCAGCAACATCGGAATCCAGGACAAGGCGCTGGAATGGATCATCTCCTTCCTCGACGGAAGAACACAGAGAGTCCGCCTACCACCGTACAAGTCAGAGGCCTCCGAAGTCATCTGTGGCGTCCCTCAAGGATCATCTCTGAGCCCCACCCTCTTCAACGTCTACATGAGCCCCCTCGCGTCCATCGTATGCAAACACAACCTCAGCATAATCTCCTACGCCGACGACACCCAGCTGATCCTCTCCCTGACCAACGACCCCACCGCCGCCAGAGCCAACCTGCACGAAGGGATGAAAGAGGTAGCCGAGTGGATGACGACCAGCCGCCTGAAACTGAACTCGGACAAGACGGAGGTCCTCATCCTGGGCCCCTCACCCTCCGCCTGGGACGACTCCTGGTGGCCTCCCGCCCTGGGCACCGCACCCAAACCGACAGACCATGCACGCAACCTGGGCTTCATCCTGGACTCCTCCCTCTCCATGACCAGGCAAGTCAACAACGTCTCCTCGGCGTGCTTCAACATCCTGCGCATGCTACGGAAGATCTTCTGGTGGATCCCCACCGAGACCAGGAAGATCGTCACCCAGGCCCTCGTCACCAGCCGACTGGACTACGGCAACGCCCTCTACGCCGGGACCACCGCCAAGCTCCAGAAGAGACTCCAGCGGATCCAGAACGCCTCAGCCAGACTCATCCTCGACATCCCACGAACCAGTCACATCTCCGGACATCTGAGAGACCTTCACTGGCTCCCCGTCAACAAAAGAATCACCTTCCGCCTCCTCACCCACGCACACAAAGCCCTACACGACCAAGGCCCGAGCTACCTCAACAGCCGAGTCAACTTCTACGCTCCCAAACGCCACCTCCGTTCAGCCAACCACGCCCTCGCCGCCGTCCCCCGCATCCGAAGAGCGACTACAGGAGGAAGGTCCTTCTCCTACCTGGCTGCCAAGACCTGGAACTCCCTCCCTCCCGACCTGCGCCTGACCCAAGACCACCTCTCCTTCAGGAAGAAGCTGAAGACCTGGCTGTTCGAGCAGTAGCGGCACCACCACCCCCCCCCCCCCCCCCCCCCAGCGCCTTGAGACCCTACGGGTATGTAGCGCGCTTTACAAGTGTCATTGATTGATTGATTGATTGACATAAGACGTCACTAAGAACTAACAGTTCTTTCTGGACTTCAGGAGTTCTTGTTCAAATCAAAACAAAAGCAGGGGGATTTCCCGGGCTGCTTGAGGCTTGTTTTGTTTAAAGAACACGTTGTGCTTTCTAGGAGTCGATGGGTTTAGCCGTGCTGTGCTTTGGACTGCATGGGCTATTACTGAATATGGATCTGATTCCTATGCCTTTATCAGGATATTATTGATTATAACCCCACAAGGGCATACATCGGGAATATTGAATTAGGGTCCTAGATATAAACACGACAGTATGGTGACTGAGAGAAAAAATCAACATATGTGAAAGATGAGAGAAAGGAGAGAGTGAGATAGAAAGCAAGAGAGAGAGAGAATGAATGAATGGGGGAATAAGACCAGAGGAAGCAGAGAGAAGACAGGAGGAGGACACTACAGAGTGGCAGGCCGGTGACAGAAAGACATAGACAATTTTCATGTACTAAGAACACCACCCAGTTCCAAACGTAATGAAACCACAGTTAAGTTGACTGAGTTATTTCATTCTTTTCGCATCCAAGTGTTTGCATGTTTGTATGTATGCGCAAGAGAGAAAGAGAGACAGGTGACCGACAAAAAAAACCCTATGTGATAGCTGTAGGCTTCAGGGCCTAAAAGGGAGATTGAGAAAGGTGAGGGAAAGACAAAGGCCATAACACCAGACAATGAAGAGACAGTATAAGTGACAGAAAGAGAGGGTGAGACAGGTGTGAGAAAAAAGTAATGGAAATGGATGGATGAGAGAGACAGATAAGAAACAGAGGGTAGACAGATCATAAAGAGACAATTCAAAGAGTTAGAGAATGGGAGATGTGAGCGGGCAGAACGAGGCAGACTGGTGTGAGAGAACTCAGAGAAAGAGGGGAGATGGGTGAAAGAGGGGATCTAAAGAAAAAAAAAGAAAGAATGTAAAATAAATGAGCGATAAAAAGATAGGTGAAAAAGAAACCGCAAAAACAATGAGGTGGGGGGATTCACAAATGTATGTTATAAATCAGAGGAGCATATTCTCAAGAACGTGTGATAACAGTCGAAAAAGTAACTTAACACAACTCTCAACATCGCAGTCTATCGCAGGAAAATTACGCTGTGTTAACTAAGTATTCACAACATGGCAGTACCATGCGATAGTCTCCAGATAACGTGTCAAATGAACTCGATAAAACTAACACCACACTGCAAAAATGCAAAACACAAACGGAAAAAATGTTGCGATGAGGCCAATCTCGATACAAAAAGCAGTGAAAACCAACGGCAGGCCTGCCATTCCCACCTTAGGTTGCTTTGCGCATCCATGACAAGCAATGTTTCAGTGATGGGAAATGCGGCAAAGTTCAGATACAAAGAAATAAAGACGTGAAGATCTTCCAGATGCAGCACGCTTCTCGGGGATGTGAGAAGTTCTCGATTCGATGAGTGGACTGCAATGGCGACACCCTTGTTCCGCGATGCGACAGCAGCAGCTCCAGCGGCGACACTCTTCTCCCATGATGCGTGAAGCTTCTGCATGATGCGAAAACTACAACGGAGACATCCAAGATGCAACGGCAGCAGCTCTGACAGTGGCACGCTTCTCAGGAATGCGAGGTGCTCTTCTTTGATGCGGTGCAGTGCGACAGTTCCAGTGGCGACACCCTCCTTCGGAGTTGCGACGGCAGGCACAGCGATGGTGACACGCTCCAACCTCGTTGCGAGATTCTTCTCCTGATGCGTTGCAGTGCGACAGCTACAGCGGCGACACCCTTCTTCAGAGTTGCGATGGCAGGCACAGCGACGGCGACATGCTCCAACCTCGTTGCGAGATTCTTTACCTGATGCAGTGCAGTGCGACAGCTACAGCTGTGATACCCTCGTTCAGAGTTCCAACGGCAGCTGCAGCGATGGCGACACGCTTCCTCTTCGTTGCGGCACGCTTCTCTCCGATGCGGTGCAGTGCGACAGTTCCAGCGGCCACACCCTCCTTCGGAGTTGCGACATCAGGCCCAGCGACAGCGACACGCTTCTTCTCGTTGAGTCACGCTTCTAGCTCCTTACGACACACAGTACCTCAGAAGGCCCAAAACAGCAGCAGGCACTTCCAAAGAACTCTGGGGAGCTGGGGGTTGAAGTCTCTTGTCCCTGAGACTTCAGCAGGAGGTAAGCTCTTTTCCAAGCCCTTGGAGATCCTTCACAAGTTGAAAGCAAAGTATACAAAGTTACTTTCTCCTTCCTTTGGCAGTAAGGCAACCACTGCAGGCCAATCCCCCAAGCAGCACTTCAGCTTGGGAATAGTCTCTCCTCAGTTTCTTCAGGTTCCTCTCCTCAGTAAAGGTGTCTTCTTGTAGTCCAAAAGTGATCTAATTTCATGGGCTCAGGGTTCCAATATTTATATTCCAAAATCCTTTGTTCTCTGAGGGGAGAGGGCCTTTACCCAGTCAAACCAGTTCTGAAGCACTCTGTTTATCAGGCTTCTCCTTTCCTTTCACAGTGCAGGGCTTGCACATCAGATACCCATAGGAGGTGGAGCCAGCATTGTGTGAGGCAAGTACAGTCCTTGAGCACTTTGTTTACAGGACTCCTTCTCTTCTTTCAGTGTGCAGGGCAGAGACATCAGCCGCTCCCCAGGAGGTGGAGCCAGCATTGTGGAAGGCAGGCACAACCCAATTCAAGGTTCAGGTGCAACTCCTCCCTCCCATCTAGATGCAGATCTCTCTATTCACCACCGGGTGACTCAGCCTGTCTCTGGCAATTCCCCAGCCCTGTCACTCACAAGACCAGAAAAAGGAATAAACAACCTAGCAGAGGCAGGTTTGAATGGTTAGACAAGAAAATACCTACTTTCTAAAAGTGGTATTTGCAAAAACAGAATATTAAAATAAACTTTACTAAAATATGTATTTCATCATTCTGAGTTCAGGCATACTAAACTCGAATTTCTACCATGCTCTCTGAGTCTATTAGGATTATAAACATGTAATAATCTAACAGCCCATTCTAGCCTATGGAGAACAGGTAGCCTTGCAATAGTGAAAAACGAAAATGGCTGTACTTCACTATTAGGACATGCCACACACATCAGGGCTTGTCCTACCTTAAACTTACATCACACCCTGCCCTTGGGCCTCCCATAGGGGTGACTGATATGAAGAAAAGGGAAGGTTTAGGGACTGGCAAGTGGGTGCACTTGCTCAGTCAGCATGACAGTACCAGACTGCACGCAGGCTATGCAATGGCAGACCTTAAACACATGTGGGTGGCACAACCAGTGCTGCAGGCTCACCAGCAGCATTTGGATTACTTGCCCTGGGCACACTCAGGTAAAGGTGACAGGAGTAAAACCCATAGACCGAGATGAGATCTGTGTGTACATGTGTAAAGGCAACAATATCTCAGCCGGATTTAGTAGGAGGGACAAATAAAGGCATATGTACAAAACATTACATGAAAACAGGAATAAGGGACGAGAGACTATAATTTTAGTTTTTTGGAAGTGCATATAGCATCATATATTTTGAAAAAAACATTTCATACTCAACAGTTTAAAACAGCACTGCAAGCACAAAATGCAAAGGCAACCCTGAGGAGGCTTTTTGCACTGGTGATAGTGAAGGTGGGACCTACAGCACGACTCGTGGCACATCTCCTACCTTGGTTTCCTACACTACCAATCATTACCCATTTATTTAAGCAAGAACCATTGACTCTGTACCTATCGTTTTTTCACAAGTGTCACCTTGCGTCTCTCGCTGTATATACCCACCTGTCACTTGCGTCGTCACTCTTTGCTTCACTATCACCAGTGCAGAAAGCCCCCTCAGGTTTGCCTTTGCATTTTGTGCTCACAGTGCTGTTCTAAACTGTTGTGTATGAAATGTTTTTTTCAAAATATATGATGCTATATTCACTTCCAGAAAAATAAAATTATAGTCTCTCGTCCCTTATTCCTGTTTTCATGTAATGTTTTGTACATACGCCTTTATTAGTTCCTCTTACTAAATCCCTTTGAGATATTGTTGCCTGGGCACACTCAGTGCACTGTACTAGGGTCTGACAAGTAAACCAAACATCCAATCATGGAACCACTAATACATACATCAATTTACAATCGGGAGCACTCGCACTGTGGCACTGGACAGCAGTGGCACAGTGCACAAAGCATCTAACACCAGCAAAAATACCTGAGGCAACAGCAAAAATGGAAAGGAGACCCACGCCAATGGTGCCAGGTCTAACAACCCCCTAGTATCAAAGTGCAACAACGACACTGCAGAACAGGGGACACAACTGGGTCCGCTCATGTGCAGAAACATGCCCAACACATTGAACAGAGCAGGAAATCCTTAGATTCATATGTACGCATGCAACCTCACATCCATCACCTAGTCCAAAAGTCCACTGTCCCACATCAATTTGGCAACACCGCCCAAACAGTCACACTGTACATTGTCATACAGTCTGCATGTCAACAAGAACAATGCACAAATATACATGACAACACAATGTCAACATGCATCTCACCTTCACATTGCAGAAGGGTAAACAACACCTCCAGCAGAGTAGACCAGATACCCAATCAGTGATGCTGGAGAGTATCACCACACCTTCGACACCGATGCCCTACAACAGCTCATAGACATCCCAGAAAACCCACCACCAGGGAAGACAAGCTACGTAGAGGAAAACCCAGCCCCTGCACAGACCACACTGCAGGAAGCACCCGCAAGCACGGCTGGCACCCAACACGCCACCGAGACATACATTGCATACAAATACCAGGTGTCAGAATGCCGAAAGGAGTTGGCCAAACAGGTGCGGGTGGGGGTCAGAGCTCATGGAAGCCGAATACCATTACATAAGGGGTCTCCAAGTCCCATCAGGGCAAACCTGCACCCCACAAAGGAGACCGACACTGCAACAGAGACACATGCATTTGAACAATTTCTGTACTGAACCATGACTAGAGCCCCGGAATTACAATTCACACACCCACGCTGGACCTCCGTACAATGGCCCAGTACACTCCCCTTACGTAATGAGTGGCTGATGACAAAGCTACATGTCCAAGCACTAACACGCTGCCTGCGAGGACATGGCTGTGTCCGCTGTACACAGCACAATGTAATGTTGTAGGGTCAAGGGCCCTTATGTACACATCATGACCCCACAGACACATGTAGATAATTTGTGGGACTGGCTACGTGTATATGGGACTGGCCCCGTTATTGGCAGGGTCACATGTACAGTGATGCCTGTGCTGGATTTGTGTGGTGAGTATAATCCAGCCCTCATGGAGTGGTTTGTGCTGGAAACAAATACAACAGTGAACACTGTCAAGACGTAAGCAGTAAACACCAGCATTACAGAGACAACTGTAGAGGATCATGGAGGTAGCAGGAGCCAGTCCAGTGGTCACACAATGAGCAAGCAGAAGTGTCTGTGAGTGGCAGTGCACTGAGGTTGGGGCACCAGAGCTGAGCGCGCTCATGTGAACAAAATGTCTTGGATTGGGTCCCTTCTGGATATTCCTGATGCAGCTGCAGCAGGGAGAATCACACCTGCATCGTCTTACCCATCATTGTCCAAGGTCTACCACAGTGCCTGAGGAGACATTGCTGCGTGAACGCACCACAGCACTTAACCAAAACAGTAATGGATGATGACTCATAGCGCACTGAGCTAGTGACACCTGGAGTGCTGAGCAGGGGATCAGGCAGATGATGGCATCCACAACAGGTCTGAGCAACTCTGTTAGTCTGCCAGTACCACTGTTTTGACTCTGGCAGATGGTGGTTGGAGTTGGCCCAGGCGATGGTGGTGTGTGCCTCCAGCGGTGATGCGCCATCTGGGTCGGTCAGGACTTGATTTGATGTGTGAGCCCTTGTGGACCGCAGTTGAGATTGGAGGCAGTAGAAAGCGTAGGTCCACATACACATGGCATCGATGACCCCAAGACCATCGTCTCAGAGGCCATCCAATGTCACAGGAAAGGGTCCCTGACTTGACCAGCACAGAATTAGTGGCCCCGGATGCACAGCGGCCAGCACAGGCAGCCCGCCATGGGACGGTGCCTTGCGGTGCACTGAGGCAGGACCACGCGGACTGAGCAGGTCCTCATCGATGTCCGAGGAGAATGTGGCGGGGGTTGTGGGTGACAGTGGAAGGTGTCCCACAGGGCATGATGCAGAGGGCATAAGCTGTCCGGAAGCAGCAAATGGAGGAGTGGAGTACTACAGCCTCGTTTCCACCAACATTTCGATATCAGACACATTAGGTTGAAGACAACCCCCCAGTCCAGACGCCACTAAAGTTCAACCAGAGAGAGTCCATGAATGTTGGGGGAACAGACTTAGTGGCACTGGGGCTGAGAGAGGATGCAGTCTGCGATGATGCCAGTACAATGATATGAACTCGGCCATTGCTAAATCAAGACTCAGTCCCAAATGTGTGCCTACTTGACCGCAGTATAGGCAGGAGGCAGCGGTCAGCAGGGGCTCACAGCACAGAGTCTGTAACATCAGGGCAGTTGTTGATAGTATTCGATCACCTCCGTAACGATGATCCTTTTTCCGTCCTGCCTGCAACGCGCCATCCTCTTACACCTCTCCTTGCATGCCATTATATGTACTCTGTCATTGCAAAATCAATGCTCAGTTCCAATTGTGTGACCTACTTGGGCGCAGCATAGGCCGAGAGCAGTAGTGTGAGTGGGCCCACATAATCATGCGGTTGTGATGCACTACTAAGTCCAGGTGGCACCACATTGAAGGGAGTATAGTGACATCAAATCTGCCATAAATATTGTTCTCTGCCATGGTGTAATCAAGACACAGTTCCAAATGTGTGACCTACTAGTCCGCTGTGTATGCCGGTAGAGTACGTCAGCGAGAAAGGAGCACTAATGGCCTTGCGAGGTTCACGTGCCACTGGCTTGGAACTTGCATCGACACCTGGTGGGCCTTCTTCGACACACGTCAGTGTCTGCAGATAAGCTGTTAGGCCTGGGTGTGGAGGGGCAGGCAAGTCGGGTTTGGGAACCAGCGACCTGGGGTGCTGCAGGCGCACAGGATCGCAGGCCACACCGCTCAAGGTGTCAGCCTTGTGGCGGGCTGAGGGGCGCCGACCTGGCAGAGACATTGGGCATTCCGGAAGAGAACCACACCCAGAGCTACATGCTTTTTATTCACACACCTACACTGGCCTGGTGTACGCCGGGACAGCCCACTCCACTCATGCTTATGTGGGAAACATAACAAGCTACATTTCTGCGAGCTTCTCCAGTGGCTGGGGTGACATAGTGGCGTCCACTGTCCACTACACTCCATAGTCAAGTCAAGTCAAGTCAGAGAATTTATATAGCGCACTACATACCCAGAGGGTCTCAAGGCGCTTAGAAAGGGGAGGAGGATTACTTGTCAAATATCCACGTTTTAAGTTGCTTTCTGAATGCTAGGTGGTTCTGGGTAAGGCGAAGGTAAGCGGGGAGTGAGTTCCATGTTTTAGCAGCCAGGTATGAGAAGGATCTGCCTCCCATGGTGGTCTTGTTGATGCGAGGTACAGTGGCGAGGGCTTGGCTGGAAGAACGTAGTTGGCGGGAGGGGGTGTAGAAGGACAGTCGTGAGTTGAGGCATTCTGGTCCGATGTCGTAGAGTGATTTGTGTGCGTGGGTTAGCAGTCGGAAAGTGATCCTCTTATTGACGGGTAGCCAGTGGAGGTCTTTAAGGTGACCAGAGATGTGTTCGTTGCGTGGGATGTCTAATATGATCCTGGCTGAGGCGTTTTTTGGATTCGTTGGAGTTTCTTCTGGAGTTTAGCGGTAGTGCCTGCATAGAGGGTGTTTCCGTAGTCCAGTCGGCTCGTGACCAGAGCATGGGTGACTGTTTTCCTTGTTTCGGTGGGGATCCAGCGAAATGTTTTTCTGAGCATGCGAAGAATGTTGAAGCAGGAAGAGGATACGGCGCTGACTTGTCTGTTCATTGAGAGTGAAGAATCCAGGATGACGCCTAGGTTCCGTGCGTGGTCTGTCGGGATGGGTGCTTTTCCGAGGGCTTCCGACCACCAGGAGTCGTCCCATGCAGAGGGGGATGTACCTAAGATGAGGACTTCTGTTTTGTCTGAGTTCAGTTTCAGACAGCTTTGTTTCATCCATTCGGCAACTTCTTTCATTCCGTCGTGTAGGTTAGTTTTGGCGGTGCTGGGGTCATTGGTGAGAGAAAGGATTAGTTGAGTGTCATCCGCGTAAGAGATGATGTTGAGGTTGTGTTGGCAGGCGATGGCTGCGAGGGGGCTCATGTATACGTTGAAGAGGGTGGGGCTGAGTGAGGATCCTTGTGGTACGCCACAGATGACTTCAGTGGCCTCGGACTTGAATGGTGGGAGGCGGACTCTCTGGGTTCTTCCGGTGAGGAACGAGGTGATCCATTCAAGTGCTTTTCCTTGGATTCCGATGTTATTGAGGCGTTGTAAAAGGGTGCTGTGGCAGACTGTGTCGAATGCTGCAGAGAGGTCGAGGAGGATGAGGGCGACTGTGTCTCCATTGTCCAGTAGAGTTCGAATGTCGTCTGTTGCTGCGATGAGGGCAGTCTCAGTGCTGTGTTTTGCTCGGAAGCCAGATTGTGAGGAGTCAAGGGATTTGTTGGCTTCGAGGAAGGCGGCGAGCTGGTTGTTGACAGCTTTCTCGATGACTTTGGCCGGGAATGGAAGGAGCGAGATGGGGCGGTAATTTTTGAGTTCGGTGGGGTCCGCTGTGGGTTTTTTCAGAAGGGCGGTGAGTTCAGCGTGTTTCCAGTCTTCTGGGAAGGTGGCGGAGTTGAAGGAGCAGTTGATGACGTCTCGGAGGTGCGGTGCTATGACGGAGTCTGCTTTGTTGAAGATGTGGTGAGGACATGGGTCTGTGGGGGATCCCGAGTGGATGGAATTCATCAGGCGATTTGTGTCCTCAGTGGAGATTGGGTTCCAGTCGTTAAGGGTGTTCACGGGGGGAGAATGTTCAGCAAATGGTAGGGTGGGTTGGTTTCCGGGTTGGTTTTCGAAGCTGTTGTGGATGTCTGCAATCTTGTTGTGGAAGAATGAGGCTAGGGAGTCGCAGAGGGCTTGAGAGGGGGTGATGTCGTTGGAGTTGGCCGAGGGATTGGAAAATTCCTTGACGATGTTGAAAAGTTCCTTGCTGTTGTGGGCGTTGTTGTCAAGTCGATCCTTGAATGCTGTTTTCTTGGCCTTTCGGATTAGTTGGTGGTGAGTGCGGGTGGCGTTTTTGAAGGCGTCCTTGGTGCTAGTGGTTGGGTCTTTTTTCCAGGCCTTTTCAAGGGAGCGGCAGAGTTTCTTGGACTTCTTAAGATCATCGTTGAACCATGAGGCCTTTTTGCTGCCAGGTTTGCTTTGACGTTTTTTCAGTGGTGCTAAGGTGTCGGCGGTGTTGGATAACCATAGGGTGAGGTTGGCGGCGGCTTTGTTTGCGTTAGAAGAGTGGGCTGGGGTGTTTAGAAGGAGCGATGCGGAGATCTGGTCCGTGGTGATTTTGTTCCAGTTTCTTTGCAGAGTTGGTTGGAGGTGGTTGGTGGGTTTTGGTTTGTTGTAGGTGAAGTGAACGCAGCTGTGGTCAGTCCAGAGGAGATCCGTAGTGTGGCTGAAGGAGACATGATTGCTGGAGGTGGAGATGGGGTCGAGTGTGTGACCTGCGATGTGGGTGGGGGAAGTGACTAGTTGTTTAAGTCCGAGGTTGGCGAGGTTGTCTAAGAGGGTGGCGGTGTTGCCGTCGTTGATCTTTTCAAGGTGAAAGTTGAGGTCTCCCAGAAGGATGTAGTCTTTGGAGGGGAGCGCGTGAGGGGTGATGAAGTCCGTGATGTCTTCACTGAATTTTGCGCGAGGTCCTGGTGGTCTGTAGAGGAGGGTGCCTCTGAGTGTGGTCTTGGGGTCGATGTGGATCTGGAAGTGAAGGTGTTCGGAGTTAGCGAGGTTGGCGTCAGAGCTGGTTGAGATGCGGATTGATTTCTTATGGACGATAGCGATTCCTCCTCCTGTGTGGTCGGTGCGGTCCTTGCGTGTGATCTTATAGTCTTCAGGGATGGCAATGGTGATGTCTGGGGCGGAGGAAGCGTTCATCCAAGTTTCTGTTAGGAAGGCGACGTCTGGAGAGCTGGTGTCTAGTAGATTCCATAGGTCAATGGCGTGTCTGTGGACCGATCGATTGTTGAGAAGGATGCACTGTAGGTGGTTGGGGTCGGGAATCTGTGTTGTGGTCGTAGCGGAGATGTTGTTGGTGCCGATGAATTTGCAGGAGTAGCAAGAGAAAGGTCCATGGGTGTGTCCAGGGGCGGCTTGGACGCAGTTGGGGGCGCGACCGGGGTTAAGGGCTAGGAGGGTGGCGGCATCGTAGGTAATGCGGGGGGGGCTGGGAGGGACGGGGGCCAGGGGGTATGGCGCTGGGCGCAGTCCAGGCGCGGACGGGCGTAGACGGGCTTACCTTTGGCGCACCTTCGGCGCGGATTGGGCGCGGTCGCTGCGCGTAAACGCTGCACGCGGGAACTACTGTCATATATGGATAGTGGAGGGGGAGGGGCGAGGGCGTCTCAGCTGGGAGGCGGGGCGGGCTCAGGTCAGCGCACACGGAGGCACAACAACAACAGGGACAAAATGGAGGGGGGGAGAGTAGAGCAAGGCGCCGAGGGATATCGCGCCACTAATTCAAATTCTGAACAGATATGGTGCAAGCGCTACAAAGTTAAAAACGGAACAGATATGGTGCAAGCACTACAAAGATACAAACAATTACGATCCAACAGAGAATACAGTTAAATGCAGGCAGCGCAGTGCTACAATACCGAGTCTCGGTGGGGAGACAAGGGAGCGACCACTCAGGGCAGGAGCGAAGAGAGATCATACACCAGTGGTGTATGTCAACATGGATATGTGTGTGGTCTGCATACTGCAGTCTGGCCATCACGAATGTATGACGTTACAAGGCATACATTTACAACGCATCCCTTTAAATGCAGTTTTTACATCGCAACATCCTTTACAACGCACTCCATTACATCGCATGACACTACATCGCATTCTTAGAAACTACCTTTACAACACATTCCATTACATCGCATTATACCTTCACAATGCATACTATTACAACGCATACCATTACATTGCATTTAAGGTAAGTATTGGATAGTCTAGGGGTAAAAATTCCTTATCTAAATCCCGGGGGTGCAAGAGTAGGGTAAGTGTTGGATAGTGTAGGGGTACAAATTACTATTCTAACTCCAGAGGATGCAACAGTAGGGTATGTGTTGGATAGTTTAGGGGTACAAATTACTATTCTATCTCCGGGGGGTGCAACAGTAGGGTACGTTTTGGATAGTGTATGGATACTATGTGTTGTAATACCTGCGTTGCAGTGACATGTGATGTAGTGTCATGCGTTGTAATGTCTGCCTTGTAGTGGCATGCATTGTAAAGGATGTTGCGATGTAATGACTGCATTGTAAGTGTAGTGCGATGTAATGGTTACGTTGTAAAGGATGTTTCCCAGCCATCACATCCAGGCCATACTTGGCAATGGGTTCCTTCTCAGTCATGGGTCACTTGCCTCCTTCGCACATGCCTGGTTCCCACCTCTCCCAACATTCAGCCATTGTGTGGCTGAGGTGCCATGACTTTGATGGCTCATATAAATGGCTGGCCCAGGTTCCCACAGTAAGTTGTGCTGTCGTGTCTGGTGGGTGGGCATGTTGTTTGGCATGTTGTATGTGAGTTTGTAATGTGTGCATTCCTAGTGTTGTGAGTTGCATGATTGTGGAGTTGAGGTGTGTGTTGTGTTCATTTGTTACTTGCCAACGAGCAGTGCACTTCCGTGTGTGCCATCCTGGTAGCACTGGTTGCTGATGGACTGTCGGGAGATGTAGGAATGATGCACACTGCCTGGGTGGTTGTCGCCGACATTGGTGGAGATTTCCAGGGGGACCGCTATTGCTTGCACATTGATGGGATGCGTGTGCTTTCTATTGCGGTTATTGTGTGCAGTGTTGCCAGGGGGTACCAGTAAAACATGTGTGCAGTCAATATCACCCACAACGGGTCGGAGCAGGTGTTAATTTCCTGCTGCTAACGTGCCTTAGAGCATGGTTTGTGGTCTTTTCGCCGATCTACCTGGTCATTGAGAATGTTGCAGAGTGGTGTTGTCGCAGCTTTTGTCACGGGAACGCTTACTCTGCATCTCATTAGCAATAGTTGCCAGGGTCGTCTGTGGCGATGTTTTTTGCGACTGCTATTGCAGGTAAACTGGTGATATGGGCTGTTAACACCAGCTTGTGAATGGGGCGATTAATTTATCGCCACTTTGGCTGCGATGAAGTGCCGTTAGCTCGGCGATACGTCCTTGAGAATATGCCCCATAGGGCGCTAAAATATGTTCAGGTATGAGAAACTTTTAGCAATGTGTACGAAAGAATACATAAAATGTTTTTATTAACGTTCTCATTTTGGAAAGTGGTTGAAATTCTTCCTACTACTTTTTCTTCCTCAAACTTTTACACCAGCCTTGTGATAATATCTGAATATACCGACAACAGGTCTTAAAGTGCTATTACTGTATTAGCTAACCGTGATACGTGGTGGAGTTTTTAGAAATGAATCTCTGAAGAGTTCGAGACATTCGGGATATTTGACCTACTCTCCGCGTTATGTTGCGCAGTTGAGATATTTAGCCACATGGTGGCAGTAGAGTATCGGTTATTATTTCAAATCTGAAAGAAAAGATGAAGGACGAAATGTACACTAACGCCCGCATCAATTGAAATCGTGTAGTAACAGATAAAAACGAACTTCAGCTAACGCAGGACAAGTCTGCTTCTTAATCCGTAACATGTTTTGTTACTGTGTGGCATCACACATAACCACTGTCACTGCTTTGTGTTAAAGGGAAAACATTGTGTGAATAGATTGTTTCTTTATATTACGATTTATTGTTTCTTTAAAACCCGATCTATTCCAAAAACACGGAAACAATTTTAAATTATCCAGATGTTAGTTTCCTTGTTGCAGGTTTCGAAACAGGTCTAAGCAACAGTTGTTGTTATGGATTAGGAAGCCACAAACAATCACATAGCAGCCTCGCCAGGCCTGGGTGGATACTGTTCGCAGATCGCATGCACAGTGTAATGAGACACACAACACCACCAATCTTGTGTTATTTATTAACTGACCCCTGCGCCTGACGATCAGAACCACTGCAGGGGTGGCTCCTCCACTCTTTGGGAAGAGACAATAAAATACAGCATTTTGATTGGCCTAGGGAAGCCAATCACAAAGCATTGTGATTGGCTATGATGAGCTTGTGTGCTTCCTAGTTCCAGGACTCGCTGGAGAAGCATAAAGATGCAGCAGATGGAAATGATAAGTGGTATTTTTTTTTATTTTGGTCACCCAGCCACCATCTCCCCCACCCCTCCACCCTCTTTCCCTGCCCGCCGCTACTGCTTGTCCGGGCAGCAGCGGTGGCTCCTCCATTATGACAGAGGAGCTTCGCCCCCCACTTGTCAGCAGAGGCAAAACTTGCCAAATGAAACAACAATAACACAGGTTTGTTATCATTTTCTTTTTCTCTTTAGAGCAAAGTCTAGGGAGTGGGGCCCTCGTGATGACGGGATAGGAGGAGCTGTGGGCACTGCTGCTAAGTGTGCATGTGGATTTGGCTGGCCGTCTTAAGATGGCCAAACTGACATGCGCACTGAGATGTTGCCAACACGAGCTGTGTTGTAGGGTTGGAGACAACAGGCTCAGGCTCCCAGTCTGTATGGGATTGCAAATCCAGGGCTCTCATGCCAATCCAGGCACTTCTTTCATGCTGCCAGCAGCACGCAGCAACGTCTCGATTGCCCATAGGGATGCCTGGGAGCCTCAGCCTGAGCTGCAGTGCTGTTATTCTGATTGTTGTTGGCCCCCTGTGCTGCCCCGCCACTTTTCCCTGACACTAGCCACTCCTGTCATGCAGAGCGGTTTCCCACAAACACATCTCTCCCACAGAAGCATAGTAGGACCACCACGGTCACAACATAATATCCCTCCTTAACCGACAGAACAAAACACAACATAACTGCCAAGATTTTAGATTGCTTTTGTATGCCATTTTCAGAATATCAGTTTAATTAGGAGTGACATTCAACGACTATGAGAGAACTTTGCTATGGCGGGGATCGCCAGAGCATCGTATACTCCTGGGCAGTCCGTGACAGAGATCGCCAGAGCACTGTGTACTCTTGGGCAGTCCGTGGCAGAGATCGCCAGAGCCCCATATACTACTAGACACACCAGCTCTAATACACAGTGGCACAGATCGCCAGAGCCAAGTGTACTCCTGGGCAGTCCGTGACAGAGATTGCCAGAGCCACATGTACTCCTGAGCAGCCAGTGGCGGAGATCGCCAGAGCACCGTGTACTCTTGGGCGCTCTGGGGCGGAGATCGCCAGAGTACCGTGCACTCCCAGGCAGTCCGTGGCAGAGATCACCAGAGCCCTGTTGTTAGAACTGGGGGTCTCTAGTTGGCAGAGGTAAGTACCTTTGACCAAATAAGGACCCTTACTTCTAGTCAGGGTAAAGGGGCGCACACTGTAGATAACCCCTGCTCATCCCCTTGGTAGCTTGGCACGAGCAGGCAGGCTTATCCCCAAGGCAATGTGTAGGGTAATTGCACTTAACACACACAATAACTTCAGAATACACCACAAACTGAAACCACACAGGTAAGTATATAAAAATATATATTTATCTATTTTAGGCAGTTTAAACCAATGGCAATGCTACAGCCAATCAGGGCGCAGCTCCTTCGATTTCTTCTCCGCGGCCCCGGCAGGGAATGGCGAGATATTCAGGCAGTTTCAGGCCCCGGGCAGCGGCCAGCTCTTCTCAACCCCTTGGAGATTCTTACAGACACAGCACACAGCAAAGTCTTCAGGTCAAGAAGGCAGGGGTCACAGCACACAGCATAGTCCCCTTCTTCTCTCCTTCAGTTGAGCAGCAAAGCAGGTCAGCCCCAGAGCACACAGCAAGGGCAGTCTTCCTCAGTTCTTCAGCTGTTCTTCTTCTGGCAGAGTTTCCTCTTGATTGTAGAAATCTGATTTTCTTTTGTAATGGGTCCTATACTTGCACCCCTAAAAGTCTTTGCTCTCTTTGTGCAAGTGGGCCCTTAGCCCGGTCTAAACCATTTCTGGGTGTTCGTTGAGCACTTTGTTTTCCTGCCTTTTTCTTTCCTTACAGAGTGAGGGGCAGGGTCGTCAGCCGCCCAGCAGGAGGTGGAGCCAGCATTGTGGTAGGTAGGCACAGCCCTATTCAATCCCAGGTGCTATCCCCTCCCACCCCTCTAGTTGCAAATGCAGTCATTCCGCCTAGGGCTGACCCAGCCAACCTCCTGGGGGCTCCCCAGCCTCTGTCATCCTCAAACCAGACAATCAATCCCCAAGCAGGCCAAGGCACACAGAAAAGTCAGACAAGAGAACAACTACTTTCTACAAGTGCTGTTCTCAAACACAGGATTTAAAAACAACCTTTCCTAAAATATGTGTTATTAAATTCTGAGTTCAGGGATACCAGACTCTTATGTCCTATCTTGTTCCTATGGGAAGATATGCTGGTAGCCATTGGAGCCAGCATCCCCCATGTTAGCCTATGGAGCAAGATAGCCTTGCAGCAGTGACAAAACAAGATGGCTGTCCTTCACTACCAGAGCATGTCACCTGCACTAGTACATGCTCTACCTTTCACATACACTACATCCTGCCCAATAGGGTATCTTGTGCCTTCCATAGGGGTGACCAATGTGCAGAACAAGGGAAGGGTTAGGCCTGGTCAGTGGGGACACTGACACGGAGGACATGACACTCTGGCATTGATCAGTAGTGGCAGAGTGTGCAAAGCATCAAAACCAGCAAAAATGAAATCCAGCACAGCATCAAAAATACAGGAGGTAGAGGCCAAAAAGATAGGGGGAAACCATGCCAAGGATGCCAGGTCTAACACGTGTCCCCTCCAGCTGAAAGTGGGGAGAACTACCCACCCTCTTGGAAGTTCTCTTCACTAAGGCGGAAGAATCTGGACAGACCATCAGCGTTGGCGTGATCTGTACCAGGCCGATGTTCCACCATAAAGTCCATTCCCTGTAGGGAGATGGACCACCTCAACAGTTTTGGGTATTCACCCCTCATCTGCATTAACCATCTGAGGGGCCTGTGGTCGGCCTGAACACGGAAGTGAGTTCCAAAAAGGTAGGGCCTCAGCTTCTTCAGAGCCCAGACCACAGCAAAAGCTCCCCTTTCAATCGCACTCCACTTCTGTTCCCTGGGGAGTAGCCTCCTACTAATGAAAGCTACATGTTGGTTTGTGAGAGTACTGCTTCCACGCCATGCTCAGAAACGTCTGTCTGCACTATGAACTCACTGGAAAAGTCAGGTGCCTTGAGCACTGGTGCTGTGCACATGGCAGTTTTCAGGGCATCAAATCAGTTTGACAGGCCTCGGTCCAATTCACTTTCCTCGGCTGATTTCTAGAGGTCAGTTGGTGCCAAATCCCTTGACAAACCATCTGTAATACCCGTTGAGTCCTAAGAAGGCTCTCACCTCTGTCTGGGTCGTGGGGGGTTCCCAAGCCAGAATGGTATCAATCTTTGCCTGTAGGGGCGACACCTGGTGTCCCAAGTACACTAATGATCCCTGCCCTGTCTGGCATTTGCTGGCCTTGATAGTGAGGCCTGCCCTTTGCGTAGCCTTCAACACTTCACAGAGGTGTTGCAAGTGTTCCTCCCAAGTGGAGCTGAACACAGCAATGTCAGCCGGTTATGCGGCGCTTAATTGCTCCAGCTCGGTCAGTACCTGGTTGACCAGTCTCTGGAAGATGGCAGGGGCATTTTTCAACCCAAAGGGCATGACTCTGAACTGGAAGTGCCCCTCTGGCGTTGAAAATGCTGACCTCTCCTTGGCCCCATCAGTTAAGGCAATCTGCCAGTACCCTGAAGTCAAATCAAAGGTGCTGAGGTACCGGGCAGCTCCCAACCGATCCACGAGCTCATCAGCTCTGTGGATGGGGTGTGCGTCAGTCTTGGTGACTGCATTGAGCCCATGGTAGTCCACGCAAAACTGGAGTTCTGGAGGGCCACCGGGTGTAGCAGTTTTCTTTGGCACTAAGACCAGTGGGCTAGCCTGGAGGCTGCTGGAGGGCTCAATTACCCCTAGCGCTAACATCTTGGAAACTTCTTCCTTGATGCTGGCCCTGACCTTGTCAGCTACCCTGTAAAATTTTTGCTTCACAGGCAGACTATCTCCAGTGTCCACATCATGGATGCACCAATTGGTGACACCTGGGGTCAGGGAAAACAGGGAGGCAAACTGACCCAACACCTGGCGATAGTCTCTCTGCTGTTCTGGGGTCAGGGTGGGCGAGAGGACCACACCATCCACTGACCAGTCTTGCTCTTTGGCTGCCAGGAGGTCAGGGAGAAGATCACTATCCTCTTCCCCTCCAACATCCGTAGCTATAAGCATTGTCACTTCAGACCTCTCAAAGTGAGGTTTGAGGCGGTTCACATGCAAGACTCTCAGGGGCTGCCTAGGAGTCTTAAAGTTAACCAGGTAGGTTACTTCGCTCTTGCGCTCCACCACCTCATATGGCCCAGTCTACTTGTCTCCGAGCGCGCAAGGCTCCACCGGCGCCATCACCCACACTTTCAGTCCTGGTTGAAATTCAACCAGAGTGGTATTCTGGTCGTACCATCTTTTCATTTATTCCTGGCTAGCTTCCAGGTTCTCCTGAACGAGCTTCCTGAAGCGTTTTGTCTGGTTGCGGATGGCCAGCACATAGCTGAACACATCCTGGGGGGTTTTCCCACTGGATTTCTCCCACTCCTCCTTCACCAGTGTGAGAGGCCCTCTAACAGGGTAGCTATACAGCAGTTCAAAGGGACTGAACACTAAGGACTTCTGAGGCACCTCCCTGTAGGCAAACAACCGGCATGGTAACAAGACGTCCCACTTCCACCTCATGGGCTCTGCTTGGCCCATAATCATACCTTTCAGGGTGCGGTTAAAGCTTTCAACCAACCCATTTCCTTGTGGGTGGTAAGGAGTGGTGAACTTATACTTTACCCCACACTCCTCCCACAGAGACTTCATGTACCTAGAAATGAAGTTGGTACCCTGGTCACAGACCACCTCTCTGGGGAACCCCACTCGGGAAAAGATCCCCATCAATGCACGGCCCACCACAGGTGCTGTGATTGTCCTGAGAGGGACTGCTTCTGGGTACCGGGTGGCATGGTGCACCAAGACCAGGATGAACCTGTTGCCTAAGGCTGTCTTGGGGTCCAGGGGCCCCTCGATGTCGATGCCCACACGCTCGAAAGGGGTGCTCACCACGGGAAAGGGTTTGTGGGGTTCCAGGCATTTCCCTCCCCTCTTGCCACTGGCCTGGCATGTTTGGCAATACCTACAAAAGGTACCGACGTGCCTCTTCATCTGGGGCCCGTAGAAGTGGGTGACAAGCCTGTGGTAGGTCTTGTCTTGCCCCAGATGTCCTGCGAGAGGCACATCATCAGCCAGACTCATTAGGAAGTTCCTGAAGCGCTCGGGTACCACCAGCACATGGGCCGCACCGGGCTCTGCGAACTTAGGCTCACTATAAAGTAAGTCACCTTCCCAGTAAACAAAATGCTCCTTGGACCCTAGGCCTGCTGCCTGGTCTGCAGCCTGTTGCCGCACACCAATGAGAGAAGGGCATTCCTTCTCTGCCTTGCAGAACTCCTTCCTGGAGGGACCACCCTCTTGCTGCCAAGGGGTCAGCTCAGGCAATTCCCCCAGTTTGGCCACCTGCTCCCCTGTAGGTTCCAGTGCATCCCCCTCAAGTTCTGCTCCTTCCTGGACTGTGGGAACAGCGGGGGCTGGTTTCCCACACCCCCTGCCTCTTCCTCTCCTGGCAGGTCCCTGGCCATTGTTCCAGGCTCCAGTTTTGCTGAATCACCCCTACTAGCTGCCATAGCACGTGTGGTCACACAGATCCACGCAGACAAGCCCAACATCTCCAGATGAGTTCGGTGCTCCACATCCTTCCATGGAGAACTCTCCAGGTCATTACCTAGCAGACAGTCTACAGGCAAGGTATCACTGACAACAACTTCCAAGGGACCAGAGACCCCCCCCCCATTCAAAGGGAACAAGCTCCACTTTGCAGAGGCGCACTGAGCTGTCAGCTGCCACTACAGGGCGGAGTACATTGGGAATGACCTACTCTTCAGACACCCACTGACACCTCACTGATGTCACGCTGGCCCCTGTGTCTCTCAGAGCCTCTATCTCCTTCCCATTGATGGTCACCTTCTGCCCATATTTCTTAGTGTTAGGGGGCAGCAAGGTTTCCTGGACCATCTCTTGGTCTCCTAAAGAGACAAGGGTCATCACTGCTAATCCCTCTTCCCCAGTGGAAATCAAATCCCCTCCCAAAGCTACACTGGCAAACCTTGGGGCTGGAGCAGCAGTGGGTGCTGGGGGTTTGTTGGGACACTTAGGGGCAATGTGCTCCACTTCTCTACATGCATAATATGTAGGCTGAGCTTGGTTGTCCTATTTTGGGGCCCTTTAGAGAATTCCCTACGGTTACCCTTGTCCTCCCCACCCTTCGGCTGGGGACCCTGCCCACCTTTGGCTGTGATACTTACCACCCCTTGTGGACCCTGGTGCTAGTCCAGCGGTCCGCCTCCTTAACAAGCTCACTGGGATCAGTTAACTTGCTATCCAAAAGATGCTGGCGCAGCTCTAGAACACACAGACCACTCAAGTGTTCCCAATTAATTAAGTGACACAAACCCACATAATCAGTTACCCTGCTGCCCTTTATCCAACCTTCCAGTGCATGCGTGTACATACTCACACACTCTACCCAGGTACTGGAATCAAGTTTCTTGAAGTTTCTAAACTTCTGGCGGTACTGTTCTGGAATAAGACTATACCATAGGCAGAAAGCCTCCTTCATAGCAGGGTAGGTTAGGGTACCAGCTGATTCTAAGGGTGCCAAGACATCCCTCCCAGAGGCCTCAAAATGCTTCCACAAACCTGCCCCCCAACTCTTGTCAGGCACTTCATTCATCTTCAAGGAAAGCTCATAGGATCAAAACCATGCATAGATATCCTCACCCCTCTGATAATTCTGCACCAAATCTTTTGGTATGTACACCTTACCCGCCTGCACTGGCTGTGCTCTGCCACCATTGGAACTGGACTCCCATTGGAGATCCAGCTCCCATAGACTCAACTTATGAGCCCACTGGAGTTTCTTTTCCTCCAAAGCAAGAGCGTTCCTGCTCTCCTCCACCTTCTTTTCACTGTCAAGGCGTAACTTTCTCTCTTCTGCTTGAGCCTTGAGTTTAAAAAGCTCTAACTCATGGCCCTGATCCTCTGATTCTCCTCCAGCTCCTCTGGAGAAAAGCTCCTACTGGAATGGGCGCTGCCAGACCTAGAAGCTGGCCTGTTCAAGGGAAAATCCTGGGATCCAAAACCATTCTCCTGTGCATCCCCCTCTCCAGTAGCATCCTCTGGATCAGCTTGTCTGGCCTCTCACCAGGCCCTTAAAGCTTTTTGTAGCTCTTCCTTGTTTGCGCTGCCCCTCATGGGACATCCAAGATTTTGCACAATTGTTTCATGTGCTCCTTCTTATATGTGAGCAAATCTTGAATCTCAAATTCCAATTCCACCTCTTCACCAGCTTCCTTCTGAGACATGATGCTTCCTAGGCTTTCCAAAAATAGGATAAAAAAAATAGGTGCAGTATGTGGCTGCGACGTGGTCTGCGCTAAACTCAACTAGTGGTGTACACAAAATTACTGTAGGTCAAGTGCAAATACCAGTTCAAATCCTCACTGCTGTCCAAGAACTGGGGGTTTCTAGTTGGCAGAGGAAAGTACCTTTGACCAAATAGGGACCCTTACTTCTAGTCAGGGTAAAGGGGCACACACTGTAGATAACCCCTGCTCACCCCCTTGGTAGCTTGGCACGAGCAGGCAGGCTTATCCCCAAGGCAATGTGTAGGGTAATTGCACTTAACACACACAAGAACTTCAGACTACCCCTCGAACTGAAACCACACAGGTAAGTGTATAAAAATAGATATCTTTATCTATTTTAGGCAGTTTAAACCAATGGCAATGCAGCTACAAAATCACTTAACTCTTCTTGAGGCTTGCACTTGGTTAGGAAGTTATTTGGGGAATTATAGTTCTGTCTCAGTCTCTAAAAGGAATCATAAAGAAAAATAGATGTAGGCCGTAAATAGTTTAACAATAGTTCGATGCCGTCTCTAGAGCTGTTCTAATGAAGCGCCTTGCCGTGGTTACACAAAAGAGACGCTTCCCCGTTTAGGAAAGACCTTCACGCGGCCTCTTCCGGTCCCGCTTGCTCTCCGCCCGCTCTCGACAATCCAACGAGCGGCGGGGAGCCTGTTTACCTTCGGTTGCGAGGGCGGCAGTCCGGGGATGATGGGTGCACACGGATCCCCCTGCGTCTTCAGACGATGACTCCGGGCACCGTCCATTCCTCTCGTGGCTCTCTGGACAAGCCCCTTGTGATGTCACAGCTTCCTTGAAGTCAGCCAATTGCAGCAAGGCTTCTCGACGAGCCCTCGGCTATGATCCAATAGGAACGCCTCACCTCGATCCGGCCTCTGACAATGAACCAACCCCAGCGCGAGCCTGGTGATGACGCGGCGGCCCAGGGACCAATCCCACCGCTGCCACCAATGTTAGAACTGGGGGTTCTTATTTGGTCAAAGGTCATTGGCTGCCAGTTGAACGGAGGGCCGCATTCAAGATCGGCTGTCTAGCATTAAAAGCTGTCTCTGGAACCTCTCCCGCCTTTCTTAAATCCCTGGTCACCCTCTACCGCCCGGCACGCAATCTACAGTCCTCTCATCACCTGCTCCTAGCTACTCCCCTAATTAAGCTTAAAAAATTTGGTGGCCGCAGATTCGCTCACTTAGCCCCCAACCTTTGAAACCACTGCCTCTTCCGTTCAAATCTTCTAATTCTCTTCTGAAAGCTTTTCTTTTCGCACAGTCTGGCTAGACCCCCATGCTTACACCTCTCAGCACTCAATCAGTGCCAGGAAACTTATGGTGACAGAGCGCTATACAAAACCCCCTTAAGATAAGATAAGAATCTTGTGGATCTACCTGGATGTGGTTTGACATGATCCATAGCTGTCCCTGTTTGCCTAACTAACAGACTGTTCTCACCCAGCTCTCCTAGTTGCGGTATATGTCCTAAACATGTACACTCACCTACATAAAAATCCAGTGATGTTCTTCTGAAGGCTAAGTGATTGATGGCTCGGATTCTGAATGTTAGACTCATTCACATTTCCTATGGGACTGTCTGTGGGACTGTTAGAAACCGGGGTCCTCATTTACAAGGCCATTATGCTGCCAGTTCATCACTTTTTTTGATGCACCGGCGGTGAAGTGTGTCTGCCCATATTTACAAGGCTATGTAAAGTCACCCTGTGACTTGTGGGACCCTTTCACTTGTGGGGCAGTTTCACATTCCACTGCGTGAAAGGGGCATTCTATGGGTATTGCTGTCAATGTTCTGACGCAACATCCATGGAACCTGACACATTCCCAGATTTCAAAAGTTATGTTTAGCTAGGAATTAATCAGAGTGGTGCAACTAGGAGAAATACTTTTATTTCTCCTTGTTGTTTCCTCTTTCTATTCTGCAGCACACATAGAAAGAAGAAAATGCCATCAATTATTGTTTTTAGGCAGGAAGGTGACCCTTCCTGCACAAAAACATTCACCCTCATAATGCAGGCACCCTTGCAACATGACGCAAGGGTGACTGCACTGGTGCATGGCAGCCAATTGAGCGCCAGCGAAGAGGACAGCACACCAATGCTTCGTATTGTTGTCAATCAACTCGTCCCTAAGCTTTTAAATTACATAGCTCGACACAGCAAAATGGTTTTCAGCACTGCATCAATTTATGTAAATGAGGCCCTTGGATTCTGGTTGGCAGAGGTAAGCACCCTGTCCAAGCAGGAACCACAATCCTAGTCAGGGTAAGTCACATATACACCATAAATTAACCTCTGCTCACCCTCTGTATCTTGGCACAGAGCAGGCAGGCTTAATTTAAGAGGCAATGTGTAAAGCATTTGTGCAACACTTCTAACGGTAAAATGATGAAAACACCACAAAAAGTCTCCACACCAAGTTAAGAAAATATCCAATAAGTTTAACTGGAGTTATAAATTTTCAAAGAATAAATTACATTGTAGTGCTTAAAAGCATAAAGCGCCACCCGGGGATATCTTGTCGCGCTAGATCAGCTGAAATTCAAAAGTTCAGGCTGACTGTAATGGAGTATGAGTTGGATACTGGGACCAACCTTGACCCGCTGAAAAGTACCTTACATGCGTCATCAACAGAGCCAAGATGCAGAAAGCAAAGAGTAGATGCATCGTTGTTGAACCGAAGGATTGAAGGTGATGAGACTGTGCCAGGCCTCACAAACCTGGAGATGCATCAGAAACTGGCAATGATGCACCACACCATTTGCAATGCGATGCCCTTGGAGCAGCGGCGATTCATTAGAATCGTGGCAGATGAACCGGTCCCGATCGGCACAAATGTGCTGATGCATGGATTCTGAATGAAGTGTAGTGTAGTTCCTATATTCCCAATAGGCTCTGCGCATTGGAATAATATATCCTATAGATTAGATGTAGGACTGAGGTCGACTAGGTCTCTATCAAATATATTAAACTTAATAGTGAGTGCCAGCTAGCTCAGAGGTCACTAGAAACTTTTTCGAATTCACAAGAAGGGATTCGTTTCTGAAAACTGCGTAAACATGACAACTTTGTTTCCCAAGAATAAGAAATATATCTCTAGAGTCGCGGAAATAATAGATAAGTATTGCACTCAGTCAATCGTGCATGCTTTGTTTCAACATAATTGCAGCGAAATAGAGAGACAGGGTTTTTTCAATAAAAAAGGGTTTATTGAACAGTCTTCATTCTCATGCAAGAAAAGTGAACTGATACAATCGTAATGCAGGCTGCAAAGTATAATGCGTACAGCAAGAACAATATTATAAAATAATACTCTAAAAGCAATGTATGGTTTTTAAGCCATATAAAAATACATACATAAATAACAATGACTAAAAATACTCAACTGGTGCTTCTAAAATACGCCTACCCCAGGGTACCTAACCTAAGTCTAGTACGTGTGAAGAAGTAAGTATTGTGTAGCCTATTGTGTAGTTTTCTTTTGGCAAGAATCTATCCAAGATTTCTCTAGGTTCTAATCAGCTTCATACCTTAGTTAGAATGTAGGAGATGTGTTATCTCTGTCTCTGGACTAGATTTCCCAACACCCCGCAAGGGGAGCTTGGAAACACTGGTGCTGGATTCTAGGCAGGAGAAGAGACAGCTTCCTGATCAGTGCGTCTGCTGGAGGGTCAGCTTCCTTTGGCACTTGCTGTAGCGAGCTGCGTCGGGCAAGTAGATAGTCGAATTGCTCCGAACCACCGTCTCTTGCTAGAGCAAGTGAAGGTATATTTATACCTTGAAGGTGTCTAGGAATGCCATAGTTTGACGTAAAGTTGGGCCTAATAACATCAGGAGAGAACCCCTAGGGAATACTTGTTCTTTGCAAAGTACATGAGTTCTTGGACAAATCAATATTCAAGCAAGGGGAAGTTCCCTAACTGCTTAGGCTTATTTTCCAAGAAATCGGTGTGACGTTTGGTACAGGTATAAGTAGCCATGCCTGTATTTGGTTTGCATGGGCTATGTCTCAATAAGGGCTTGATTTCTATGCCTATATTAGGGCAATGTGAATTGTATCTATATAAGGGCATGAATCGGGAAAATTCACTCGGAGCCTAAAACCTCACACAACAGAAGTAGCACTTCATACTTACTTCCAAGTACTCAGGACTGGATTTGCACCACTTGACAGAGCGTGACTTGTGGCAAGTAAAGTCCTGGTGCTGTTGCAGGATTAGTTGAAGTCTTTGATATCCCAGAGACTTAGAACAGTGGGCAAGCCAGCAAACCCTTTAATTCACTCTGGGTTGAAATGAGGTGAGTCCAGTCCTTCTCGGTCAGGGCAGAGGATAGGAGGCAGCGGGGCAGCACAGCAGAAAAGCAAGTCTTCCAAAGCAGAAGTTCAGTGGAGTGGCAGTCCTTGTAGCAGCCACAGCTGTCCCTCCTCCCTTCAGAGTTCTTCACAGGTCCAGTAGTGTACTGAAGTGATAGGGTCAGAAGTTCAGTTCTTATACCCAGAACAGTTTATGAAGTGAGGTTGACTTCAAAGAAGAGTTTTGAAGTGCACAGATGTCCTCCCTCACAGTTCTAGCTCAAGATGTACTTCAGGGGGTATGCAGTCCTTTGTGTGGGGGCAGGCACCAGCCTCTTCAGGTGCAAGTGTCAGCTTCTCCATCCTACCCTGCCCAGGATGACCATCAGGATGCCGATGGCCACTCAGTCACACCTAAGCGCCCTTTGTGCGTGGCTGTCTAGAGGGAATGCACTAAGTCTATCTGTCACCCACCTCATCCTCACCGACGGAACACAGAGTGTCAGACTTCCACTGTTCTACTCAGAACCCACAGAGATCAACTGTGGAGTGCCTCAGGGATCCTCCCTGAGCCCCACCCTCTTCAACATCTAGATGGCCCAGCTTGCAGCCATTCCCGGAAGCCACAGACTCAACATTGTCTCCTATTCTGACGATACCCAGCTAATTCCCTCCTTCACAAACGAACCCACAAACGTCAAGAGCAACTTCTAAAATGGGATGAAGCCAATTGACACCTGGATGAAAAACAACTGCCTCAACTCAACTCAGACAAGACCAAAGTCCTCATTCTGGGCTCCACCCTGGACATCTGGGATGACTCCTGTTGACTTGCAGTGCTCGTAGCCCCCCACAACGACAGACCATTCACAAAACCTCAGCATCATTCTGGACTCCTCCCTCTCAATGAACCACAAAATCAATGCTGTCTAATCCTCCTGCTTCCACATGCTACTCCTGCTTTAGAAAATGTTCAAGTAGATCCCCACTGAGTCCAGGAAAACAGTCACCCACTTGCTCTTCAGCAGCAGACATGTGTACAGCAATGCACTTTACTCCAGCACCCCCCAAAAATTGCTTACAAAACTGTGGAACATCCACAGCACCTGCGTCAGGCTTATCCTGAACATACCTTGCCACAGCCACATGGCCTGTGACCTGAGAGACCTCCACTGGGTCCCGATTAACAAAAAAATTACCTTCAAGCTCCTCATGCATGCCTACAAAGCCGTTCACAATGCCAGACTTGCATACCTAAACCACCCCCTCTCCTTCTACACACCCACCAGACATCTCTGCTCCACCCAACTTGCCTTGGCCACCAACCCACAGATTTTCAAGACCCCAGCTGGAGGAAACTTTTTCTTCTACCTCGATGCGAATACCAGGAACACCCTACCTCTACAACTAATGCAATCATTATCACTACCTTAATTCAGGAAGGACATCGACACCTGGCTCTTCGACTGATCCACAGATCCCCCCCGTAATCACCTTGAGACCCTAAAGGGTGAGTAGCCGTGCTTTACAAGAAACCTGATTGATTGATTGATTCATTGACATATATTGGAGACAGGCTGCAGGGACACAGGGCTAAAAGCAGAAAAAATGCATCTTTCTAAAAGTGGTATGTTCAAAAGGGTAATGATTACTTTGACTTTACCAGTAAGGAGGAGTTATAATTACTGTTGGAAATTGGTAAAAAATATTTACCCAAAACTTTTACAATGCAGGGAATCACAATGAAGTCGTTACAACAACCGCGTTGTGATTCCGCATACCATTACTCCGCAACTCAGAACAACGATTTGCGGAGGAGGGGGGGAGGTGTTGTAGTGTAGTTCCTATTTTCCCAATAGGCCCTGCGCATTGGAATAACATAAACAGTAGTATAGACGTAGAAGTGCGGTCTTCCAGGTCTCTGCTGACTATGCTAAACTTAATTGGGTTTGTTACCAACTAGCTCAGAGGTCACTGGAAACTTTCTTGACTGAATAGGAAGTGATCAGCTTCCCTGGTACAGACAAGAAGGGATTCAGTTTTCCAACAACCGCATAAACATGACAACTTTGCTCCTTAGAATAAGAGTCAATCTCTAGAGTCGTGTGAAACAATAGACAGTTGTTTTACTCAGTCAGTTGTGCAGATTACTTTCACAAAGATGCAGAGAATAGAGAGACGGGCGTTTTCAATAAAAGGTATTATTTATTGAACAGTCTTTCTTCTCATGCAAGAGAAATGAATTGCCACAATTGCAAGACTAGTTATTAGAAAAAGTGCGTACAGTAAAATGAGGATTGCGAAATAATACTGTAAAAGCATTGATATGGTTTCTTAGCCATACAATGGTTAAAATGAATAAAATATATAGATTCATATATACATTAGGCTAACGTACTCAACTGTGTACCTGACCTAAGCCTAATACTTGGGAGGGAGTAAGTAAGTAGCAATTTTAGCTAAGTTGGTTTTGCCAAGGTTTGCTTCAAGAATTCTCTCTAAGGGTTGAGTCAACACCATACCTCTGGAATAGAATATTGGAGGTCTTGTATCTCCTTCCAGGACTCGATATCCCAGTCACTCGTAAGAGTAGGCTGGAAACACCGGAGCTGGATTTTCTCGGCAAGAGAAAAGACAGCATCTCTCTCAGCGCGTCAAGGAGGAGGAGGGGCAGCGTCCGTGGGCAGCTTGCATCTGCTGGGTTCTGCTAGGGACAGCTGTTCTGCTCCTGTGTTCACCACACCATCGCTATCATCGATGTCGTCGCGGCAGCCTTTGCTTAAGGCAACGTTGGTAATATTTATACCTGAACGGTGCCTTGTTTGACGTAAGTTTTTGGACATAAGACGTCAATAAAGATGTCACTAGGAAGTGATCGTCTCTCAGTGCTCATTAGAGTTCTATTACTAATCAAAACATAGCAAGCGGGGCTTTCCCAGGTTGCTGAGTTTTATCTTGTTGAAGAACTCGGAGTGTAATCTAGGAATCTAAGATAGTGGCTTCTGCTGTGTCATCTGCTCTAATAAGCTGCAGAGGAAGAGATTCTGAAATGTGGCTCTGATCGTGTTAGGCCTGAGACGAGTTTCTGAAATATTGCTCTTGATCGTTTATGCCATTATAGGGGTATGAATGGATTATAGCCGTATAGGGGCATAAGGTCACAGTATTGATTGGGGTCCTAGATTAGAACACGACACCCACTCCACGAATTTATGTCCATCAAATTACTAAAAACTAAAGCAATAAGATGCATGTGTAAAATTGCCCACCCCAAAATACATATCTGTATTTGAAATGGCGTATTTGAAATACATGGAAATATTGGTACTGTACTTCTTTAGGCATAGAAATCATTCAAAATTATAGTATAAGTAATCAGTGAACGATTTCGCTAAAAAATTACACATGAAATATCTCTTTATACAGAAAAGAAGGGCGAGATAAAGATAATTTCATCACATAGAAATGCAATTGCTGTAACATGTGCTAGAGGCTGAGGTAAAGTTATTATGTCTCTAGAAGTACCTAAAAATAGAAGTTCTGTTCTTTATGAATAGGTCTACTTTAAGCAAAGAATTTCGTGCCAGAAAAAAGGTAAATATTTTGAAAAATGTTCAATTATAAAAAAATTCTTGGTGAACGGGGGAATAGAGTTCCAACGCTTTTCAGTAGTTTTTGTTGATCAAAACTGAAGGCCGAATTCAGAGTTCATGGAAACGCTGTGTGTCGGAATGCTTTTCAAATTTATTGTTTCTGTTCAGGGGAAAACATCATATCATACAGGCTCTCAAAAAATTGGTCTACAAAATCAGGTGACAGTTCGACCAAGTTCGATAACGCTGTAACTTGGCAGGTGTGAGAATGATTGCTATCATAAAAGTCTGGATCAGAAATGCTCACAGAAGGTCGTACCTGGGTGATGTCGCTTTTATTTCTCGCTCCACTGTCACCACCTAGTCGTAGCACAGGAGTCTAAACGAATGCCGTCATCAGGATTGGTAGCCGCTGGGTACAACACAATGCGTGAGCCGTTACAGGACTTAGCAAAGTATCGATATCCATTGGTACTGCTGATGGAAGTGCAAGACAGGTGTCTAACACGCATTCATCTCCGCATAGCATACATCAAAGCACAGGTAAGATGCAGGTCTGCCATATAGGTCTGAATGAAAAAAGCCAGGTCATGTTCAGATCTCTCAGCCTGGCCAATCCAAGGACTCTAGTTATTCGGTCCCGGTAGCGTATTGCTAGGATCGTTTCTTCCGTCCCTGCCGGAGTCATGTCTGAGTTTTGGCTTGCCATATCGGAGCAGAAGGGTCAAAAATAAAATGCCTGCTACAAGTCCCAAAATCAGGGGTATGCCGCCAAAGACTGAATGGACAAAATTGGGAATGATTCCCAGAATTGCTTTGAATGGTGTTAACAGTCCTGTAAAAATGGTCTTAAATACGCCTGGGATGCCTATGGCACTCGACATATTATGAATTTGGCTAAGCATTTCTGTGAAATGCACGGGGCAATTTGTTTATAAAAGGTCATGAATCTCTGATGTTATCCTTGCAACTTGGAGATCATACGTCTCTTTTGATGACGTGATGGGCACTGTTGTCTGCAAAAGCACAGACTTCATTCTGCTTAAAGTATCAATTCCTATAGAAGAGACATTCAAACGAGGCCATATGGGAGTCTCGGAGTCTCCACGGCCGTTTGGAAACAATGCTTGCATACAGCATTTGACCATGGAAGTTACTTGAACGAGATATGCTTTCCTGGCAAAAGGCCACAACAGCTGTGATCCATTATTAGAATGTAACTCCCGTTCGAGAGTTGCTTAAAGAAAGGCTCCATCTGCGTTGCAGGTGTGACATATTGGTGGCATGAAAGGTTGTTTGAATTTCCTTCACAGGATCCGTGTAAATTAATACCTTGGCACAAAAGTATACCGCTTAGTGAATGTTTGCAGTTTTCACCACTAAGAAATACATTTTGTTGCTGTCACTATAGCATGTGTGTGTGTATGGTAATTTCCATGCTGACTTAATGTACCCTTTACCCAAAAGTTCATACTGGCCAGTCGGTATGTATTCAAGGCAATTTTTAAATTGGAAAGTTGTTAAAATAGTGATAATCCCGTGTATTATCCATTCAATTACAGGACTTTCTGACATTGTCAAAGGTAATCTCTCAAGTTTTTCGATGCTCAGGATTGTATAGTCTTCTCCTTTCTGTGCCAAGCTGATTTGTTTATCAGTAAGGTTAAAGATGGAAAACAATGACGTTGTGTTGATTAAACGCCATGGCACATAGCCTGAACGAAGATTTTGCAGCGTCCAGCCTAACTGTACAATAGAACGCAATTGTGACTGGCCATGCTGTAACATTAGCAAGTCTTTATCTATTATATCTATGGCCGATGATACAATACTGTCCAGTGAATATATTCTGGAGGACAGAGTCATTAACCTATTGTCCACAACAGAAAGTGATTTTTCCAAATTAATACGATCAATTTCTCGTATTTTTTCAGCTGTTTCAATTTGTGTTACTTTCCAAGCCTCGTTGTATGCCGCATAGATGCTGGCCGCTATGAAACGCTTCTGACGCTGTTTGCGTGGTCCCAGAATGAAATCACGCAAATCAGCACCATCTTTAAGTAAAGATAAGTGTTGCTTAATTTCTGTCAGTGTGGATGATTCTAGCCATTCGAGGCACAGTTTCCCTACACTGTATGTTGTTACTATCCCTGGATGTTGTCTCTGGGAGTATCTAGGGTCTGGTCTGGTCATTGTTAACCCCTGTGTTTTGTTCAGGAATCTATCTTGACAGTTGTTTGTGTCAGTAGGCCAGATTAACCATTTTTTCCAATCAGGATGTGTTCTGTTTAGATGTAAAATTTTAGATACGTCTATTTCAATATCTGTTGTTGCATTATCAGGTATTGGCTTTGGAATAGACGGTTTGTTAAGGTCTTTGATCTTAGCTAGGCCAAGACAGGTTGTTTGGTGAATTGTGTCATTTAAAAACATTATTTGCTCTGGCATCATGCAGGCTGGAAATAAGGCTTCTAGGCCTTGTACATGCCAATCTTTTGTACCCCAGATTGTTTTTGTTTCAATGTTATTTTTCCAAAAATCAAAACCAAATGTCATAATTTTTTCATAAAATGCTTCTGAATAAATCAATTTAGTATTTGTCAGCATTGTTTTTAACCCTGTTTTATCTAACAGTTTATAATAAAACGTTTCTGCATCACTGGTGTTAAACCCTGAGAAGTACTGAAATTTCTCATAGAATGTTTTAGAACTGCTTTTAGGTGGAGTAGCACAATGTTCCCATTGGTTATATTTAAAAACATTTCTAGGTTGTGCAGATTTATGTAAGTAATGATCTCCGTAATGTGAGAAGCAGTACATCTGTTCCTAACTAGACGAACCTTGTAAATAATCATGTTCTGTAAATCTTGCTGACAACACTAAATCAGACATCATATTATTAATACTTTCAAAATCCCAATCATCAGAAAATGTACTTGGTTTTACAAAGTCACTTAAGGAAACCTTGAACTGGTGAGGATATTTAAGGATTTCAACCGGACCATATACTTCATAGTCAGTTTTGTCCCATACTACCCCGCCGGGTATTGGAATGGCTGTGACATTTACTGTTGACAGTTCTCTTTTCTTCACATGGGATGATTTGTGTGGTTTGAGGACTAAGTTGATGTTCTGACTTGCTGTGTCCATTGAACTGTAATAAACTTTCCTAAAATAAAACTAAAATTAGGCATAGTAGGAGTATAAATAACCCTGAAATAATCCAATGCCCAATCAATGGTGCATCCAGATATACTTCTTTGATTTGATGAAAGAGTTCTGTTGCTTTTTCTTTAAAAGTCTTTGTTTCTGGCATCACTTTGGGGTTGTTTTTATCCTCAGAAAAGTTGTCGAAGTTGATGAAGTAGCCAGATGTAGTTCTCTCAATTGTTGGAATTGTTCTTTCAATTTGTCTTTCGGTAGCACATTCTGATGCCACATCATTGTAGACTGGTGTTTCATGACGAACTGTTTCAATCTGTGTTTCAAGAGGCACGAGTTTCATGGCATTATTGCGTAGTCCCTCGTTGTGCACTGCAGGTTTATCAAATGTGATTAGTCTTTCAGTTTGAACCTCTTGAATTGTTGCAAGTTTGGGTATTCTGTTATTTCTTGGGAGTCCACTGGGCCTACTGTTGATTATAGGCCACATGGGGCCAGCAAGGGGCGGTAGTACTACTGATCTTGTTCCGTTGATTGCCAAGACAGGTACTGCTTTTCTGTAAGAAGGCCCAAATTCCTTCTTCATCGCTATTTTTTCTCTGGGGCTGGTGGTGCCTCGTCAGTGGTAGCTGGCTGTTGCTTTAACTTTATTTTGCTTATAGATTTTCTTGTTTCATTCAAGTCCTGTAAAACAGCCAAACGATCTTTGATGTCAAAGTCTTTATTCTTATCTTCTACCACTGATACCTGACTATCTAAGTCCTGAATGTACATTCTAGTTCCGAACAATAGTTCGTATGGGCTGAAAACTTTTAGAGAATTTCTTGGCAAATTGTTAAGACTGAGATGGACACTTATAAAATGTTTGACCCACCCATCACCCGAACCTAATACCTTCGCTGTTATAGATTGCTTTATGTCCCGGTTTTTTCTTTCCACTACACTGTTCCCTTCGGGGTGTGATGGACAAGAGTATCGCAAGCCAACGCCCATACTGGCCATGGCCTCCTTATAAGCTCGAGAGCTGAAAGCAGGACCCTGGTCAGAATGGAACATGGCAATTGCGTATGTGCCGATAAAGACTCGCAGATCTTTTATAACCGTTCTGCTGTCAGCCGAGCGCTGGGGCGACAAGGCAGACAATGCTCTAGAGTGCTTTAAAGACTCTCAGGCTACGGCCAAGTACCTGGGCCTCTCCAATACCAGGCCCTGCGCAGTCTGCTTCTTTTCCCCTTTCGTGGCCACCGAAGAAGTGCCCGGCACATCTCACCTGCCCCTGCGTGAAAGAGGAACCACCGCTGGGGTTCCGGTTGCCAGAGGGCAGGCTAGTCCACCACAGCCCCTTCTGCAGCAGGCTCCAAAATCCTCCTAGTCCGACCTTTCAGGGCCACCAATCACCAGTAGGGGACAGGATTCACCATCACCTCCCCCACTGGTGCACCATCATGTCAGACAGGTGGGTTTTGCAAATAGTCTCGAAGGGGAGGGAGTAGACCCTTCCGACTATCACTCCATCCATACCACCTCAGTACCATTGCATGTCTAGGGATCATCGGGCCCTTCCCCAACCGAAGTTATGGCTCTCTTAGCCAAGGAAGCCCAGAAGTAGGTTGTGGTTGCTACTCCCACTTCTTTCTGGTGCCCAAGAAGGACAAAGGCCTGCCTCCTATCTTGGATCTCAGGAACGTCAACAACTTCCTCCGGAAGGAGAAGTTCAAAATGCTGATGCTCGCCCAGGTCCTGTCTGCCCTCATCCCAGGAGACTGGATGGTAGCGTTAGACTTGAAGGACGCCTATTTTCACATCCCCATTCTGCCGGCCAACAGGTGTTACCTATGGCTCACAGAGGGCCACAAGCATTTCAGTTTTCCGTGCTCCACTTCGGCCTTACCAGCACCCCTCAGGTGTTCACAAAAGAGATGGCGGTGGTCGCAGCTCATCTGCACAGATCAGGGGGTCCAGTCTTTCCTTATCTCGATGACTGGCTGTTAAAGGTGGGCTCGCCCCAGGCTATCAACTCTCACCTCCAGACTACAGCCGACTTTCTGCAGTCGCTGGGGTTCTCCATCAATGTTTCGAAGTCGCACCTGATTGCCTCTCAGAAGCTCCTCTTCTTCGGAGTAGTTCTGGGCGCTACGCAGTTTCGGGACTATCTGACTCTGCCTTCCTGGGACTAAATAAGAGTGTGTTAACTTGGCTCCTGTATTCCAAAAGGCAGGGTTTTGGCACCACTAAAGCTATTGATCAAACCTCCCAGGAAAGGATGGCAGACAGGAATACATTTAGAGGGGGGTTGTGCATTTTAAAGGTGGCCTTATGAAGTGTTCTCGTCTTCAAAGGCCATTGTGGGTATAGCTTCTGGGGCTCTGTCCTCAGGAGTTTAGAGATGCTTTTGGGATTGGACCATACTATGCTGATTTGATGCTTGGACATCGACAAGAGGAACCATTGGGGCAAGAGGGACTGCAAATGCATTATCCAATGACTTGTGGTTTTCTGGGGCTTGTGGTACTCTAAGGAATTGATTCTATCACTTGGTGGATTTTTAATGGATTTTGCATGGAGGTCGCTGGGCTGCAGCTAATTGCAAACTGTTGAGGCCTGGGTCCATAAGCACTCTCCAAGGGCCCGTTAGCTGGCCTCCTGTCCAAGAGGACCCATGACAGAAAGGGTTGCCCCGTTTCCACAAGATAGTAAGGACTGTGCAGACTGCAGTGGACCAGGTGAAAGTTATCGTTGATCAGAACAAGGACCATGTAATCACCCTGTTAAGAGGAGTGTGCTTGTAAAGATCTGCAGTCCACCTAGGGAGCCATAATGTTAGGAGTTAGAGGAGTGTGGGGAAGTTTGCCAAGTGTGAGGGACCCGAGCTTGCAATCAGAAACCTGTGCTAGCTCACACTTCATAACGTGTGGTGTCCGAGGGGTGTTTGCTGACATCTGCTGAGTCCACAGGACTCAAGCTGGAAGCCTGGATTGTCACTGACGTCCAGATTCCCCCGAACCCACGCCAGAAGGTACTCTGCTGTTGGTCACATTAGGAACTAGACCGGAGTAGTCCCTTTGTGTCTTCTGTGCACCCACAGCCGCCTGCCTGGAACAACTGCAGCTCACACCTCTGCTTGGGGGAAACATTTGTACCAATTGGAAGTACACCAGCTTCCAGTGTCATAGTCTTTTGCCTACGGGGGTATAGTGATCCCGCACTTGTGTGGGTGGCACAGTCAGTGCTGCAGCTCACTAGTAGCATTTAATTTATAGTCCTTTGTCACATGTAGTTCACTGTACTAGGGGCTTATAGGTAAATTAAGTATGCAAACACATGCACTTTAGCACTGGTTGGCAGTGGTAAAATGGTCCGAGTCCGAAGGCCAACATAAAGAATTCAACAACATTGTAGGCAAGCAGGCAACATGTTTGAGGGGGGACCACTCCAAGACTGACAGCTCTAACAGGGACTTGTTGTAGAATCCAACAAAATGTCTTTCTCATTTCTAGAGTCACCCTCCTGAGGCAGCGAATGATTAACACACGAAACGTGGCCCGGTGGTTTGAGCTGAATAAAGGAAACCAAATTTATGGTAATTGCATCATCACCTCTTCTCGCCATGATCATTGTCTCTCGTACAGGACTGACATTCCATGGACCAAACAGTAGCTCAAACTTGCTCCCTGGATGTCAATCTCAGACGAATACCTGATAACCCACATGTAGATTTCTCTTTGAACCCTTCCACATCATAGATACTTTGTCATTCTTCACCTTTCACTGTTGCAGTGCATCTGCTACTCCCTCTCTAGCTGCTGATGGATCCATGATGTGACAGATAGTGTCACTCTCCATCAATCCTGTTCATGCATAATGTGCTGGGACTTCCTCTTGTTGTTGTAGCATGTGGAGTAAACTTATACTCGTTGCATCATCGGGAAGCGTGTCGCCGCAGCAGCCGCTGTTGTTGCATCACTGAAGAAGGGTGTTGCCGTTGCAGCTGTCGCATTGCATCGTGGAAGCGTCTCGCATCACCAGAGAAGAGTGTCGCCGTCGCATCAAATGCCGCCGCATCACCGGAGAAACGTGTCGCAGGGCCTGTCGCGGCCCAGAAGAATTGTTGAGTCGCCGCACGGCCGTCGTATCGCATCAACGAGAAGACACCATTTTTGTTTCATTGCACTGGTTCTTCATCGCATCACGGCGCTGCTGGTCCCATCGCCACGGAAGCGCAGTAAGAAACCGAAGCATCACCTACCCATGCCGAGAAGAACCTACTCATCCCCTACACATCAGTAGGGACCCGACGCATTACTGTTCTTGCGTGTAAGGAACCAATGCATCACCTTCCCTGCAACACTTTTGTTGTATAGAGTTACGCATCCAAAGGTTCATCGAGTCCTGGATATTCGAGCTATGATTCCAATCTTTCAGCCTCTATTCCAGGTTTCGGACAGCATGGCCCTCAGGCTACTGGGCCTGATGGCCTCCTGCATCCTGCTGGTGAACCATGCCAGATGGCAGATGCGGGCTCTGCAGTGGGACTTGAAGCTCCAGTGGGCTCAACATCAAGGGAACCTGTCAGATTATGTCCAGATCTTGGAGGGCAATGCACACAAATTCCAGTGGTGGCTAACGAACCAGGATTGGTCCAACAGCATATCCCTCTTCCTTCCCCAACCAGAGTTCAATTGTGGGTGCTGCATGTTGTCCCTGATGGTCTTGTAAAAGTGGGTGACTAGGTAGCGTCCCTCCCTATCATCTAATTAGGCCGTCTAGCATCCCAGGGTAAATCAATCTAGAGCTCCCTCCCAATGAACTCCAGCTATGAATAGTGTAGGAAGTGGGCCGGTCGATTCCCAAAAGTATCCTGAGTGTCCTAAAAAGTAATAAATATGTCTCCGCTGTATATATCACCTGCCACCTGACACCTTCCCACTCTCCGGCATTCAATAGACATATCTACGTCTCTTTTTCTAAGGGGAGCAAGATCCCATAACCGTAGCTCCCTCCTAAAGGGGGCACTACGGAGGACCCTCTAGACCACCCTCTCCCAGATTTCCACTGTGGTTTTGATTTAATACAGGACTGAGTGTTCCTACCTGTCTCCATGCATCAGTAACTCCCATCATGATCCCTTATAGTCGTTTCTCCCAATTATCAGACTCCGTCAGCCATCAACCAGCATGTTGCAGATTCCTAGCATAGTAATAAAAATGTATGTTCAAGACAGCCAATCCTCCATCCTCCATATCCCTCTTGAGCACTGCCAGTGCCGCCCTACTCCGCCTTACCACCCAGATAAGAGCGACCAATAGGCTAGCCAGCTTAAGGAAGAATAATTCCCTCAGCAGAAAAAAGGAGTTTTGGACGAGATACAAGCAGTTGGGAAGGAAAATCATTTTCGCTATGGCTACCCTTCCCATTTCAGAAAGAGGGAGCCTATTCCAGAACTTGCTGGAATTCTGAAGACCCATGAAGACCCTACATACATTTTTAAGCTGATGTTGACCATTAGTGTGTATGACCCAAAGTTCTAGATACCAAAACCGCTCTAATTCCCAGCAAAGACCAACATCAGGTAATTGGGCCCCAGGTTTTGGCCGCTAAGTAGGAGAATGATCTTCCTCCCATGGTGGCTCTTCGGATTCGTGGAATCGTGGCGAGGGCTTGATTGGACGATCGTAGTTGACGGGTGGGGGTGTAAAAGTTCAGGCGCGTGTTGAGGTAACTGGGTCCTAGGTCGTAGAGGGCCTTGTGTGCATGGGTGAGGAGACAGAACTTGATTCTCTTGTTGACGGGGAGCCAGTGATGGTCTCTCAGGTGACCGGAGATGTGATTGTGGCGAGGTATGTCTAGGATGAGTCGGGTGGAGCCGTTCTGAATGCGTTGGAGTTTTTTCTTCAGTTTGGCTGTGGTTCCGGCGTATAGGGTGTTTCCGTAGTCCAGTCGGCTTGTGACAAGTGCTTGGGTGACCGTCTTTCTTGTTTCGGTGGGCATCCATCGGAAGATCTTTTGGAGCATGCGTAAGATGTTGAAGCATGATGACGAGACGACGTTGACTTGTCTGGACATTGAGAGGGAGGAATCTAGAATGAATCCCAGGTTGCGAGCGTGATCTGTTGGTTTGGGCGCGCTGCCAAGGGCTGGTGGCCACCATGAGTCGTCCCATGCAGAGGGGGATGATCCTAGGATGAGGACTTCCGTCTTGTCTGACTTCAGTTTTAGGCGGCTGTTCTTTATCCACTCGGCTACGTCTTTCATCCCTTCGTGTAGGTTGGTTTTGGCGGTGTTTGGGTCTTTTGTGAGGGAGAGGATCAGCTGTGTGTCGTCCTCGTAGGAGATGATGTTAAGGTTGTGCTGGCGTGCGATGGAAGCGGGGGGCTCATGTAGACATTGAAGAGGGTGGGGCTCAGGGATGATCCTTGTAGTACTCCACAGATGACTTCGGTGGCCTCTGATCTGAAGGGGGGGAGGCGGACTCTCTGGGTTCTTCCGGCGAGGAAAGAGATGATCCAGTCCAATGCTTTTTCTTGTATCCCGACGTTGCTGAGGCGTTGTACAGGGGTGCTATGGCAGACCGTGTCAAATGCTGCAGAGAGGTCCAGGAGGATGAGGGTGGCCGTTTCCCTGTTGTCTAGTAGTGTTCGGAGGTCGTCTGTGGCTGCGATGAGGGCGGTCTCGGTGCTGTGTTTGGCTCGGAAGCCGGATTGTGAGGGGTCGAGGGAGCCGTTAGACTCGAGGAAGGCAGCGAGCTGGTTGTTGACAGTCTTCTCTATGACTTTGGCAGGGAATGGGAGGAGAAAGATCGGGTAGTAGTTCTTAAGTTTGGTGGGGTCCGCTGTAGGTTTCTTCATGAGGGCACTGAGTTCTGCATGTTTCCAGCTTTCTGGGAAGGTAGCGTTGTAGAGGGAGCTGTTGATGATATCCCAGAGTCGGGGTGCGATGATGGAGTCGGCCTTGTTGAAGATGTGGTGGGGGCATGGGTCGGTTGGTGATCCGGAGTGTATGGAGTTCATCAAGCGGATGGTGTCTTCGATGCTGATCGGGGTCCAGGCACAAAGGGTGGTGGTGGGGGGCTTCAGATCGGTGGTGAGGGGAGTGAGTTGTTCACCGAAGCTGTTATGTATGTTAATGATCTTGCTGTGGAAGAACGAGGCTAGAGGGTCGCAGAGGTCTTGAGAGGGAGTGATGTCGTTGGTGCCGGCGCTGGGGTTGGTAAGCTCTTTGACAATGCTGAAGAGTTCCTTGCTGTTGTGGGCGTTGTTGTCGAGTCAATCATTGAATGCTGATTTCTTGGTGGATCGGATCAGCTGGTAGTGTTTGCGCGTGGCGTCCTTGAGGGCGGTCATGTTGTCTGTGGTTGGGTTTTTTTGCCAGGCTTTTTCGAAGGTGCGGCATTTTATTTTGGAGTTTTTGAGGTCGTCATTGAACCAGGTAGCTCTTTTGCTTCCTGGCTTGTTGTGGTGGTTTTTCAAGAGTGCTAATTCATCGGCGCAGCGGGTGATCCATTGTGCGAGATTGATGGCTGCATGGTTTGGGTCCGATACTCTGGCGATGTGGTGAGCTGGTCGGTGGTAATTTTGTTCCAGTTTCTGCGGGGAACTTGTGGGTGGTGGTGTGTCGTGGTTTTTCTGAAGTTGAAGTGGACGCAGCTGTGAGGGGGGGGTTTCGCACTCCGACTCACCTACCAGCAGGTGTGCCCCAGGAGCATCATGGTAGATGCAGTCTCTTAATAGCGTGTGCGCTATTGCGATGAAAGTGTGTCGTAGCAAGGTTGCAGCACCAACTCTGGACACCGGTGTTTCGGAATTCTTGTTCCTCGTCAGCAGAGTGTAGGTTTTTCGGGGTTAGCTGTGCAGGCTGCCAAGTGTTCTCAGGTATGTACCTCTCTGGTGCGGGTGCGAGATCCGAGCTCGTCAGCTCTAGCTCGAGGGAGCCAATCAACTTTGAGGGGGGGGGTTCGCACTCCGACTCACCTACCAGCAGGTGTGCCCAAGGAGCATCATGGTAGATGCAGTCTCTTAATAGCGTGTGCGCTATTGCGATGAAAGTGTGTCGTAGCAAGGTTGCAGCACCAACTCTGGACACCGGTGTTTCGGAATTCTTGTTCCTCATCAGCAGAGTGTAGGTTTTTCGGGGTTAGCTGTGCAGGCTGCCAAGTGTTCTCAGGTATGTACCTCTCTGGCGCGGGTGCGAGATCCGAGCTCGTCAGCTCTAGCTCGAGGGAGCCAATCAACTTTGAGGGGGGGGTTTCGCACTCCGACTCACCTACCAGCAGGTGTGCCCCAGGAGCATCATGGTAGATGCAGTCTCTTAATAGCGTGTGCGCTATTGCGATGAAAGTGTGTCGTAGCAAGGTTGCAGCACCAACTCTGGACACCGGTGTTTCGGAATTCTTGTTCCTCGTCAGCAGAGTGTAGGTTTTTCGGGGTTAGCTGTGCAGGCTGCCAGGTGTTCTCAGGTATGTACCTCTCTGGCGTGGGTGCGAGATCCTAGCTCGTCAGCTCTAGCTCGAGGGAGCCAATCAACTTTGAGGGGGGGGGTTTCGCACTCCGACTCACCTACCAGCAGGTGTGCCCCAGGAGCATCATGGTAGATGCAGTCTCTTAATAGCGTGTGCGCTATTGCGATGAAAGTGTGTCGTAGCAAGGTTGCAGCACCAACTCTGGACACCGGTGTTTCGGAATTCTTGTTCCTCGTCAGCAGAGTGTAGGTTTTTCGGGGTTAGCTGTGCAGGCTGCCAAGTGTTCTCAGGTATGTACCTCTCTGGCGCGGGTGCGAGATCCGAGCTCGTCAGCTCTAGCTCGAGGGAGCCAATCAACTTTGAGGGGGGGGGTTTCGCACTCCGACTCACCTACCAGCAGGTGTGCCCCAGGAGCATCATGGTAGATGCAGTCTCTTAATAGCGTGTGCGCTATTGTGATGAAAGTGTGTCGTAGCAAGGTTGCAGCACCAACTCTGGACACCGGTGTTTCGGAATTCTTGTTCCTCGTCAGCAGAGTGTAGGTTTTTCGGGGTTAGCTGTGCAGGCTGCCAAGTGTTCTCAGGTATGTACCTCTCTGGCGCGGGTGCGAGATCCGAGCTCGTCAGCTCTAGCTCGAGGGAGCCAATCAACTTTGAGGGGGGGGGTTTCGCACTCCGACTCACCTACCAGCAGGTGTGCCCCAGGAGCATCATGGTAGATGCAGTCTCTTAATAGCGTGTGCGCTATTGCGATGAAAGTGTGTCGTAGCAAGGTTGCAGCACCAACTCTGGACACCGGTGTTTCGGAATTCTTGTTCCTCGTCAGCAGAGTGTAGGTTTTTCGGGGTTAGCTGTGCAGGCTGCCAAGTGTTCTCAGGTATGTACCTCTCTGGCGGGGGTGCGAGATCTGAGCTCGTCAGCTCTAGCTCGAGGGAGCCAATCGACTTTGAGGGGAGGGGTTTCGCACTCCGACTCACCTACCAGCAGGTGTGCCCCAGGAGCATCATGGTAGATGCAGTCTCTTAATAGCGTGTGCGCTATTGCGATGAAAGTGTGTCGTAGCAAGGTTGCAGCACCAACTCTGGACACCGGTGTTTCGGAATTCTTGTTCCTCGTCAGCAGAGTGTAGGTTTTTCGGGGTTAGCTGTGCAGGCTGCCAAGTGTTCTCAGGTATGTACCTCTCTGGCGCGGGTGCGAGATCCGAGCTCGTCAGCTCTAGCTCGAGGGAGCCAATCAACTTTGAGGGGGGGGTTTCACACTCCGACTCACCTACCAGAGGGTGTGCCCCAGGAGCATCATGGTAGATGCAGTCTCTTAATAGCGTGTGCGCTATTGCGATGAAAGTGTGTCGTAGCAAGGTTGCAGCACCAACTCTGGACACCGGTGTTTCGGAATTCTTGTTCCTCGTCAGCAGAGTGTAGGTTTTTCGGGGTTAGCTGTGCAGGCTGCCAAGTGTTCTCAGGTATGTACCTCTCTGGCGCGGGTGCGAGATCCGAGCTCGTCAGCTCTAGCTCGAGGGAGCCAATCAACTTTGAGGGGGGGGTTTCGCACTCCGACTCACCTACCAGCAGGTGTGCCCCAGGAGCATCATGGTAGATGCAGTCTCTTAATAGCGTGTGCGCTATTGCGATGAAAGTGTGTCGTAGCAATGTTGCAGCACCAACTCTGGACACCGGTGTTTCAGAATTCTTGTTCCTCGTCAGCAGAGTGTAGGTTTTTCGGGGTTAGCTGTGCAGGCTGCCAGGTGTTCTCAGGTATGTACCTCTCTGGCGCGGGTGCGAGATCCGAGCTCGTCAGCTCTAGCTCGAGGGAGCCAATCAACTTTGAGGGGGGGGGGTTCGCACTCCGACTCACCTACCAGTAGGTGTGCCCCAGGAGCATCATGGTAGATGCAGTCTCTTAATAGCGTGTGCGCTATTGCGATGAAAGTGTGTTGTAGCAAGGTTGCAGCACCAACTCTGGACACCGGTGTTTCGGAATTCTTGTTCCTCGTCAGCAGAGTGTAGGTTTTTCGGGGTTAGCTGTGCAGGCTGCCAAGTGTTCTCAGGCATGTACCTCTCTGGCGCGGATGCAAGATCCGAGCTCGTCAGCTCTAGCTCGAGGGAGCCAATCAACTTTGAGGGGGGGGGTTTCGCACTCCGACTCACCTACCAGCAGGTGTGCCCCAGGAGCATCATGGTAGATGCAGTCTCTTAATAGCGTGTGCGCTATTGCGATGAAAGTGTGTCGTAGCAAGGTTGCAGCACCAACTCTGGACACCGGTGTTTCGGAATTCTTGTTCCTCGTCAGCAGAGTGTAGGTTTTTCGGGGTTAGCTGTGCAGGCTGCCAAGTGTTCTCAGGTATGTACCTCTCTGGCGCGGGTGCGAGATCCGAGCTCGTCAGCTCTAGCTCGAGGGAGCCAATCAACTTTGAGGGGGGGGGTTCGCACTCCGACTCACCTACCAGCAGGTGTGCCCCAGGAGCATCATGGTAGATGCAGTCTCTTAATAGCGTGTGCGCTATTGCGATGAAAGTGTGTTGTAGCAAGGTTGCAGCACCAACTCTGGACACCGGTGTTTCGGAATTCTTGTTCCTCGTCAGCAGAGTGTAGGTTTTTCGGGGTTAGCTGTGCAGGCTGCCAAGTGTTCTCAGGTATGTACCTCTCTGGCGCGGATGCGAGATCCGAGCTCGTCAGCTCTAGCTCGAGGGAGCCAATCAACTTTGAGGGGGGGGTTTCGCACTCCGACTCACATACCAGCAGGTGTGCCCCAGGAGCATCATGGTAGATGCAGTCTCTTAATAGCGTGTGCGCTATTGCGATGAAAGTGTGTCGTAGCAAGGTTGCAGCACCAACTCTGGACACCGGTGTTTCGGAATTCTTGTTCCTCGTCAGCAGAGTGTAGGTTTTTCGGGGTTAGCTGTGCAGGCTGCCAAGTGTTCTCAGGTATGTACCTCTCTGGCGCGGGTGCGAGATCCGAGCTCGTCAGCTCTAGCTCGAGGGAGCCAATCAACTTTGAGGGGGGGGGGTTTGGCACTCCGACTCACCTACCAGCAGGTGTGCCCCAGGAGCATCATGGTAGATGCAGTCTCTTAATAGCGTGTGCGCTATTGCGATGAAAGTGTGTTGTAGCAAGGTTGCAGCACCAACTCTGGACACCGGTGTTTCGGAATTCTTGTTCCTCGTCAGCAGAGTGTAGGTTTTTCGGGGTTAGCTGTGCAGGCTGCCAAGTGTTCTCAGGTATGTACCTCTCTGGCGTGGGTGCGAGATCCGAGCTCGTCAGCTCTGGCTCAAAGGAGCCAATCAACTTTGAGGGGGGGGTTTCGCACTCCGACTCACCTACCAGCAGGTGTGCCCCAGGAGCATCATGGTAGATGCAGTCTCTTAATAGCGTGTGCGCTATTGCGATGAAAGTGTGTCGTAGCAAGGTTGCAGCACCAACTCTGGACACCGGTGTTTCGGAATTCTTGTTCCTCGTCAGCAGAGTGTAGGTTTTTCGGGGTTAGCTGTGCAGGCTGCCAAGTGTTCTCAGGTATGTACCTCTCTGGCGCGGGTGCGAGATCCGAGCTCGTCAGCTCTAGCTCGAGGGAGCCAATCAACTTTGAGGGGGGGGGTTTCGCACTCCGACTCACCTACCAGCAGGTGTGCCCCAGGAGCATCATGGTAGATGCAGTCTCTTAATAGCGTGTGCGCTATTGCGATGAAAGTGTGTCGTAGCAAGGTTGCAGCACCAACTCTGGACACCGGTGTTTCGGAATTCTTGTTCCTCGTCAGCAGAGTGTAGGTTTTTCGGGGTTAGCTGTGCAGGCTGCCAAGTGTTCTCAGGTATGTACCTCTCTGGCGGGGGTGCGAGATCCGAGCTCGTCAGCTCTAGCTCGAGGGAGCCAATCGACTTTGAGGGGAGGGGTTTCGCACTCCGACTCACCTACCAGCAGGTGTGCCCCAGGAGCATCATGGTAGATGCAGTCTCTTAATAGCGTGTGCGCTATTGCGATGAAAGTGTGTCGTAGCAAGGTTGCAGCACCAACTCTGGACAACGGTGTTTCGGAATTCTTGTTCCTCGTCAGCAGAGTGTAGGTTTTTTGGGGTTAGCTGTGCAGGCTGCCAAGTGTTCTCAGGTATGTACCTCTCTGGCGCGGGTGCGAGATCCGAGCTCGTCAGCTCTAGCTCGAGGGAGCCAATCAACTTTGAGGGGGGGTTTCGCACTCCGACTCACCTACCAGAGGGTGTGCCCCAGGAGCATCATGGTAGATGCAGTCTCTTAATAGCGTGTGCGCTATTGCGATGAAAGTGTGTCGTAGCAAGGTTGCAGCACCAACTCTGGACACCGGTGTTTCGGAATTCTTGTTCCTCGTCAGCAGAGTGTAGGTTTTTCGGGGTTAGCTGTGCAGGCTGCCAAGTGTTCTCAGGTATGTACCTCTCTGGCGCGGGTGCGAGATCCGAGCTCGTCAGCTCTAGCTCGAGGGAGCCAATCAACTTTGAGGGGGGGGTTTCGCACTCCGACTCACCTACCAGCAGGTGTGCCCCAGGAGCATCATGGTAGATGCAGTCTCTTAATAGCGTGTGCGCTATTGCGATGAAAGTGTGTCGTAGCAATGTTGCAGCACCAACTCTGGACACCGGTGTTTCGAAATTCTTGTTCCTCGTCAGCAGAGTGTAGGTTTTTCGGGGTTAGCTGTGCAGGCTGCCAAGTGTTCTCAGGTATGTACCTCTCTGGCGCGGATGCGAGATCCGAGCTCGTCAGCTCTAGCTCGAGGGAGCCAATCAACTTTGAGGGGGGGGGTTTCGCACTCCGACTCACCTACCAGCAGGTGTGCCCCAGGAGCATCATGGTAGATGCAGTCTCTTAATAGCGTGTGCGCTATTGCGATGAAAGTGTGTCGTAGCAAGGTTGCAGCACCAACTCTGGACACCGGTGTTTCGGAATTCTTGTTCCTCGTCAGCAGAGTGTAGGTTTTTCGGGGTTAGCTGTGCAGGCTGCCAAGTGTTCTCAGGTATGTACCTCTCTGGCGCGGGTGCGAGATCCGAGCTCGTCAGCTCTAGCTCGAGGGAGCCAATCAACTTTGAGGGGGGGGGTTCGCACTCCGACTCACCTACCAGCAGGTGTGCCCCAGGAGCATCATGGTAGATGCAGTCTCTTAATAGCGTGTGCGCTATTGCGATGAAAGTGTGTCGTAGCAAGGTTGCAGCACTAACTTTGGACACCGGTGTTTCGGAATTCTTGTTCCTCGTCAGCAGAGTGTATGTTTTTCGGGGTTAGCTGTGCAGGCTGCCAAGTGTTCTCAGGTATGTACCTCTCTGGCGCGGGTGCGAGATCCGAGCTCGTCAGCTCTAGCTCGAGGGAGCCAATCAACTTTGAGGGGGGGGGTTTGGCACTCCGACTCACCTACCAGCAGGTGTGCCCCAGGAGCATCATGGTAGATGCAGTCTCTTAATAGCGTGTGCGCTATTGCGATGAAAGTGTGTCGTAGCAAGGTTGCAGCACCAACTCTGGACACCGGTGTTTCGGAATTCTTGTTCCTCGTCAGCAGAGTGTAGGTTTTTCGGGGTTAGCTGTGCAGGCTGCCAAGTGTTCTCAGGTATGTACCTCTCTGGCGTGGGTGCGAGATCCGAGCTCGTCAGCTCTGGCTCAAAGGAGCCAATCAACTTTGAGGGGGGGGTTTCGCACTCCGACTCACCTACCAGCAGGTGTGCCCCAGGAGCATCATGGTAGATGCAGTCTCTTAATAGCGTGTGCGCTATTGCGATGAAAGTGTGTCGTAGCAAGGTTGCAGCACCAACTCTGGACACCGGTGTTTCGAAATTCTTGTTCCTCGTCAGCAGAGTGTAGGTTTTTCGGGGTTAGTTGTGCAGGCTGCCAAGTGTTCTCAGGTATGTACCTCTCTGGCGCGGGTGCGAGATCCGAGCTCGTCAGCTCTAGCTCGAGGGAGCCAATCAACTTTGAGGGGGGGGGTTTCGCACTCCGACTCACCTACCAGCAAGTGTGCCCCAGGAGCATCATGGTAGATGCAGTCTCTTAATAGCGTGTGCGCTATTGCGATGAAAGTGTGTCGTAGCAAGGTTGCAGCACCAACTCTGGACACCAGTGTTTCGGAATTCTTGTTCCTCGTCAGCAGAGTGTAGGTTTTTCGGGGTTAGCTGTGCAGGCTGCCAAGTGTTCTCAGGTATGTACCTCTCTGGCGCAGGTGCGAGATCCGAGCTCGTCAGCTCTAGCTCGAGGGAGCCAATCAACTTTGAGGGGGGGGGGTTTCGCACTCTGACTCACCTACCAGCAGGTGTGCCCCAGGAGCATCATGGTAGATGCAGTCTCTTAATAGCGTGTGCGCTATTGCGATGAAAGTGTGTCGTAGCAAGGTTGCAGCACCAACTCTGGACACCGGTGTTTCGGAATTCTTGTTCCTCTCCAGCAGAGTGTAGGTTTTTCTGGGTTAGCTGTGCAGGCTGCCAAGTGTTCTCAGGTATGTACCTCTCTGGCGCGGGTGCGAGATCCGAGCTCGTCAGCTCTAGCTCGAGGGAGCCAATCAACTTTGAGGGGGGTGGGTTCGCACTCCGACTCACCTACCAGCAGGTGTGCCCCAGGAGCATCATGGTAGATGCAGTCTCTTAATAGCGTGTGCGCTATTGCGATGAAAGTGTGTCGTAGCAAGGTTGCAGCACCAACTCTGGACACCGGTGTTTCGGAATTCTTGTTCCTCGTCAGCAGAGTGTAGGATTTTCGGGGTTAGCTGTGCAGGCTGCCAAGTGTTCTCAGGTATGTACCTCTCTGGCGCGGGTGCGAGATCCGAGCTCATCAGCTCTAGCTCGAGGGAGCCAATCAACTTTGAGGGGGGGGTTTCGCACTCCGACTCACCTACCAGCAGGTGTGCCCCAGGGGCATCATGGTAGATGCAGTCTCTTAATAGCGTGTGCGCTATTGCGATGAAAGTCTGTCGTAGCAAGGTTGCAGCATCAACTCTGGACATCGGTGTTTCGGAATTCTTGTTCCTCGTCAGCAGAGTGTAGGTTTTTCGGGGTTAGCTGTGCAGGCTGCCAAGTGTGGAGTTCTGGACTTTTTGGTTCCGTCCAGAGGTGTCAGGGTACAACACCCGAAGACCCCGGAGTTCCACCTGCCTTGGTGCACAAATGAACAGAAACACGGGCTTCTCGATGGTGGCGTCAAAGACCAAAGGTTTATTACTGCAGGGACACAGAAGTCACAGAATCTACACACGGGCAGAGACTAGGAGCCTGTTCGATTTGTACAAAGTGGGTTGCTCCTTATATACTAAAAATTGTGCTCTAGGCAAATATTTCACATGTCGGTACATTCCCAAACCTTTTGTGTCTCTAAACAATAAATATTTGGCGTTACACAGGAACTGTCGATAATATCTGATACCAAACATCACGAAGAGGGGTTCCCACCAGTCCATCACAATCCCTTGTCAATATTGCATTCAAGACCCGGACCGCCTCATCGTAAAGTTCGTTACCTCCCCCTAATAAAGGCCCAGAAGGAAAGGAGTAGAGCCAGGTGCAGGAGATAGAAAAGCGGGATAAGAGATGTTTGTGGGTTGTAAATGGGCAAGGCTACCGGCTTCGGCCGCCTAATCATGATCAGGTACAATGGACACGAAGACCAGTTTGGCAGGACTGGCCTCGGGCAGAGGAGGCAGCCTTTGTCGAGTCATGCAGCTACAGCGTGATCTGGTTTAAGGTGCACGTGTCACGTAAGAGGTGAATCTCCGGCTAAGGCTACGTGTCTTTAATCAAAGTGAAGTGAATGAAATGATCAGAGGCTATTGCATATGTGAGGGCAAGGAAACACAAAATGGCGGCCACGATCTAAGATGGATGCCGTGTGTATATCAGAAATGTGTCAGTGGAAGGAGTGCTCTTGCTCGTAGCGTAGCGAAAACACTAGGATATACTAAATGGATCATTTGCGGTTCACTGATACCATTTTTATGTATTTCCGACAAACTTAAAAACACGGGTTCAAGTCGTCACGGAACCGTCACGGAACCTCAGACCCTCCTTTTGCCCTTACATAGGCAATTACTCAATCTATGTCTGAATCTAGTTCTATGTTCATCAGGTCAGTGACATGCTGTTGTATCATCATCCTTTCTCGTGTCTTTTCTCCAAACGCAGGTGGTTTTCTAAAACAGGTTGTAGCACAAAGACTACACAGAGCAGGACCACACTGGATAATCAGACAACATGAGAATAGTAATATTAAGATGACACCAATGACCATTAGAACCTTCCATCCCCATGCTGAGATCAGAGTCCAAACCCACTCCATAAAGGACCAGTTTCCCTCATCTACATGTATGGAGTCCGAAATCTTGTGCAACTTAGAGATCGCCTCGTAAACTGTTGGAGCATTATTAGGAATAAAGACACAGCAGCTCGATTGGATCATTCTGCATACCCCACCTCGATCTGCAAGTATAACATCTAGAACCATACGGTTCTGCAATGTCATGAGCCTATCCGCCTGAAGCTCAGCTGTCAGATTGCTAAGGGCACCAGCAGTTTCGGTAATAGTAGATTCAACTACCCGTGTTAGCTGACGTATGTTTCTACTATTGGCCATAGGCCCCCAGAACGGAAGGAAGCCTTTGAAGAAGTCTCCGGCTTCCTGACCAGCGGTATCTTCCTTGCTGAAGACACCTCTCGCTACTCTTGTTCTGTGGTAATCAGGTGAAGCAGTGTATGTCGGAGGCAATAATCGAGCAATATAACATGATCCTGAGAAGTCAGCAGGCAACCATGTATAAGCTCTGTCTCGACAGATGAAGTAGGTACCCCTAGCAGTAAGGAAGGCAGGGGAAGAGTTAGCCGGAAACACATAAGTCTCTACGCACTCACTCCTCCCTAGCTGAGCTCTCGGATTTCTCCCATTACCTTGCAAACAGACCTGACCTCGGTGAGGTACGACCCAGATTGGAGTTGAGCTTTTACGCTTGCTTTCTCCTAAACTAAGGCGATACTCTGAAGTATTCCAACTTAAATATACTCGCAATTCGTCTCTAGGGTAAGATGGAGTATTATTGACGTCTTTGATCATGTCAATAATTCCCTGGACTAAAGCTTTGTTAGCAGAGTTATATTTAGTGGAACGTGGTGGACGTGGAGGATAAGTTTCAAGGGCATAAGCAAAGATGGTTTGAAGGGCCTGAAATGATCCATTGTAGCTGAAAGGCAAAACCAGATAGGGAATACCTTTATCCATAGTGTGGGGTATCAAGCCACACACCCAGCAGTCTGTAGTGTTAACTACCAGTTGGTGTTGATGCAAGAGCTGTACAAAAGTATTATTAATGAATTCTGAGCGTCGAGCTTGCTCATGTTCCGGAAACGAGTGAAAAGAGTGTATAGAAGAAACAGTAGAAATAGCTGGATCAAGGGGAGGCACTGTAGAAACTGGCACAAAAATCAAATTTATGCTAAAGACAATTCCACCCACCAGTGTTGCTAAAACAATCAAAAATGTAATGGCACATTGCATCAAGAAACATTTGCTATGAAGAATTCTATTTAGTCTGTTTCTGCGAACGTAAATCACATTTTCTCGTTGCAGCGCAGGAAGTTCCATCTTCTACAATCCGCTCGCGACCACTGATGATGTGTACGTAGATGAAAATGCCTCTGTCAGCCCTGGGAGTTCCCAGTACTAACAGAAAGATCGACCTTGTGTCAGACCCCTGCAAATTCAAACTAGGCACACAGCCACGACCCTACGGCTACCCAGACGGCAAGGCAATTTATTAAAAACAATAAACAATAGCAAACTTCCTGGCTGAAAAGCAAAAAAGTCCAATGTATATAAATATCAAAATCACAATATGCAGTTGCCTGCTTTATTAGTTCGTTTTATGGCTTCTAAGGTTGTATCTTTTCCTTGCTGGTACTGTCTGATCGGAAAATAGTGTATCACTAGCAGTTGTTGTAGAGTTTAAGTTCGCAGATGGCAAAGTTTCTTTTGATGCTGGAGACAAATGTTCAATGTTCAAAGTAGTCTTTTCAAGAGGAGAGTCACGTTTCAAAGTGTCAGAAATCAAATCGGCATCGCTGAAAGGGACAAATTTTGGAGTTATTTCAGATTCGGAGGCACCAATTCCCTTCTTCACCCAGTCGTCGTAGGGCAGCGGCAGTGGAACACGCTTTACGTGAGAAGCGTGGATCCAGTTCTTCCGGCCAGCAACACGTACAGCTGTCCTCGTTGCCAGTAGGATTTGGAAGGGGCCGATGTAGCGAGGCTGAAGATTCTTTGTCCTCGCGAAGTTCCGGACCACAATGAAGTCACCCGGTTTCAGTTGATGCCCTGGACTCTCCGGAGGCTTTGGTAGTGCATCAAAAACCTGTTGATGAATAAGACTTAATTTAGCAGTCAAGTCGTAAAGGTAGTCTATCAACATAGGATATTCAATGGAGCAAAATTGTTTAGGCCTTGGCACACCCCAGACATTTGCCGGGCGGCCAAACACAATCTCATATGGAGAAAGCCCTATTCTAGAATGCACTGTTGCTCTCGTTGATAACAAAGCCAAGGGAAGTGCGTCTGGCCAAGCCAAACCTGTGGATGCTTGTATTTTGGCTATTTTAAGCTTGAGGGTGCCATTGTAACCCTCGACTAAACCAGCTGACTGGGGATGGTTCGCACTATGAAATTTTTGTTTCAATCCTAGACCAGCACACACACTCTGCATAACTTTCCCTATAAACTCACTTCCGTTATCTGACCATACAATCCGTGGCATTCCGTACCTAGGGAAAAATTCTTTGAGAAGAATTTTGGCAGTTGATAAAGCAGTGTTGTCCTTTAGTGGGTATGCTTCTATCCACCTGGAAAAAGCACAAACTACCACCAGGACGTATTTTAAATTGTTGCAGCGTTCCATGTGAATGAAGTCTAACTGAATCACTTCAAAGGGGCAGGAAGGAGGAGCGAAATGACCAGCTGGAGTTGGAATTCCCTTGCCAGGATTATGCATCAAGCACACCATACAATTTTTCACCACTTTCTCTGCACACTTACTGATTCCCTCATTCTTCCAGACCGGAGCCAACATCTTACATATCCCTTTAGAACTTATATGCGCTACTCCATGCGCCATCGTCACTACTGCAAGCACATATGCATCAGGCAACATCCAACGCTGCTGTTCTGTCAAATCGATCCAACATCCATTCGAGTCCAATTTGCCCGTACTTTCTCTCCATACGCGTTTCTCTTCCTCAGTCGCTTCTTTCTGAATCTCTTTCACACTTTCCATAGTGTCCTCACACATTCCAGACTCAGCAATCCATCTTGCAGACGTAGCAACATACATTCTACTCATCATGTCTCTAGCTGTCTGTTTAGCGGTTTCATCAGCAAAGGCATTTCCCCGACCAACATCATCCGTGATTGCTTTATGAGCACTGCACTTCACAATCGCAACTTCAGTCGGCAAGGTTAGAGATTCTAACAAGTCGTTAACTAGCTGACCATGTTGAATCTTAGTCCCATGGGACGTAATGAAACCCCTTTCTCTCCACAACCGGCCAAAACTATGGGCCACGCCAAATGCGTACTGACTATCTGTAAACACATTCACTCTCTTTCCCTCAGCTAAAACACACGCTCTCGTAAGAGCTATTAACTCTGCAGCTTGGGCAGAATTCTGACTCACTCTTGCAGTCTCCACAATCGTCTTCAAAGTCGTTACCGCGTAGGCAGCAGTCACATCACCATTCTCCAATTTAAAACATGACCCGTCCACATACAGCGTACCATCTGGGTCGGATAGGGGAGTATCCCTCAAGTCGATGCGACCTCTTGTCTCTTCCTCCGTTTTGAAATAACAGTCATGTGGCTCAGAATCACTCGACTCTTGATCAGTCGGCAACAATGTTGCTGGATTCAATACATTGCATCTTTTGATCTGAATATGACTCGCTAATAACGTCAGCTCGTAACCAGATAATCTCGCACTAGTAAGGTGTTGTGTCTTCGTTCGGTTCATGAGTGTATCCACTGCATGAGGAACCATGACCACTAGCATATTGTTCATCACCAAACCAGCAGATTGTCGAATGGAAGCTGCAGCTGCCGCTGTAGCCCTCAAACAACTAGGTAACGCTCTGGCTACCGGATCTAATGTTGATGAAAAATACGCACAAGGGCGTTGTTTATCACCAAATTTCTGTGTCAGAACACTCAACGCGCAACCTTCTCTTTCGTGAACGTAGAGCGTGAATGGCTTACTGTAATCAGGTGTGCCCAATACAGGAGCTGAACACAATGCTTTTCGTAATTCAGTAAAACTCTCTTGACATTCATCAGACCATGGCACCGGACTCGAAACATTTTTCCCAGTCAAAGCTACCAATGGCTTTGCTAAAAGTGAAAAATTTGGGATCCATTGCCTACAGTAAGAGGTAATACCTAGAAAGGCACGTACTTCCCTCTGTGTGCGTGGAACACTCATCTGCGTAATTGCTTTTATTCTTTCTGGGGTCAACTTCCTTCCCTCCTTTGATAAGAGGTGACCTAGGTAGGTCACTTCTTGGCAGCAGTATTGCATTTTGGAAGGTGACACCTTATGATTCAAATTAGACAAATGATGCAATAGTGAAATTGTAGCTGCCTTGCAAGTTTCCTTGTCATCGGCAGCCACCAAAAGATCGTCTACGTACTGTACTAGGGCAGAGCCTGGAGGAAGGACAAAAGAATCTAACTGGCTTTTTAAAGCTTGACTGTAAATGGATGGACTTTCACAATAGCCTTGTGGAGCGCGTTTAAATCTGAAACTGCGACCTCCTAAACAGAAGCCGAAAATATCCCTACTTTCTTCAGCTATCGGAATGCTGAAAAATGCATTCTTGAGATCTATAACTGAGAACCACGTAGCTGTAGCAGGAATCAATGTTAATAAGGCAGTAATGTCTGGCACTACAGGAAACTGCGGAATTACAATCTTATTAACTTCTCTAAGGTCTATGACAAACCTATAGACTGGAGGCTTTGTAGGATCTGTTCGTTTCAAAATCGGCAATACAGGACTATTACAAACATTTCCTCGCGTTTCTTCAACCACACCTTTTTTAATCAAATCTTGCACAATCAATAAGAGTGCACGCTCACCTTCATTCGATATTTTATATTGAGGAATTCTTGGAAATTTCACATTCGCTTTCAAAGTTACTACATACGGTGGAATCTCTAGTAGACCTACATCATTGGGACCAGTCGCCCAAAGAGAATCAGGGAGTGAACGTAGCTCCGGCGGGAGTGCGTCCATTGACAAGTACATCGGAGAGGTGAGTCTTTTACCCAAAGTAAGCTGTACTCCTTCCGGAGAACAGTACAATGTCGCATATAGTCGTTTTAACAAATCTAAACCAAGCAGATTTTCATTACAACCTGTAGTCAAAATCAGGGGTGCTTTCAAGTGACACGGTCCAACAGAAATAGACAAAGGACCAGATATCGGGTTGTACACAGGGGCGCCTGAAAAACCTACGGAAACATTTGTTGAGCCAGACAAAGGTGCGCCAGGGAGTTTCGCATGCATGATAGAACTTTTTGCGGCACCAGTATCCAACAGAAACGGTTCGACTACACCTGATGTTGCTACTGCGACATAAGGCCCACTCTGATCCACTGGAACTGATACTACTCCCTCTCTCTGTCCATGGCTGTCCTAGTACCCATTTTGTTGAAAACCCTCTTCTACTTCACAATAATCCTCAACAAGATATTGCTGAGATCTATTTTGTTGAGCTGACTGTACATTTCTCTGATCAAAGTGATTGGAAGGACGATCATTCGTTTGTGGAGGCATAGCACCTCGTCCTCTAGAATTCTGCGCAAAACCACCACGACCTCTCTGAGCTGCTGCTGCATTATTTTGCGCTAAGATCGGACATTCATTTTTATAGTGACCCTCTTTCTTGCAGTACGCACACTGATTCCATTGATATTGAGGTCTTGATGTACTATAATCTGTCCTTTGGTATGAGTTTTGCTGCGTATTAGTCTGATTCGCGCGAGGCGGATACGCCTGCTGCAAAAGAACTTTAGTTTTTAAATCTTTCGTTTTCTTCTCTGATTTCTCCTTTTCCTCTTTATCTCTATTTTCGTAGTACTGTGCAGTCGCAAGTATTTGCGCTGTCGTAGATACAGCCCACGCACTTTCTGAGTCTTTCAATTTATTGCATAATTCAGGTAACAAATTATGCACAAATTTATCGACAAACAATCTCTGTCCTCCTTCAGTGCTCATGTCCTGACCACTATGATCCACAAAAGTCTCTTCGAACCTCGTGAAGAAGTCCGAGACACTTTCGTCTTTCTTCTGCTTGCATGCGGATAATTTATCCCAATTAACACGCAATGCTGGCATCAGAGTCTTCATTAAATCTATTATTCTACCTGGCAGATTAGCGATCAAAGGTTCAGGTTTCGCACCACCTATTTGTTGATTATCTGCTGTAGTGATAGCTGCCCAATCACCACCTAAAGCAGCCTGATGATCCTCTCTACGAATTTTAGCCCACACTGGTTGCGGAACTACATTACCAAACAACATATCAATGTCGGCTAAGTTCATTATACAAGCCTCAACTGTCTGTGTCAATTCCTTGTAATATCCGGCTGGATTCTTACGTGGATCTGGCAAGGCCTGTTTCACTGCTAACACTTCTGCTCGCTTCCATGGAATATGTATCCATACTCTTTGGAACTGTGCTGGAGCAGCTACAACACCCGCAACCGCATCAGCTTGCACGGCTTCGCGCCAAATTGGAGGAACCTCCCTCATAGGATATTGGCGACTTAACTTCATTTTACCTTTCTCTAAATCTCTCGGTGAACGAAGAGATGGATCATTCCTAAAACTCAAAATGAGTTCCATCGCTTCCTTTATATTATCGCCCACTATCATTCCAGCAGCAAACTCTTTCTGCACTTTAATTAAATCTTCCAAATCTGATTCGACATCGTCTTCTTCTATTTCCTCACGTAACACCGAGCACATCTCATCAAAGACGTATCGTTGCGTTGGTTCTCCCCACTGCATAAATGTCTCTAACACATCTTTCGTACTATATCTTCTAACTTTTGTAATCCATCTGAGAGCTGTGGAGTCTAAAACTCCCCGTTCCTCAGTACTTGGAAGCTGACTCCGTCTCTGAACAGAGTCAGGAGTAGGAGTCTTAATCAAAGTTTTATATATAGGAGACAGCATATTAGTAACCGAATCAGTGATTCTTCGACGAACAGAAAGTGGAGTTAGTACACTCGCAGACATAGAGAATGCAGTAGAGGTAGGAATAGATGACGAAACAATAGGAGTATCGAGAAAAATAGTTTGAGGAACAGTAGGTACAGTGGTAGGTATAGGAGCTGGCAGTGCGGGAAGAGGAGGAGCTGTAGGAACATTTACATTCACCACGGGAAGTATAGGAACTTGATTCTGAGGAACAGGAACACCAGGTTGTCCAGCAACCGGCAATTGAACATTCGGTATAAGTTGGGCCGCAGCACCTTGTGCGTACGGTGGAGGTGACCGTAACAGATAAGATAGCAGAGGATCGTTTTCAGAATCCTCCAGTATCTTAGCCATTTTTGATGGCAAGGCAGGATAGCACTTGTCAATCGCTAAGTTATGCTCTCTAATGGCTACATCTATGACCTTCTCACACTCGTTAGCCTGCAACTGTTTAGTCGCTTGTTCTAGAGTTAACTCTTCTTGTTCTTTCTGCTCTTTCTTCAACCTTCTCATTTCTCTCTGTTTGGATTCTTTCCGCCAATAACGGAAGGAATCAAACATTGCCGGCCGGGCTTTCTTCCTAAACAATTTCTCTTCTAAATTGTCGAGAATCTCTTGTTCAAAACTACCATGCAGTGGCCAACTAAGGACACCATCCTTCTTACAATAGCGGACCCATATCTCATTATAAGTTATAGGACCCACGCCATACTTGCAATATAAATCATATAGGGGAGTCCCAATCGGAGGAACCAGACAAGAGTCCTCTAATTGTGAGTCACGGTTGCAACCAAAACAAGACAACATTTTCCGACTTACCATTTTCAGTCCGGAACACAAAACAAACAAAACACGGAACAAATATGTGCACTCGAACCAAGAACTTAGGCCTACCAAAACGAACTGATGTATCGATACCCAAAACTAAACCAAATAGATTATCGTAACTAGAACAACCAGTGATAATCTGACAAAACCAAACCAAACCAAGAACCGATCAAGGATTTTTAACAATCCTCACAAAAGTAACCAGCTAGCTATCACTAAATACTTAACTGAGTCACTGAAGACGTCACCAAGGAGAAACCCGTCACGTTTCGCCGTACTAAGGACTGCACCACTTCGGGTCCAAGACAGGGCGACGGTCAAGGCAACGGCCCACTGCAGCCGTCCTGAACGGGAACCCTCGTGGAAGAGAACTTCAGGGCCACTTTTGCGATATGCCGGGATCGATGAAGTGGGGCGCCTCCCTCAGGAATCTTCACACGAAGCTTCTCGAACTCTTCAGGCTTTTGGACCGGTACCGAATGACGTCGCCCCACGTTGGGCGCCAATTGGAGTTCTGGACTTTTTGGTTCCGTCCAGAGGTGTCAGGGTACAACACCCGAAGACCCCGGAGTTCCACCTGCCTTGGTGCACAAATGAACAGAAACACGGGCTTCTCGATGGTGGCGTCAAAGACCAAAGGTTTATTACTGCAGGGACACAGAAGTCACAGAATCTACACACGGGCAGAGACTAGGAGCCTGTTCGATTTGTACAAAGTGGGTTGCTCCTTATATACTAAAAATTGTGCTCTAGGCAAATATTTCACATGTCGGTACATTCCCAAACCTTTTGTGTCTCTAAACAATAAATATTTGGCGTTACACAGGAACTGTCGATAATATCTGATACCAAACATCACGAAGAGGGGTTCCCACCAGTCCATCACAATCCCTTGTCAATATTGCATTCAAGACCCGGACCGCCTCATCGTAAAGTTCGTTACCTCCCCCTAATAAAGGCCCAGAAGGAAAGGAGTAGAGCCAGGTGCAGGAGATAGAAAAGCGGGATAAGAGATGTTTGTGGGTTGTAAATGGGCAAGGCTACCGGCTTCGGCCGCCTAATCATGATCAGGTACAATGGACACGAAGACCAGTTTGGCAGGACTGGCCTCGGGCAGAGGAGGCAGCCTTTGTCGAGTCATGCAGCTACAGCGTGATCTGGTTTAAGGTGCACGTGTCACGTAAGAGGTGAATCTCCGGCTAAGGCTACGTGTCTTTAATCAAAGTGAAGTGAATGAAATGATCAGAGGCTATTGCATATGTGAGGGCAAGGAAACACAAAATGGCGGCCACGATCTAAGATGGATGCCGTGTGTATATCAGAAATGTGTCAGTGGAAGGAGTGCTCTTGCTCGTAGCGTAGCGAAAACACTAGGATATACTAAATGGATCATTTGCGGTTCACTGATACCATTTTTATGTATTTCCGACAAACTTAAAAACACGGGTTCAAGTCGTCACGGAACCGTCACGGAACCTCAAGTGTTCTCAGGTATGTACCTCTCTGGCGCGGGTGCGAGATCCGAGCTCGTCAGCTCTAGCTCGAGGGAGCCAATCAACTTTGAGGGGGGGGGTTTTGCACTTCGACTAACCTACCAGCAGGTGTGCCCCAGGAGCATCATGGTAGATGCAGTCTCTTAATAGCGTGTGCGCTATTGCGATGAAAGTGTGTCGTAGCAAGGTTGCAGCACCAACTCTGGACACCGGTGTTTCGGAATTCTTGTTCCTCGTCAGCAGAGTGTAGGTTTTTCGGGGTTAGCTGTGCAGGCTGCCAAGTGTTCTCAGGTATGTACCTCTCTGGCGCGGGTGCGAGATCCGAGCTCGTCAGCTCTAGCTCGAGGGAGCCAATCAACTTTGAGGGGGGGGGGGTTCGCACTCCGACTCACCTACCAGCAGGTGTGCCCCAGGAGCCTCATGGTAGATGCAGTCTCTTAATAGCGTGTGCGCTATTGCGATGAAAGTGTGTTGTAGCAAGGTTGCAGCACCAACTCTGGACACCGGTGTTTCGGAATTCTTGTTCCTCGTCAGCAGAGTGTAGGATTTTCGGGGTTAGCTGTGCAGGCTGCCAAGTGTTCTCAGGTATGTACCTCTCTGGCGCGGGTGCGAGATCCGAGCTCATCAGCTCTAGCTCGAGGGAGCCAATCAACTTTGAGGGGGGGGGGGTTTCGCACTCCGACTCACCTACCAGCAGGTGTGCCCCAGGAGCATCATGGTAGATGCAGTCTCTTAATAGCGTGTGCGCTATTGCGATGAAAATCTGTCGTAGCAAGGTTGCAGCACCAACTCTGGACACCGGTGTTTCGGAATTCTTGTTCCTCGTCAGCAGAGTGTAGGTTTTTCGGGGTTAGCTGTGCAGGCTGCCAAGTGTTCTCAGGTATGTACCTCTCTGGCGCGGGTGCGAGATCCGAGCTCATCAGCTCTAGCTCGAGGGAGCCAATCAACTTTGAGGGGGGGGGGTTTCGCACTCCGACTCACCTACCAGCAGGTGTGCCCCAGGAGCATCATGGTAGATGCAGTCTCTTAATAGCGTGTGCGCTATTGCGATGAAAGTGTGTCGTAGCAAGGTTGCAGCACCAACTCTGGACACCGGTGTTTCGGAATTCTTGTTCCTCGTCAGCAGAGTGTAGGTTTTTCGGGGTTAGCTGTGCAGGCTGCCAAGTGTTCTCAGGTATGTACCTCTCTGGCGCGGGTGCGAGATCCGAGCTCGTCAGCTCTAGCTCGAGGGAGCCAATCAACTTTGAGGGGGGGGGTTCGCACTCCGACTCACCTACCAGCAGGTGTGCCCCAGGAGCATCATGGTAGATGCAGTCTCTTAATAGCGTGTGCGCTATTGCGATGAAAGTGTGTCGTAGCAAGGTTGCAGCACCAACTCTGGACACCGGTGTTTCGGAATTCTTGTTCCTCGTCAGCAGAGTGTAGGTTTTTCGGGGTTAGCTGTGCAGGCTGCCAAGTGTTCTCAGGTATGTACCTCTCTGGCGCGGGTGCGAGATCCGAGCTCGTCAGCTCTAGCTCGAGGGAGCCAATCAACTTTGAGGGGGGGGGGTTTGGCACTCCGACTCACCTACCAGCAGGTGTGCCCCAGGAGCATCATGGTAGATGCAGTCTCTTAATAGCGTGTGCGCTATTGCGATGAAAGTGTGTCGTAGCAAGGTTGCAGCACCAACTCTGGACACCGGTGTTTCGGAATTCTTGTTCCTCGTCAGCAGAGTGTAGGTTTTTCGGGGTTAGCTGTGCAGGCTGCCAAGTGTTCTCAGGTATGTACCTCTCTGGCGTGGGTGCGAGATCCGAGCTCGTCAGCTCTGGCTCAAAGGAGCCAATCAACTTTGAGGGGGGGGTTTCGCACTCCGACTCACCTACCAGCAAGTGTGCCCCAGGAGCATCATGGTAGATGCAGTCTCTTAATAGCGTGTGCGCTATTGCGATGAAAGTGTGTCGTAGCAAGGTTGCAGCACCAACTCTGGACACCGGTGTTTCGGAATTCTTGTTCCTCGTCAGCAGAGTGTAGGTTTTTCGGGGTTAGCTGTGCAGGCTGCCAAGTGTTCTCAGGTATGTACCTCTCTGGCGCGGGTGCGAGATCCGAGCTCGTCAGCTCTAGCTCGAGGGAGCCAATCAACTTTGAGGGGGGGGGGGTTTCGCACTCCGACTCACCTACCAGCAGGTGTGCCCCAGGAGCATCATGGTAGATGCAGTCTCTTAATAGCGTGTGCGCTATTGCGATGAAAGTGTGTCGTAGCAAGGTTGCAGCACCAACTCTGGACACCGGTGTTTCGGAATTCTTGTTCCTCGTCAGCAGAGTGTAGGTTTTTCTGGGTTAGCTGTGCAGGCTGCCAAGTGTTCTCAGGTATGTACCTCTCTGGCGCGGGTGCGAGATCCGAGCTCGTCAGCTCTAGCTCGAGGGAGCCAATCAACTTTGAGGGGGGGGGGGTTCGCACTCCGACTCACCTACCAGCAGGTGTGCCCCAGGAGCATCATGGTAGATGCAGTCTCTTAATAGCGTGTGCGCTATTGCGATGAAAGTGTGTCGTAGCAAGGTTGCAGCACCAACTCTGGACACCGGTGTTTCGGAATTCTTGTTCCTCGTCAGCAGAGTGTAGGATTTTCGGGGTTAGCTGTGCAGGCTGCCAAGTGTTCTCAGGTATGTACCTCTCTGGCGCGGGTGCGAGATCCGAGCTCATCAGCTCTAGCTCGAGGGAGCCAATCAACTTTGAGGGGGGGGTTTCGCACTCCGACTCACCTACCAGCAGGTGTGCCCCAGGGGCATCATGGTAGATGCAGTCTCTTAATAGCGTGTGCGCTATTGCGATGAAAGTCTGTCGTAGCAAGGTTGCAGCATCAACTCTGGACACCGGTGTTTCGGAATTCTTGTTCCTCGTCAGCAGAGTGTAGGTTTTTCGGGGTTAGCTGTGCAGGCTGCCAAGTGTTCTCAGGTATGTACCTCTCTGGCGCGGGTGCGAGATCCGAGCTCGTCAGCTCTAGCTCGAGGGAGCCAATCAACTTTGAGGGGGGGGGTTTTGCACTTCGACTCACCTACCAGCAGGTGTGCCCCAGGAGCATCATGGTAGATGCAGTCTCTTAATAGCGTGTGCGCTATTGCGATGAAAGTGTGTCGTAGCAAGGTTGCAGCACCAACTCTGGACACCGGTGTTTCGGAATTCTTGTTCCTCGTCAGCAGAGTGTAGGTTTTTCGGGGTTAGCTGTGCAGGCTGCCAAGTGTTCTCAGGTATGTACCTCTCTGGCGCGGGTGCGAGATCCGAGCTCGTCAGCTCTAGCTCGAGGGAGCCAATCAACTTTGAGGGGGGGGGGGGTTCGCACTCCGACTCACCTACCAGCAGGTGTGCCCCAGGAGCATCATGGTAGATGCAGTCTCTTAATAGCGTGTGCGCTATTGCGATGAAAGTGTGTCGTAGCAAGGTTGCAGCACCAACTCTGGACACCGGTGTTTCGGAATTCTTGTTCCTCGTCAGCAGAGTGTAGGATTTTCGGGGTTAGCTGTGCAGGCTGCCAAGTGTTCTCAGGTATGTACCTCTCTGGCGCAGGTGCGAGATCCGAGCTCATCAGCTCTAGCTCGAGGGAGCCAATCAACTTTGAGGGGGGGGGGGTTTCGCACTCCGACTCACCTACCAGCAGGTGTGCCCCAGGAGCATCATGGTAGATGCAGTCTCTTAATAGCGTGTGCGCTATTGCGATGAAAATCTGTCGTAGCAAGGTTGCAGCACCAACTCTGGACACCGCCGTTTCGGAATTCTTGTTCCTCGTCAGCAGAGTGTAGGTTTTTCGGGGTTAGCTGTGCAGGCTGCCAAGTGTTCTCAGGTATGTACCTCTCTGGCGCGGGTGCGAGATCCGAGCTCGCCAGCTCTAGCTCGAGGGAGCCAATCAACTTTGAGGGGGGGGGTTTTGCACTCCGACTCACCTACCAGCAGGTGTGCCCCAGGAGCATCATGGTAGATGCAGTCTCTTAATAGCATGTGCGCTATTGCGATGAAAGTGTGTCGTAGCATGGTTGCAGCACCAACTCTGGACACCGGTGTTTCGGAATTCTTGTTCCTCGTCAGCAGAGTGTAGGTTTTTCGGGGTTAGCTGTGCAGGCTGCCAAGTGTTCTCAGGTATGTACCTCTCTGGCGCGGGTGCGAGATCCGAGCTCGTCAGCTCTAGCTCAAGGGAGCCAATCAACTTTGAGGGGGGGGGGTTTCGCACTCCGACTCACCTACCAGCAGGTGTGCCCGAGGAGCATCATGGTAGATGCAGTCTCTTAATAGCGTGTGCGCTATTGCGATGAAAGTGTGTCGTAGCAAGGTTGCAGCACCAACTCTGGACACCAGTGTTTCGGAATTCTTGTTCCTCGTCAGCAGAATGTAGGTTTTTCGGGGTTAGCTGTGCAGGCTGCCAAGTGTTCTCAGGTATGTACCTCTCTGGCGCGGGTGCGAGATCCGAGCTCGTCAGCTCTAGCTCGAGGGAGCCAATCAACTTTGAGGGGGGGGGGTTTCGCACTGCATGCTGCATTTGAGAGACACTGCCTGAATCCAAGGGAGGAATGTAATTGTTTATGCATTGCATCTGCTACAGAGAATACACTACATAACCAAGACTAGAAAGTACAACTAGAGCAATAGACTACTAGAGAAAGATAATGGGTGAGACTCAGAAGTTGGGTGAGCTGAAATTGATCACTTGGAACGTGCGGGGTTTAAAAAATCCCAAGAAGATAAGGCAAATACTGGCATACTGCACGAGGTTTCACGTTGACATAGCCTTTCTTCAAGAGACACACGTTGATCCTCACACACCATCACATATTGGTAAAAGATGGGTGGAAGCTACGCATGGAGCGGCCTACTCATCGTACTCGATAGGGGTCCTAATATTATTCAGAAGAGGGCTGAACTTCATAATGGAATGCGTGCACACTGACAGTGAGGGGAGATGTGTGGCCGTTACCGGCACTCTTAGGGGACACAGAATCAACCTGCTGAACATATACGCACCAAATGTAGACGACCCCATATTTTACAACACTATTTGGAGGAAACTAATTGAACTACCAGATGTCCCGGTGGTGTGGGGAGGGGACTTCAATGTGGCTTTCAATGATGTGGTTGACAGGTCAGGAGTATCGGCAGAGACACACAGACAAGCGTTGAAGAAGCTCCAAGACATATTGGAGGATAGGCAATTAGTAGACCTGTGGAGAACGAAACACCCAAACAAATCGGAGGCAACACACACAACAGCGGCCCATGGTAGCTGGTCAAGGATAGATTACTGGGTTGGATCCCCTGAGGTGTTACAGTGGATGGTGGATGTCACTCACCTTCCACGAACGCAGTCAGATCACAACCCAGTGTTATTGACACTAAATTTGCCTAACTGCGTGCCGCCTCCATTTACTTGGAGATTCAATGAGAAAGCCCTACTTGACCCTCTATATAAAGACACGATAGGTAAGGTCATAGCGGAATATTTTGACCTCAATGCACCCTCGACTGATGACCCGGGGCTACTGTGGGAGGCGTTCAAAGCCACGATTAGGGGTATATGCATTAGCACAAATGCAGGTATATTGCTAGACTTGAGACAGCAATTGACGAGAGGAGAAGCGAAAATCAGAGAACTTGAGTTAGAGTTTGCGAGGACGCAGGATCCCGGTCTGCTGGGTAAAATTCGAGTTGAAATATCTGCATACCAAAATAGTGCAGAAGCAGAACTGAACTATGTGCACAATAGACGGGTAGCTAGAAATTATGGAGAGGCTGGGAGACCAGGAGCTACACTGGCTGCAAAAATAAGTGTACAGAGGCCGCCTCCAGTTTTGCCAGCGGTAAGGGATACAGGAGGGGAGCTACGACATGACGCAAAGGGGATGTTGGAGGCCTTTAGAAATGCATTCAGGAAATTGTACATGGCAGACACAACTGCCCCAGTGGACGAAATAGCGCAGTATTGTGATGACGTGGCCCTAGCCTGGCTGTCGGATGCGCAAAGACAGTACCTGTCACTGCCGGTGACAGTGGAGGAGCTCACGGAGGTCATACAATCATTGCCAAACGGCAAGGTGCCCGGCCCGGATGGGTACACGGGGGAAATTTATAAGGCCTTTGTGGACATGCTGGCCCCACATATTGTGGCTATGCTGGGTGATGCACATGAGAAAGGGACACTGCCCTCTTCCCTAAGAGAGGCCATGATTTTAGCGCTGTTAAAGCCAGACAAGGATCCCACTACGTGCAACTCTTACAGACCGCTCTCGCTGATAAACGTTGATACCAAATTACTCTCTAAAATCCTGGCGACTAGACTTCAACACCTTATGACCAGATTAATACTGCCTGACCAGTCAGGCTTCATCCCAACCAGATCGACATCCCACAACACTAGAACTTTGTTTGCGTTATCCCACTATCTGATACGAAGGCAGCGGCGATCCTATTGGACGCCGCTAAAGCGTTTGACACCATAGCATGGACATACTTACGCACTATCTTGAGCAGAATGGGACTCCCACCAATGTTTCTTCAGTGGGTGCAATTGCTATATACAGCGCCCATTGCACGCATTCGTATTAACAAATATGTCTCGGAGCCCATTACTATTGAGAGGGGCATAAGACAAGGTTGCCCACTCTCCCCTTTACTGTTCGCTATAGCGATCAAGCCTCTAGCTTGCAAAATTCGGCAGGCCCATCACTACTCGGCATTACAGTTTCCCCAAAGACCGCTCCACATTTCGCTGTATGCGGATGACGTGCTGCTGTACGTGAGAGACCCGAAGGACAACCTGAATCAGCTACTGCGGGAGTTTGTTAAATTCGCGTACCACTCTGGGCTTAGTATTAACTGGGCTAAATCAACGATAATACCGCTCACTGACAGCACTCTCCCCTTCCAAATGGAATACCTATTGGACTGGCAGACAGACCCGGTGAGATACTTGGGGATGTGGTTCCATAGAAACCCGGAAAAAGTAATCCACACGAACTATGGTAGAGTGCTTGCAGGGTTAGAACAAAAAATTGACAGATGGATTCAACTGCCGTTATCTATGGCGGATAGAATAGCGATAGTAAAGATGGTAATGCTGCCAAAGATACTCTACTTATTTAATAATATTCAGATCAAACCACCAGCACCAGTATTTTAGGCGATAAAATCTGCAACCCTAAAGTTGATCTAGGCAGGTAAGACTGCTAGAACAGATCTACACACGCTGACCTTGCCGTTTGCGAGAGGGGGATTCAAGGTCCCGGACTTTCTGCTGTACTATCTGTGTGCACAGGCCCAATATGCCCACTTTTGATCCCATTTCTTACACACGTCGCAGTTGAGGAGGGAGACGCCCTTCCTACACCCCTAGATGCCATACTGACACATGACAGACCCCCTTTGCACAAACAAGATATAAATACAATAGACGCTACAACTGAAGCATGGTGGATGATAGCCAAAAAGGTGAAGAAGCAACCAATATATGCGCCAGAGCTGCCGCTCCATCATCATCCGGCATTGTCGGTAACACAGGAGAAGGTGGGGATGGAGCTCCTTAAGCAGGTGGGAATGGACACAATAAGGGACTACTGAGAGCACTCATAACACATTACCCGACCTACCCTGCAGAACCTGAAGTGCTAATGACGCTACAAATGCTTCTTACACCACCAGACCCCAGACACTTGGTGTCCAGGCTATATGTATCCCTGCAGGCTGAAATAGGTGTGACGGCACATAAAGCAATTCAGAAGTGGGATGCTTGCTTAGATACACCACTAACTGAAGACGAATGGAGTATGACTGGCACGATCACTGAATTATTAACCCCAAACGGCAAACTAAGATTAATACACATTAAATACCTGCATCACACTTATCACACACCGCAAAGACTGCACAAATATGGCCTGCGCACAGACTCCAGATGCCAAAGATGTGGAACAGAAAACACTGATTTTATACATATGGCATGGTACTGTAGGGAAGTGGCGCAGTTTTGGTTGGAGGTGACAGATATGCTGGGTAAGATGGTAGATAGCAGGATTGACTACGCTATAAGATCGTGCTTACTGGGTCTCCTACTGAGTATTAGGGCAAGCAGACGTAAGTTTTGTGTAATAGCCCTCCTTATGGCCAAACGAACCATAGCGATGTGTTGGGGGGGTAAGAAGGCACCGCAGGTCAAACAATGGATACAAGACAAGGTGTATTGTAAGGACACTTTGAAACTGTATGAGGAAGGACTGCCGCTACGAGCACGACCAACAGACTACTGGCATTATTTAGTAGATTACTTAACTGGTTTGGATGAACAGCGGTAACATATTTGAGATGTAGTGTATACAGACGTGATGTGTCATGTAAACATGCAATCTGTTGGACATGGAGTAAAGTTGTAAAGGGCACAAATGCCTCATGTTTGGACGCCAGACGTCCGCTGTTGTAAGTGAAATGCCAATAAAAAAACAAATTTTAAAACAACTATTGGTATTGTGGGTCCAGGAATGACAAGTGTACTCACGACTACCCGGGTGTAGTGCACGCCAACCATCCAACTGGTCCAGATTATACAAGGTAGCGGAGCGCTTTGCTGCAGGAGCGCGTGGCGTGTTTACCGCTTTTTAAAATTTGCATTTGGTGTTTGATTTGTGCTGCGCGTTAGCGGTTAGCAGACTGCTGGGCTTTTTAAAATTCCCCCTCACCTGCACAGTAAATTGTGTCCCTCACCGCCGCTTGGCGGGCTTGGTTCCTGGGGTGGGCGCCATCTTTGAGAGGGGCAGAGCAGCTTCCTTCCGCCAGCGCTTGACTGCGCATGAGCCAGCGAGGGGACGCCTACTTAATGCTCCCCCCCAGCGTAGCGGGATCGCGGAGCGGGCGCGTCCTCGCATGGCCGGAGTCGTGCCAGAGTCCTGCCCATCTGCGCCTGTCCGCGACAGGGCGCGCTGGACGTGGCTGGACTCTGATTCCGCTCCTGGCCGTCCTCCTGTTTATCATGCTGCGTTATACCAGAGACAGTCTGGATGCCATCAACCGGTCATGGGTGACTTGTACTGCACCTCGTGTGGATCCCTTATGCGGCCCTTTTACATGTGGATGCGGATGTTTCACACTTTCAGCCCCCGTAAGTAGGGACTGTAGGGATGATATCACTGTGGCCATCAGCCCACAGCCTTTCATCAGCATCTGGAACCTAAACGCTAGGTCGCTGGTCAGGCATCATCTAGATATTTTCGACCTGCTTGGTAATGACTCTCCCGACTTATTTTGCCTGACGGAGACTTGGCTGCAGGATGCCGATACGGCCATTGTCAATCTGGCCTTCCCGCCGGAATACTCGGTATTCACTTTGAACCGAGCTTCTAGAGGCGGAGGAATAGCCCTTGCTGTTAAGTCCTGCTATTCATGTACGTGGCATGGTCAAAAAATATCGGGTTGCGAAAGTGCAATGTTTAAGGTAGCTATTACACCTAATTTCACCCTGTCGGGGCTACTGATTTATCGGCCCCCAGGGAGTGAAGTGGCTTTTAGAGCGGCGCTACCTGACGCCATTAGTGAACTGGCTGCGGGGTGCTCCAATTTCTCCATCATTGGAGACTTAAATCTGCACTTTGACAACATAGCCAGCCCCACGGTGTCCAGTTTTACGGCCGATCTAGAGGCGCTCCAGCTGATTCAGCTGGTGGCACAGCCCACCCATTCAGGGGGTCATACCCTCGATCCGTTTTTTACCAATCTTACGGAAGCCTGCATCTCCAGCTACACACCTCTAGCATGGACTGATCATTATTGGATACAGATCCACTGTCCCACACCGGCTATACAACCTAAGCCAGTGGTGTGCTCTATTCCAAGACGACGTTGGAATAAACTTAAGCTGGATGAGTTTTTCCACCTCCTATCGGCCGACTCATTTGACATCACTGGTTCGGCTGACCAGGTCTATGACAGGTTTTGTAATTGGGTATCTAGGGCTTTAGACACACTTATTCCCATGGTATGCTGTAAAACTGGAACTGGCAAAGCCAGCCCTTGGTACGATGACTCGCTGCGGGCACTGAAGGTTTCTTGTAGGCGTGCAGAGCGGGCCTGGTGCAAATCTTATAACAGCATGAAGAAAGTTCTCTACCTGTCTACGGTGAAACTGTATCACCGGGCAGTGTGCAGAACTTGTGCCGCCTTCTATGCTGCACAATTTAGGACTAGTTCGAACCCGTCTAAGGCTATCTTCAAGGTGCTGAAAGACCTCACTGCCTAAAAGGCAGCTACGACGCATCAGAGCTCTGTGGAGCACTGTGAAAAATTGGCAGAGTTCTTTCTGGAAAAAGCTAATGCCATTTATCAGGCCTTTCCGTCGACCACTCCCTCGGCTAATCCACCTTTTAAGCCGTTATCATCTGAGGAGTTGCATTCCTTTCCTATCTTAACACCTGATAGTCTCGACATATTGGCTCGTCAAGTGAAGTATGGGTCCCCAGAGGATCCGCTTTGCCCAGCTGTGTTCAAAGACCTAGCAGTACACGATATCTCGCCGCTATGTTCTCTGATCAACTCATCACTCACATCAGGCGATGTCCCACCGAAGTGGAAGCGAGCCATGGTTCGTCCTATCCTCAAGAAACCTAGCTTGGACGGTAGCAAGCCTGAGAGCTATCGGCCAATTTCACTCTTGCCGTGGCCGGCCAAGGTGACTGAGGCGCATGTCAACTCAGTCCTCTCGGAACATCTTCGCCATGCAGATATCCTCGATGCGACGCAGAATGGGTTTAGGGCCGGTCATAGCACGGAGACGGCTTTGCTCTATATGGTGGAGCATCTTCGCTCCGTGCTTGACGCGGGACAAACGGCAGCACTGGTGCTATTAGACCTGAGCGCTGCCTTTGACACCGTCTCCCACCTGATCCTTCTGCGTCGCCAAGAGGAGGCTGGTGTCACCGGCATTGCTCTCCAGTGGTTCCGGTCGTTTTTAGCCAATCGGGCCTTTAGCGTGACCGTCCCACCTTACCAGTCCAAATTCCATCCGTTGAACCTGGGGGTCCCCCAAGGCTCCTCGCTGAGTCCTACGTTGTTCAATCTTTACGTAAGGCCGCTGGCTGAGGTTGTCAGGCAATGGGCTATGACGATGGTGTCATACGCCGATGACACCCAGCTAGCGGTCACGATCAGCGGGGATGCCGAAGTCGATGCCCCCAGGTTTCAACAAGGACTGCGGGCGGTCGCCAGCTGGATGACGTCCAACTGTCTCCAGCTGAACGCTAGTAAGACCGAGGTCATAGTTTTTGGCAAACAACCGGAAATTTGGGGAGAGAGATGGTGGCCAGGGGACCTGGGTCCTGCTCCCATCCCAGTTGCCGAGCTTAAGAACCTCGGGGTCTGGCTGGACCCTACCCTTACGTTTGTGTGTCATACCAAACGTACGGCGGCCTGTTGCTTTGGTATCCTGCGCGGGCTCCGTCCAGTGCTTAAGTTCTTTGATGCCCCCACTAGGCAGCTCATGATCCAAGCCACTGTCATCTCTAGGCTGGATTATGCGAGTTCCCTACTGATTGGCCTGAATCAGGCAGAGATTGGGCGTTTACAATGGATCCAGAACGCCGCAGCAAGATCGGTGGTAGGCTTACCAAGATTCTGCCCCACCTCTAGCACTTTGCGTTCACTGCACTGGCTCCCGGTGGCCCAGCAGATCCAGTTCAAGGTCCTCTGTGTCGCCTACAAGATCCTGAAGGGGTCCCCAGCAACGATTATTATGGCTCTTCTAGCCCATTACACCCCAGCCCGAGCCTTAAGATCTGCGGACTTAGAACTGGCTGTTGTGCCACGCTTTAAGCGGAGCAGGGCAGGAGGGCGTTCGTTTCAAGTTCGTGCGCCGGTCTTGTGGAACTCCCTGCCCCCGGCGATTCGTGCTGAGAGGGTTCTGCTCTCCTTTCGCCGTGCGGTGAAAACTTTTTTATTCCCTTAGTTTTAACACTGTTTGTTTATTGTTTCGTTGTGTTGTGCTGCTGCCTTGTCGGGCGCCAGGACGCTCCTTAGCTGGAGCATCTGTGCGCCAAATAAAAACGCATAACATAACATAACATAACATACATCACCCTCCTCAGCGGGCCCACCATTAGTTGTTTAGTGCCCCTTTTGTTTGGATAGATGTCCTTGCCCTATCTAAGATGCAATTGAAATCACCCGACCAGATATGGGTGCACCCACATCGCCCTATAACAGGTCCTGAAGCCCTTCAAAGAAATGCTGGTTGTCAACATTAGGGGGCATATGAGTTTAGTATTGTGAACTCCTTGCCATCCAAAATGCCCTGCAACCGGTCCTAGGAAGCTTGTTTCCGGTCCAGGGAAGGCATGGCTTGGCAGTTTGGGCTGGACTGTTCCCATGAGGCACAGGGTCAGACTGATTTGCATATGGCCATGTCTGAACTGGGGTGGCAGAGTGGGCTAAAGAACGGTGATGGATTAAACCCAGATCTGTTGACTGGGTGTGAGTGTTTGATTGGTTCAGATGCTCCGTCCATCACCACCCCCTTTTGTACCGCTTTGTTCACCATAAGTTGGCAGGGTATTCTTAGACGTGAGTCCCTTGCTCACTTTGCCATTGGATTCAAGCAAGCCTGGCTGAAGACGGCTGAAATGTCAGAAACCGGTCCTAGGAAGCTTGTTTCCGGTCCAGGGAAGGCATGGCTTGGCAGTTCGGGCTGGACTGTTTCCATGAGGCACAGGGTCAGACTGATTTGCATATGGCCGTGTCTGAACTGGGTTGGCAGAGTGGGCTAAAGAACGGTGATGGATTAAACCCAGATCTGTTGACTGGGTGTGAGTTTTGAATTGGTTCAGATGCTCCGTCCATCACCACCCCCGTTTGTACTGCTTTGTTCACCATAAGTTGGCAGGGTATGCTCAGACGTGAGTCCCTTGCTCACTTTGCCAATGGATTCAAGCAAGCCTGGCTGAAGATGGCTGAAATGCCAGAAACCGGTCCTCGAAGCTTGTTTCCGGTCCAGGGAAGGCATGGCTTGGCAGTTCAGGCTGGACTGTTCCCATGAGGCCAGGGTCAGATTGATTTCCATATGGCCATGTCTGAACTGGGGTGGCAGAGTAGGCTAAAGAACGGTGATGGATTAAACCCAGATCTGTTGACTGGGTGTTAGTGTTTGATGGGTTCAGATGCTCCGTGCAACACCACCACCTTTTGTACCGCTTTGTTCGCCATAAGTTGGCAGGGTATGATAAGACGTGAGTCCCTTGCTCACTTTGCCACTGGATTCAAGCAAGCCTGGCTGAAGAAGGCTGAAATGCCAGAAACCGGTCCTAGGAAAATTGTTTCAGGTCAAGGGAAGGCATGGCTTGGCAGTTCAGGTTGGACTGTTCCCATGAGGCACAGGGTCAGACTGATTTGCATATGGCCATGTCTGAACTGGGGTGGCAGAGTGGGCTAAAGAACGGAGATGGATTAAACCCAGATCTGTTGACTGGGTGTGAGTGTTTGATTAATTCAGATGCTCCGTCCATCACCACCCCCTTTTGTACCGCTTTGTTCGCCATAAGTTGGCAGGGTATGCTCAGACGTGAGTCCCTTGCTCACTTTGCCACTGGATTCAAGCAAGCCTGGCTGAAAATGGCTGAAATGCCAGAAGCCAGTCATAGGAAGCTTGTTTCCGGTTCAGGGAAGGCATGGCTTGGTAGTTTGGGCTGGACTGTTCCCATGAGGCACAGGGTCAGACTGATTTGCATATCGCCATGTCTGAACTGGGGTGGCAGAGTGGGCTAAAGAACGGTGATGGATTAAACCCAGATCTGTTGACTGGGTGTGAGTGTTTGATTGGTTCAGATGCTCCGTCCATCACCACCCCCTTTTGTACCGCTTTGTTCGCCATAAGTTGGCAGGGTATGCTCAGACGTGAGTCCCTTTCTCACTTTGCCACTGGATTCAAGCAGGCCTGGCTGAAGACGGCAGAAATGCCAGAAACCGTTCCTAGGAAGCTTGTTTCCGGTCCAGGGAAGGCATGGCTTGGCAGTTCGGGCTGGACTGTTTCTATAAGGCACAGGGTCAGACTGATTTGCTTATGGCCATGTCTGAACTGGGGTGGCAGAGTGGGCTAAAGAACGGTGATGGATTAAACCCAGATCTGTTGACTGGGTGTGAGGGTTTGGTTGGTTCAGATGCTCCGTCCATTACCACCCCCTTTTGTACCGCTTTGTTCGCCATAAGTTGACAGGGTATTCTCAGACCTGAGTCCCTTGCTCACTTTGCCACAGGATTCAAGCAAGCCTGGCTGAAGACGGCTGAAATGCCAGAAACCGGTCCTAGGAAGCTTGTTTCCGGTCCAGGGAAGGCATGGCTTGGCAGTTCGTGCTGGACTGTTTCCATGAGGCACAGGGTCAGACTGATTTGCATATGGCCGTGTCTGAACTGGGTTGGCAGAGTGGGCTAAAGAACGGTGATGGATTAAACCCAGATCTGTTGACTGGGTGTGAGTTTTGAATTGGTTCAGATGCTCCGTCCATCACCACCCCCATTTGTACTGCTTTGTTCACCATAAGTTGGCAGGGTATGCTCAGACGTGAGTCCCTTGCTCACTTTGCCAATGGATTCAAGCAAGCCTGGCTGAAGACGGCTGAAATGCCAGAAACCGGTCCTCGAAGCTTGTTTCCGGTCCAGGGAAGGCATGGCTTGGCAGTTCAGGCTGGACTGTTCCCATGAGGCACAGGGTCAGATTGATTTCCATATGGCCATGTCTGAACTGGGGTGGCAGAGTGGGCTAAAGAACGGTGATGGATTAAACCCAGATCTGTTGACAGGGTGTTAGTGTTTGATGGGTTCAGATGCTCCGTGCAACACCACCACCTTTTGTACCGCTTTGTTCGCCATAAGTTGGCAGGGTATGATAAGACGTGAGTCCCTTGCTCACTTTGCCACTGGATTCAAGCAAGCCTGGCTGAAGAAGGCTGAAATGCCAGAAACGGTCCTAGGAAAATTGTTTCAGGTCAAGGGAAGGCATGGCTTGGCAGTTCAGGTTGGACTGTTCCCATGAGGCACAGGGTCAGACTGATTTGCATATGGCCATGTCTGAACTGGGGTGGCAGAGTGGGCTAAAGAACGGAGATGGATTAAACCCAGATCTGTTGACTGGGTGTGAGTGTTTGATTGGTTCAGATGCTCCGTCCATCACCACCCCCTTTTGTACCGCTTTGTTCGCCATAAGTTGGCAGGGTATGCTCAGACGTGAGTCCCTTGCTCACTTTGCCACTGGATTCAAGCAGGCCTGGCTGAAGACGGCAGAAATGCTAGAAACCGTTCCTAGGAAGCTTGTTTCCGGTCCAGGGAAGGCATGGCTTGGCAGTTCGGGCTGGACTGTTTCTATAAGGCACAGGGTCAGACTGATTTGCTTATGGCCATGTCTGAACTGGGGTGGCAGAGTGGGCTAAAGAACGGTGATGGAATAAACCCAGATCTGTTGACTGGGTGTGAGGGTTTGGTTGGTTCAGATGCTCCGTCCATTACCACCCCCTTTTGTACCGCTTTGTTCGCCATAAGTTGACAGGGTATTCTCAGACCTGAGTCCCTTGCTCACTTTGCCACAGGATTCAAGCAAGCCTGGCTGAAGACGGCTGAAATGCCAGAAACCGGTCCTAGGAATCTTGCTTCCGGTACAGGGAAGGCATGGAAGTTCGGGCTGGACTGTTTCCATGAGGCACAGGGTCAGACTGATTTGCATATGACCATGTCTGAACTGGGTTGGCAGAGTGGGCTAAAGAACGGTGATGGATTAAACCCAGATCTGTTGACTGGGTGTGAGTTTTGAATTGGTTCAGATGCTCCGTCCATCACCACCCCCTTTTGTACTGCTTTGTTCACCATAAGTTGGCAGGGTATGCTCAGACGTGAGTCCCTTGCTCACTTTGCCACTGGATTCAAGCAAGCCTGGCTGAAGATGGCTGAAATGCCAGAAACCGGTCCTAGGAAGCTTGTTTCCGGTCCAGGGAAGGCATGGCTTGGCAGTTCAGGCTGGACTTTTCCCATGAGGCACAGGGTCAGATTGATTTGTATATCGCCATGTCTGAACTGGGGTGGCAGAGTGGGCTAAAGAACGGTGATGGATTAAATCCAGATCTGTTGACTGGGTGTGAGTGTTTGATTGGTTCAGATGCTCCGTCCATCACCACCCCCTTTTGTACCGCTTTGTTCGCCATAAGTTGGCAGGGTATGCTCAGACGTGAGTACCTTGCACACTTTTCCACTGGATTCAAGCAAGCCTGGCTGAAGATGGCTGAAATGCCAGAAACCGTTCCTAGGAAGCTTTTTTTCGGTCTAGGGAAGGCATGGCTTGGCAGTTCGTGCTGGACTGTTCCCATGAGGCACAGGGTCAGACTGATTTGCATATGGCCATGTCTGAACTGGGGTGGCAGAGTGGGCTAAAGAACGGTGATGGATTAAACTCAGATCTGTTGACTGGGTGTGAGTGTTTTATTGGTTCAGATGCTCCGTCCATCACCACCCCCTTTTATACTGCTTTGTTCGCCATAAGTTGGCAGGGTATGCTCAGATGTGAGTCCCTTGCTCACTTTGCCACTGGATTCAAGCAAGCCTGGCCGAAGACCGCTGAAATGCCAGAAACAGGTCCTAGGAAGCTAGTTTCCGGTCCAGGGAAGGCATGGCTTGGCAGTTCGGGCTGGACTGTTCCCATGAGACACAGGGTCAGACTGATTTGCATATAGCCATGTCTGAACTGGGGTGGCGGAGTGGGCTAAAGAATGGTGATGGATTAAACCCGGATCTGTTGCCTGGGTTTGAGTGTTTGATTGGTTCAGATGCTCGGTCCATCACCACCCTCTTTTGTACTGCTTTGTTCGCCGTAAGTTGGCATGGTATGCTCAGACGTAAGTCCCTTGCTCACTTTGCCACTGGATTCAAGCAAGCCTGGCTGAAGACGGCTGAAATGCCCGAAACCGGTCCTAGGAAGCTTGTTTTCGGTCCGGGGAAGGCATGGCTTGGCAGTTCGGGCTGGACTGTTACCATGAGGCACAGTGTCAGACTGATTTGCATACAGCCATGTCTGAACTGGGATGGCAGAGTGGGCTAAAGAACGGTGATGGATTAAACCCAGATCTGTTGACTGGGTGTGAGTTTTGAATTGGTTCAGATGCTCCGTCCATCACCACCCCCATTTGTACTGCTTTGTTCACCATAAGTTGGCAGGGTATGCTCAGACGTGAGTCCCTTTCTCACTTTGCCACTGGATTCAAGCAGGCCTGGCTGAAGACGGCAGAAATGCCAGAAACCGTTCCTAGGAAGCTTGTTTCCGGTCCAGGGAAGGCATGGCTTGGCAGTTCGGGCTGGACTGTTTCTATAAGGCACAGGGTCAGACTGATTTGCTTATGGACATGTCTGAACTGGGGTGGCAGAGTGGGCTAAAGAACGGTGATGGATTAAACCCAGATCTGTTGACTGGGTGTGAGGGTTTGGTTGGTTCAGATGCTCCGTCCATTACCACCCCCTTTTGTACCGCTTTGTTCGCCATAAGTTGACAGGGTATTCTCAGACCTGAGTCCCTTGCTCACTTTGCCACAGGATTCAAGCAAGCCTGGCTGAAGACGGCTGAAATGCCAGAAACCGGTCCTAGGAAGCTTGTTTCCGGTCCAGGGAAGGCATGGCTTGGCAGTTCGTGCTGGACTGTTTCCATGAGGCACAGGGTCAGACTGATTTGCATATGGCCGTGTCTGAACTGGGTTGGCAGAGTGGGCTAAAGAACGGTGATGGATTAAACCCAGATCTGTTGACTGGGTGTGAGTTTTGAATTGGTTCAGATGCTCCGTCCATCACCACCCCCATTTGTACTGCTTTGTTCACCATAAGTTGGCAGGGTATGCTCAGACGTGAGTCCCTTGCTCACTTTGCCAATGGATTCAAGCAAGCCTGGCTGAAGACGGCTGAAATGCCAGAAACCGGTCCTCGAAGCTTGTTTCCGGTCCAGGGAAGGCATGGCTTGGCAGTTCAGGCTGGACTGTTCCCATGAGGCACAGGGTCAGATTGATTTCCATATGGCCATGTCTGAACTGGGGTGGCAGAGTGGGCTAAAGAACGGTGATGGATTAAACCCAGATCTGTTGACTGGGTGTTAGTGTTTGATGGGTTCAGATGCTCCGTGCAACACCACCACCTTTTGTACCGCTTTGTTCGCCATAAGTTGGCAGGGTATGATAAGACGTGAGTCCCTTGCTCACTTTGCCACTGGATTCAAGCAAGCCTGGCTGAAGAAGGCTGAAATGCCAGAAACGGTCCTAGGAAAATTGTTTCAGGTCAAGGGAAGGCATGGCTTGGCAGTTCAGGTTGGACTGTTCCCATGAGGCACAGGGTCAGACTGATTTGCATATGGCCATGTCTGAACTGGGGTGGCAGAGTGGGCTAAAGAACGGAGATGGATTAAACCCAGATCTGTTGACTGGGTGTGAGTGTTTGATTGGTTCAGATGCTCCGTCCATCACCACCCCCTTTTGTACCGCTTTGTTCGCCATAAGTTGGCAGGGTATGCTCAGACGTGAGTCCCTTGCTCACTTTGCCACTGGATTCAAGCAGGCCTGGCTGAAGACGGCAGAAATGCTAGAAACCGTTCCTAGGAAGCTTGTTTCCGGTCCAGGGAAGGCATGGCTTGGCAGTTCGGGCTGGACTGTTTCTATAAGGCACAGGGTCAGACTGATTTGCTTATGGCCATGTCTGAACTGGGGTGGCAGAGTGGGCTAAAGAACGGTGATGGAATAAACCCAGATCTGTTGACTGGGTGTGAGGGTTTGGTTGGTTCAGATGCTCCGTCCATTACCACCCCCTTTTGTACCGCTTTGTTCGCCATAAGTTGACAGGGTATTCTCAGACCTGAGTCCCTTGCTCACTTTGCCACAGGATTCAAGCAAGCCTGGCTGAAGACGGCTGAAATGCCAGAAACCGGTCCTAGGAATCTTGCTTCCGGTACAGGGAAGGCATGGAAGTTCGGGCTGGACTGTTTCCATGAGGCACAGGGTCAGACTGATTTGCATATGACCATGTCTGAACTGGGTTGGCAGAGTGGGCTAAAGAACGGTGATGGATTAAACCCAGATCTGTTGACTGGGTGTGAGTTTTGAATTGGTTCAGATGCTCCGTCCATCACCACCCCCTTTTGTACTGCTTTGTTCACCATAAGTTGGCAGGGTATGCTCAGACGTGAGTCCCTTGCTCACTTTGCCACTGGATTCAAGCAAGCCTGGCTGAAGATGGCTGAAATGCCAGAAACCGGTCCTAGGAAGCTTGTTTCCGGTCCAGGGAAGGCATGGCTTGGCAGTTCAGGCTGGACTTTTCCCATGAGGCACAGGGTCAGATTGATTTGTATATCGCCATGTCTGAACTGGGGTGGCAGATTGGGCTAAAGAACTGTGATGGATTAAATCCAGATCTGTTGACTGGGTGTGAGTGTTTGATTGGTTCAGATGCTCCGTCCATCACCACCCCCTTTTGTACCGCTTTGTTCGCCATAAGTTGGCAGGGTATGCTCAGACGTGAGTACCTTGCACACTTTTCCACTGGATTCAAGCAAGCCTGGCTGAAGATGGCTGAAATGCCAGAAACCGTTCCTAGGAAGCTTTTTTTCGGTCCAGGGAAGGCATGGCTTGGCAGTTCGTGCTGGACTGTTCCCATGAGGCACAGGGTCAGACTGATTTGCATATGGCCATGTCTGAACTGGGGTGGCAGAGTGGGCTAAAGAACGGTGATGGATTAAACTCAGATCTGTTGACTGGGTGTGAGTGTTTTATTGGTTCAGATGCTCCGTCCATCACCACCCCCTTTTATACTGCTTTGTTCGCCATAAGTTGGCAGGGTATGCTCAGATGTGAGTCCCTTGCTCACTTTGCCACTGGATTCAAGCAAGCCTGGCCGAAGACCGCTGAAATGCCAGAAACAGGTCCTAGGAAGCTAGTTTCCGGTCCAGGGAAGGCATGGCTTGGCAGTTCGGGCTGGACTGTTCCCATGAGACACAGGGTCAGACTGATTTGCATATAGCCATGTCTGAACTGGGGTGGCGGAGTGGGCTAAAGAACGGTGATGGATTAAACCCGGATCTGTTGCCTGGGTTTGAGTGTTTGATTGGTTCAGATGCTCGGTCCATCACCACCCTCTTTTGTACTGCTTTGTTCGCCGTAAGTTGGCATGGTATGCTCAGACGTAAGTCCCTTGCTCACTTTGCCACTGGATTCAAGCAAGCCTGGCTGAAGACGGCTGAAATGCCCGAAACCGGTCCTAGGAAGCTTGTTTTCGGTCCGGGGAAGGCATGGCTTGGCAGTTCGGGCTGGACTGTTACCATGAGGCACAGTGTCAGACTGATTTGCATACAGCCATGTCTGAACTGGGATGGCAGAGTGGGCTAAAGAACGGTGATGGATTAAACGCAGATCTGTTGACTGGGTGTGCGTGTTTGATTGGTTCAGATGCTCCGTCCATCACCACCCCCTTTTGTATCGCTGCAACAGGACACAGCAATCTTTCACAATTGCTTCGCTATGGGTGTGTGTGAAGTTGTCCCCAGGAGCAACGAAAATTGCAACATCCCCAACATTCAAGGAATGAGCGGACTCTGCAGCACTTGGAGTAACCGTAGAGTAACCGTAAAGCCCCAGGACATTCCACGTGATAATATTGATTTAATCAGCCATTTGAGTAGTGCGTTCCTTCATGTGGCCCCACCCACGATCCCACCCTCCCAAACTTCCATATCAAGAACCACCAAACAGGGAGATATGAGTACTATCAAAAATCCAGCACTGTAATGAAAATCAACAAGCCCCAAACAGTGGGATCAGTGAATCCCCGTTATACACATCCACTCTATCAATGATCAGTATGAAGAGGAAGTAAGCCAAGAAAATTACCCCCTGTATGAGTAAAGTAAGTTAGTTAGACAATGTTGCATACATTTGTAGAACATCAATTGCCACCTGAAGTCTCAGTATTGTCCCTCATCCGTGTCTCCTCCTGTATTGACGCATTTACCCTCGGTTCTAGCCACCAGTCCAATAAGGCCAGAACCATGGTCCCATCATCTTGAATCCACCTGCAGCCCAAACAGGTAAGAGTGGTGGGGCAGTGGGGCCAGGTGAGAGGGGATTTCGACAGACGGTGACCAGTGCAAATTAATTATTTATTTAAATGTCCCTGGTCATTTTCCATTGAAATCCCTCACCCGGCCCCACTGCTCCACCGCTCTTACCTGTATGGGCCGCGGCTGCTTGAATCACTACCCTGCTGAGAGCACTCCTGTCAGTGGACTGTCTGCCCCAGCCTTTGGATACCTGCTAGCCCTCCATGCAGATCCTTCTGCAATGGACATCCCCCATGCTTTGGTCCTCCAGGATCCAGTTCTGTCCTCGGGTACTCTGTTCCATACCTCCAATCATCATGAGGAACATCAAAAAAGGGTGATTTACCATCCGACAACACCCTTGGTCTGTCTTAGTACGTTAGTAAATAGAGAAGACCCATTGAGCGGAGCTTGGCCTTTACCTCCATGATTTTTTTCCGGCCACCATGCATCTTGTTGGTGTAGTTCGAAAAGATGGCTATCCTTTGATTCTCACATCTGGCAGTGTTGGTATCCCTGGCCACCATGAGGATGCAGTCCCTGCCTTTATAGTTCAATATGCAAGCTATGATGGCCTGCGGCAGAGCCCTAGTATGAGGTGGAACCACTAGTGTATGATGCACCGTTTCAAGGGTGAAGATAGGGGATCGATCACAATGCTTTAGGGTGCCATGAATACACTTTTAAAGAAATTTCTCAATGGCAGATCCTTCAGCCCGCTCCAGAAACCCCAGCAGGCACGCATACCTCCCCTCCGCATCTTCTATGTGTACCTCCAAGGCCCCAGATCTTGACATGACTGTGGGAACCTGCTTCTGCAAGGTGGCCACCTTGGACCGAAGTGCCTTGATGGAATCCTTGGCTACCCATACTTTGTCAGAGACCTTGCAGAGGTCTGTATTTACCAAGTCAACCTCAAGGGCCACAGTCTCAATTTTGTTTTCCAGGGCCAGCCCAGAGTCCTGAGTGGCTGCCAGTATCTCAGCCCTTCTAGGCTCCCTCGCAGATAGTACAGGATCCTGGTCTCTCCCGCCAAAAGTGTGCCATGTGCTGCGCTGTGCAACAGGCATTGGGGTTGTATATTGTTCCATGGTGTTACCCTGAGGGGTGCCAGCTTATTTATTCCTCCCAATATGGGATCAGTGGTGAGAACTGCAGTGTGCTGCTGGACCCCCCGGCCACTAGTCAAGCAGAAATTTGAATGAGGAACAAGTTACCCTCTAGAGCGGGGCACCCCCCCATTGATGTGGGCCCCAACAGGGGGAACCTTAAACGTGCCTAATTCAGGGGCACCCCGTACACAGCAAGGGGCGAGGAGACAATGACGTAGATCAGTCTGCTTTGCCTATCGGATCCCCTGCATTTGGTAGTTCAGGAGTCCAAGAAGGTCATACAGGGAAGCCGGGGCTCCCCCAATGGCGAGGCAGGGCATCAGTCAATGGAAAGCCCAATGCAGGCACAAGTAATGTATGCTGTCCTCCAGTACAAACTGACCAAGGAGGCTGCAGCACCACCTCAAAAATTCAGTCAGACCTCTGTGACCGTTCGGTGGTCCCATGTACTTTTCATGGCCGGGGAAGCATCAGAGACCCGAGAAGTTGCAGCAGTTGCTTGAATTAGTTCCCTTAAGTGGCGTCTCCATCCCCTTTCTCGTGCTGAAGCTAGACTCACCAGGGCACAGCTGGGCCAACCACCACACACGTCCTCCAGCTACCAGCACATGGGTTGCCAGAATCCACAGGTACGAACAGGAGAGAGGAGCGTTCCCCGACTACAGGCCTCTGCCTTGCATTCACCTCCCAATCAGTTGTTGTGGGCATTGGCTGGGCCCCTCCACACAAGTGCGCCTGTTGCACCTCTCTGCCCACGGAGAGCAGCCCCCTCAGTTAAGCAGGGCGGGATCATAGAAGTAGGGAAACACATCTGGTAGCGGTGGATGCAGCCTTCCCAGCCTTCAGCTCCATCCGAAAGAAGCCTCCAGGCCCTCCACAAGCGGCCCCCACCAAAACCACCCAGGGAGTCCTATCTTGATGCAGAGACCCATCAGGGGTGCCAAGAACAGGTCAGTGGATAAACATTACAGGAGTAAGGCAGGATTCCTTCAGGATAAGCTTGGGTCTGGTTGGACCGTCCTAGGAGCGCATCCTGTTGGCCATCTTGCTTGGCCATGCCCCCTAAAACTCTTGTCACTTTACCAATGCTAACCAGTACTAAATTGCTTCTATTCTCTTTTTTAAACATGGTGAAACTCGCTTACTCCCAATTGGTACATTTAATTTACTTATAAGTTGCTAGTAAAGTAGTTCTACATGTACCCAGGACCTTTAAACTAAATGCTACTAGTGGGCCTGCAGCACTGAAGTAGCCCTTTTAAATATGTCTCAGGCCCACCATTGCAGTCTGTGTTCAGTTTTAAACTGCCATTTCAACTTGGCAAAATAAACTTTTTTTTGCCAGGCTCAAACCAACCTTTTTATGACATATCATTCACCCTTAGCGTAGGCCTCTATACAGCCTAGATGACATGGTGCAGTGTATTTAAAAAGTTGTTGATGCACTTATATCTACATGTCCTGGTAGTAAAACACGTCTAAATTTGTTTCTCACTACTGTGAAGCCTGCCTCTCTCAAAGGATAACATTGAGTACCCTTATTCCATTTAATAAGTAGTAAGTTTCAATTGGAAGCAGATAGGAATGTCAAGATTGGTGTCAGAAAATTGGAATTTAAAAGCCTCTTTAATGGTAAAGTTGGAATTTACGTCAACATTCTGAAAATATTACTTTTAAAAAGTTGGCATTTTCTTGTCCCAGCCATTTGGTGCCTTTATCCTGGGTGACATGACAAGATGTAGCTGGCAGTTGGTCTATGTGTATTGCTCCCAGACAGTGAGATGAACTGAAATAGGTGTTGGCAAGATGGATCATCTCTGACTTGATGAGTGGGTGGAGCTGTCAGCTACCATGCCTGAACATTTTAAACCCTCTCTTTGAGCACACTAACACCAGTTTTAAAGTCCTGCAGATTTACTGTATTACAACACTCACAAACCATGCCTCTGGCCTCACTCCCTCCTCATGGCAGGCTATTTACATTGATGCATAGCGTGTCCACACACTGAGTGCTGAATTTAGAACCCTTCACCACCATGTTCGTTTTCCTTGTAGCTGGGCTCTGCTGCCACTTTTTTGGAGGTACCTGGTTCCCTGTCTCAAGTGTGGGGCCACACTGGAAAGAGTTGATACCCTTTTTTAAAAATTCATTTTATGTTTTTTCCTTTCTTTATTTTTCGGGTTAGTTAGTCTTTTGTTACCAGTAAGCTTCCTCCTTCCCGGTCTGGGACAGGAGTTGGGTGTTCCTGGACCCTGGTTTTCTTACTTTGTATTTGGCCCCTCCTTCAGATTCCCAGCATTACAGTGCAAGCAAGCCATGCCTCTGGTCTCGATCCGTGCTGGTGATGGGCTATTTACATCAACGCACAGCGCCTCCATGCCACTGGCGCACCAAAGGAAAGCCTGTGTGCACCTATCTGCACAGGGACAGCACCAGCCAGTTTTGGGCCTGAGGGTCCCTCCAATATACCCTAACTGGGCGACATGCTGCTGGCTTCTAACAGCGCACGGGGGATCTTGGATTGAACGCATAATGATACCACCTCCTTTATCACTAGTGTCACTGCTGGATTCTACAAGAGCTTGAATGCAATTAGTTTGTGGATGTCTATGAGTTGCCTCAAATTTAACTCTTTCGAAAGAAAGAGGTGTTGCCGTTTGGGGTTGATCCTTCCTTTTGTTAACCTGAATGATGGCCGTCTGAGCTAGGTTCACTTCCCTCTCCTTTCAGGTCTTTGAAGAATCTGGGAGTTCTCCTAAATGATAAACTGTCCTATGCTGACCAGGTCAATGCAGCAATCTTTACCCTTAGGATGATTAAGATGAATTTTTCTTTTATTCCAGCTCATCTGCAGAAAACTGTAGTCACTTTGCTGGTTTTGTTAAAGATTGATTACTGCATCAGGCGTATTTGTACGTGCACCAGCATGTTCCTAATAACCTTGAAACCCTTTCGAACGCAGCAGCCTGATTGTTCTTCAAAATTCCCAAGTATCAATTGGTCTCTAAGTTTGTCAAGAAACTCCATTGGCTTCCTGTCAGATAGAGGGTCACTTTTAATGCAATGTTTATTGTGTACAAAACACTGCACGAGCAATGACCTGTTTTTTTCAGGAAGAGGTTTACCTGGTATACACCAGGTAGGACGCTACTCTCAGCCTCTGCCAACCTGATGATAGACCCCAGATTCAGGTTTTTAAACTGGCATGGCAGAAGCTTCGCGCTTGAAACATCCAAATCTAGCCCTTCCTATGTATATCAAAGCCATGCCCAACTTTTTGGCTTTTAGGAAAGCCTTGAAGACATGACTGTTTTTCTCTTGTTAATGCTGTTCTTGTGGTCTCTTTTTTCTGCTATCTCAGCCAGCGCTAAGACATCTTTTTGGTGATTGAGTGCTCTTGAAGAACACTTAACATAACAAAGGCTTTAACACTAGTTTTTTGGGACCACAGACAAGCTGGGAAGCAGGAAAACACAAATGGGGAGAAAACCTCTAAAAGCTTCTCCTAGGGGGCGTGTCAAAGATTGTGACAGAGTAAGAGTTATCACGTTATACTCTATGTTTGTAAACTGATGTGGAATTTTTTTTATGTTGCGTTTTCACTTTATTTCTGTTTGTGTGCTGAATAAATACTTTACATATTGCTTCTAAGTTAAGCCTGATTGCTTTAGTGCACTGATTATACGAAAACACTTTTTAGACAAATCAGAAACAGGATTGTCATATTTACATTTTTTAAATTAGCCCATTTATAAGATTAATTAAGAATCTCCCACCTATACCAGACCAAGTGGAAACAGGAGGTACAAAACAAAATATTTGAACATTCTCTGAAAAAGACTAATACATTAATGTGCTAACAAGCCAGCATCAGAAATTCCAGCCGAAGTATCCTTAAAAAAGTTACACCAGGAACGCGATGAACTATTTCATTCACAATACATGCCCTCTAAAGAAAATAATGAGTTGCATCACATTGAACCCTTCTCTGCAGAAACTTTGAGGAGAGAAGGCTTGCAGGGGAATAGCAATTGGGAGGGGAAATGAGCAGAATGAACAAATCATTAGAAACTGCCTTCCTTTAAAGAAAGATGATGTCTTCACAAAAATGTGGCATAGCTAAACTAAGTTATTAATCACACTTCTAACATAACCGTTAATTTGATTTAAGTGTAACACTATTAATTCATCAGTTACGATTATATCCACCATAACGATTATTAATTCACCCACATTTGTTACCCTAAATTGCACATTTAAAAACAAATTCTACAGTTTCCCTCTCTGATTATTTAGAATTAACCATTCATAACCCATTATTAAGCTTTATTAATAATCATTTAGTAGATATCTTCATCTTCTTCATTCTTATTCTTTACAAATCATACACTCTAGAAATTGTAACAAAAGGAAATGGATAATTGCACATATCATTAGGAGTATTACAGGAGTTAGAATTGACTGGAAAACACTACCACCTATATTACCTCACTACTCACCAAGCTTACAAAACTACTCCCTAATTCTCTAAACCAAGAGCCTACAGTTTGTCATGAACCTAGTTTCTCCAAAGGCATAATCTCATGAGTCAAATTAGTTATATTAATAATGAAATAAACAATAGCCTTATTATTATCAGGTATTTTGTTCAATACCTCTTTGCCTTAAATAGTTGACAGACTCTGCCCTCTTGTATCTGAAAAATATCTATAGCAAGACGGTTATGCATTATGATAGCCCTAGTTGCTACCATTTCCATATTTACTAGCTTATTTGACCCTGCAATCATCCACAGCAAGTCTATCTACAACAGTAGACAAATGTCTAGTTTTCACATCATTTATCGCTACTCCCATAGAAGGAATAATAGCACCTAATACATCTAAAATTATTCATCAAAAACTACATTTCAACCTTCTCAAATAGTTTTTGATGGTGCGTCGCAAAGACCCTTCCGTTGCAGCACTGCCAAATCTGCGTGAGAACAGCCTGCCAAATAATTACTTTTTTGTCATCAGTGGGTAATTCCTTTGGCATTCCCATGGTGGTGCCTATATTATAGGCACCACCATGGGAAAATCAAAAAAAAAGTTCCAGCACTGCATGGACTTTTCAGTCCATGCCGTGCTGGAACTTTTATGGATGCACACATGGGAGCACATTTTATGCTCCCCTGTGTGCATTATTTTTCACATAGGAGGGGAGAGGGTCAACAACCAAACTCCACCACCCTGAACCCCATAATCATCACATGGGAACACGTAGAGGGGTGGGGAGGACTAAACCCAATAAAGACGAAAGAAAAGGCTATGACAAAATTATAAGTTTTGAAAACCTGCCCTCACTCACACACAAATGTTTGTGACATGCTTCATCATCGGGTCTACTTACAAAACGCCCGCGTAGCAACACAGGGGGCGAGCATAGGGAGGGAGAAACACAAAACACAAAAAGAACAAGGACAAACACAAATGTGACTGACAAGTGATCACAATAAAATGTGTTACCCTTCAAGACTGGGTAAGTGAAAGACGAAAAGTGCAGTTAGGTAGTGCTCATTAAAACTGGCTCGTGGATACCCGTTAACCCTTTATTCATAGGTTCCACGATCAGGGTTAAAATGTGTGAAGGATGGAAAGTGTTTTGGCAGGAAATCAAGATCCTGAAACACTCCTCCTTAGACTGCGGCGGTCAACATGTTTCGACCGTGTTAAGGTGCCCTCTTTATAATGGGTCACGTCGGTCTTCTTCAGGACAGTCTATCTGTCCCAGTCATTGATTTCCTCCTACCTCAATTAGGCAAATTAGAGGAAACCCAGGTGGAGTGAACTTCCACCAACATGGAATATCATTACGAGTCTATTATCTCATAAGGCTCATACTGGCGTCAGGCAGGAGGAGTTCCGAAGAACACAACTGTTCCAATGGTAACTCCAGCAACACTGGTACCCGCTATCTGATCCACTGTGTGCATTCACAGGGCATTGGGTACACAGGGGGCGCTCTAGCTCCCCCTTTGTTTCTCTATGCCAGGGTTGTCATTGAGGAGAAAAGGCCATGAAAACCCTGGCGGGTAAGAAACTCGTAATATGCTTGCTGTCACACCAATCATATGGATGCCCCTGGACCGCTGCGCCACTTCCAGGGAATGGTGGTTCCCTGGAGGAGTCTGCGTTCCCAGGGTCATAAGACTGCTGCCGCACCACGAGTCTGGTGGTCGTCAGATCAACAGACTCATAATCAGGCCCTAATACTAAATAACATGCAATAACCAACCCAATATCTCTGCAGATTAAAATATGCAATGTTCCAATATACAGAGTAAATTCCCCTCAGAATAGGTTCTTCACCAGGCAAATATATCCATTACCTTTATCACACAAATTCTCCCCTATATATTTTACCATAAAACCTTTTAAGGAACTTCATTTCACCAAACACAGCTCACCTGTCATCTCTTGCTCCATTCTCAATCTAGGATGCACATTTATCAATCTAATTTAGTCTAACTTCTTTATTTCAAATAGTGTAATCCTCTATCCTTCCAAGCTTCTCACCTCTTTTAATCCTCTTCCATTATATTCTCTGATAAAATCATGCTCCTCTTTACTCAAAAGACACAAAAAACCTTTAATTAGGATTAAGAAATGGGCGTTAATAATTAATATTTGGGCAACAGGAAATTGTGCCCGGCGCTTGGCTACCAGATCACTGGTAACCCAATCAGTGTGTAATATATTTCCATATCAAATGTCCAATTAGAACTGATCAACTGTGTATTCCAAAGGTAACTAGCAGTTAGTTGTCTCTATGAAGTACTTGTTATTTAAGATAACCACAATATTCCAAGTAATATATTATTTGAATTCCAATGTCATCAATGGTATACTTACATAAGAATAGCCACAGCCAACATGTGTTTCTCAACCACATCACTTTACCAGGGCTGACAAATACAAAGTATGAAACATTCAATACCCCAAACTCTTTAATCTTTTGCATCCCAATTTTAGCTACCTAATTCACCTTAATTTCCTCAATATAGCCACTTCCTTTAGTTGCGATGTTGTTTCAACTCAAAGCAATCTCTGAAATGATATGTACAAATCCGATCATCCCATTGATAACAGCAGTTTTGCGACTCACAACACTGAAATGAATTATGAACATCATGTGATTCGAAGGGGCATGAGAATTAACAATGAAAGAACACAAAGTCCCATTAACATTGAAAATCATGTTATATTCCACACATCAAAGGCTACAGAACCTAAATGATTGTAATGTGCATCCCAATTTGTAAAGAACTACAATTTCAATTCATCAAGTTATAAAAACATGATCTCATTATGATCTTCTCTTAGAGAAGCAAACCAAAGCCTGAATTCAACTATTGCTTTCTTTATATTTAAATGTTTTGCAAGTTACTAAATATACATGACCTTATCTTTAAATGTCTGAAACAACATTTACCGACGTGAAGCAAAAGCAAAACTCACTAAACTCCCATAACAGATTTATCATGAAAATCTCATTAGGTTATCATATCATAGTGCAACAGCCTACACTCACCTTATTTTATTGTTTCTCATGTTCATCAAGATACGAGGTAGAGCATCAGGCCATGTCAAATCAATTGAAGCACACACCTGTGCCAGTTTACTCTTGAGAGTGACATTTCTTGTTCCAAAAAATCAGAAGGGGGGCGTGGCTAGCCAACATGGCCAGTCAGACGTGATCTCGATCGGCTCCGTCCCAGGCCCGAGTCTTTAACAGCCTACGGTGACTATAAACTAGCCCCAACCGCTCCTGAACGGGGGTGACCCTGCCGAATGCACGAGGGCTCACCCAGAGCTTCCTGAACCCTTCCGACGAGACGATGTCTTACAACTGAGGCTCTGTGAGGAAATGGAGCGAAAATGGCGTCTACTACATCCCGCGACAGTCACCTTGCTGGCATAGCTAAGGTACACGGCCGCATTGGCGCACACCGCCTTGCACCCGTTATTTCCCCTCGGACGGCCGGCAAACCACTGGGATAACCTTGCCCGCAATCGTAATCCCGGCAAAGTCGGGTGATGCCCGCAAACACGTAGCAGCGTTATTCGGCAATGGCGGAGACCCCCCACCTGGCACAAGACTGCGATCGTGAGGAGGCAAAGAGCAGACATACTGTCCCCCTGCCAATGCACATTTGAATACAGCACGTGGTCCTGAGCGTCTATGCAGCCCCGAGCGGAGGTGTCATTACCTCATTATATGGCATTCAGACTTGCCACCAGCCACGAGGTGAGCACCAATGGGCGCGCTTGTTGTGGGGGGCTGAGAACAGCTGAGCCCGCAAGCCCGTTGATTGACTAGTGCCATAGTAGTGACGGGGCTGCTGGGACACACTACAAAGACTATGTGCATCATTAGGTATCTATTGCCTGATCCTAAGATGGCCGCTGCACGGGACACCCCACAGGGAAAGTGAGAACTGTACAGCACCTACAAGAGGAGCCCTGCAATGGGTGACAGAGGCTTGGTGAGAGAACCAGGGTTGCCCCATTAAGCTTCATGCTCTATACGTCTTAGGAAGAAGGAAGCGACGCCGTACATTTGGGGAGCCCCTTGGCATTTGAGAGTGGATCACGAGGACCCCATACCATTGCAATACTACTAGGGGACCCACAGGCCCCTTCAAAGAGAGCATCTTCGTCCCACTGGACACGGGAGGCGGCCAGAGGCTGACCGGACGGAGCTCCCCCGATGCCACCCAAAAGAGCTACAAACAACAAGGTCTCGCAGTTATTCGTGGCTACAGGCAGTAGGAAGTCTTGAGAGGGGGCGACGCCACGATCACCGATAATGGCGCTTACGAGAGACGACCTCATGGCTTCCCTCCTAGAATTCTGACAAGACCTCCATGCAGACATTAAAGTTGATATGGAAGCTTCATTCGAATCATTCCGCACAAAGATAAGAGAGAGAAAATAGTAGCCATGCAAACGGACGTAGACTCGGTGGGCACACGGACTCTTGACCTTGAAGCAAAATACCAAGAGGTGACTGACCGCCTCAAGCCCTTGGAGGAAGATGCAGCTGACCTGCGCAATCAACTCCAGACAGCCACACTTAAGTGTGAAGATCTGGAGAATCGCTCCAGACGCAATAACATCTGCGTCCGAGGCCTGGAAGAGAACTGTGAGGGCCCAGACCTAGAGGCGTTCATGAGGGGACTCTTTTCCTCCGTACTGGGGGAAGAGGGACCGGAGGTCAGCCTGGAGGGGGCCACGGAGTCGGGCCGCGAGTCCCGGGAGAGACCAGAAAACCATGTGACATCCTGGCAAAGTTCAGCTCTTTTAAGGTGAAGGAGAAGGTTCTGCAAAAGGCGAGGCTTTCGGACAAGATCCCTTTTCAAAATGTCACCTGTACGCTCTACCAAGATGTGGCCCAGGCCACGCTTATGAGACGCCAACAATTCCGCCCGATCACTAACTTCTTGAGAGAAAAGAACATCAGATACCGCTGGACCTACCCCTTTGGGATTGTGTTTCGCTGGAACGACAAAATTTGCCACTGCGAGGAGCTATCGAAGGCGGCAGACCTACAAGGCCTAGAGATAACTGTGTCTCCTCTGGAAGACCCAGGGAGCAAGCGAGGATCTGATCACCCAGGAGGAGACCAGTGGCATCGTATGGGCAGACGACACGCAAAAACTCCAGAATGACACCCGGCACTAACAAAATCCCAAGGAGGAACTTCCCCGCCGTAACGAACAGGCCGGCTGAATGGAGAGATGGATGGAGCGGAGGACTTGCACTGTACAGCTGCGGGGGGTCCTAAAGACTGAGTCTCCCCCTTATTGCTTCCACTCTAGGGTGCTTGGCTTAGGACAGCGTGCCTCAGCGTCCCATGGGTGTGCAGGGTAGGAGACCTGGCCAGGTCGATTGAGAGCCGCTGGAGGTGTGGTAAGGAGGGGAAGAGGGGAAAGGGAGACCAGGACGACTGCCTAGCACCCTGACGGATAAAGACTCGCAGGCATATATGTCAAACTATCATTGCGAATGGGATACTGCACAATAACTCAATGCACATAGGCTCCATAATGTTTTTTGCATAGTTGCCTTACAGCCTTTACTGTCGGAGGGGCCGAGGAACCGGAAATGACTACATTCTTGGAGTGTGCTCTAACACGGAGGTTTCCCTCTATGATTGGAACCCTCTACACTCGTACACTCGTACACTAGTTTGGTTATGTTAATTCGGTGTCATGGTGCCTTTCTTATCTTTATTTTTGTCAGGGAGGGGTGGGCTGGTGAAAAGACAATTGAATGCAGGACTAATATAGGGGCAAGAGAAGGAACGCAGTACTGTTATTAAATCTCCATGGCTGTCACGTCCATAACTTGGAATGTTCAGGAACTTAGTTCCCCTCATAGGCATCAACGCATGTGGAAATATTTACCAGATCATAATAATCAAGTAGCAGCCCTGCAGGAGACGCACCTCAAAAAATCCGAAGGGCACCGCTTGAAACACAAGTCATACCCACAAATATACCAATCGTCTCACGCTAACAAACACAACAGGGTGGCACTGCTCTTCCACACGGGGGTCCCATTCCAGATGCAAGAAACTAAAGCAGACAAAGAGGGGCGCTACATAATGGTCAAGGGAGAATTGAGGGGCAGGCTCTGCACGTTTGCAGTTCTATATGCACCCAACCAGGGGCAACACAATTTTCTGCTTTCCTTTCTCACTGTCCTGGAGAATTTTGCGGGGGAAACGTCCTCATCTTGGGGGATTTTAAACTTGTATGGGACCCAGACCTGGACACTTCCACCTCCGTAGGATGGCAGTGGGGACCTTTGGTAAGGCACTTAAAGTACAGCTCCAACAAATGGGGTTGGTAGATGTCTGGAGAGATGGCAACCCCACTGTGCGCGACTATACTTTTTTCTCTCACGCACACAGAACGTATTCCCGTATAGATCATGTATTCCTCAGCCAATCGCTGCTATCCTCTGTACTGCAGACACGCATGCATCCGATCTGTCAGTCGGGTCACGCCCCATTAGAACTGACCCTTAACTGGCCGAATCTGCACCCCAAGCAAGCGCGCTGGTACTTTCCCAACTTCCTGTGTAGGGACCGGTTACTTCGAGATGAGCTTAGACACACTATTAAACAGTTTTTTTTTAACAAAATGAGCCCGAGCACACCTCCCATGCCACTACCTGGGACTCCTTCTAGGCCGTCATCCGAGGGAAGTGTATTGAACTGGCTACCACCCTGAAGACCCAACAGAGGGAGGAACGCCTTCTTTTAAAAACAGAACTGCAGACCGCAGAAACAACACATAAAGCCTCCCCTTCGTCCCCAACACTGAGAAAAGTAACAGCTATGAAGGGGAAACTGCAGGCCATATATACCAATAGGGCAGAAAAGACTATTTTAAGGCTACAAGCTGGAAGCTACAAGGAGGGAAATAAAGTGGGATCTCTACTTGCACGCCAATTACGGGTCAGACAGGAACTGGAGTACATCCGACGTATAGTGGATGATGCTGGCGTCTCTCACAGCACTGAAGAGGGGAAGGCGCACGCCTTTGAATGTTTTTACCACAAGCTCTACACCTCGGACAACTCCCAGCCCCACGACCAACGGACTTATCTAGACTCCACAAACCTAACCAAGTTCCCAAGACTGTAAAGGAGGACCTAGCTCAATCTATCACTCAAGAAGAGGTGAAGAAAGCAATTGATGCACTTAAGCTACGGAAAGGGCCGGGACCTGATGGATTCAAGGCTCAATTCTACCATACCTTTGCCCCTGACATAGCACCCTTTTTTAACCACCATATTTAATGTTATTGCCTAGACACAGCAGGTCACCCCTTCTATGAGTGAGGCGATAGTAGCAGTGATCCCCAAGCGGGGCAAAGAACTCACAGCATGTTCCTCGTATCGCCCAATCGCACTCCTGAATCTGGATGCCAAGCTCTATACAAAAATCCTGGCCTCCCGCCTCTAGTCAGTGCTGCCCAACCTCATTGACCCAGACCAATCCCCCTTCATTAAGGGTCGACAGACCCACGACAATTTGAGACGCATCACCCATATTATAGAAAAGGCCCGGAGGAAGCAAATTCCAGCGGCTCTTCTCTCGCTAGATGCGGAGAAGGCCTTTGACCGGGTTGAGTGGTCCTACTTGTTGCGAGTCCTCCGAAGAGTTGGCTTTCACGAGACCTTCATCGGATGATATGCGCCAATTATCACGCCCCAACCTCGCGGGTACTGATCAATGGGGGTCGCTTCCCCTTCTTTCTCTCTGGCTCACGGGACAAGGCAGGGGTGCCTGCTGTCCCCCCTCCTTTTTGCTTTGAGCATTGAGCCACTAGAGCATGAAATCAGACAAAATCCTGCCATCACGGGAGTGTGATTCGGATCAGACTATCATAAAATTCTCATTATTTGCAGATGATGTACTCCTCCCGATTACTAACCCAACGTCTTCCCTCCCAGCCATTCAGGGGGAATTGGAGCAGTTTGAGCGGTCCTCCGGTTTTAAAATCAATCTTACCAAGTCTTTCTTACTTAACTTGACACTTCCCACCAAAGCCTGGCGACAACTGACAAGCACCTCACCGTTCTCTTGTGCGACTAAGGAGTTCAACTACTTGGGCGTCAAACTCACTCCGCACATATCGGACCTTTATAAAGCCAATTACCCTCCGCTAGTGCAACAGTTGAGGAGAGGCATGATCAGATGGAGCACAGCATATATCTCCTGGCAGGGCAGAATTAATGCTTTTAAGATGAATGCCCTGCCCCGCCTGCTCTACCTTTTCCAGGGACTCCCCATCTCAGTGGACAGTGGCCTCTTCAGAGACCTTAAACAGCTGGTAACTAAGTTCATCTGGCAAGGTAAGAGGGCTTGTTTGTCCTATCGCCTGCCAGTGGAGAAGTGTGGCTCACTGGTTAGAGCAGGCAGACCCTGAAGCAGAGGTCAGACCCGGGACCAGGGTTCAATTCCCGACGCAGCAGGGTCTTGAGCTCAAATGTCCACGGACTCGATAATTCTCGCTTCGGTGCCTGACCTAATCATGGGTTCACACTCTGCACCTCTGGGCATTAAGCTTGCTTAATCTCCACAACGGCCCCCCGCGGCGGGATGCCTGGCTTTTGCCTTGGGGATGCCCTATAGGGGCTATCTCACAGGGAAAAGCCAGGACGGGTTCCCAAGGCAAGCGCTTAGAGACCCCTGGGTGATAAGCGCTATATAAATCATATATACAATACAATACAATACAATACCCCCCGTTGGGAGGGAGGTCTGGCTTTGCCTGACTTTCATGGGTACTACAGGGTGGCCCAGCTGCGGGTGATCACTGAATGGTCGCTTCGTGAATCGGAGAAGCATTGGCTCCACATAGATTGCCAAATCACTGGCCGCACCATTTGGGATCTGCTTTGGAAACCCAAATCTGCCAGACTGGCCAATGCATATATCAGCATGCCCATCTCCACTACTCTACGGATCTTGGACACTCTTACCAAAATACTGCAACTGACCACCTACGCGTCACCATACACTCCCATACACTATAATACGGCCTTTCCCCCAGGCACTTCATAAAAGTCAATTCGACGCATGGAATGAGGGAGGGTGTCAACACGAATTCCCATCTCTTTCACAAGGGTGAGCTCCTCATATTCCAAGAATGCAAGCGGCAGTTCACGTTGGACACTAAGGAACATTTTCACTACTTGCAGCTTAGGCAATGGGTAATGCCGGCCTCGATGCAGCAGGTTGCCACCAGGGACTTGCTCCCCATTGAAAAATGTGCTTGATCCGGGTCTACTTCCAGGGGGTGTATCTCCTTCCTCTACACACTTATACAAGCCCTAAGTCCTCACACCACCCCAAGATATAGAAGCTTTTGGGACACTCCGGTAGGTACCCAACTCTTGGGACAAGCAATGGGAACTTCTCCACAATGATATCACGAAATTCAACCGTTCAATGTATTTACGGGAAGCACACTATAAGGTTGTCTACGACTGGTTTCTATACCCTCAGAAACTGCAAAGATTTTTCCCCAATACCTTAGATAGATGTTGGAAGGGATGTGGTCTATTGTGCAACTTTAGGCACAGTTGGTGGGACTGCCCCCATATTCAGCCTTTCTGGAAGGAGATCCTGTCCCAAATCAAGCTTATTTTAGGATACCCCATCCCTCAGACCTTAGAGCACACCCTGTTAGGAGCACAAGACCCCCTTTTAAAATGGCAAACACAGAGCGATCGCTCTGTTATGTGGCTATGCCTGGGGGCCGCCAAAATGGCACTTGCAGCTGCTTGGAAGCAACCAGAGGCGCCCTCGATGACTCAATGGCATCCAAAGCTGTGTAGGGCACTGACTCTCGAGCGCATGGCGGACATAGTCGATGACACCAGGAAGGAATTCGAATATACATGGTCCGCACTAGTGAGCTACCTCTCTGAAGGCCTTCCACTAACAGCCTGCCCACCGCAGCTTAGGGCCCTCAACATGTTCCTTATCTAGGGCACCAGAGTTTTTTAGCCACACGCAGGCACCGTGCTGGAGCCAACATGAGGAACCCAGATGCCTCACCCCCCCACCACACCTATCATACTTTGGCACCATGACACCACTGTTTTTGTTGTATTTAGTATTATGCTATAAATTGTAAAGTTCTTCTGTATCGCCCCCAATATAGTGGGCGATTTGTCAGCTATTTGATGACCTGCACACAACAGCAGACTGAGATTGTCTCTAGGACTGGGATTTCAAGCCACAGAGCTTGTGACGAAGATGTTACTTTCAAGTGCTTCCTATAACTCTCGGCTTTTCCACTCTACTGGCCATGACTGTATGTTATTTGTGTGGTGTATGTCTGAGGAGTTATTAAAACCAAATAAACAGATTTTGTAAAAAAAAATCAGAATATTGTGGCCTGTAAATACAATGGAACATGGGACTGATATTGAATGATGTACAAATTATCTCAAAATCGAATTTTTTTAAATGACCAATATGTTCAGTCTTCAATAGAAGTCAGAAGGCGGAATCTCAGTATAAACTCTCTCAAAAACAAATTGCCAACTGTTGGACCATCTGCTCTCCTTCTGGAAAATCATTCCCCCCATTTAGAAAAGAAGCAAATAAGTACTAAGACATACTTTAACCCATTAAAATAAGTCATCTCAATAAAATATGATTCATAACTGTAGCAGTTAGTTTTCTCTGATTCTTTAACTGATACAAAAAACATACGCTGGATATATCGTCAGCAACATTTTGAACATGTGTATTCTCCCAATACTTGTTCAAATCCCTGACCAAACTATCTCTACCTGCTTGTGTTTGATTGTGCAAAGATGTATGCATTGAATTTAAGTTAAATCAGAGAATACATACTTCTGTTCTGCATTGACATACAAATCCAGAATATTCTTTTTGTAGTCTCTTTTTCTCCCATTTTCTTTTCTCATTTTCTGAAGCATCTTCTTGAAAATTCCTCAACCTGTTCAGAGAAGTTTGCTTTAAATCCATAAAGAAACAATCCACATTGTTTATAGTTTGTACTGACTCAATGCTCTATTATTTAGTTTAATTTTTGTTATGCTGCACAGCTGAATTCTCCTGTTCTGTACAATATGTTGCCATCTGATCTGCATATTTGCTTCAAAGAGTAATCATATATGTACCATATTTATGAGTTATGTACTTCACAACAGCTACCTCCTGTGGCTTCTGAATGGCTTTAGTAAATACAATATCTACACACTATACTTTATAGGAGCTCATGAGGCTGTCATAAATCCCCTTTTTGACTGTATTCAGACAAAATATTGAGTTAAAAATATCGAAATACCAAAATATTGAGTCTAAAATATCATGATATGGAAATGTTCACAGCAAGAATACTGATGTCAGGAATATCGATTTCAAGGTAATTAATGCCGATTTGTAAAATATCATAATTTTGTTTGAAAAATATAATTGTTTAAAGTATTGTTTTTAAATTATTCTTATGTATTTTAGTATATATTTTAAATGCATATGATGTAATTTTTTTGCTATAAATATTGTTTATGTATTTTTACATTTTAGTAGGTATTAAATTAAATTTAATTAAATCTTGTTGTTCTTTAAGTTCCATAGAGGGTTGTGGGTGCATAGGGCTATAGGGTGGGAATTTGTTTAATTATAATACATTTATGATTAATCCTGCATTTAATATAAATTACTTAATTGATATTTAATTATGTTAATTGTATTATTTTTTAAGTAAACTTTATGTGTGGGTTGTGGGGTTTATAGGGCTCAAGGGTGGGAAGTAATTTATTTGTAATTAAATACTATTACTTATTTAATTGACAACTAAATATTTTAATTGTGTAATTAACTTGTTTACAGTTTAATTTTAGGTGTGAGTTGTAGGGTATATTTTGGGTGAAGGGTGGGATGTTAATTTTACTGAATTATTATTTAGGGCCTCATTAAGATGTTGGTTGGAAAACCTCTGACCGACAGTCAGATTCCCCTAGACCATTTCGAAACCCACCCGCCTGACTCTATCGGAAACAATTTTGACCAACCGATTACGATGCTCTCATTTGGAAGGGGAACCGTTCGGACATTCCAAATCTGTTCTGAACAGCAATTGGGGATTCTGACCGATTACGATGTCAGATTCTGACAGCCCTTCCGACTCGGTCTGTCCAACATGAAAAGTCTGCCTGGAACTGACTTTTGGAGCCACTAGCAGGTCCCCCCTTCATCCTGAGGCCTCCGGTTGGGGGCTGTGGGGGTACCCAAGGGACACCCTTGTAAGACCATGCACATTGTGACAGATACCATGGTGTGCCTGCCACAGGTTGCAAGGTTTTCCGCAGACACCCCTTTTGCCCATAGGAGCTGGTCGGTCTGTCAGGACACAGGCTCCCATAGGAGTCAATGGATCCGGAGGAACAGCTGATCGCAAGTCAGTCGGACCGACATGATAATGAGGCCATTAGTTTTTAATAAATATTATTTGCCTAATTAATCCCTAATTGTGATAATTGAGTCATTTCATTTTTTTGATTTATTCAATTTATATGTGGGTTGTGGGTTTTGTAGGGATGTGGGGTGGGAAGTAAACAAATGTTAAGTAATTAATATTTTTTTTAAATAATGTAAATTAAGCATTTGAAAATTATTTATGGTAATTGTGTAAATCATTTTCTGTAAAATGAGTGTGTTGCGTCTTTTGTGGGGCTATAGTGTGGGTAGTACATTCATTATATTTCATTGATAATTAATATTTAATTAATGATAATTGGCTTGTTGATAAATATTTATATTACAAGTGTAAGTTATGTTTTAGGTGCAGGTTGAGAGTTTTGTGGGGTTAAAGGGTGAAAAGTAACTTGATAGAATTTATGTAATAAATATTTATATATTTTGAATAATAATTCTTAAATTAAAAAGTTTATTAGAATGAAATTGTATTTGTATTTTATTTATAATAATATCATAGGTATTTATGTCATGTATTTAACAATGTAATATGTTTATTATTTTCAATGTTTAATAGTAAAAACATTTTTTTTACAACTTATTGATTTTTATTTACTTTGTTTTAGATGCCATTTTCTTTTGTTCAAGATGTTTTGTTTTATTGTTGCACTGATTGGAGCGGGAACATTTTTTTAAACCACTCAACATCCAACACTTTCCCTACTATTGTACTGACTGGAGTGGGAATACTACATTTCACCCCTCCGCAATCCAACACTTTTCCTACTGTATTGACTGGAGTGGGAATAGTAAATTCTACTGCTCCACATTTCAGTACTTTCCCTTCTGTTGTACTGACTGGAGTGGGAATAGTAATTATTACCTATCAGCAATCCAACATTTTCACTACAGTTTCATTTACTGAAGGGAAATTTGATAATGTTACTAAGTTTATTATATTTGCCTTGTGTGAAGGGAGAGTTGTAAGATTTTTTATATTTATTATAATAGTTTGCATAGTTTTGTATAAATTGTAGTGGTAATAGTATATGTGTTATATTTTATATTTTATATCTTATTTACCATTGTTAAAATGTATATCATTTTGTTTTTGTATCATTAAGTTGTGCTTTTTAAAATTTATTTAGAATGGTTTGTTTTTAAAAGATTTTAATGTATTGGTATATCTAGATAGATAGATATATTTGTTATATTATTATATCATTTAATAATTCTAAAATTATATTATACATTAACATTTTATGTTTTAAAGTTGCTTTGAAGTCGATATAAGGAAATATATATATATATATATCAATCATCAATATCTGTGTTTATCTTTTTTAAATTAAGTTTATTTGTTAAATGTGTTAAAATATATATGTCATCAATTTTATGTTTTTAAATTACTGTTATCATTTAGTATAATTAATATTTATTCTTTCATTTTATATGTATTTAAAAGACAATTTCTGATGTGGAAAGGGGTGTAAAAGCAATAGGATGAGGTAAGGCTTTTTTTAGATTGAACAAACCCGCATTGTAGCTTTTTTCAGATTTTTAGCGTCTTACCGACTTCTCCTCCCGAAGACATCTGTTTTCACTTTCCATGTGTCTTCACTCTGCTCAGTTGAGAGCAGCTTCTCCTGAAGGCTCGCACGTAGCGGCATCGAAATCTCCGGCGTTGCCGACGGCCCCGTTGTGTCTGCGGCTTTGGTCCCTGGCCGCCCTGGAGCTCAGGAGAGGCAGAAGCCTTCATAGTCTCCTGCACATATCTTGCACCAGCTCTACTGGACTTCGGGCGAGTGAGAAAGTATTGGCAGCTACGGAGGTGGCACAGTGGCGGCGGAGGGGGCACTTTCAGAAGAGATTGCTGCTGCTCACAGTGAAAGTAAGGGTACGGATCTTACAATTATATTATCGCCACCGTTATCTGCATCGCATCAGCCACCTCGGCGCAAAGGTAAGCGTGTGTACAAAAGGAAAGAGGGCAGAGATGCAGTTAACACAGGCACAGCCCTGAGGGTAGGTTTAATCTCTGCAGCAGAGCCTGCAGCAGATCCTCTGAGTGTAAATGTAACCCCGGATGCGTGTTCTGTAAAAAAAAAAACTCTTCATACTTGTCCACAGAGGTTAAAGCAAAACGTGCAAAGGGGAGCAAAGCTGCTAAGAATTTTAAAACTGTGCTGACCCTTGGGTCAAAAATTACGCCATCACTGCGTTCATACTTTAAAGTTGTGCCACAAGTATTGGATATTACAGAGGACCGAGCTATATCTATATCCGGTCCCTTAAATTCTCCCTCTGCTCCAGTGCAATTAGAGGTACCCCCTCTGCTATTATCTAGTCTCTCTTCAAACAGTCTTATGGAAGTGTTGCGTGTTGGTGGTGCGGAGGCAGAAGGCAGTGTATCACCTTCAGTTCCTCCTTTAGAAAAGACTCATCTGCCGTCAGCCTCACAGTCTCTTTCGTTATCTGGACAGCCCAGTGGGGTGGATGAAGATGCCCCTACTGTTGTCTTTACCGGGGGTGACGTCGATGTAGGGATAGAGGAGATGCAGGTGGTGCAAGGGGACGTCCAACAGGGGGTTATCACCATTCCTGCTAGCCCTGTTACAGAAAGTAGTAATATTGGCATTACTGACATTACGGCAGCTTCCCTACAGCTAATGTTTGCCTCCTTATCAATGGACATTAAAAAAGGTTTTGCCGAGTCCACGGCTAACCAGATGGAGATCAGAAATTTCTGTGAATCCCTTGACAATAAGATTGATGGCCTCAATACAAGAACGGAGGCATTGGAGGAAAAAGTGTCTGTATTATCTTTACATCTAGACCAGGCTAAAGAGGATATTACCAAGCTTAAAAAAGAAGATCTTGTCTTGGCTGAGAGGATGGAAACGTTGGAGAATAATGCCAGACGCAGTAACCTACGAATCCTCAATGTTCCGGAGGGGAATGAGGGTTCAGATATCAAACAATTTGTAATATCGCTCTTGAAGGTGGCACAATGTCTGGATCAAAAAAAAGTGGGGGTAACCAAGCAGTTCCTTCCTTCCTACACCAACAACCAGGACATATCTGCCCTCAACGTCATCCAAGAGCCCATGTGGGTGGAAAAAAACCTACAGACTCCTACATATCAAAATCCCCCTGGCATAACTGGAATAGGTCGAAGCAAACAACTGCCGTCTCAACTTTGTCAGTAAGTTCTGCAACATTGGTATAGGCACTCCATCCTTCTTAAATAGGCATTTCCCCTGTAGCACTTAACAGAGGTGCTCAGGCCCCTCATATTCTAGTTGATCATGTCCATGTGTCCTGCCATCACCCCAAGCGATCCACCCACTATTTTGGGCTGAACTTCCCATCGCTACCAGTTCAGGCAGCCACAGTCATCCCACTCCTCATGCCCACCACTCAGAGGGGTGTTGTACATCGACAAGCTGCATAAACAAAAAGTGAAAAACTTCCTTTCCCTCCCCCCACCCTGGAAAAACACTTGCATATTCAAACTGTGTTTCCCCACCCATACGTGAGCACCTCCCCCACCCTGATCTTGCTAACTTAGGTGTATGTGACTGCCATAGTGGGAAGTGAAGATCCCACAGGCTAAACACTTAGATACAATTGTGAGGGCAAGTCATGCCCCTGGGCCAGTCCTGGCTGAACAGCGAAGAAGTACTCTAACCCAAAACAAAATTCCTACAACACTTCCCCACTCACACTCAATTCTGTCTGGCTGGTGGAAGTTCTATCTGCCATCCGAGCTCTAAACTCATGCATCAAGAATTTAAAAAACTAAAATTACTCTTTGTTCTTAAAGAGGAGAGATACCACTCTTATGACTGAATTGCACCGTCTAAAACAAGAAAATCTGTCATCAATCCCAGCTTCCTAGCTTGGACACTATGTGCGACTCTATTTTAGGAGTTCAGGATATGTGTTGTATGTGCTTGACTTAAAGGTTTAGTAGTTTATCATGTATAATGTGTCTATAGCCCACATGAAGGGTGCACATGGCAACCCACTTGTAGTTCACTAATGACATTGCCATCAGGGTAGGAAGTGGGCAAACACGTTAGTAAGTCCATGTGTACTAACAAATCCCTCTCAATGCAGTGACATAATTTAATGTACTAAGGTACAAAGCTTCTGCATATTGAGGAAATGCCTTTTTTTTTTTTAATTGTGAAGAAACTTCACATATTTGTACGTAATGTTTGTGGCATTGTTGACGTTTTTTTGAATGTGCAATTTTGAGTAACAACATGTGCAAATTGTTTTTTTTATGGTGGAAATAGTTGCAACCTATGAATTAATGATGTTGCACTTGAAAAAATAATAGTAATGTTTAGAAGTGTAATTAATAACTTAGTTTAGTTATGTCACATTTTTATCAAAACAGAATTTTTATTAAAATGGATGCAATTTTTTGTGTTTTGTTAAATCTGCTCCTGCTCCGTCCCCCTCCCAATCTATGTCTCCCTGCGAGTCTTCTCTTCCCACAGTTGTGACGGAGCACAGTATAATGTAATGTAACTAATTATTTTCTTTAGACAGAATGTATTGTGAATGAAACTGTTGATTGTGTTCCTGAGGTAACTTTTTTAAGGACGCTTTTGCAGGATGTAATAATAATCTTTCTTTATTCGGTTTTACAAAATAGAAAACCATAAAAGCAGGATGTTCTGATGCCACCTTGCTAGCAAATTAGTGTATTAGTATCAAGTCAAAATCAGCTTTATTCGATTATGAAGAATCATAGACGAACACAGAAATAAATACATAGAACATTGAATTCATTATATCTTAAATAGCTACAATAAAAGCAGATAAAGCATACATTTTAATAAGTAATATAAGACATCATAAAATGAGACAAAGAGAGTGTTACAAATATCAGTCGAATAATACATGTGCTCCTTTTCTATATCTTGGCGGATTTTTTGAGACGTTATTTCATACAAGCTTTTACACCAGTGGATCCTCCTGGACTTTTTATTCACCATTAAGTCCTCTGTCTCTACACGTATTGCTCTTTCTGTCTTATGGGCAAACTCTGTAAGCCAAAACTTATCTTTGACCCTTCCAAGAGCGTACAGGTCCATCCTCTTTCAACCTCCTTTGTTTCTACCACTGAACTTCCAATGTCGGGTGCTACGCCCAACCGTTCCTCCTCAACGCAATCTACATCCTCCATTGCCTCTCCTTCTCTTACCTCATCTAAGCATTTGAAACAAGATCCTCCATCTCCGGTCAAACCTTCCTCCCCTATCTCCATGAAACTAATTTTGGAAGAGATCCGCGCTTTCGCAGCCTTTCGTTGAAGAAACCAATAATGAAATGTTGCTTCTGAAGGAAAAATGGTCTTCCATGGATAACCAAATTACTTTAGTGAAACAACAAGTATCGGACTTACCAACTCAGGTTCAACGCATCTCTTCCCTGGAAAAGTCCGTCCTTGCTCTTCAACAACACACCGAGGATTTGGAAAATAGGAATAGAAGGAACAATCTACGTATTTATGGCTTGCCGGAATCTCTGGAAGGAGGTAATATGGTCATGTTCTTTACCTCCTTTCATCCAAAGTTGCTAGACATGCCACCTACAACGTCTCTTACCATGCAATGAGCTCACAGACTTGGCCCACGTACCTCTACTTCCCCAAAACCACGTGGAGTTATCATTCTTTTTTTGAAATTTACGGATTTGCTCTCAGTCCTTGCTGCAGCCAGATCCAAACGTCAACTCTCTTGGTGGGGTCAAAAAGTCTTTATCTCTCAAGATGTCTCCAATGCCACTGCGTCCAGACAAAAGGAGTTTTTGATTCTATGTGCACCATTACGCTCTCTTGGAGACAGATATAGTCTATTCCATCCATGTATCTTTAAGGTTACCCATCAGAATCAAACTTGGACTTTTCAAGATCCTGGAGAACTCAAAAACTTCATTCAGATTCACTCCGCCAGTTACATGGATACATCTTCCTCTTCTAGTGGCTGATTGAACAATTTATTACACTTGCTATTTGTCTCTCTTGATAAGTTTTAGAAATTAACTTGATGTTATTTCTTTCTTCTCTTTACTTACCTTATATTGTTCTTGAATATGCTATATTGTTGTCTTTTTCTTATTATATACTTTATTATATTACCTTATGGTGACTTACCTGATGTTACTGGTTTTTCTCTTTTATGTATTTTATTTTATTTAGGTCCATGACGTTTTTGTCTCCTACTCCCATGCACTTCCTCCTCTTTGATTTTTGTGTCCTGAGTCGGCTTTGGATCCCCATCCCTTGAGCGGTTCATCTTGTTGAGTGTCGCCACTGCCCCTCCTTCCTTCTGTATGTCCCCCTCAGGTATGTTTTACTCAGTCATGCTTTGGATATTTACTGTCTCTTCTATTCTTTTATTCTTTTCTCCCTACTTCTCCTTCTTAAGACCCTTTTTCTGCTCACCCTCTTTTTATCCTGTCCTCTTGTTACTATTGCTACTTACTCTTCTTCTCCTCTCCTACTTGTCTCTTTCTTCGGCTACTTAATGTACACATTTTGTTTCGCATTTGTTGATATAATTGACCTCGTTGTATATAACATTTAGAGTTATTTCTTGGAATGTTAAAGGTTTTTTCTCTCTCATTTAGCTTCCTATTTCCCTGAAATTGTCCTTCTGCAGGAAACTCATCTTAGTGACCTGGAATCCCTCAAATTGAAAAGAAATTGGGTTGGTACAGTTTTATTTTCTCCTTCTAAGAACAAGAAAAATGGTGTTGTCATTCTACTTCATAAAAAATTAAAATGTAAAGTTTTATCAGAAGAGAAAGATGCTGAGGGCAGATGGATCCTTGTTAACCTGATTATTACCTTAATACCTTTGACTATTTTTAATGTCTATGGCCCCACCCATCCTGATTATACTTTTTGGCCTTTAATTACCGGTAAATGTATTCAGCACAAAGATGATTTATTTCTCTTAGGTGGTGAAATTGTGGACCCATTCCTTGATCGCAAATCCATGGTTAGATTCATTCCTCACAAATCACATAAACAATTTGTTGATACCATTTCACAAGCACATCTCATAGATTCTTGGAGACTCTTACATCCAGACACCTTGGACTACTCTTTCTTTTCTCCACCTCACTCATCTTTCTCTCGACTAGATTATATTTTCCTTTCTCAATCTTTATCTCAGAATTTACCGTCCTCCTCTATTGAACCTATAGTAATCTCTGATCATGCTCCCATCGTAACTGACCTTGATCTGCTTCCATCTCATCCCAAATCATCTCGCTGTCGTTTTAACTGCACTCTTCTCTATGACCCTAACTTTTCTTCATCATTTCGCTCCTTTACGAATGATTTCTTTCAGTTTAATTCTGATCCTACGTCTTCCCTGTACATTCTTTGGGATTCCTTTAAAGCTACTGCAAGGGGTTTCATCATGGATTTTGTTTCTAGGAAGAAGAAACAATTTCTTCAAAAACCAAAACTTTCTCTAGCATATATAAAGCAATTAGAACATCAATTTTACTCTTTTTCAGATAAATGTATGTCATCAGAACTTCTTTGTGCAAAAAAAGATTTTAATAAACTCACTACTGACAATGAGTCTTCCATTCTTCCTCGCAGTACTGCACGCTATTATGGCGGTCGTAATAAATCTGGTAAACTCCTGGCTAATTATCTTAAATCCCGTAAAGAACGGACTCTTATTGATTCCATTTATTCTTCCGAAAATGTCCTCCTTCATAAAGATAAAGATATCCTTTCTCAATTTCCACTTTTTTATCAGCAACTTTATACTCCTGAATCTCCTCCTTCCTCTTCTCTTATTCAATCTTACTTTGAGAAATTACCCAAGTCTAATACTTTCCATCTTGACTTTTCTGCTCCTGAGCTTGACCTCTCATTTTCAGAACTTTCTGCAGCTTTATCTACTCTTAGTAAAGGTAAAATACCTGGTCCTGATGGTTTTCCTGTCGAGTTTTACCTACACTTCACTGACCTCCTTCTGCCCAAGCTCTTATCACTCTTCGAATCTTTTTACTCCTCGGGTAAAGCGGAAGGTTCGTTTCAAGATGCTACTATATGTTTAATTCCAAAAGATGGTCGCGACTCGAAGTTTAGTAAAAACTATCATCCAATCTCATTAGTCAATGTTGATTATAAACTTTTTGCTAAATTACTTGCTCTACGTTTAGACCCCTTTATGCCTCATCTCGTTGGTAAAGAACAATGCGGTTTTGTTAAGGGTAAACTTACTTCCGATAATTCCCGTCTCTTTCTTAATGTTTTTGAATAAGGCCTCTTCTCTCTCCGTTCCATTAGCTGCTATCTCCGTTGACGCGGAAAAAGCATTTGATAGGGTAGATTGGTCTTTTTTGTTTGCCTCATTACGTTGGCATGGTTTCGGCCCCAAATTTATCTCTCTCATTTCTTTGTTATATTCTGCTCCTAAAGCTTCAGTCCTAGTAAATGGTCAATTTCCCCCTCCCTTACACTCCAAAGAGGTGTACGTAAGGGTTGCCCTCTTTCTCCTGTAGTACTAGAAAATTATAAGTCCAATAGAGCCATACCATCCTATAGCCCCAATACCAATTATCAAATAATCAGTCAGTTGGCAGTGAAGTAGTTTCAATAATTTATTCTAAATGGACTCTGCGCAGAGGAGCCTCCCCGTCCACACCCAGTCAGTGTGACAAGAAGACTGCCGATTCATATTCAAACAGGTCATTATATACTTTCAGTCAATACACATTATCACTTGAAAAGGAATAACACCACTTTGGCCTCTTCGCTTCTGGAAGAAACCATATATGGCACACATGATTAGTTCAAAGCTTAGCTATTCATTACTGGGCAAGTCAGGAAGGATGACTCCCTTTCGTTCTCAGGCACGGGAGTACATGCACAGCGTCTGCAAGAATGTGCTCATCCCACACGAAAGGCAGATGTAACCTTGAGTTTCCCAAGTTAGAATCAATAGTCCATTCATAGCCCAGGCGGACCTTTCAGGCTCGCTCTCTACACAGTAGCTAGTCATATGTTTTCCTAGAAAGAGCAAGAGATACGGGGAAATTAAACCAACATGGTGTTTCTTCAGAAAAGGCCCGATTCCTAATGTATACATAATTTGAGTATATTCACAATGGAGGGGTTAACCTAAAATGGTACACTAATATATATATTGGATACATTAGGCCAATATTATATGATATTGATTTTATATTTCTTCACTCCGTTTCTTTTTATTCTTGCTCTTGAACCATTTTTGACTTCCATTCGGAATAATAAATATATCTTTGGCTTCCCCTTTGGTGATGATCAATTAAAACTTTCTGCTTATGCAGATGATATTCTTTTGTTTATATCCTATCCAGAATCGTCTATTCCCCACGTATTATCCGAATTAGAAGCTTTTTACTCTGTCTCGGGCTATAAAATAAATTCTGATAAAACCGAGATTCTCCCTTCGACCACTACTTGTCTCCCACATATGTTTTCCTTGACTGGTTTTGCTTGGAATAGCACAAAGATCAAATATCTTGGAATCTGGTTTTCCAAATCTATTTCTTCTTCCATAGCATTAAATATGTCTATTGTCTTGTCCCGAATTGATCAATTGCTTTCCTCATGTAATCCCCTTTTCCTTTCCTGGTGGGGGAGGCTTGATTCGATCAAAATGATGGTTGCTCCTATTCTTATTTATATTCTTTCTATGTTACCTGTCCAGATTCTGGCCCTTTATTTTAAACGTATCGATTATTCTCTCTTTAAATTCCTATGGAAGAATAAAAAAGCCAGAATTTCTCTGGCTGCTCTTCGTAAATATAAGTTAAATGGTGGTGTTAATTTTCCCGATTTTCGTCTTTATCATACATCCTTTTCTCTTCGGCAAGATTCCCAATGGCTTTCTTCCGACCCTTCCCCCTTCTCTCCTCTTTGGCTTGATATTGAACGGAATCTGTTACTGCCCTTTTCTTTTCAGGAAATTTTGGGATTTTCTACCAAAGCTCCTCATACTTCCCTTCCTTTGTTCAAATACACTTCTTCTCTTTTAAAACCTTTACTTTTTTCGCATGACATCTCACGAGAATCATTTCTTAATTCTCCCATTTGGTATAACTCTCTTATACTTTTTAAAAATCGGCCCATTTGTTGGACATCTTGGAGAATAAAAAGGTATTATGTGGGTCAATCACCTCTTTGATGGTATTTCTCCGCGAACTTTCCCCCAATTTCAGCTTTTGTTCCACTGTCCTCATTCTTCTTTACATAAATTCACTATTCTCATGGAGACAATTCTTGATTGTTATTATTCTCTTCCCTCTTTGAATTCATTACCTCCTCAATCTTCCCTTCTCGTTATTCTTTCTACCCTTCCTAAAGCTTCTCTCATTTATAAATTCTTTTCCTCAACTAATCCAGAACGTCCCAAAACTAAAGTAGAACTTTCTTGGGAAAAGGATTTCGATTGTATTTGGTCCATTGCTCTTGGGACAACCTCTGGTCTAGATCTCTGAACATTTCTCGTTCTGCTTCTCTCACTCAATCTTTATTTTTCCTCTACCACAGACTTTATTTCTCTCCTCTCTCTATCTCTTGTTTTACTTCCTCCTCTGATTCTAAATCCTGGACCTGCGGCTCTTTAAATGCTGATCTCTTCCACCTACTTTTTTCTCTGTCCCACTGTTTCTTCTTTTTGGAAACAAGTACGGTCTTATCTTTCTCGCATCTTCGCACTTTCTATTCCTTTTCCACTTACTCATCTTTTTTTGAGTAGTCTCTCTGAACCTTTAGATCTTCTTCCACACTCACATGTTCTTTATGATCTCATGCTTGCACTTGCATTCCAACACATTTCTTCCAATTGGAAATCCCTTTCAAACATTTCGATACAACATTGGTGGAACTCTGTATGTTATTTTCACAGACTTGATGTTGCTTTTGCTTTTTCTTGTAAACCTAGACGCAATGTAGACCTTTATTGGTTACCTCTTATTACATATTTAGACCAATTAGCTTGTAAATTTCCCCATCGCACCGCTGCAGAAAATGTCAAGCCTCCTTGAAGGACTTATACTCTCTCCTCTTTGTTCATTTGATGTATTTTACAGTTTTCTATATTATAATGTTTTTATATTTTGTATATTGTTGAATGGTCGAATGCCTTTTATGATTTAGTTTGCCGTTGTTCTTTTATATTTTCCTGCTGTAGCATTATTCTTCTTTTATCCCCCTACCTTCCCCTCCCTTTCCCTTCAACCTTAAAATCCTATAAATTGCTTTTTTTTATCTGTTAGACATTAGCATTACTTTTGCTTCAACCTACATTTTTTCTGTTTTTCTCTTCTTGCTGATGTTTATAGCTGCTTGTTATTTGTTTATTCTTCAATAAAGCTTTCAAACATAAAAAAAAACAAATATCAGTCGAATAACTAATCATATTTATACACCAGTTTGTCATACAGGGTAAGGGTCTTCCTTATTTGCATGGCACTACAAATAAAAAGACCGTCAGTATGACCAATATAATCGGTCTCAAGGCAACGTAAGAAATCATAGTTTTCCTGGTGCTTTTTATACCTCAAAAGAAGGGTAGGGCGTAAAAATGTTTCCTAATTTGACAATAAAAAACACAGTATAATATAAAGTGCAAGGAGGATTGGACTGACGTTCCATCACAAGGACCTCTAGGGAGTTTATTAGACCATCTGTCTCTTTTTGTGTTTGCTGCCAGGCAGTGTGCAATGCTTAAACAAATCCTGGTAAGATGAAATATGTGTAACCATAACTAGATAACCCTGCAATCCACTTTGTAAGGGCCCTTTCAGGTAATTGTTAACTGAGGTTTTCTGCATTTCTTCAAACTCCCTCTAGCCAGAGCTTTTACTCATAAACATAGTTTTTAATTCTTTCCTGCCAAACTGTAAAATGTTTGCTGGATTCTTAATGAGCAAACGTGCATCAAGTTCCTTTAGGAGCCTATTTACATACATTAGTCAGAGGATTTCATTATAGCGTTTGAGGGCCATACATTCATTTATAACATTCCGGGTTTGCTCCAGATATTATACCTTCCAGTGATTACAGACACATCTATTTTATCTCCCACATACATTACACCTAACTCCCTGTGAGTGATTAAAATAGGGTTTGAGTGGGGTACTACAAGGAGTCTGGCTAAAAATAAATTCTCATGTTTTTGCAGAACATTATGCTCCTTTGCCCCCAGATAATTCCTCCATATGTAGCTGAGGGAATGCATTTGCTTTGATATAGATGTAGCATCTCACTGATTTGTTTATTGCCAACTTTGTTGGCAAACCTAAAAAGAGCCTCGGTCGATCTAACAAAACAAGACTTTGCTAGTTCTAAATGTCGGATACAAGAGCCAGTACTTGTGAACTGTACAGTTAAATAGGAAAAACTTGTTACCTCTGTTCATTTGAATTCTCTAACAGAGAATATTTCCTTTTTGAGTCTGCCTCTTCCACACATCATAGTATAGATCTTAACCAGATTTAATTTGAGATCTTTTTTGTCGATATATCCGACTGTACCATCAATTCATTTTTGACGTCCATTTGTGGTTCTGGATATGAACACTGCGTCGTCAGCATATAGGAGCATTGGGGTATAGCGTGATCCAATTTTAGGTGTGCCAGCAAATAATATCTGTAGCTCCTTATCAATCCCATTAACATAACGAGAGAAGAGAGTGGGTGCTGTGATGCAACCTTGTCTTATCCCTCTTTTAATTGGGAGTCTCAATGTGCATTCTCCCTCCAGCCCATACCTTACACGTGAGATCACCGAAGAATACATCTGAGAGATATGAGAGACAATGTCAGACAAGATTTTTCCAAAGGATTGTTTGGTTAACTAGATCAAAAGCGCTGGAAAGGTCAGCAAAGCAAAGGTATAGGAGACCCTGCTTAGCTAACGTATATTTACTTACAGTAAGGTGAAGATTTTTACATTGTTCTGTCGTCCCATATCTTTCCTGCAACCATATTCTACGTCCTTTAACACATGATTGTCAACTATTCAGTCGTCCAATCGTTCTAACACAATTCCCCCCAAGATTAAAGCATAGGAGTCTAGGGGGGATATTGGGCGAAGCAACTAGGATTCCCCCTGTTCCTTTTTTATTTATGGGAATGGATTCAGTTCAAGTACGATGGACATTCCCTCTACCTGCAGCATTAAAAACATTAGCTAAAATTGGTGCCCATATATCAGCATCAGCCTTAAAGATATCACCAGATATCCTGTTGGGACCTGAAGCTTTTAAGTCAGCTGATTTACCTACTGCTACAGCCACCTCCTCCACTGTAATCTGTTTTATTGATATTTGGAATGGTCCACTGATTTAATTCTGCAGTGCTGTGAAACAATCCGTACAAGGGTTCAAAATACCTTCTAAATATTTAATCCAAACAGATGGTGCAACAAAGACTTTTACTTTGGGATCCGGGTTATCTGACCAAAATGGGGAGTTTATAATTTTCCAGAATAAACCGCTATTGCCAGTTTGCACTGCCTGTTCTAAGCCTGCCCATGTGTGTTCCCGCATCTCAGTCTTACTTTGCTCCAGGGCCTGTTCATAATTAAACCTATGGAGTTTGATTTCTTGTCCATCCCTGGGGTAGTTATGAAGGGCCTTTTTTTGGTTATAATTTGCCTGTGTACAATGTTGGTCAAACCACCCAGTGGATCGTGTCTGTTTCCTGGTAGCCTTCTTTTTTTTTGGGTGTCTGCTATGGCTGAGGTAATCCTACTAAACGCTTAGACCAGTTCCTTAGGTGAGGGTTCAATTTCCGTACAGTTATAATAGTTTTCTTGGTTACCTTTAACCAGCTCTTCCAAGATGGTGCATTTACTTCCGACCATTTAAGGCTAAAGCCATTTAGGTTGCTATAGCAACAGAGGTGGAGATTCTGATTACTTCTTATGTCTAGATGGGTAATTCTACTGTAAGTGTAAGTGTAAAATGGTCACTGTAGTAGGAGGGATAAATAGCCAATGTTCTAATAAAAAAGCTTTATTTACTGAAATTAAAATGTAATCAATACAAGATGGATATGGCTGAGTAATGGACTCCCTATCTAGTCTGCCACAGGAGCCAGATTGCGGTTTGGATACGGGCTGGCTAAGGGAATTTATACTAAAGGCATTGCTTGTACTAACTTGTTTTTTTTGGCGTTTGAGATATCATTATCATTTATATCTCCGGTACGTTTGCTCAGATTATTTCTTAGAAGAGTATCTTTGCAATGTCTTTTTAAGATTACAACTCTTTCCACAACCTTGTTTAAGTCCTGTGGAGCAGGAGCCCTAACTAGCAAAAGTAAATGCCTGAGGGCATGAGTGCGGCAACATGGGTGGTAGCTACTGTAGGCGAAACTGGGGCATGTAGTTGCATCCACCTCGGGTGTCCCACCGAGCGGAGCCCCAACCAGTAAAAATATTTGCCTCTGGGCGTGAGTGCAGAAATGAAGGCGGCGGCTTCTGCAGGTGTTTCTGGGCCTGTGGTTCTCCTTGCCCCCTCCTTTTTCAGTTTGGTTATCGGATTCATCGAAATCCAAGATCTCAAAATACATTGACATTGATTTGTGTCTGTAATTGTGGTTCGTGGAGCAAAGCCTAGTTTACAAATTGATAGGGAATCTGAACTCACAAAGCTTCCTTTTCTATGTTGTGAGTTTAATTTGGGATGGTGATTCATGTTCGTGAGTGCACGGAACCAAGCACACTTACTAGGGTATATGGCATCTGGGCAGGAGTCTTCCTATGTGAATTGTGGTATTCACATAGCTTTCTGATTTCTGTTGTTGATTTTTTTTTAGATTTTCTTTTGATTCTGATGGTTACTGTTGTACTTACGGAGGGTCAGAAATTACCTACATAAGCAATGCCAAACTATGAAATGATTAAAGAGAATGGATATTATACATATACCTGATTTTAGATTGGAATAAATGTACTGCACATCATGAAGTATTACAGTTTCAATTACAGGGTACCTTTACGGTTAGAAAGATAGATTTCTTGAGACTGACCATGTATAAAATGAAGTGCATGCTTAGGCCTTCTCTGGTTTGAAAGTAAAATGGATCAACAGGAGAAAAGTGGGATAGAAGAAATGATTGAATGTGCAAAAACATGTCCTGCCATTGTCCCAGTGAAAGAAGAGCGGAATAAAAATGAAAAGTAAAATAAAAATTAAATGAACAGGCAGATGTATCTGATGATGCTGCTACATTCATAAGTAAGCTTTTGAATTCCAGACTTCCTCCATAGACAGATAGAGTGATAGATGTTATTCCTGCTACTGCAGGAGTGCACTCAGGTGCTGTGAGATGTAATTTGGGGCTACAAGCTTCTACTGGGGTGGTACCCAGAGCACAAACAGATTTAGCAATAACAATAGAGATGCAAACACAAGTAGTTCCAAGTGAGGGAATGGTGATAGTTGAACCTCCTCTTTGAGACATTAGCATAGGCATTTTAAAAATTGAATTTGGTGAGATGCTTCAGGGCAACCTAGATTTGAATACAATGTTGGCTTACAATGCTGATTAAATTAGATATTTGATTAAGTAAGCGGCCAGGTGTGCAGATGGGGGACATGATAAATGAGAGGAACTAGCTGATCAATTAGAAGTGGATATCATGAAAAAGATAAATGTAAAGTGGAAGTATAAAATGGATTTGACACATAATGAAATTAAGAAAATGGGCTCATATTAAAAATCTAGGGGCTTATTACGATGTCGGGCTGACTGTCGTGAAAAAGGGTCCAACCGACCTCTGTTCAGCTGTCCGACTACTTAATTATGATGCAACCACACATGGTGCGGTCACTAGCTCCCTTTTCTGTATCGGAGCTTTTGCTGAAGTCAGAAACCAGCCGTAGAACAAACTCCAATACAAAACAAGCATTGGCATAACCAATAGGTCTCGCCTTTGGGACCTTATAAGTGTTTAGCCATGCAACAGTTGATGTTGTTGCATCAAGGATATTGTGCTGCATAACAAAATACTTATAAGGTCCCAAAAGTGAGACCTATTGGATAAGCCAATGCTTGTTTTACATTGTTAGCCAATCACCCCTTAATGTTGTGATGTCTGGAAACATGGTCTCTGGAGCAGAAGCCTAAAACAGGTACCTGTCGGAAGAGCTTGCGCTCCCTCCTGCCTTTCTCTTCGTCTTTAACATTTCTAGAAAGAATAAAATATTCATGACTTACAGAACTTTACCCCAGACCGCCGAACCTCTCTCCCAGGACCCCAGACTGTGTTCAAAGCTAGGAGGCTGCTGTCCGGGAGCAGTGAAGTACGAAGTTAGCGAGGGGGGGATGCAGAGAGCACAGAGGGAGAAAGAGAGACAGAGAGTGAGATAGGGAGGGAGAGCGACAGAGAGATGCCAGAGGGCTGTGGTGGAGGAGAAAGGGAAGAAGAACAAAGGATTATGGGCATAGAAAGAGAGGGGTTGAAGGGAGGGAGGAATGTGTGAAAGGGGGTGGTAGCTCCAAGGGAGATAGGATAGAAGAAGCGCTGAGAGGACAGAGACCGAGGTGAAGGTAGGAGGAGGCATGGAATGGTAGCAGGAAGGAGAGAACGTGAAGTGAGAGAGTAAGGTAGGGGTGGGAAAAGGAGCATGAGAGACTGAGGTAATGGTGAGAGAGGGAAAGAGATCGTGAGGAAGGGGTGAGAGGAAGAGAGAGAGGTAAATGTGAGAGAGGGAGAGATGTAGCAGTGAGATGGAAGAGAAGAAGGGGGAGGGATAATAGGGGTAATACGTGGTGCAGGGGTTCTAAAGCGGAGGAGAGGATGTGCAGAGAGAAACAGTAGGGGAAGGGAGAGAGCGCAGAGGAGAAAAGGGGAAGAGGAGAGGAGGTAGTAGAGAGAAGCAGAGCAGCTTATAGGGAGAGGGGGAATCACAGAGAGGGAGGAGAAAGAAGGATAGATTATAGAGATATATAGTTTGGGGGTAGTTGAGGGTGGGCATGAAGAAGAGAAGAGCAGAGCAGAACATGGGGGAGTGATAAAGGAGAGAGGGGGGCGAGGAGAGTGGGAGAGAAGACGGGGTCAGGAGAAGGATACATAAGAGAGATGTAGAGGAGAGAAGAGAAAGAGAAGGGAAGAAAAAACTGGGTAGATGGGAAAGAGGAAGACAGTGGAGAGGCAAGGCGAGAGTCAGAAGGAATCCTTGGCAACAATGCCCCACCCGCCACAGTGTGGAAGAGAGGGAATCGGATGAGAGCAGAGCAAATCAACAAGCGCACCAGCTGGGCTAGCGGGCAGCTGCACTCATGCCAATGCCTTGAAGTAAAGATGAACGTTAGGCTAGCCAAGAACCATAAGGCAAAAAAAAAAACTTGCAGTCTTCTGCACTGTGTAGTAAAAGGTTCAACAGCACTGGGTTGATTAGCACTCACTCTGGGTGTTTTGATGGCCAGAGCAGCACCAGAAACAATGCATTTATTTAGTATTGGTAAATCCAGCAGCAATGACCAATGCTGTGTAGCTGATCACCCTTTTCAATGCCAGGATACCCATATGCACACATGGAGCCATTCTGGCCCTGTATACTCGAGCAATCATTTCTAATGCAGGCTCAAATACAGTAATGCACACTGTGTAATATGGCCAATAGCGAGATGTCTGTTATTATATTTGATCCTGCTCCCGGAGGTGCAACCATTACCCCAAGCATCATCACTAAGCACACAATGATAATATGCGGTCTACATCACAGACAACTGTGATGGTAGGCTGAGTTCTTTGAGAAGGGGAATGGATGATGTTTAAAACAAAAGCAGTGGCATCACCTCACACAAAAGGAAGCACATATGCATCCAAGTTACCATTAAATATTATATTTACTTGCCTTTGTAAATGAGAGAGTGAAGAGCAAATCATCACCTGGTCAGTGGCACTGAGTCCCGCCCTGTGACTGCAGCATACAGCTGTAAATTAAACTCTTGTCAACAGACCTGTTTCCTAAACAAGGACATTGGTGCAGACTTTAAATGACACTGTCCAGTTCAGACATGTCAATAAGACATAGTAAGATGCACAGCCTCAATTGTCCGTGTCTACAGATGCAGAGCAGTACAAAACCTTTGAGGAATACAACTTCAAAAAAAAAAGTGGTTAAGGTCTTAAAGTCAACCTCCATTCCCAGTGTTATTCCATTCAAGGTTGACCTCCGACCCCCAAAAACTGAGCTGATCACGGAAGACAAATGCATATTGAAAGAGTCTGAAGGACATATAGCCAACAGAAAGCTTTGCTGCATTATGCAGCATGCAGCACCGCTAATTCTGCCTATTAAAAAATATTGAGAAGGATCTTTCGAGAACTTCCATAATTTTATATGCCAGCAGCCTAGGTGTCAAATGACATTTATACATGTAAATATGTCGATCAAAACTTTAGGATTGTTCGTTTGAATTAAAGAGTGACAGTGAATCCCTTTGAGTAACAGAGACTAACATTCCTGTCAGCATGGCGCCTCTCTGACGCATCCTAAAATGAGTTTTACAGCAAATAGGAAGAGACAGGTTGGAACCAGCTGTAGTAACTGGAAGGCGGCTCTGCTTCTAAAAGTTCGCACACAGACCCTGCAGACTTCTCAGAATCAAGCCAGATAAAACTTTACGATATTTATGGAAGAAAACAACTCAAAATCTAACCCAAATGAACATAGCAAATGCAAATTTCATTTAAATGCGTATAGTGTTACAATTCAGATGCACCAGGAACGAAAACATATACATTCAAATACTTGTTGTACAATGTACATACATGGTGCAATCCCAGAAACACAGCCAGGCCTGCAGGTGGCATCCTCTGTGCCCCCTGGCAGCAGCTCAGCTCGCCGAGAGCTCCTGCCCCGCCCGGAAATCCCCACCTCTCCTCACCTCCATTCCCCTAGGCAGATCCATGTGGCCCCCAAGCAGCTTCCTGTCTCCTTTCTTCCTCCTTGCTGTCCAGGAGCAGGGTCCAGTCCCGGGGCCCCCAAAAGAGATATAGCAGGGCCATGAAGAGTGCGGGCAGCCGGCTGTTCCTCTCTGACTATTCTCCCAGCCCTCACCCTCCCCAAAGCCGAAAGTGAAGTTGTCGGAGTGCAACGTGGAAGGAGTAAACAGAAAACTGGGGAGGATGATGGTGTGTGGGGACAGAAGAGAGCGAAGCGGCTCGATGGTAAAGACTGGAAAGCATGTTGGTCAAGAACTTTTTTTTCAGCACTATACAGCGCTAACAACTAAAAAGTGAGTAAAGACAGAACGGGACAAGTGCAGCAGGGCTCTGTGTGTCCAGAAAAAAAGGGAAGGTGAACGCTAGTCATTTAAACTAGCAAACAGCACACGGTTACTGAAACAATGACATGGCAGCAGCTTCGAGTCCGCCAGTTCAGGAGCACAGCAACCTTATCGGTCACTCCAATGACCGGCTTCCGGTGACCTCAGTTGCGTGCAAATAACAAGACCTTGTGCCTCGGGCTGGAACAGGAGAGGCAGCAGGGGTAGGGGAGAGAGGAGGAGTCCTGCGCCCATTTCCCTTGCAAGAGCGAGCAGGAACCATCTGTTAATTACAAGATGGTTTTAAAGCTCTCTCCCACAAGGGATTCACCAAACGTGTATGCGTTGCCATTCAAAGCAATGCATGCTTTTGGGACACAAACTCAATCAATTTCAAAAGGTCTTTTTCCTAAGCTGCGCATGCTCGCTGCGTAGGCGAGAACTAAAAAAGAGTTTTAGTTCATCCCTGCACTGCGTGGCAGGCATTGTGCAGGGATTAACAAGGGGGCACCATAGGCGCCCCGTGGCCACCAACTGGAGGCTGCTGGGTGAAGGGGGCACTGCTCAGCAAGGCCTGGTAAGCCTGCCGGCAACAGAGCATCGTAATCCAGATGGTGTAAAACACCGTCGATATAAATTACGGGTCTGTCTCTGACTGGCTGACGGGCTCATTGCACCAATTTCACTTCTGATCACCTAAATTGTACCTGGAAGTGAAACCAACCATCTCGGTCAGTAGCCTCCGAACTAAGGGGCCCATTATGATTGCGGTTTTCTCGCATCCTCCGGGCCGGCGGAATCCACCGCCGGCCCGGAGGATGCGGGAAAACCGCTGCGGACTCATCAAAGACCCACCACCACATTAGGATGGCTAGTGGGTCTTGGTTTCAGTCTGCCGCTTTTCCGCCGCGGTCGGCTTACAACCGCGGTGGAAAAGCTCTAATATGGTGGCGGTGTCTCTCAGACACCGCCAGACATATTAGGATGGCTTCTAAAACATGCTTTTCCACGGCGGATTCTCCGCCGCGGAAAAGCATACGGATCTTCACTTCGGGGGCCCGTTGCGTGCCCCCTGGGTGAAGGTTGGGTGGGGGGTGCACATGGGGGGTACCTATGGTACCCCCCTGCATTTACATGCAGAAAGCGGCAGGCACCGCGCGGTGCCTGCCGCTTTCTGCGTGTAAATGCAATGCATGCCTTTTTAACATTTGGCGGGTGCAGCTTGAAGCCGCACCCACCGCAATGTTAAATATAGAGGATGTGACCGCCAGGGTGGCGGTCACATCCTAATTGCACAGCAGCTAACGCCGCAGCACATGCGGACATTCCCTCCTACTCAGGGCTCGCGTCCGTCCGCGATCGTAATGAGCCCCTAAGGTCGGAGGCTTTCTGACCAAGTTCGTAATCGGGCCCTCTATTGAAAAAAAGAATGGAGATTGGAGAAACTTGGAAAAATATTGAGAAAGATAGAAAAAGAGGACAACAAACAAAAAGAGGATGAAAATGGCCGAAGTCATGGTGAGGAGTGTTCCAGGAGATCCAGAAGTAGGAGCAGGAACAGTTTTGTAATTTTCTTTGAGAGAAGTTCATTTAGGGAATTTTGTACTTGTACCATGGACTCAAGCTAATTTGCATGTATTTAGGCATACTTTTATTAATTGTGAGAAGGTCCACTAAGGTGTTACAATTAAGTACATAAACTGACACACATTTCTCAAATGTTGTGAAAATATTTAAACTTGTTATTTGATATTGTGGTTCCGGGACCTTATGGTAGAATGTAAAATTGTGGTTGGATGGCTGACACAAGAAGAATCTAGAATGCATGCATAAGCTGCTGAAATAGCAGACAAATACAAGGCTGTGATTGTGTATTTGAAAAGCGAATTCATAAGAAGCATATAAACTTGCATAAGATTTTGAGAACCTCACAGGAGCTAAAAGAGTCAGTGCATTCTTTTTATGAGAGCCTAATGCACATTTATAGGAAACACAGTGGAGTCGAAAATCCTAACAAAATTGTGGTTAGTCATTTTTCATCTGCTTTCGTGAATGGTCTAAGGCCAGAAATTAATAAACACATTCAACAGAGTGAACTGAGCAGGGAATCCTTCAGGGGGTACTTGTTAGCCTTTGTAACTCTCCTGTGAATGGATGTCCTTTGGGGGATATAGGGGTTGCAGCTGTGGTCTCTTGCTTCCTTTGGGATCCCTTGCCTCAGAGAAGATAAACGTGTTGTCGCCTATGAGTCTCGGAGTGGCAAAGGAAGTACCATGAGTAGCAAAGAGCAAGCTAGAGGTCACAACTGCAACCCACGACTACCTCCAAATGATGTCCATGCTCCTGTGATGGGAACTAAAAAGCTTAATAGAAAATGGAGAATCATACAGAAACCTGGCAAGATTAACAGAATTGTTATCCCATGTTGTCCAGTGGTACACAATCTAGCAGTAACATTGTTTCACATTCCATCAGAAGCAGACTGGTAACATAGTTGTTGGCTTATGCCATGCATTCTTCTCAATCTCTCCCCATGTGCAGATCCAGCTCCACTTTGCATTCCAATTTTCAACTAAAGTTCTTGTGTGATATAGCATCACACAAGGATATACTGAAAGTCCTTCAATTTTCTTGAAAATCCTCAAGAAAGATCTAGAAAGTTTAAAATTCTCATGCAATTCAGTCTTGGTGTATTATATTCACGATTTAGACAAAAGAGCACTGTAGACTGGATCCAATTGCCTTATAAAAAAATCTAGCAGATAATGGACATAAGGTTTCTCCAACTAAAATGCAGTATTGAAAAAAGGAAGTCACCTATTTCGGACACCATTTTGAAAAGGGTGTGAGGGAAGTCTAGAAAAAAACATTAATGCATTTAAAAAATTGTGTTGGCAGACAAAGGGTGTAGATGAATCCTTGATGCTGGCTAAGAATAGTATTTATTACTTTGGGACAAAGCATAAGAAGGTCTAGGAGAAGCTGATGAATGCTCAAACAAAGCAATTGAGAAAGGGTTCTTATAATCAAGGAATGTGTGCGAAGTTTAATGATTCTTAAAATGTGTCATGCACCCACACATGGGATGCCTTATTACAAATGCCATGTTTTTCTTATGTTGCCATGAGAAAAACAGGGGCTTATCTTTACACTTTCTTGGATTCAGTGTCTGTAAATCTTCAATGTTGGTTGGAATTGGTTGCAGCAGTTTGCTTAGCCATTGAAGAGAATGAATGAATTGCGATGGGCCATACTTCAAGTGTTTATGTCCTACATTCTGCTGAGATCCTTCTGACAAGGACCCAACGCATGACAAACAGCAGACTTACTGATTATGAAAAATCATACTTGCAGCAGAAAGCATTTCTATTTTAAGATGTAATATTTTGAACTCAGCAACAATGCTTCCTATTTCAGACAGGAATTGTGAAGAGCAGTAAAATGATGAAGAAATTCATGATGAATTTTACCCCAATTGTCTTGAGGTGATCGAATTATGCATATAGCGGAGAACAGTTATTAAACTACCCCCATTAAAAAATGGCTGATCTGATGTTATTTGTTGATGGCTCCTGCTTAAAAGACCAATATGAAGCATTGAGAACTGCCTATGCAGTATGTAGCACTTCTGAAACATTAGAAGCATCACCATTACCACATGAAACTACAGCACAAGTGGCAGAATTGGTTGCCTTAACTAGAGATTGCTGTCTGTTGGAAGATTTGAATGTGGTGATTTACATAGTAAGCTAGTATGGCTTTGTTGTTGTTCATGATTCCTGACAGGTATGGCCAAAAAGAGTTCACTGACAGAATATTGACCCTAGACATATCGCCATGCAAATATATTGAGACAAAAATACAGCTATCAAAAATATCGTCTTCCTATACTTATAAAGGCAAGTTCAAAAATATTGAAAACAAATAATAATATCATTAATATCATTGTATTAAATATTGTCTTTTAAATATATATAAAATAAAAGAATAAATATTAATTATACTAAATGATAACAGTAATTTAAAAACATAAAATTGATGACATATATATTTTAACACATTTAACAAATAAACTTTTTTTTTTTTTGTCCTCACTTGCCCCCATGGTTTCAAGTATTGCCATCGGAAGAATGCGTCATGCTGCCTCAGTATAAAACTGGCAGGGATTCTATTAGTGTGTGATTCCGACTCCCAACAGCAGTGACAATATCTGTAGAGGTCAAAACAAAAGAAACCTAAAGAAGAATATAACAAAGGTGACGATTGCTGCCATTGTGCACCGGGAGTCCAACCGGAAGAAGGCAAAGCAGGAAGATTAAACCATAGCTGCGTAATCATTGGACCTGGGGGGAAAAAAAAACGGCCAACTTAATGGACCCAGTCCAGCATGTACCAGAATGCTCTCTTGTCTTGGTTTTCAGCCCTAGCCAGATCCAGCTTTGACACTTGCAAGACTGAGGCATACCAATCATTAAGGGAAGGAGGAGTAGGATCTTTCCATCTTTTACAGGTTTCCCTTCTGGCCAATAAGATGGAATGAAACAGAAGATTCTTGGCCGGGCTCCGGGCCCCATCAATGACTCCAAAGATTACAAGAGGGAGTTCTACTGACACTTGAAAACCCAGCGAGGAAGTAAGTGTGTTGTTTATAGTGTCCCAAATTGAGGTCAGATGGGGCAGTCAAAAAAACATGTGAGCATCCGAGGCTGCTGCTAAGCCACACCTGGCACATGTCACGGGATTTCCTTGAGAGAATTTTGACAGCCTTTGTGGGGAGTAATAGGCTCTGTGTAGAGTGAAAAGATGGTTTCTACGTAGCCAGGCAGGCTTAACAATGTCCCACAAAACCTTGCAAGATGTCAGCCACAGATCTTGCACCTTGTGACCGGGAAGTAAGGAACCCCACAGCGACTCTGGTAGTTGGAATTCACCATCCACTGAATCAGATTGTACCATAAGGAGATCTCCTTTTTGGCCGGAGCTTTGTCTAGCAATAGGGACTCGAGTTGACAACCATCCCCTAGTGGCAATCTGCTCCCACGGGAGGGCTGGGAGCCCAACTAGCAATCTGCATGTATTTAAATCTAGACTTTTTAGGCCCAATTTTATTTTTTAAGCATTCCCATGGGAGCAAATACCCTTCCACAAACAGGTCTCCCCAAACCTGCACACCTGCATCCCTTAAAGGATCAGCTAGACAGTCTCCCAGCCATCCAGGACTCTGAGGAAGACCCCAAAGAGGAGACCTACTAGAGAAATACCCCAACTTTATTGGTGACCTCAGTTTAGCCCAAGTTTTTGCCATCCCCTGCAGCACCTTCAGTTTGATCTTTTTGAAGAACTTAGGGTCTCCAAATTTAAACAGAAAGCCTGACTGGCCTACTCCTTCCCCTTTAAGCAAAGCTGAAAACATGCTCCCTATGCCAAGATCTGTGGGTATTTTTAATAGCATTCAGGCATGGGAGAGTTGGAACGCCCATGCATAGATTTGCAAATCTGGAGCTGCTAGGCCACCTTTCTCCCTGCGTCGCCTAAGTTTCTTCCATGCGATCCTTGGGATACGTTTATCCCAGATAAAAGAGGTAATATCTCCCTGTAATTTAACTAATAAAGATGCATCAAAATGAAGAGGAATTGTATTAAATAAAAAAGAAATCTTTGGTAGGATAGTCATCTTAATCAGATTGACTCTACCTAACAAAGATAATGGAAGTTGCAACCATGATCGCATTAGTTTTCGACAATCTTTTGCAACAGCAGCAAAGTTAGTTATAGCAATTTGGTTTATGTCTTTAACAATATTGAGACCTAAGTATTGCAAACTTAAACTAGATTGCATATTTATGTCACTGACGTCATCATTCCATACCATCATTTCAGTTTTAGAGGCATTACCCTCATATCCAGAGATTTCCCCGAACTCCAGAGCCAATTTAATTGCTGCTGGAAATGCAGTACGTATCTCTGATGAGAAAATCAAAATATCGTCCGCGTACAGGGCCACTCTCTTTTTCCATCCCCTATAGATAAAGGATTTGATGTTTATATCCTCCCTCAAACATTGAGCGAAGGGTTCTATGTATAAATCAAATAGGAGAGGGGAAAGAGGGCAGCCCTGCTGCGTCCCCCTTGTGATGGTAAAAGGGTCTGATAGATCTCCATTCACCAAAACACGAAGTGTGGGAATCTGGTATAGAAGACTGACTGCTCTACGGAAGCCACCCCCGATGTTAAACTTAGCAAAAGTGTCAAAGGCCTTGGTGGCATCAAGTGCGAGGACAGCCAGAGGTACGGAGTCAAAAGTTGCCATGTCAATGGCCCCTATCGGATGATATGTCAACTCATACAGTTGACGACCCTTGACAAACCCCTTCTGATCCTGATGTAAGATATCAGGTGCAACTAATCCCAACCTCATCGCGAGAATGGCAGCAAAGATTTTATAATCTACGTTTAATATTGAGATTGGCCTATATGACCCGCAACTCGAGGCTGGCTTCCCTGGTTTTAAAATCAGGGTGATTGATGCGTTATCCCAAGATAGCGGGGTGGTAGACCTTCCTGTAAGATTTGATTAAATAAGGCAGTGAGAAAGGGTACTATTTCTTGTTCCAGGACCCTATAGATTTCAGCTGGTAGACCATCAGGTCCTGCCGCATTTCCCTTCTTACTACTTAGAATCGTGGCCCTGACCTCTTCTTCCGTAATGACTCTATCAAGAAATGTACGTTGTTCGGAAGAGAGTATGGGAGGGAGATTTCTCTCAACCAACTCTCAATGCGGTCTGGATCGATCTTTTTGTCTTCATGATTGATGGTCTGGAAAAACTCTCTAAATATTCTTCTGATATCAACATCAGCAGAAAACGTCCCATTGTTAGTAGTAATAAAGTCAATATTGTTGCGGACCTGGTCGGTTTTAGACTTCCAGACAATAATTTCCCAGCCACTTCCCCATACTGGAAATGGGCTATTTTACTAGCCTCCCATTTCTGAAAAATTCTCTGATTTAATACCGAGCCCAATTGACCCTTTAAGGAGAGTAACTTATTATGCAACAATGATAATATAACCTCGGAGGAGGCAGTATTCCAGTCCATATCAGCTTGGATTTTAAGCATGTCAGCTTCGATAGACGCAACTTCCTCTTTATACTGTCTCCTCCGGTATGTGACCTTGTTTGTAATAAGACCTCTCAAGCAAGCCTTAAAGGCATCCCACACTATTCCAGGTGCAGCGGATCCAATTTTATTGTGTATAAAATTCTGGGCTTTGGTTTTAAGGAAGGAAATGTCGTCCTGTGACAAGAGTAAAGAGCGGTCAAATGAACAAGATCTAGAAGATGTTTTGGGAGCCCCAGTGAGTTCCATAAATACTGCTGAGTGGTCAGAAAGAAGAGAAGGAGAGTAGAAAACACACTTAACGGAATCCACCAGCTTGTGACTAATTAATATGAAATTTATTCTCGACTGGTGGTGATACTTATAATTACAAAAAGAGGTGCCCTGTAGCTGTCCTGACCTAACCCTCCAAATATCTACATAACCATATTGCTTCATGCAATTAAGCAAGAAGGCTCTAGTTTTAGAAAGAGCTAAAGGTCTACTGTTGGGAGTTTTATTCAAGAAAGGATCCAATACTATGTTAAAGTCTCCCGCAAAGATGGTCGGTTCCGGGAAAGACAATAAGTGCGAAAATATGGATTCCAAGACCGAGGGATTATCCTGGGTAGGCCCATAGTAACCCACAATCGTAATTTGAGCCCCTGCAATGATTACCGTAGTGATGACCCATCTGCCACCTGGGTCTAGCAACTGAGAGACTACCCTTGCTCTTATCGGTCTTTTGAAGATGATGGTCACTTCCCTAATATTCATAGCTTGTGAGGTGGATACCGAGACATCAATCCACCTGTTTTTCTTAACTAGAGAGAGCATTTCGGTCTCGATTAAATGTGTCTCCTGGAGTATAATGACCTGCGCATCCGAATCCCGTAGATATTGCATAATTTTTTTTGCTCTGGGTCTGGTGCGCAGGCCATTAACATTCCAGGAGAGGATTTTTAGACTGCTCATAAAGTACAAACCCAGCCACCGACGATTTTACACTCATTTAGAAAAAGGAGGCTACCAATAGTCTGCCACAACTGTGAGGCTAAATCATTCGACATTACTTCCTTACTACTAAAACTAGACGAAACCAATCGGAAAATGAGGAAAATTTTGATTTTTCTCCCTTCCCCCCACCCTGGTACCCCAGTGCCCTGAGCTGCAACACCCTCCCACCCCTTGGGCAACCCTTGCTCTATCTAACCGGAACAGGTCCAGTAGATAGTACCCCTACCTAAGCTCATGCTAGGTGACTATAGCTTAATAACAAATAGTGAGAAAATAGAAAAGAGTGCACTAATGTGGAACGTAAAAAAGAAAAAGCTACCAGTTTGTAGTCAGGGACAACTCTATCTATCCTATCTATACCCTTTATTTCCCTAGTGGATAAGTTGTATTTAACCAATATTTTCCCTCTTTTTTTCATTTTATTTTATTTCACTACTTTCTATCCACTTTCCTGTTTTTTTTTCCGCTTCTGTTTATTTTTATTTTAATTTTTAGCCTAAAAAAAAAAACTGCTAGGAGGAAAAATAGCATATATCTATTTTAACCAGAAGGCCCCTTATCATTCCCCAGAGTCAACAATAGCTCATCTGCCACCTGTACTGTTTGGATATTAAACATTTTATTATTGTACATTATTTTCAGCGCGGCAGGGAACACAAGTTGCGCTGTTGCACCCAGTTTTCTGAATGCGTCTAACCTCCTCCCAAACTCCCACTGCTTCTCTAGGATAACCCTAGATAAGTCAGACCTTATCTGAACTTTGAACCCTTTCCGAACCAGGGATTTTTGCTTTAAGGCCAAATTGAGTATATGCTCCTTAAGAGAATAAGTATGAAAGTTTACGAGGATCTTTTTGGGTTTAGTCCTTTGAGGGTTCCGTCTAAAAGGATCTAGTGGATACGCTGGATGTCAGAAGCCAATTCCTCAATAGATTGATGACCTCATTTGAAAAGTAATGTCTATAAGGATCTGCTTTATATCGAAAAGTTATTAATTTAATGTCTTTATAAATTCTGTTTTAAAGTAGGATGTTTGAGTGTATGATGTAATGTGTATTTATTGCAACGCTTTTATGATTTTATACTTTGCTAAAATCGAAAAAGCATTTCTGAATCTGACAACCATAAACATGTTCCTCCAACGCCTGTACCCCAAAAACCCAAAACTGACCCTGAACCCTGAAAATATCCCTGTACCCCAAAAACCCAAAACTGACCCTGAAACCTAAAAATACCCCTTTACCCAAAAACTGAAAACTGACCCTTATCCCTAAAAATACCCCTTTACCCAAAAACTGAAAACTGACCCTGAACCCTAAAAATACCCCTTTACCCAAAAACTGAAAACTGACCCTAAACTCTAAAAATACCCCTTTACCCAAAAACTGAAAACTGACCCTGAACCCTAAAAATACCCCTTTACCCATAAACTGAAAACTGGCCCTGAACCCTAAATATACCCCTTTACCCAAAAACTGAAAACTGACCCAGAACTCTAAAAATACCCCTTTACCCAAAAACTGAAAACTGACCCAGAACCCTAAAAATACCCCTTTACCCAAAAACTGAAAACTGACCCTGAACCCTAAAAATACCCCTTTACCCAAAAACTGAAAACTGACCCTGAACCCTAAAAATACCCCTTTACCCATAAACTGAAAACTGGCCCTGAACCCTAAATATACCCCTTTACCCAAAAACTGAAAACTGACCCAGAACCCTAAAAATACCCCTTTACCCAAAAACTGAAAACTGACCCTGAACTCTAAAAATACTCCTTTACCCAAAATTAATTAATATTATTTAATTACCAATTAATTATTAATTAACAATAACAATAAAGTAAATATATTAGCACATTTGCTGTAATTAATTTAATTTAATAATTAATATTATTTTTCCCAATTAATTAATTAAGAACAACAATAAATTATATATAAAAAACATTAATATAATTAATGTAATTAAATAATTAATATTAATTAATTACCAACTAATTAATAATTATAAAGATGTCAAAAATTATATTAATTAATTAACTAATTAATAGAAATTAATTACCAATTAATTATTAATTAAAATATGTACAAACATATATCAATTAATTAATTATTATTAAATTACTTCCCACCCTATTCCCCTATAAACCCATAACCCGCTACAGAACATATTTATCAATTAATCAATTAATTAAAAATAATTAAAAATTATTTCTCAATTAATTAATTAATAATTCCTACTAATTAATAATTAATTTAACATAATTAAATTACTTCCCACCCTATTCCCCTATAAACCCACAACCCGCTACAGTAGTAAAAGACAATATTTAATTAAATTACATTAAAAATAAATAATAAAACATAATAAATACAATATAATATACACTAAATTTATTTAAAAATTGATATTAGTAACATCAAAGTTATTAATTTCGATATTATTGACATCGATATTTACAACTTCGATATTACTGATATCATACCAATATCGATATTAAGACTGTCGATATTACTTACCTTCGATATTTTGTCCCATCGATATTTAAACTTCGATATTTTTGTATATCGATATTTAAAAATCGATATTTTGTCTGTGTACCCTTTCTATATATGTATGTTCCAAGAAACCTGGTGTCTCTCCCCGAAATATAAAAACGGCTATTCAACCTTTTTTACTCCTGCAGTTTCGATGGGTAAAGGTCGCCCGTCTGGTGGCCTGCTTATATGGGTGAAGGTGACTTTGAATTGTACTGTTATCTCCCACAAAATTTATTCTAAAGACATTTTGCACATCACTCTTAAGAATCAGTCTGGGGGATTTACCTTTAAACTTTTTTGTATTTATGCTAGAGGCCTTCAGGGCAGGCTTTCCTCCCCAACAATAGAGCTCTTAGATGTGAGGTTATCACATCTTCTTCCCAGATCTAAAATACTGGTAGGGGGAGATTTTAATTGTACTTATGAACCCCTAGATGATGAAGAGGTATTGGGTTTCAACTCAGAGGATTGTAGACAGACTATTCCTCCTCTAACTCTTACACCCATTAAGAAATGGACATCCAGAGCAATCCAGCTGAATGCTCTAGTATTAGAACATAACTTACGGGCTCTTAATGGTCAGACCACGTCGGATCGTGATGGGGCAATGACCTATAATAAGCTAGGTTGCCCTTCTCGAATTGACTATATTCTTTTAGATATACAATCATGGACTGACCTAATTGATATGGAGGTTAGGCAGTCATCAGATAGTTAAGTTAGTTCTCAATGGCAAGACATGTACATTTTGGGGTTCCATTAGAGCACCTGCTGTTTTACGGGACTCTAAGTGGATCCCAAATTGGTCTTGCATAGAGGTTACCTTCAGTTGGTCGCCCTCTTTGGCCACCAATGTATTGTCTGTCGTGTTTTCTGTAACCAGGCTAGAGATAGCGGCAACTTCAGTAAGTGGGCGTCAGTCGACTCCTTCCAGCCCGCTCAAAGCTGAATAGCGATTGACCCCTTCAAACCTTCCTGCTTGCCCATCAACTCCTCTCTGTGGCCGGTTAGGATAAAACTTTCTAGGATATTCCCAACCTTGCCCGGTTGGAATATGATAATTTCTCCTGCCACCCTGGTCAATTTCCCTACTAAAGTTGAGTCTATTCATTTCCCTGTAAAAATAATCAAGTGGGAGGATCTCAATGCCCTTCCTTTGTGATTTGGAATTGAACCTAGACTCATTAATAATACGTCTGACTGGATCAGGTCTTCTAAAATTTAGTATGATACAATCCCCTGCTTTATTCTTATGGGTTCTGCCTATTCAGGACACTCTACGGGCCATAATGATATCTTGCCAAATCATATTACCCTCTAATGTATTATTTGTGATCCAATGGGCCGCCTTATTTTTTAATTGGCCAAAATTCTCCCTTGTGCCTTTATTCAGTACAGGAACGTTCACAAGCACTACTACTAGAGGTGAGGACCCAGGCAGGAGGTTAATTACTGGCAAGTTGTCTCGCTCTTCATGACTCGATTGCACTTTCTCCCCCTCAGTATTCTTACTTGGTTCCGGTAGTGGCATAGTAGGAGTAGTAGATTCAACAGGTTTATTTACTGACTGATTCGACAGTTGGATGGTGATATTACATCCTGTAGGGGCCGTATTGGCGGAAATTAACTACAGCTATAGGGTCTTTATTATTACAACAGAATATCTCTTTATCAGTATTGAGCTTAGGTTGTGCTAGTATGTCAAGCCTGCGTGAATTATCGTTAGCTAATTCACACAGGGCGTCAAGCTTCCCGTTAAGGACTTTCAGTCTCTCAATCAGCGGGAGGGTAAAAGATCTTAACAAATGTGTCATATTGGAATACGACATCACTAGCTCCTCCTCGTTTCCCTTGATTAGTGCCCTTTTTATTTGAATTTGTGTGGCCTTAGCTCTTGGATCTATCGGGCCTCTCGTATGCCTATTAGATATCTTGGTAGGTTTCTTTAGCAATGAAGCATTCTGGTTACGTAAAAACTTTGTTACTTTTGGTGGCCTGCCTACTTGACGACCCCCAACCCTCTTCCTTTTACCGTTTAATTTTGGACGAGACGGCACTTTTTCTGAACTAACTTGAAAATCTATAGGCTGTAAGCTTTTCCTAGCCTCAATCGGATAGAAGCCCTCAGAGGATGTACTACTACTAGACAAAATATTCAAGGAAGAAGAAGCAACTTCATCCCCAGACAAGTAATCAAACTGTAAATCAAGTTTTTCCAGATCAATGGGGCTACATGTAAGTACGGTCTTAGGTTGTACATTAGCCGGGGAAACAGCATTAATTAGGTCACCTAAAGAAGAACGCCTAACGCTCAAAAGCTCCATCGACAAGCACTCTTCAGTCAATGCGATCTCTCTGCCCACTACGCCGGCTGCTCTCGTGAAAAAATCATCAAGTGTTCTAGTAAGTCTTTCCCCCACAGTGGCTGGTGTCAGGCAGCGTTTCCCCTCAGATCCAGGAATAGGGGACATAGTCAGTCTGTACCACAATACCAGAGCCTAAACTAGAAAGATCTTACCAACGAGTAGAAGACTTTAGGGGGTGGCCCAGCCCAGCCTTGACCAGCCCTGGACGGCCGTAGACGGCCCGCCCTTTGCCCGGGCTTATCCCGCGCGCTCCCGCGCAGCGGTGAAGTGTCCCAATTATGTAGAGGAAGTGGCGGCCAGGGGGCGGGGCTTGTCAGGGGGCACAGACCAGGTGACAAAGGTCACACAGGGACTCCTGGGAAGGCGAGTCCCTGCAGCGCTCTAGCCCCGAGTCTGCCTCTCTCCCCAAGCACGCAGGACACACAAGAATTCCCCTCACAGCAGCCCAGCACAAACTGCGCCACAAAGCGTTTCTCTGCAAATCCAGGCAGCACAGGTGGGAAAAATCAGCAACAGTGTCCCCTGCAAGGTCCGTTTCCACTTTTGGACAGTGTTAGCAGTCCCCACTCAAATCAGGGAAGGTAGGTGCTTATGAAGATCTTTGCCGGCCAGGGGGTGGGGCTTGTCAGGGGGCGCAGACCAGGTGACAGAGGTCACGCAGGGACTCCTGGTAAGGCGAATCCCTGCAGCGCTCTAGCCCTGAGTCTGCCTCTCTCCCCAAGCACGCAGGACACACAAGAATTCCCCTCACAGCAGCCCAGCACGAACTGCGCCACGAAGCGTGTCTCTGCAAATCCAGGCAGCACAGGTGGGCAAAATCAGCAACAGTGTCCCCTGCAAGGTCTGTTTCCACTTTTGGACAGTGTTAGCAGTTAGTTGTCAGCCAACGCAATTCTTACACGTTATTTAGCATCCACCTGAAGTGTTTAGCCTCTCCATTGCCTGAGGCCACCAGGGAGTGATCTTCCGATAAGAAATACCTCTCTATCTCAGATACTCTGGGAACTCCTGGCTGGAAAACAAGAGCCCATTGTCAATACAGAGTTTACTCAACCATCCATTAGTAGTCATGGTCTTTTCCAAATAGGGGTACAGTCTGACTGGCAGTCAAGGAATCAAGGTACTATGCCTCAGAATATTTTGAAAAGTGATAATTTGGTGCCATGAAAAAGGAGAAATGTGTTTTGTAATGATGGGTGCAAGTCTCACACAGTCTGCTTGATCCAGTCATCAGGTCTAAGAATCCATACCTTGCACTGAAGTCTAGATTTTGTTTTAACCACCCCTAGGGGGACGGTATATGCTAGATTCATCACTTGTTGCAACTGCCTAGGAATTACCAACCTTGGTCTTCTTAATAGACAGCCTTCCAGAGAAGCAGCCAACTCTTGCCTGACAAGATGCAGTGATACCCTGCACTGACTCAGAAGTTCGATAAGACAAATCCAGCATCAGTGTCTTCCAGTTTACTGATGTCACAGCCGATAGGGCCAACTGGAGACATTCATCCATTCTTGTTGCATCCACAATTATTTCAGGGGAAATTGGTAATAAACGGGACAGTTCAACTAAACTTTAGGTACTCTTCAATTTCCGTTCTCACTAATAGTGACTGGCCTCACATGTCTGGATAGATAGTCTGTCTGGATCTGCATCGCTGATCAATATTCCATAGAAAACATTATTCTTGTAACTGGAAAATCCATTTTTTGATTCTCGGAAGTGACTTCAAAAAGGACCTGGTGAATAAAGGACTAAGGGGTTTGTGGGTGGTGTGTACCACAAATGAGTGTCCATAGAGATATACATGAAAATAGCAGCACCCATTGAATAACTATGGCCACCTTCTCAATGTGTGAGTAGACTGCTCTGTGTCTATCTAGACAAGACCAGCATAGGCTATAGGGACCCATTCTCTGATGTCTTGTTTTTGCAACAGTGCAGCCCCAAGGGCTAGTGAGGGTGGTGAGATTATGGATAAAAATTACTAGAGTAGGTCACTATTCCTAGAAAACTGTGTATCTCTTGACATTGGTGGGGACAAGGGCTGACTGTCTATGACTTACACTGGATAAGACATGACTCCACTCTCAGAGAAATGGTACCCAAAGAAACAGATATCTCTCTGAAGGAACACACACTTTTTGCAGTGGAGAGTGAGCTAATTCTCTGACAGCTGCCGGAATGTTGCCTTCAGCCTATTGAGGTGTTCTTCGAGTGTGGGGGCATACACCAAGATGTAATTGCTGACATTGATAACACCTAGAAGTCCGGCTAGCACCCCCAAGATTGTGTCCGGGAAGATGTTCACTGCACTAGTGCCAGACAACCCAAAGCTGAGCCATTTGTACCCCTTCACACATACATGGGTGGAAAACGTGATGGTTACTCTGGATTCGGGTGCTGCAATGACCTGATGATATTATGTGCATAGGTCCATTTTGGAGAACCGTCCAAATCCAGTTACTTCCGCTACAATATCATCGACCATAGGTGCCAAATGTCCTACCCGATTGCCTTGTTGAGCAAATGCATGTCCATGCAAATTCTGATTGCACCCAGTTGTTTATATTTCTGGAAAACAACTATCAGGGACACCCACGAAGTGGGGTCTTCCACTTTCTCAATAATATCAATTTGTTTGAGCTTTTGTAGCTGTTCCTCAACCTTGGGGCACAGGTGGAAGGCCATGCAGTGGTGTTTTCAGAGCGACTGGTTGAATGGTACCATCAATGTGAAAACATATTATGCGGTCCTTGAGGCATCTGATGCACTCATACAACAGTCAAAACTCACCCAACAGCGCTTCAATGTTGAATGAGTATACGCTGATGCAAAAGACACTAGTTGGAGGCATTCTGCCATTTAGCAGCTGATTCCAGAACCTGCTTTTGTGACATATTTCCATTTCCATTTCCATTTTATTTCACTTGTATAGCGCGTAAATCACCCGAAGGTCTCAGAACGCTGGGAGCAGACAAGGATCCTTAAAATTCAATAGATTCAGGGGGTTGGGGGCTCGATAAGCTAGAGATTAAAAAGGCAGGTTTTTAATAGTTTTCGGAATTTGACATGATCTGGCTCTTCTCTCAGTGGGATGGGGAGGGAGTTCCATGCTTCTGGGGCGGTTTTGCTGAAAGTTCTGTCTCAGTTTCTGACTGTTCGGACTCTGGGAACGGAGAGAAAGGCTTTGCTGGAGGAGCGTAGGGTCCTGTTAGGGATATGAGCTTTGAGTTTCTGTTCCAGATAAGCAGGTCCATGTCCATTTACTGCCTTATGGACTAGGCAGCAAAGCTTGAACTTTATACGTTTTAGGGAGCCAGTGCAGTGATCTGAGACATGCTGCTGAGGGGGTGCGGGGAGGTAGATCTAATACCAGCCTCGCAGCTGTATTTTGGAGGACCTGTAATCGGTTCAGTAGTGTTTGGTTGATGGCCGAGAACAGGGCGTTCCCATAGTCAATCCTGTTGACAACCAGTCCCTGGACTAGGGGCATGCGTGCTGAGAGTGGGATCCATTTAAAGATCTTCCTCAGGCTTCGTATCTGGCCATAGCTACTTCCCACTGTTTTTTTTTGTGTTCAGACATGGTAAGCTTGTTGTCTAGGATTATTCCCAGGTTCCTGACGTATGGCTTAGGGGCGGGGCAGGCACCAAGGGAGTCTGGCCACCAGTCCGATGACCAGATCTGGTCAGCTTTGCCAAAGAGCATGACTTCGGTCTTCCCTGCGTTCATCATCAAGTAATTTCTGGTGATCCATTCTTGTATATTAGTCATACAGTTTTGAACCTATTTTTAACGTCATCATGGTTTTGGCTGATGGTGACGAGAATTTGAGTGTCGTCAGCATAGGATATCGTCCCAAAACCATTTTCTCTGATGATCTTGGCCAAGGGGGAAACATAAACGTTAAAAAGGGTCGGGCTTAGAATAGATCCCTGTGGGACACCTTTATCATTATTGTAGGAGATAGAGGTGTGGGGGCCTAGTTGGACCCTTGATCGTCTGTTTCCAAGGTAACTTGATATCCATTTAAGAGCGTTTCCTTCGACACCAATCTCAGCAAGACGCTCTAACAGAACGCGATGCGAGATGGTGTCGAAGGCCGCAGATAGGTCCAATAGTATCAGGATGGCTGATTTTTTTTAGTCCAGGGACAGCCTTATGTTGTCTACGATCTCCAACAGGGACGTTTCAGTGCTATGGAATGCCCTGAAGCCGGATTGAGATGGATCGACATTTTAGATCGTGTTGTTCAGACCGCATGGGTTGCATCCATTGTATGCTGCGACAAAGGTGGAGGTATAGTGGTGATAGACACTGATCAATACATACTAAACATGGAGAAACTTCTGCATAATACAAATCATTATATCCTGATTAAAAAAGACCCCACCAAAAAGTGCAGTCTACTATTCTTACCTTGACTACTAAAGCACTTAATGACAACGTCATCTGTGAAAAAGAATGGCAATTTCTAAATGTCCACCAACCTAAAATGGCAGCAATATATGGAGTCCCCAAAATCCATAAAAATAGCCACGATCCACCCTACAGGCCCATAGTTACCACCATTGGGTCCATCACTGAGCCACTATCTAAATATATTGATACCATCTTAAGGCCACATATCCCTAGAACCCCCTCACACATAAAGGACACTAGGGATATCATCAATGTAGTGGAATTGCTGTCATTTAATCCAGAGAGACACTGGCTGGTCACTATGGACATAGAGGCCCTATACTCAAATATTCCTCAACCAGGAGCAATTACAGCTGTCTCCTGGTTCATAGATACTTCCGAAATAGACTGTCCAAAAACATTCATCCTTGACTGTCTGAGAATAGTCTTATCAGAGAATACCTTCGAGTTCAATGGCTCTCTTTATCAGCAGACGAAGGGCGTAAGTATGGGGGCTTCGTGTGCACCAACAGTAGCCAACATATATATGGCTGAGTATGAATCAAAATTCATCTACAATGACATTGCCCCCTTTAGCGAGTCCATTACATCTTGGGCTCGCTACATAGATGATGTTTTCTTCATTTGGACCTCAGAAACAGCATCCCTCTCTACCTTTGTGTCCTGGTTGAACCTATGTGATGAGAATATCCACTTCACTGCTACATCAAGCCACACACAGGTAGAATTTCTGGATATTAACATAATCAGTAACAATAACCACCTCAATGTAGATCTGTATGTGAAGCCAACTGCTCGCAATACACTTTTACATTATACTAGCTATCACCCGAAGACCCAAAAATCAAGCTTCCCCTTTGGGCAATTCCTCCGAGTTCGAAGGAATAGCTCCTCTGTTATAGACTTTGATAAAAGGGCAGCCGAGATGAAAAACAAATTCATATCTCGAGGATACCCCAAACGACTAGTCCGTGACTCCTACAAAAGAGCAAGGTTCTTTGATAGACAACATCTATTAACACCACACAACAAAGAACCCCACTCCAAGATGGTCTTTGTGACAAGGCATTCAACAATGAATGCAAAACTCCAACAGATAGTTTTTTCCAATTGGCACATTCTGAACGCTACCAAACCCAAAAAAAAACAGCTCCCAAAACCAGTCTTTGCATACAGGAAAAACAAAAACCTCAAAGACTTGGTTCTACGGTCGAGAATGGAACCGAAAAGTATTCCTTTAACACAAAGAGCCTTAACTGGCATGACCCCAGTTGTAGGCAACTACAAATGCCTTACATGCACTGCTTGTGATTTCGCTATAGAGACCAAAGAATGGACCTTTAACAACAGATCCCTCATATCCCATACTTTGACCAATTGCAAAACCACAAATGTGGTTTACCTTCTGCTATGCCCTTGTGGTTTGGGATATGTAGGTGAAACCGCTCGCATGATGTCAACCCGCCTGTCAGAACACAGATCAGCCATTCGAACCGGGAAGATACAAGCTCCCTTAGTCAAACACTATTTGGAGGCCAAACACAACCCCAATGACATACGTTGGTTCATCCTAGAAAAAATACGAAAGTCATCAGGAACACAAAGCACACAAGTACGCAAATGTAGAGAAGTGTACTGGATTTTCACTTTGGACACCTACACTAAAGGGATGAACAACGAAATACCCTGGGATCAGGTCCTCAAATATAATTATGCCTAAACTATTCACATGCCATTATTATTATTCCTGTTTCATAGCATTTTAATTTTTAAATTCACCTCTTACCATCTTGTTAGTTTTCAATACTTATGACTAAACTATTCATATGCCATCATCATTATTCCTGTTCCATAGCATTCTAATTTTAAACTCACCGCTTACTTGGTCCATCATACCATCTTGTTAGTTTTCAATACTTCATAATCTTATGAAGTTTTGGGGCAAATCTCATGTTTTATATTCAAAAATACCCCTTCCTCGCCCGCACCTCCTCACCCCCCTTTTTTTTGCCATTTCAGACCCATCATTTGCCTTGTTAATTTTCGTTAATAGACATTTCCCGTTTTAAGATGTCTGCCATCTTACATGGAATCACTTGTCCTACTCTAGACAGTCCCTTCTTCATCTTCACTACGGAACACGTGGTGTTGCAATCCGGCCCGCTCAATGGTCCTATTGCGCGCGCAACATGACCTTAAAAACACCGTTCACTTCCCGGTGTTCTCTACACCTGGTCCGACCCATTGAAACGTGGGTAGACCCCACCATTGGAAGGCAATCCGGACTTCTTCTACAGGTATTTATCCGTCTCCACATTGATACGTTTTAGCCCTTAAGCCCCCTCGTTATGCCACCCGCATCGAGGCTGTTTAATAACCACAACGCCGTGTTTAATATTTTTTGGTCCCCAGATAACCACACGATGGATATCCTCCCTGATGCACCATGTCAATAGAAGTACCCGACCTACAGACCTCACTATAGAAATCCTCGACGTATTGCTCAAAAAGGTATTGCTTCCTTCCTCCGTTTTATCTCTGGTTCAGACTTACAGACCCAATCTGTCTGCTCTCAACCCGGCCCTACCCACCGCCCGCTCCTCCCTTCCTTCTCCCCGTTTCCCCCGCTTCCTCCTTTCCCCCCTGCCTCATCACTATCCTCCACTATTCCGTTAACATACGTTCGTATATCTGCTTTTGCCCATAGATATCCTTGCTACTGAACCTGCAACCCTATCCTACAGCAGTTTCAACTTCTCACTACACGGAACCCCCCTCATTGGTAAACGCGGCGGACCACATGTGTAGGTATGTATTCCCATCAGTTTTTTCAGACATGTTTTTGATGTCAAGTAAAGTAACTAGAACTTCACACCCCGGCATATTATATCATCATACAAATCTCTCTCTACTTCGCCAGAATTACACCAAACTCAATCGTTTTTTGGAACATCGTCAGCCGAGTTTCCCAAGACATCGAACCTCACAGAACAAGGTACACAGGCCTTTTAGAAGCTTTCATATCAGTATTTTTGCACCTTTCCCTAACCATTGATCCCCGTAGCGCCCTTCCCTCCCCCTTCATTAACCTTCAGTAATTATCACATTCTAGCCCCAAAATTCCCGGCATAATTTGGATTCCAGAATCTCCATCTCTTCATTTCATTGTTCAGATAGGATGCACACCTATAGGACTCTTAGATCCTGTACCAATACCCAGTCTGTACAAATAGTCAGTTAGGATGTACACCATAGTGTATACATTCATGTATAGTCAGTTAAGTTGTGCACAATGTTGTATATATTTATGTGTAGCCAGTTAGGATGTGCACTATGTTGTATATATTTATGTAGATACATCCATGTATAGTCAGCTAGGCTATGCACAATGTTGTATATACTTATGTACAGTCAGGTAGGATGTGCACCATGTTGTATATATGTATGTAGATAGTAGGACAGGTCTGAGCTCTTTCAGGGCATTTCTGCCCGTGTTTTTAACCACAAACATGTAAAATTGCACTGTATGTTTTTTGAGCACACATATGATTAGAACAATATACTGACACTGATATGTATTATAATTTTCTGTTTGCATAGGTTCATTTGGAAATTTCATGGCTTCCTGATGAAGGCCCTCAGCCGAAACGCGCGTAGTTACTTTTAGCCATGTTTGTAGATTGAAATGATTAGTTTGACTAGCACCTCAAACATAGTCTCCATACAATGAAGTGTTATGTAATGTACTGAAAACTGAAATGAATGAAACGGTACAGCATTTTGTATATGTAGATTGATCATCACATGTACAGAGGAGACAAAAAACGTTTGCTTTTTAAATCATAAAGATACTTTTCAATAAAATAAAATATATATTTTTGTACCATGCACGTTGTTTAGACATAGTCATTACTGTCTGATGTCAGTTTATGTCCACTAGTTAAATTTGTTCCTAATTACTTGTTTTTTCAACCGATTTGCATCCGTTGTAAACATGTCGGCCAGTTGAAGAGGCAGTGCCAAGCCAAATTCATACACCTGTGTCAACGTGTGGCATAGGATGGGTTGTACAAGAGGCTTCTGCAGTAAGGTCTGCGCCAGGATGTTTATGGAAGCACCCATATCAATCAGAGCCGGAACTGAGTGACCAGAGATGGTAACCCTGCAGCATGGTATGCCTCGTCTGTCGGGCTTCTCTGGTTGCATAGCATGTATGAGGTGTACTACATCATCGAGCTCATCATCGTCCATGTCCTCTTCATCTTCCTGGGACAACTGGAGATTTGGACTTCTGCACTTTTTGGGATTCAGTGGAGCACCATACTGTAGAAAAATGGTTGAGATCTACAAGTAGATCCCGACCGAAACAAGAAGAATGGTAACACAGGCCATTGTCAGCAGCAGACTGGACTACGGCAACGCACTCTACGCAGGATTCCCAGCCAAACACCTATGACAACTACAACGCATCCAAAACGGCTCCGCCCGACTGATCGTCAATGTCCCCCACCGCAGCCACATCACCCCCCACCTGGGAGACCTACACTGGCTCCCCGTTGACAAGAGGATGTAAATGTAAATGTAAATATAAATGTAAATTGATACTTGTATAGCGCACTACTCACCCGCAAGGGACTCAAGGAGCTTGTACGAATACCGCTGTGGAACCCATCCTGGCTTTCCCTGTAAGGCGTCCACTCCTGGGCATCCCCAAGGTGGAGGCCAGGCATCCTTAGCGTTGTGGGGCCGTTGTGGAGATTAAGCAAGCTATTGCCCAGAGTTGCAGAGTGGGACTCCATGATTGGAAAAGGCACCGACGCGAGAATTATCAGGTCGGTGGAATTTTGAGCCCAAGACCCGCTGAGGCGGGGAATTGAACCCTGGTCCCGGGCTAGACCTCTGCATCAGGGTCTGCCTCTCTAATCATTGAGCCACACTTCTCCACCTGATCACCTTCAAGCTCCTCACCCACGCACACAAAGCACTCAACAACTACGGACCAGCCTACCTGAACAGCAGACTCAGCTTCCACACCCCCACCCGCCAGCTCAGCTCAGCCAACCTCACCCTCGCCGCTGTCCCCCGCATCCAACAAATGACCTTCGGTGGCATATCCTTCTCCTACCTCGCCGCCAAGACCTGGAACACCCTCCCTACCCACATACGGCAGACCCAAGACCTACCCACCTTCAGAAGACTCCTCAAGACCTGGCTCTTCGAGCAGTGCGGGCACCCCCCCCCCCTCCCCTCAGCGCCTTGGGACCCTCACGGGTAAGTAGCACGCTTTACAAGTACTCTGATTGATTGATCATGAAGGGCTCAAGGTCCAAAAATCATGCCATGGGTGGGCAAGATCTGACAGCCTGGGCAACCACTACGAGATGGCAGCAAAGGACCACAAAGCCCTCCGAGGGAGGAACAAATTGCCAATGTAGGGCAGGAGGGACAAACTGCAGTCCAAAACACTGACCGCAGTTCACCCTGGAAACAGGGCTACCCACAAGGGCAGGGAAAACCAACCAAAGAAGCCATTCCCTATTCTTGACAGAGATGCAAGCAGCACCACAACCCTCCTTGCTGTGAAAAAAAGATGACACCTAAGGTGGTTCTGCTTGGTCGGAGCTCCCCCAAGGCTGGCCATGGTAAGTGGGGCCAACTGTCGCTAGAGCTGTATTTCTTTAAAGCCGAAAAGATTTGTAAGTCCTTATCATCAGTAGGCGTCTGTCCAGATTTACCTTTTTACAGTATCATCCACTAACAGACTCATCTTTATGCAGATGCAAAGCTGCTTTCCGTGCTTAGCTGACATGTGAACATGTGATGTACCATAAAATAACATAAAGGCTATACTTACCAATAGCCCAATACCAATTACCAAATAACCAGTCCATTGGCAGTATAGAAAGTTCAACCGTTTATTATACAAAATATTCTATAGAGGAGCTTCTCCCATCCTCACCCCTCACGGTGCGTGGAGAAGACTGCTGGCTTACACTCAAAACGAAGCATATATACTTTAGGCTGGTACATGAAGTCACGGTACATGGAAAAACACTACTTGGCTCTTGGCCCTCGGGAAGGACAATATATGGCACACATGATTAGTACAAAGCTCTGCTTTAGTTATTATTGGGTAGGTCAGGAGGGGTGACTCTCTTTCGTCTCGGTGCCTAGGAGTGCAAGCACAGCGCCTTCAGGAATGTGCTTATCGCACCCAAAGTCAGATGCGACCTTGAGTCCAAGAACAGGGAGAGAATAGCGTGTATTCAGCTGTCTCCAGCAAATTAACTAAGCTAAGGCCTGACAACCATTGGAAGGTAACACGTGATCTAACGCAGACAAGAAAAGATGGTGTCTGTACAGTTTTCGGCCTACTCGATGCAAGCAGAACACACAAACAGCATATACCCATACTAACTAGCAAAATAAGTTATAGATTAAGCCTTATGGATACCTCTATACTAGGAATATATAGATACATCATGCTAACACAATATATATGTACGACCCATACCACTAACATAAGGGAAATCAGCTTTTTATTCGTCAGAACCGCCCTTTTAGCATGATGTAGCTAACCTAAAGATGAGTCAGTCCTCAAATATTCCTTCATCGATCTGCATTAGATCCTTTATCTCTTGTTGCACTAATTGTGCCTTTACTGCCGTTGAGGAAGGAGTGGTTATGGAAGAGGTAAGTTTAGTAGCACAATAAGAACAACAAGCCGGCCCACAATGCATACATAGACAGCAAGTAAATATGACGCCAGCTATGCCCACCAATATCATCAAAATCGTCCATCCCCAAGTGGATAACAGGCCCCAGAACCAACCAGACAAAGACCAAGTCCCTGTGTCTGCATGTACTTCGGATGCTAAGCGGTGTAGCTTTTGAATAGCCAAATGAACAGAAGGGGCGGAGTCAGGGATGTATATGCAGCAGGAACTGCCGATCACACGGCATGCTCCTCCTCGATCAGGCAAGATAACGTCTAGTACCATTCTGTTCTGACACAAGACAAGTCTCGTAGCTTAAAGCTCTACAGTTAGATTGGTTAATATACCTGCAGTGGTATTGATCACCCTTTCAACTACTCTGGACAGACGCCTTACCTCTTTACTAATAATAATGGGTCCCCAGATAGGAAATACTCCCTTCATTATATCAATGAAATGTTGCTACGCAGTATCTGTTTGATCTATATCAGTGGTGTCTAATTCTCTCGACTCTCTAATGAGGGGCAGCCCTCGCTTTTCTAATCGGTGGTCCTTATGAAAATTAGCAGTCGCTGTATACACTGGAGGATATAGGAAAGATAGATAACAACGACCAGCCCAACTACGAGGAAGCCACGTGTATGCATTTTATCTACACACAAAATATACATTAGGAAAGGTCAGAAATGAAGGGCCACTGAAAGTTTGCAGTCGATAAGTATAGTTACACTGGCTTTCTCCTGCTAATATTTGCCCTGCTCCCTAAACACAAAAGGCTGAAGTGCTATTCAGTATGGGTCCTGGGATTGCATTGTCATCTGTGACATTTCTTTCCTTAAATTGTTGGAAATACTGGGTGAAATTAAATTCTGCAAAATCCAAGATCTCATTCATGAGCCAGGTAACATTTTCATACTCTGTGTACATATTCATACAAGCTCTCGGGTCTAATGTTCCTTCTCCATTATTTCTGTCTGGATCAAAGCCTTGGTGCGTTTCTATGTATGGTAAAATCATCTCGTAGTCCCTTTCAGAATAACGAGTAGTATCTATAGTATAGTGCATGTACATCATGGAGAATAATTTAAACCAGGCTTCACAACTTCCTAAATACGACAATGGCAAAGAAATAAACAAATCATGATGATGCATTACGGAGGGCAAAAGGCCACAAACCCAACAATTGGTGGTATTCGTTGCACTGTGCGTTTGATGAAGCATTTCTACAAATACATTTTTAGTATAAGTTTGACGATGCCTTTCTTTGTGTGGGGCCAAGGTATAGAAATAATGTTCCGGGGTTGGGGTTGTTGTTCCCAGAATAGTAGACATAGGATGACGTAACTCTAAGTATACGAAAACACTCATCAATATTATAAACAAAATCGTAATGGTAACTACAAAAGCTATTTTTACATGAAGGGTCCAACTAGAAAAACTGGTATATAAGCGGGGTAATGACAGGGTACAAAAGGTTGTTCTTTCTCTGGGACAAAACGGGCTAAGGGATACATACTGGCTAAAAGTCCAAAACTAAACTCGGGCAATGCAGTCCAACCTGTCAGAGGGTTCCTCTTTCCTGTGTCCATCAAGAGCCTCACAGGCAGGCTCCTATCATTCATTAAAAGAAACCAAACAACAAATCCGTAAGTTGGAGCTGTGTCTTCCCACAGTTCTTGAAGAATACACAACCTGGGCCCGTTCCTAAAGAAATTCAGTCTTTCTTTCTGAACAGAGCAACCGAAAATGTTCCAAGCTCCCAACGTGTTCAGTCCAGTGTCCCACTCAATACCCCAGAGAGGTGTTTGACAAACCCTAATACTCAAGTATTTCCCTATCTCCTGCCATCTTCATATCGGGTACCACGTTGTTTTCTGAGCCGCAGGTTGTATCAAGCATGGCCAGGCGTTTCCTGATCAGAGAACAAAACAGAGGAAGTAGCATTCTCGGCAATAGGAATATCATGGACTTGTCGAGCAACAACAGGAGCAATAGAATCCGGGGCAATTGCTGACTCAGATGCCAAAACTCCTTCCCAGCCTGGTACTCCTTCTCCTTGCCCTTTTCCAATTTCCAGGGCGTCAGAAAAAAGGGACAAAGCAAGATGCTCGTTCATTCTCCTGGGTCAAGATTCCTTCCTTATCTCGCTGGTCACGAGGAAGCGGAAGGGGCACCTTCTTCAGATGCGAGACATGTATCCAATGTCTCTTGCCATCCACCTTTATCGCTGTTCGCATAGCCAGGGAATTTGGTAGGGCTTCGACCAGCGAGGGTCCAAACTGGATTTCCCCTGATAATTTCGGACCAGGACCCACTGTCCTGCTTCCAAACGATGTCCAGGACCCTCCAGCAGGGGCTGCAACACTGCTGATACCTGTTGATGAATGGAACGTAATCAATATCACAGAAGGATTTGGGTCTTGGGACACCCCAAACATTGGCTGGTCGCCCAAAGAACACCTCATACGGGGACAGACCAGACAAAGAATGGGGGGGGGGGGGGTAAATCATAAGGACATCAAAGCTAATGGTAGGGCATCAGGCCATTTCAGCTCAGTACCTTCTTGAATCTTGACCATTTTTAATTTCAAAATTCCATTGTATTTCTCGACCAATCCAGCAGATTGGGGGTGTCGGGCTGCATGAAACTTCTGCTTAATCTGCAACCCATTACAAACATGACTGATAAGCTCTGCATTAAAGTGTCCCCCGTTATCTGTCCAGATCACCCAGGGTAATCCTTAGCGCGGGAAAAACTCCTTTATCAAAGCTTTTGCTGTTGCCAAAGCAGTGTTTTCCTTGGTCGTATAGGCCTCCACCAATTTACTAAAGGCACATACCACAACCAAAACATATTTCAAATTATTAACATGGTCCAACTGGATATAATCCATTTGGAGCACCTCAAAAGGCAAGGATGGTGGTGCAAAGTTTCCACTGAGGACTTGTTCCCTCCCCCCAGGATTGTGTCGCAAACTAATCATGCAACAATGGACCAAATGGGCAGCAGTTTTAGAAATATTAGGATTATTCCACACAGGGTCCAAAAGTGCGCAGATGCCTTTCATCCGAATGTGTGCTGGGCCATGGGCCATGGTCACTACAGTGTTCACCAATGCGTTAGGTAATAATCATCTCTATTTTCAGTCAAATCAAACCAGCTATCATTTTCGTCTAATCTTCCTACTTCCCTTTCCCAACGAGCCAATTCAACCGGGGTAGCTTCTTTTTGTATTTCTCAGACACTTTCCATAGTGTTATCAAATATTCCGAGCAGAAGTGGTTAAACACATGGATGACATTTTGGATTTGGCAGTTTCCTTTGCCACTTGATCCGCAAAGGCATTCTGTTCACCCACTGCATCTACCACTGCTTTATGTGCGCTGCATTTAACTACAGCCACCATCTCTGGTAATGTTAAAGCCGTAAGTAACCGTAAAATCAAGGGACCATGTTGTATTCTTTGACCATAAGAATTGAGAAAACCTCTTTCCGCCCATAGGCGGCCGAAACTATGAGCCACGCCAAAGGCAAATTGGCTATCTGTGTAAATATTCACTCTCAATCCTTCACTTAATTCACAAGCTCGAAGTAATGCCACTAACTCAGCTGCCTGTGCTGACTGATAGGGTATTTGAGAAGTCTCTACTACTGTGCAGAGGGTCGTAATCGCATATGCAGCTGTTGTCGTGCCATCTGGTAACTTGAAACAAGAGCCATCAACATACAATTCCCCTTGGGGGTCAGATAGGGGAATGTCTGTGAGATCTACCTGTCCCTTTGTCTCTTCAGTCCGAAATTTACAATCATGTATGTCATTTATCGTTTCATCCGAAGGGAGGTGTAGCAATGTGTCAGGATTTAGAGTGGCACACTGCTTAATTGTAATATGGGGTGCAAATAAAGTCAATTCATATCCAGTAAGACGAGCACTCGTAAGGTGCTGAGTCTTTGTTTTATTCAGTAATGTGTCCACAGCGTGCAGTACCATCACTGTGAGGTCAGTATTCAGCACGAGCACCCCTGACTTTCGAATGGCAACCGCAACAGCGGCAGTAGCCCTCAGACAGCTAGGAAGCGCTCTGGCAACGTTATCCAAACACCGTCGAGAAATAGGCACAAGGTCTTTGCTTACCACCAAAGCCTTGTGTTAACACTGAAAGTGAACAACCGTCAACCTCATGTACGTAGAGCACAAAAGGTTTTCAGTAGTTGAGAGTACCCAAGACGGGTGCAGAACAAAGCGCAGATTTCAAAGAATCAAAAGCTTTCTGACATTCATCAGTCCAAGGTACATCTTTAGTGGTTAAGTACAAGAGAGGTTTAGTAAGAAGGGAAAAATTAGGAAACAATTGCCGACAGGAAGAGGTTATGCCAAGAAATGCACGAACATCACGCTGAGTACAAGGTACAGACATGCTAGAAATGGTAGTCACACGTTCAGGAGTTAGTCTCCTCCCATCTTTTGGCAGTAGATGACCAAGGTAGGTAACCTCCTGTCGACAATATTGACATTTTTAGAGGGATACCTTATTACCATTGGCTGCCAAATGAGATAATAATTTAACGATGGCTGACCTCCAACCATGTTTCCCGAGCGCAGATGCACCAGCAGTAGCTCAGGCAGCTTCTACCAGCTCCCTGCCCATAGTCACCCAGCTGGGACAGGATCAACCATATATATCAAATGGTATTAAGTACCAACGCATCTACTATTGATCCCAATACTTTCTTACCTACAGTTGCTGATAAACTCAGCCCGCAAAGGGTCCAGTCCACAAAAATCGAAAGCTTTTCATGATCACTCAGAGCAACTATCCCTAGTGACTCTCTATCTTCCACCAGCTGCTGCCCCACTGGTCCTGGTTCTGGCAAACGTACCTCCCCTCAGAAGAGAGCAGACTGAGACTACAAATCTGATGAACAAATGTCTCCACTGGGTTGTGAACAGTACAAATATAACTGATAAGGGGATATGTATGATGGACAGCGAAATAATTATGGCAAGGAGAGTACACTGGGTTGGAACTATAAAAAAACTGTTCAAAGGGGATTGTATTATTATAAATGTTGCCCATCCCGATGTACTGCCTAATTTGTTGCCCAATCTTTATCCCCCCCAACATAGGAACTCCCGAATAATCCCCCTAACACTGGAGTTCTTTTTTGATAATCCCACGCCCCAAAGACCTAGACTGAATAGGGTCATTAACCAACAGCCTCGGCATGGAGGGGAGGGTATGCAACTCCTGTAACAACAGGGGGTATTCCCCTGAGTAATAGATTTCAGCCTCTATCATCTCTTGAGGAATGTGATTGACCATTAGCGGGTAGCATTCCTAGATCACCATGCCCAAGTATGACCAAGTCCGGCATTCCACTTGTGCTAAGCAAAGATCTAACATCTGCACTGCCGGTCTATGAGCAGCTGCCTAATTCACAATTAAACTGTCCGCTGAGTTCTTCCAATAGAACTTCTACACAGGTCAATTGTTCACTGAACCAGGCATCCCTGACATTTTTTCCATACCTAAATCCCCTTTGGTGATTGATGCACATGGGAGTGACAATAATACACATAACCCTAGAAAACTCTCCTTATTATCATGGAACATTGAGGGTCTGAGCTCCAGGGTGAACTCCAAGTTTGGCAACAATTTGTAGAAACATATGATATATGTCTCTTACAGGAGACGTGGTCACTTACTCCAATGTACCATCCAGGCTATTTAAACTTTCATATAGTGGCTATAAAGGGAAGCAAGGGTACGCCAAGATCTTGGCTTTGAAATTCACCCTCTAGTTACCCAAAGTAATGATATTCTTGCGGTACGCCTTATTGTGAGCCCTAAAAATGAAATAGATATTTATAATGTTTACTCCAGGGGGATGGTTGGGGGCAAAAGCTCAAATGTTTTAACTACCTTGGAGGAATTGCTCGATGGACATTCCCAGGACCCAATGGTTTTGATTGCTGGAGATTTTAATACAATTCAGAAAAGGGGGTGGTGATGAACAGAGTGTCTGAATTAAGCAGACCATTCTTACCCAGTCCAAAGATCAGGGTTTGATCCATCACCGTTATTTAGCTCACTGCACCATCCCAGCTCAGAACCTGGCTATATGCAAATTAGTCTGTCCCTGGCCCAGTGCACCATGGGAACAGGGCAGACCAAACTACCAAGCCAATTCTTCACCAGAAAGGAGACAAGCTACTGGGGACCGGTTTCTGGCATTTCAGCCGTCGTCGGCCCGGCTTGCTTGAATCCTGATGGTGCAGTGAGCAAGGGACTCATGTCTGAGTAAACCCTGCCACACCTATAGTGGCCAAAAACGATTCAGAAAAGGGGGTGGTGATAAACAGAGTGTCTGAATTAAGCAGACCACTCTTACCCAGTCCCAAGATCAGGGCTTGATCCATCACCGTTATTTAGCTCACTGCACCATCCCAGCTCAGAACCTGGCTATATGCAAATTAGTCTGTCCCTGGCCCAGTGCATCATGGGAACAGGGCAGACCAAACTACCAAGCCAATTCTTCACCAGAAAGGAGACAAGCTACCGGGGACCGGTTTCTGGCATTTCAGCCGTCGTCGGCCCGGCTTGCTTGAATCCTAATGGTGCAGTGAGCAAGGGACTCATGTCTGAGTAATCTGGAGATTTTAATACAACCTTCGAACCACTGAGCCCCGGTGAAATCGATCTTGCAGGCAATGAGGATGAAAGGTGGGGTATCCCAAGGCTGAACTTACCACCGGTGAACAGATGGGCTGATGCAGCCATACAATTAAAGGGGTTCTGCTTAGAGAAAGGGCTAAGGGCAGCAAATGGGCGTACACCCTCAGACCTTCATGGAGCCCATACCTTTAATAATGGCCGATTTAGTAGCAGAATAGACTATCTGTATGTTAATCTCACATTTTGGCATCTTCTAAAGGACATGTCTATAGAGGAGCATATGGAAAGCGACCACCACCCTCTATACTCTATTTTTAAATTCCGCAGTTAGCTCAGCGTGACAACTACGGAGAGAGATTAACTACTCTGGACTTGATTTGCTCGAATGACACACAGCATTTGAAATGGGCAAAACTTGTCGAGAGTCCTGAAACGTTGACTGCCATTAATAAGGATATGATTGATACCCTAGCCAGTCTTGAGGCTGGCTTGCATAAAAATCCTGACTTCCGAAAGGAAATTACTGGCAACCCTAACTCTTTTTTCCTAAGGTTACGCACTCAATTTGTAAGGCGAATGCCTAGATCAAAAATTACTGCCCAGATTCAGAACTCATTGTTTAATGAGGCTTGTAGAGTGGCACAAAATATATTAGGGATGGAGCTTAAATCAAGGAATCCTGTGAGAGTCCGTGAGGCACGGAACAATTATAGGAGGACTCAGGTTTTGGCTGAAAAAGAGTATGATGAGAATAGGTGGCAGGACTTAGGAGTGGCATGCACAAATAGAGACTCTAAATTGTTCTGGTATCTCGCTAAATGGGGTAATGGGGGCCACCCAGAACGTCCGCAGAACCATGTCGATAAACACCAGTGGGTGGATTTCTTCAAACCTCAGTATGCCTGTAAGGACGATAATGTGAGGGCACCGGAGGATTGTGTGTATACTCTTTTTAAAGATGCACCCTTTGTACCGGCCGATCCAGAGAGAACGTTGGGAGCTGTAATGGAGGGTAGAGCCCCAGGTATTAACGGAATCCCCGCCGACCTTTTTTTTAAACGATAAATCTAACTGGGTTCAGTACATCACTATATTGGCTAATGCCATTACTCAAGGTGCTCTAGTCCCAACATCATGGAAAGGGGCAGAAATTTTACCCATCTTTAAAAAAGGCGACAAGTCGAGACCAGAAAATGACAGGCCCATAAGTTTGATAGACTGCTTACAAAAAGTTGTGGGTCCCATGGTCTTGAATATTGTTCAGGAGTGGATTGATGAACATGCAATTCTGTCACCCTTTCAGGTGGGCTTTCGGTAAAAAAACAGTATGGTGGACCAGATTCTTCCTTTTATAACACTATATTGGCTCACTGTGGTCTTGGGGAATGGTTCACTTTATGTTGGTTTTGTTGACCTCAGGTCAGCTTTTGACCTAGTTCCTCGCAGCAAATTATGGTCTGTCCTATCTGAGCTGGGGATGGCACCTGAGTTATTAACATTAATCATTCGCCTGCATGAGTACAATTTTGCCCACATACAACGGGTTGATCAGGGCAGTGTCACAGATTCATTCTCTGTGGCCAGAGGAGTCCGCCAAGGATGCATGTTAGCGCCAACACTATTCTCTCTTTATATTAATGGTATAGTGGCCGGTATCCTCACACCTATTTTACTATTTGCGGACAATACGCTCATTTTATCTAAAACCCCCAGCGGCCTCCAACGTGTCCTGAAGTGTTTTAACGATTTCTGTACTTCTCGGGGACTGGAAATTAATAATAATAAAACAAAATGCATGTTCTTCAACCAACATAGATCATTTACGGGCGGTATAACAATGGATAACCTTCCCTTGGAACTGGTTAAGTCTTTTGTATATTTGGGCATAACTTTACAAAAAGATATGGGATGGAAGGGCCAAATGGATATGTCTGTTTTGAAATTTTGCCAAAACGCAGGGGCTATTTATACCAATCATAGGCTGTCACATACCAAACCTATAAGTCCATACAAATTTATGATTCAAAGGTTTTGAGTTCTACGTTGTATGGGGCTTTGGAAACCTTAGAGCAATTTCTATTGCAGAAACAAAGTTTTTAAGGAAAATCATAGGCGTCCCACAAAGTACCCCTTCAGGCCCTTTGTTGTATGACCTTGGCAGGAAACCTGTAGCGGACCTGGCTGGACTTCGCCCCCTCTTATATTGGCAGAGGCTCTGGTCCACAAAGGAATTAAAACACTATGCGTTAAGCATTATGGACATTATTTTGGCAGATAGCTAACATAGAATCAAATGGCTTCGGAAAATCAAGTCCCTTCTTGAAATGATGGGCATGAGTGTATTCTAGACAGACCCTGCCAATGCACCTTTCCCCTCTAAAGAAGCTTTCAAGGCAAAATATTGGGAAATGGTGTTCTGCAACACATGCCGCAGCCAATCTTCTTTATCTTTAACGGGCAAATTTATGGAATTTAAATCCTCTCCCTTCCTTGAGCAATACTGGGATACCATAACTAAACCTTGTGACAGGAAAATATATTTCCAGCTAAGGATAGGCACTCTGCCAATCAGATCATATACTGCAAAGTGGGATAAAGACGAGTGCAATAAATGCCCTTTCTACATAGACCGAATTGAAACAGTACCCCATGTTCTCATAGCTTGCTCTGCATACTATACTCCTCCGCGTGCATGGCTAAGTCCGATAGTGATAATCACTGGCAGACTAGGCATGGGCGGAAAATCCGTTCCGCTCGCGGATTTTGCGGATTTTCGGGAAATCCGCAATCCGCGAGATTTGCGAATTTCCTGCAAAATCCGCAAATCCGCGAGCAGCGGATTTTGCTCGCACTGCTCGCACTGTTCGCGTGAGTTCGCGCCCCGCGAATAAGTGCGAAATTGCAGAAATACGATCTAAGCAAAACTGAAAGTAACTACTTACCAGGTTCAAAAGTTCAGGCACATCATTAGTAGCCATTTCCTGTAGTGCTTCCTGAGGGGCCCCTCCAGAGTTCAGTTGCCAGTTGAAACTATTATGTGACCCTGCTCTGAACCTCAGAATAGTTACACATATGCCACAAAGGTCATGAATTACAGCTAAGGGAGACAAGCAGGAGCCAGGCTGGAAGTTAAAATCCATTAATCAGCCCCTAATTCATTATTGTCAGTTGGGGCAGGGCAGGTGTTGTAACTAATTTTGCAACAATGAAAGCACTTAGCAAGTGCAAAAGATCACTAATCAGGGCGCACTAAGGAAGCAGGTGCCAGCTAAAAAAATATTCTGTGACACATTAATCAGCCCCAAATTAATTCAGGTCACTTGAGGCAGGGAAGGTGTGCTTTGCTTTGCCGAAAATAATGTACACTGGACAACCAGAGGGTGTGGTGATGAAACAGAGGGTGGCATGGGTGGGCCAGAGGGTGGCATGAGTAGTCAGAGAGTGGCAGTGGTGACAGAGAGTGGCAGTGATGAAGAAGAGTGTCCCAAACAGGTTGGACACGTAGAAACAACAAGTTCGCAAAACTTGCGACCCGACAGGTAAGTTCGCAAATTGCGAAATTGTAAAAACCCTCGCGAACTGGCAGAAACACGGGCGAACACAAAAAAAAAAAAATCCGCAAATTCGCGGGAATTCGCGGATTTTGCGGATTGCGAATCCGCAAATCCGCAAAATTCGCGAACGCGAGATCCGCAAAATTCGCTCATGCTTATGGCAGACACAGAGCCCCCCACACACAGAGCCCCCCGCACACAGAGCCCCCCCACACACACACAGAGCCCCACACGCACACAGAGCCCCCCACACACACAGAGCCATACACACACACAGAGCCCCCCACACACACAGAGCCCCACACACACAGAGCCCCACACGCACACAGAGCCCCCCACACACACAGAGCTCAACACATACACAGAGCCCAACAAACACACACACACAGCCCAACACACACAAACACAGAGCCCAACACACACACAGATCCCAACACACACACAGAGCCCCCCCACACACACAGAGCCCCCCACATACATACACAGAGCCCCACACACACAGAGCCCCACACATATAGAGCCACACACACACACATAGCCACACACACACCCAGAGCCACACACACACCCAGAGCCACACACACACCCAGAGCCACACATACAAGCAGAGCCACACACACACACACAGGAGAGCAAGCACAGCCAGAGGACAGGAGAGAAAGCACAGTCAGGGGGCAGGAGAACAAGCACAGCCAGGAGGCAGGAGAACAAGCACAGCCAGGGGGCAGGAGAAAAAGCACAGCCAGGGGAGCAAGCACAGCGAGGGGGCAGGGGAGCAAGCACAGCCAGGGGGCAGAGGAGCAAGCACAGGCAGGGGAGCAAGCACAGCCAGAGGGCAGGGGAACAAGCACAGCCAGGGTGCAGGGAAACAAGCACAGCCAGGGAGCAGGGGAGCAAGCACAGCCAGGGGGCAGGGGGGCAAGCACAGCCAGGGAGCAAGCACAGCCAGGGGGCAGGGGAGCAAGCACAGTAAGGGGACAGGGGAGCAAGCACAGCCAGGGAGCAGGGGAGCAAGCACAGCCAGGGAGCAGGGGAGCAAGCACAGCCAGGGAGAAGGGGAGCAAGCACAGGCAGGAAAGCAAGCACATCCAAGGAGCAGGGGAGCAAGCACAGACAGGGGAGCAAGCACAGCCAGGGGGCAGGGAAGGAAGCACAGCCAGGGAGCAGGGGAGCAAGCACGGGCAGGGGAGCAAACACAGCCAGGGGTCAGGGGAGCAAGCGCAGCCAGAGGGCAGGGGAACAAGCACAGCCAGGGGGCAGGGCAGCAAGCACAGACAGGGGGCAGGGGAGCAAGCACAGCCAGGGGGCAGGGGAGCAAGCACTAACACCTAAACGTAGTATAAGGCTTTTCACAGCAGCCAGGGGCGTCATATCATCCCTTAAATGTGCTGCTGTTCATTCACATATATACTGGACTAGATTTTCTTATCATGTTCCATTACACACTCAGAGTTATTTCTATGTAAAATGCTCAGCCACCCATTGAGTTTTAGCAGCGACCCACAAAAAAACTGTGGAAGGTCAACCTCAGAGAGCAGACCCTGAGTTTTTTTTAGCACTCCATGGGTCTGCTCTTGTACAAGGCGCCTCTTCATAGAAATGTGACGCGGCCTGGCTCACTTTGCTGCTAACACAATTAATAATCGGAGCACAGAAGATGCCGGTTTGTTCTGACAGCCTGAAGGCCCCAGGAGAGCAAACACAGCAGAGGCTCCTGCCTCACATTTGTGCCCGTCTTGTTTGAACTATTTCACCACCGAAACAAATAAGCGTTCCTCAAAAGACCAACTTTACACAGGAACAAAGTAAAACTGAGATCTCCCACCTGGGCTGTTTGTATGGGACTTTGGTTTCCTTTCTTTTTGTTTTTCAATAAATCTCTCTCTGCCTGTGAGTGGTATGTGTCTTGGGATCTCTCTCTGCCTGGGAGTGGTGTGTGCCTTGTGATCTCTCTCTCTCTGCCTGTGAGTGGTGTGTGCCTTGTGATCTCTCTCTGCCTGAGAGTGCTGTGTGTCTTGGGAACTTTTTTCTGCCTGTGAGTGGTGTGTGCCTTGTGATCTCTCTCTCTGCCTGTGAGTGGTGTGTGCCTTGGGGTCTCTCTCTTCCTGTGAGTGGTGTGTGTCTTGGGATCTCTCTCTGCCTGTGAGTGATGTGTGCCTTGGGATCTCTCTCTGCCTGAGAGTGGTGTGTGTCTTGGGATCGCTCTCTACCAGTGAGTGCTGTGTGCCTTGGGATCTCTCTCTCTCTCTCTCTGCCTGTGAGTGGTGTGTGCCTTGTGATCTCTCTATTTCTGTGAGTGGTGTGTGCCTTGGGATCTCTCTCTCTCTGTGCCTGTGAGTGGTGTGTGCCTTGGGATCTCTCTCTTGCTGTGAGTGGTGTGTGCCTTGGGATCTCTCTCTCTCTCTTCAAGTCAAGTCAAGTCAAATGATTTATATAGCGCACTACATACCCAGAGGGTCTCTAGGCGCTTGAAGAAGGGTGGGGGAATTACTTGTCGAATATCCAAGTTTTAAGTTGCTTTCTGAATGCTAGGCGGTTCTGAGTGAGGCGAATGTGAGTGGGAAGTGAGTTCCAGGTTTTAGCTGCCAGGTAGGAGAAGGATCTACCTCCCATGGTGGTTTTGTTGATGCGAGGTACAGTAGCAAGGGCTTGGTTGGAGGATCGTAGCTGGCGGGAGGGGGTGTAGAAGGAGAGTCGTGTGTTAAGGCAATCGGGTCCAAGTTCGTAAAGTGCTTTGTGAGCGTGGGTTAGGAGGCGGAAAGTAATCCTTTTATTGACGGGGAGCCAGTGGAGGTTTTTCAGGTGACCAGAGATGTGGTCTTTACGCGGGATGTCTAGTATGAGTCTGGCTGAAGCGTTCTGAATGCGTTGGAGTTTTTTCTGGAGTTTTGCGGTGGTACCGGCGTATAGGGTGTTTCCGTAGTCCAGGCGGCTCGTGACCAGAGCGTGGGTGACAGTTTTTCTAGTTTCGGTGGGGATCCAGCGAAATGTTTTTTTGAGCATGCGAAGAATATTGAAGCATGATGATGAAACGGCGTTGACTTGTCTGTACATGGAGAGTGAAGAATCCAGGATGACGCCCAGGTTCCGTGCGTGGTCCGTCGGGATGGGTGCTTTTCCAAGGGCCTCTGGCCACCAAGCGTCATCCCAGGCGGAGGGGGAGGTACCTAGGATAAGGACTTCTGTTTTGTCTGAGTTCAGTTTTAGTCGGCTGTGCTTCATCCACTCGGCTACTTCTTTCATTCCTTCATGTAGGTTAGTTTTGGCCGTGTTTGGGTCTTTGGTGAGTGATAGGATCAGTTGAGTGTCATCAGTGTATGAGATGATGTTGAGGTTGTGTTGGCGTGCGATGACCGCGAAGGGGCTCATGTATACGTTGGGAGGGTGGGGCTGAGTGAAGATCCTTGTGGCACGCCGCAGATGACTTCAGTGGCTTCAGACTTGAATGGTGGGAGGCGGACTCTTTGGGTTCTTCCGGTGAGGAACGAGGTGATCCAATCCAGTGCTTTTCCTTGGATTCCGATGTTTCTGAGGCGCTGTAATAGGGTGCTATGACAGACTGTGTCGAAGGCTGCGGAGAGGTCGAGGAGGATGAGGGCGACTGTGTCTCCATTGTCCAGTAGAGTTCGAATGTCGTCTGCGATGAGGGGGGTCTCAGTGCTGTGTAGCCGGACTGTGAGGAGTCGAGGGATTTGTTGGTTTCGAGGAATGCGGCGAGCTGGTTGTTGACAGCTTTCTCGATGACTTTGGCCGGGAATGGAAGGAGCGAGATGGGGCGGTAGTTTTTGAGTTCGGTGGGGTCAGCTGTGGGTTTTTTCAGAAGGGCGCTGAGTTCGGCATGTTTCCAGCTTTCCGGGAAGGTGGCGGAGTTGAAGGAGCAGTTGATGACGTCTCGGAGGTCTGGTGCTATGATGGAGTCTGCTTTGTTGAAGATGTGGTGAGGGCATGGGTCTGTGGGGGATCCTGAGTGGATGGAGTTCATCAGGCGGATGGTGTCCTCAGTGGAGATTGGGTTCCAGTCATTAAGGATGTTCAAGGGGGGTGAAGGTCCTGCAGAGGGTGGTCTCCGGGTTGGTTGTCGAAGCTGTTGTGGATGTCTTGTTTTTTGTTGTGGAAAAATGAAGCTAGGGAGTTGCAGAGGGCTTGAGAGGGGGTGATGTCGTTGGAGTTGGCTGAGGGGTTGGTAAACTCTTTGACGATGTTGAATAATTCCTTGCTGTTGTGGGCGTTGTTATCTAGTCGGTCTTTGAGTGCGGCTTTCTTGGCAGACCGGATTAGTTGGTGGTGTGTGCGGGTGGCGTTTTTGAAGGCGTCCCTGGTGCTGGTGTTTGGGTCTTTTTTCCAGGCCTTTTCGAGGGAGCGACAGAGTTTCTTAGATTTCTTAGAATCGTCGTTGAACCAGGAGGCGTTCTTGCTGCCTAGCTGGATTTGGCGTTTTTTCAACGGTGCTAGGATGTCGGCGCTGTTGGATAGACATTGGGTGAGGTTAATGGCTTCTTGGTCGGGGTTTGAGGAGTGGACAGGGGGGTTTTGAAGAAGCGATGAGGAGATCTGGTCGATGGTGATTTTGTTCCAGTTTCTTCGCAGAGTAGGTTGAGGATGGTTGTGAGTTGTGGTCTTATTGTAGCTAAAGTGAACGGAGCTGTGGTCCGTCCAATGTACAGTTGTGGTGTGACTGAAGGAGACATGTTTGCTGGAGGTGAAGATATGGTCGAGTATGTGACCTGCGATGTGGGTGGGGGTAGTGACAAGTTGTTTGAGTCCGAGGTTGGCAAGATTATCCAGAAGGGTGGGGGCGTTGCTGTCATTGCTCTTTTCCAGGTGAAAGTTGAGGTCTCCCAGTAGAATGTATTCCTCGGAGGGGAGGGCGTGTGGGGTGATAAAATCAGTGATGTATTCAGTGAATTGTGCACGGGATCCTGGTGGTCGATAGAGGAGGGTGCCTCTGAGTGTGGTCTTGGGATCGGTGTGGATCTGGAAGTGAAGGTGTTCGGCGCTGGTAAGGTTGACGTCTGAGCTGGTTGAGATGCGGATGGAGTTCTTATGGACGATAGCGATGCCTCCTCCTGTTTGGTCGGTGCGGTCCTTACGGATGATCTTGTAGCCTTCCGGGATGGTAATGGTGATGTCTGGGGCAGAAGAGGGGTTCATCCATGTTTCTGTTAGGAAGGCGACGTCCGGAGAGATGGTGTCTAGTAGATTCCAAAGGTCGATGGCGTGTCTGTGGACCGAGCGGGTGTTGAGCAGGATGCATTTTAGGTGGTTGGTGTCAGATCTCTGTTTGGTGTTAGTGGGTGAGGAGTTGGTCTTGGTGCCGTCATACTTGCAGGAGTTGCAGGAGAAGGGTCCATGTGTGTGTCTAGGAGCGGCTTGGACGCAGTTGGGAGACGGCCAGGGTTTAGGGCTAAGAGGGTGGTGGCGTCGTATGTAATCCGGGTGGGGTAGGTGGTACAAGGGCCAGGGGGTCTGGCGCTGGGCGCGGTCCAGGCGTAGACGGGCATAGACGGGCTTACCTTTGGCGCACCTTCGGCGCGCATGGGGCGCGACCGCTGCGCGCAAGAGCATCTGTCATAAGTGGGAGGGGGAGGGGCGAGGGAGGAGCAGCTGGGAGGCGGGTGCGTGGTGGAGGGGGCGGGCTCTGGGCAACAACAACAACAACAGCAATGGCGGCTGGGGTGGAAGCGCCGACCGGGTCGGGTGAAACCGACCAAATAACTACGCGGGGCAGCCACACAAATGCAGGGGTATAAACAAACAGATAAATAATGCAGCAATTAACAACAAACACGGGCACACGATCTCAAGGCAGCTAATGCAGGGGTATAAACAAACAGATAAATAATGCGGCAATTAACAACAAACACAGGCACACGATCTCAAGGCAGGACAATACAGATGAAAAATACACAAATAATGCAGCGAATGACAATTTCTGTGGTTAGCAGCGGATCTGCGCAAACGATACCCAGCTTGAGGCAGGAGAGAGCAGGGGCAGGAGGGAGCGACCGTAACTGACGAAGTGAGTGGAGTGTGCCTTGGGATCTCTCTCTCTTCCTGTTAGTGGTGTGTGCCTTGGGATCTCTCTCTGCCTGTGAGTGGTGTGTGCCATGGTATCTCTCTCTGTGCCTGAGAGTGGTGTGTGCCTTGGGATCTCTCTCTTGCTGTGAGTGGTGTGTGCCTTGGGATCTCTCTCTCTCTCTTCCTGTGAGTGATGTGTGCCTTGGGATCTCTCTCTCTGCCTGTGAGTGGTGTGCCCCTTGGGATCTCTCTCTCTTCCTGTGAGTGGTATGTGCCTTGGGATCTCTCTCTGCCTGTGAGTGGTGTGCCCCTTGGGATCTCTCTCTTCATGTGAGTGGTGTGTGCCTTGGTATCTCTCTCTGCCTGTGAGTGGTGTGTGTCTTGGGATCTCTCTCTTGATGTGAGTGGTGTGTGCCTTGGTATGTCTGTCTCTCTCTCTCTTCCTGTGAGTGGTGTGTGCCTTGGGATCTCTCTCTGCCTGTGAGTGGTGTGCCCCTTGGGATCTCTCTCTCTTCCTGTGAGTGGTGTGTGCCTTGGGATCCCTCTCTCTGCCTGTGAGTGGTGTTCCCCTTGGGATCTCTCTCATCTTGTGAGTGGTGTGTGCTTTGGGATCTCTCTCTCTGCCTGTGAGTGGTGTGCCCCTTGGGATCTCTCTCCATGTGAGTGGTGTGTGCCTTGGGATCTCTCTCTTCCTGTGAGTGGTGTGTGCCTTGGGATCTCTCTCTCTCTGCCTGTGAGTGGTGTGTGTCTTGGGATCTCTCTCTCTGCCTGTGAGTGGTGTGCCCCTTTGGATCTATCTCTTCGTGTGAGTGGTGTGTGCCTTGGGATCTCTCTCTTCCTGTGAGTGGTGTGTGCCTTGGGATCTCTCTCTGCCTGTGAGTGGTGTGTGCCTGTAAGTTGTGAGTACAACTCCGGTCATTTATGCCGTAACAATCAGCGGATGCAGTGGCACCGAGTCCCAGAGGCCAAAGAGCCCATTCAACCCTTGTAATGTCTTTATTCCACTACACAAACAGAAGCCATTGTGTACTTTTCGTGCTTGCACAAGGGCGCTTGACCCCCTTGGTGCAAGCGGGGCCCTCCCAGTCCGCCCTCCATTGCACCCGGGGTGCCGGCTTTGAGCTCTGCTCGGGAGGGGTCTTACCACTAACAATAGATGGAGTTTCCCCCCTCCTCATCCTCCAGGCCCAGTCCCTCCAACCGCTTTGTCTAGGCCTTGAGCCCCCCCCTCGCACACACATACAACTCATGGAGGATATTGATAACCATTCAGTGGGGGCGGTGGCTTTGACGGGGTGCGGGGTTGCTCTTAAATCCACGCCTGCCGCTTCTCTGCAGGCTGGAGCCCACTGTCAAAAGTACACAGGCACATGCTGGGTGCACACGGTGTACGGACAGGTAGTGTTTGTTCACAGTGCACTCAAACTGCAGGACCAGTATGTGCACACTAGGCACTGGGTATACAAATGGCCCACACATATTGTGTAGTATATACGCATAGGTAATACGTCCAGTACAGTGCATACACTAGTCCTTGACTGCACTAGTGCACAAGCGACCCGTGCAGCGCACGCACATCACTCTTTCATTGTAGTAATGTGTGCAGATAAACAGACAGTGGCTGTGCATACTGCACCCACAGGCAGGGATTCAACTCTGCACGAATTGCCTCTTTGTATTTAGGGTGCAGTGCACACACTGCAACCAGTGTGTGGATAAAGAGCACACGAAAAAGGGAATAAAACCCTCGCACCACACACAGTTACATCCTTGTATTACAAATAACCAGTGAATGTGTACTGTGCACACAAAGTCGGTGTGCAGGCCCATTGCACTGCATGCTGTTACGTGTTTGTGCAGTGGTTTTCTTTGTTTTTATTAACTGCATAATTAATTAAAATCTTTACAGTAAAAGAAAAAGTACAAAGATCAATAATGCTAAAATAAACTTTCTTTCATGTTTAAAAAAGAAGAGAAGAAAGAGAAAAAAGAAAGAAAAAAAAGAATAGAGGAGTGTACCTATGTTAATTAGGATAATGGTAGATAAGGGGAGAGCAATATGGGTAAAGAGAAGTGCAACTCCCACAGTCTCAGTCTCATTGATTAGGGGTTCTCAGCATTCGTATTGGTTCGAATAAGTCTTTGCATTATTGGTTAAGATGGCGAGCTGGTGACATTTTCGATGGAACAACGGGTCTGGTTCAGTTCAGCTCGTGTCAGTTCTTGTTGTGGTGAGTATCCTGGATTAGGAGATACTCTCATTGTGAGTTTTTAGTGCTGTACTAATTTGGTAAACAAATTTCGCTGATCTCGCTAGGAACATGATGTTAGTGGTTGACAAGCACAGGGCTGATGCTTCTGAGCATGTTGTAATGCTCTGATTAAGGCAGATCGGGCGCAGCAGTCGCCGGCGTTCGCTCTTGAAATGAGGGCAGCTGCAAAGAAGGTGCAGCCAGGATTCCCTTTTGTACGTGCAAAGCCTGCAGGATGTGGGGACCCCTTTTTGGGCCCAAGCAGGGTTTAAATCAGCTATCCCGAGCGTGACCAGCCTCATGGATAGAATTTTACTTCGGGCATGTGTTGTGATGGCCTCGCTTAGATATGGTTGTGCTTTCCCCACCGTATAGGAGTTGTTTAGGGGTTCCAAATTAGAGCTTCGACGAATGGATCTATGATCAAGTTCAAAGGAGATTTCTTTCACTTGTTTATTAATTGCTCTCTTCCAAAAATTCTGCGGGATGTCCTGCCGCGGTAGATTTACTTCTACTAACTTAAGGGCTTTAGTTGCTTTTCCCAGCCTAATGTGCCATGTCGATGCTGGGTCTTCAAAGATGAGGCGCAGATGGTATTTTAGGGAATTAGCCGGGGCCTTTAATGTCCTTAGGTACAGTTTGATGAGCTCCCCCTGGCCGATCACGTCTGGCCTTGCAAGGCCATGCTCCAGTCTCAGCCTGGTTCTCCTAGCGGACCTTGGGATATGTAACACCCACTTGTACGCCTTAATTTGGGCAGAGGTGAGAAGTGCATCCAACTTCCCTGGAAATGCGAGGTGCCCGTAGGAGATTGCGGGCAGAAGTTTTGCTCTTAGAGCTATCAAAATTGGGCTAGCGGAGGGGCTGATCAGGTTCCGGTTTAGTTGTCTTAGAAGGTGTATTACCTTATTGGCTTTTGAGGCCAGGTGATTGAGATGGACATTAGCTTTGGCCCGTTCGGAAAACCAAACCCCCAGATAATTGTAAGAGGTAACAGAGTGTATTTTAGCGTTCCCCAACTGCCACTGTGCGTGCCGTTTATGACGGAACGATCCGAAGATGATGACCTTGGTTTTCCCTTTGTTGACCGTCAGGCTATTGGCAATGTTGAAACTGTTTAAGGCCGTTAGAGCTCTTTGTAAGCCTATCCTCGTATGATCCATAATGGCTGTGTCGTCGGCATACTGTAAAAGTGGTAGCCTTATGCTTCCTAGTCTGGATGCTACTAAACTGGCACCCTTTAGGGCCTCTCCCAAGTCCACAGTGTATAGATTAAATAGGAGGGGGGCCAGTACGCACCCTTGCTTCAGCCCGTTTGCTGTAGATATTTTGCGAGTGACAGTGTGTGTACTTGTTTTAACCCGCACCCAGGTGGCCTCATAAAGTGCCATTATAGCCTTCAAAATTTTCGGTGTTATCTCCCATTTTTCTAACTTCCACCAAAGGCGTTTTCTGTCCACTTTGTCAAATGCTGTACTGTAGTCCACAAAGCAGCAGAATAGTGGGGGATGGTTCTTCTGGGTTGCCTTGGCTGAAAGATGTGCTAAAGCCAGGACATTGTCCATTGTAGAGGCCTTGGCCCTGAAACCAGTCTGATATGTTGGTATTATTTTTTCATCTTCGGACCATTGTTCCAGATCGCTGAGTAATAGGCGTGCATATGCCTTGGCCTCCAAGTCAAGCAAGGCAATGAGCCTGTAATTCGAAGGCTCGGAGCGGTCGCTTTTTTTGAAGATGGGAAACAGTATGGACTGGAGCCCCTCCAAGAGTCAGGGATTATTGTTGTGTGGTAGGTGTAACTAAAGAGTGGAGTTAAAAGTGTCGCCCAGAACTCTGGTGCCTGTTTAAATACAGGTGCTGGAATCCCATTGGGCCCCGGCGTGCCGTCATTCCTCATCCGCTTGATGGTGTTGATGACCTGTCTGGTGTTCGCCCAGGTTGATGTAGTTGTGAAGGCGGCGACCGGGGTGCTATTTGCCCTTATGTTGTGTCTTAGGGTTGAGGTGGCTATTTCTAACTGGAGGCAAGGCTGTTGGACTTTCTCGGTTAGCTCCACCCTATCCATTGTCGGGGGTTCCTTGCTGGGGGCAGATTCGTATAGCTGTTTCACATGTTGGATCCAGACTTTTTCGGCTACCCCGTTTTCCCTAGTTGGCCCTCGGTTGCTCAGCTGATTGATGAAGCTTCAGAGTCGAGCAGGGTACTTTTGTTTGAGAAGAAGGAAGACTTTTAGCCATTTGCTTTCTGTGTCCTTTTTTTTTAGTTCCCATAGCTTCTTCCTTAGGGAGGACCTCAGTTCCGATATACAGGGCCCTTCTGCTTGTTGGCCACTTCTTTTCTTTGCTGCGCGAGCCTTGCGCAGAAGTCGTTTAAGTTCCCGGATGTCCTGGGGGCAAGTTCTCTGATTCTTGAAGGGCACTTTTGTTGCTGGATTATGTGATTTAGGATTACCGAGTTTATTTTGTAGGTCCTCGATGATTTGCACCCATCCTGTTGTGGGGGGACCAAGTGTGGGCAGACTCCCTTGCTGTGTCTGACATAGCCATGATTGAAGTTTTCCCTCTGTCTTGTCTGTCCACTTGATTCTCCGCAGGGCGGTGTGTGTTTCTTCCCCGCTTGACTCCCCAATGGTGTGGTAGAGGGTGGCGGCCGGTATGACCAGCTGGAATGATGCTTTTAATGGCCTGTGATCGCTGTCCTGTCGGTACACGACTTCATAATCAGTCATTCTATCCTCCAGTATTCCACTTATCAAGATGTAGTCAATTCTGGACAGATTCTGAAAAGTGGGATGTGGCTGCCAGGTGCTTGAACCTAGTGTTTTCTGCGTGTGAGTTGATGTCAGTTTGTAGCTGCGAAAGAGGTCGCGCAGGGGAGCCGCCCTTCCTGAGCCTCGGGGAAGAATTTCGAAGTTATCTAGGGTTTTTACGTTGAAGTACCCTGCTAAAATGACCTGATGTGTGTATTGTACTTGATTAACAAGTCCTCCAAGTTGGATGCCAGTGCCTCCAGGTGGTCTTTCATAAGGGTCTGTGCAGGGTTGATGTAGCAGTTTAATACAAGCAGATGAATTGGGTGACTAGGGAGGCTCAGACCCCTTATCAGTAGCGCTTGTAGACCGACCGTGTTCACGTTGATGTGGGAGGCATTGAATGCGCACGCGTGTTTTTTATGAATATTGATAGTCCACCTGCTCGTGTGGCCGAAAAGGTTCCTTTTCGTTGTTGGTACTTGGAACTCGTAATACCCAGCCAGGGGAGTGGAGGTCAAGGCCCAAGTTTCCTGGAGACAGATTAAGTCCCCACATTCCAGGAACTGCTTCAGATTCTCATTGTTGCAGATTTTACTAACCCCTGCTATGTTTCAGGAGATTACTGAAAGTTCTGGTTTTGCTGTGGTGCCAAACCTGGCATCCCTATTGGATTGCTGACCGTTATGGCAGCTAGGAGTGCTGTGTCATCTTGCTTCCTGGTCCCTTTTGCTGAGGGAGGGGGAAGATGTTATGTATGATTCGTTGATTGTTTTCATAAAGTATTCTGATTCTGGTGTGTACTCTCTGGCCCCTCTGGCTGCTATTTTGGGGGCCCAAGCTGGTAGTCCCTTTTAGGACTGATCGGGTGACCTTTCTCCCGCTGTCTGGGACCAGGACGAGTGGGTATTTTGGAGGAGATAATACCTGAACCTCGATGCCCCACTCCACGAGTAATGCGGAGTTTTGTTTGATGGCTTGCTGTATTTCTTTGTTCTTCAGTCCCTCCACAGTAGAATCACCATGTGAGTCCCCCTTCAAACTCTCAAATTTCACCCAATCTATGTCCCCTGATTGTATCTTATCCAGGGTGTCCAGGTGTTTGAAAAGACGTAGGAGGTTACTCCGGTTCAGGATATCATAGTGTCCTGCGCTGGAGAATTTTGGAGTAAAGACCACCTCGTAGACTGTGAGTCCATTCAAGTTTTGAGACCCACCACCCTTTCTTATAGTTGGTTCGACAAGGGGGGCACAGAACTGTGACTGCCTTGGAGGGTTGAGAGCGTACCTCCTTGCAACCTCTTGTTTTGGTAGTCATTTATCCTGATTGAGAGCTGGGGACTTGTTTGGGGTTGATGCAAAGTGACACCTTGGCACACGGATGTTGACAGAATTGGCTGTTAAGGCCATGTTGGGGATGGTAGGTTTTTTCCGGCCATAGGCTGATTTGTCGTAGAGCTAGTTTGTGTTGCTGGTGGCTTGTCTTCCTTTAAGCTGGAGGCACCTTCTGATGTGGGTTGATTGTAAGAATGTCTGACATATTATCGACAGACAGAATATCTACATACAAAAATATCGACACAAAAATATCGACAGCAAAAATATCGGAGTTATATCTTCATAAAGGTAAGTACAAAAATATCAGAAAAAAAATATCGTAGTACAAAAATATCGAAATTAAATATATAGTTTTTTGTAATGTATTAATAATAATGTAAAAATAATTTAAAAATACATATAATTTTACTATTATTACATTAAAACATTAAAACATATTTAAAAATTAATAACTAATACATATACATTTTAAAAAAATAAAAAGTGTACATCTAAATTAATATATATACTTACTACACATATTGCAACAGTAGTAAAAGCGTTGGATGGCGTAGGGGTTTACATTACTATTCTCACTCCAGAGGGTGCAACAGTAGGGAAAGCGTTGGATAGCGTAGGGGTAAAAATTACTATTCCTACTCCAGAGGATGCAACAGTAGGGAAAAGGTTGGATAGCGTAGGGGTAAAAATTACTACTCCCACTCCAGAGGGTGCAACAGTAGGGAAAGTGTTGGATAGCGTAGGGGTAAAAGTTACTATTCCCACTCCAGAGGGTGCAACAGTAGGGAAAAGGTTGGATAGCGTAGGGGTAAAAATTACTATTCCCACTCCAGAGGGTCGAACAGTAGGGAAAGCGTTGGATAGCGTAGGGGTAAAAATTACTATTCCCACACCAGAGGAAGGAACAGTAGGGAAAGCGTTGGATAGCGTAGGAGTAAAAATTACTATTCCTACTCCAAAGGGTGCAACAGTAGGGAAAAGGTTGGATAGCGTAGGGGAAAAATTACTATTCCCACTCCAGAGGGTGCAACAGTAGGGAAAGCGTTGGATAGCGTAGGGGTTTAAATTACTATTCCCACTCCAGAGGGTGCAACAGTAGGGAAAGCGTTGGATAGCGTAGGGGTAAAAATTACTATTCCCACACCAGAAGGTGCAACAGTAGGGAAAGCGTTGGATAGCGTAGGGGTAAAAATTACTATTCCTACTCCAGAGGGTGCAACAGTAGAGAAAAGGTTGGATAGAGTAGGGGTAAAAATTACTATTCCCACTCCAGAGGGTGCAACAGTAGGGAAAGCGTTGGATAGCGTAGGGGTAAAAATTACTATTCCCACACCAGAGAGTGCAACAGTAGGGAAAGCGTTGGATAGCGTAGGGGTAAAAATTACTATTCCCACTCCAGAGGGTGCAACAGTAGGGAAAGCGTTGGATAGCGTAGGGGTAAAAATTACTATTCCCACTCCAGAGGGTGCAACAGTAGGGAAAGCGTTGGATAGCGTAGGGGTAAAAATGACTATTCCTACTCCAGAGGGTGCAACAGTAGGGAAAAGGTTGGATAGCGTAGGGGTAAAAATTACTATTCCCACTCCAGAGGGTGGAACAGTAGGGAAAGCGTTGGATAGCGTAGGGGTAAAAATTACTATTCCCACACCAGAGGGTGCAACAGTCGGGAAAAGGTTGGATAGCGTAGGGGTAAAAATTACTATTCCCACTCCAGAGGGTGCAACAGTAGGGAAAGCGTTGGATAGCGTTGGGGTAAAAATTACTATTCCCACACCAGAGGATGCAACAGTAGGGAAAGCGTTGGATAGCGTAGGATTAAACTAATTAATTTAATTAAATAATTAATATTATTTAATTACTAATTAATTATTAATTAACAATTAATTTTTTTACATATATTAGCACATTAACTCTAAATATTGTACTTAACTAATTAATATTAATTAATTACCAATTAATTATTAATTACCAATAACAAATCATTGTATTTATTTGCATATTAACTCTAATTAATGTATTTAACTAACTAATATAAATTAATTACCAATTAATTATTAATTAACAATAACAAAAATAAATTATATTAGTACATTAACTCAAATTAATTTAATTACCTAATTATTATTAATTAATTACCAATTAATTATTATTTAAAAATATTTTAAAATATTTATTAATTAACTAATTATTATTAAATTACTTCCCACCCTATTCCCCTATAAACCCACAACCCGCTCTGATACTAAAACGCAAAATGCAAACAAAATTACTAATTTTCAAACATACATTTAATAACATATTTAACAAACATAAACAACATAATAAAATACAAAACACTAAACATAATTTTGATATTATCAAATTTCGATATTAGTATCATACATACCATAAAAACGGTATTCTGTCTGTCGATATTCTGGACTTCGATATTCTATACCATCGAAATTAAAACATCGATATTATTGTATATCGATATTTAAATTTCGATATTTTGTCTCCCTACCGATTGTAATGCTCTCCCTTTGGTGGGGTGGCCTGAATGGTCCTTGTGCCCCATTTTTTATCTGTAAATATTGGATACAGCTGGGTCACTTTAGCTTTTGTCCCCTCATTTGATGGTTGGTGCTTAGGCTTCAAAACCTGTGGTTGTCTAACTCTTAACTTTAATTTTTTCTGCTGTTTTTTTAACTTCTTTTTTGCTTTTCTTGACAGTGAGGGCGTCTGCGTGACTATTGAGCCTGCTGAGTCATCTGGCCCAGCTGTTTGATTTCTTCACTGTCCCTGTGATTGAGGCTATCGACGGTTATGGGTTCTGGTGGGCTGCTCGCTGGCTTTGTGGTTGAAAGTCCTGCGCTTTTGCCATTATCAGCTGTGTCTTTCTTCCCCGTTCGGGCCCATGGTGTTTGTTTCGCCTTCGGGGTATGACTGTTGTGCTTAGCCCCCTTCTCTTTATCATTCAATGTGGGTGCCGCAGTTCTTCCTTTTGCTATTTCCATGATTTCCGCTAGTACCTCAGGCAGAGAGGCCCACTTCTCGATGATATCTGAGCAACGGCAGGCGCCGGCCCCCCAGTTGGAGCCCTCGTGCTGGGAGATCCTATTGGCCAGGGCCTCCACCTTGAAGCCTATATTGGCTAATCGCCCTGCTATTGCCTGCAGAAGGTCAATCTGTAGTTCCATCTTAGTGGATTGCCACAGAAGAGCTTTGTTGGTGGCACTGCTTGACTCCAACTGGGATGGATTGTCCGAGGTCGTATCAATGCCGATATCCCGGTCGGGATTCCGCGTTTTCTTTTTGGTAGCCCAGAGGGATTCTTGGGGCCAAGATGGGATGGGGGTTAGTTCGAGAGTTCTTTCAATCTTTTGCTCAAGATTGTGAAGAAAGGAGTCCAAGAGCCCCTCGGAGGGTGACGGCGATGGAACAGGGGAGTCCGGTTGAGAAAACGTTGGATTAGGATTCTTGTGCATGTGTTCATGGTCGTGCTGTGAAATATTAGGACCCGGGTTCTGAAGAGATAAGCCCAAGATTTTTGCCTGATGGATTTGAGCTATTGTTGATGCGGAGGAGCCGCTACCGGTCTGGACTGTGGAGGTGATCTTGTCGATTGTGGTGACCTGTGTCTCGATTGTGGACCGGGGAGAAGAGCTTTCACAGAGTGGTCCTGCGATTGGCTTTAGGTGTGATTGACCGTGAACTGTAATGGCCTGCCTGCTGGCCTGATCCTGGGCGGAACTGAGTTCCTCACAAAAGGGCCACGCTACTTTGGGAGTGCAATCAAGGTTCGACAGTCGTCCACTGTGATAAGGCGTGCTGTTGTCTTGAACTGGGTCTTGAGCGGGGTCTGGAGTGCCAGGGGTGGTTGTTAGGCAGGGGCCGGGCCGTGGAGGTTGTTGGGGGGATCCCTTTTCTTTAAAAAGTTTGTGATCATCCCTCTTTGGATTGCCTCTCGTGCCCTTTCGTTTGAACTAACAGTTAGTGATTTACTCCTGGTCTTCCGAGTTGTTTTACAGGTTGGTGATTGGGTTGTTGGGCTTTTTTCCGGAGACAGCGCCTGGTGGCCCTTCCTTTTGACCCCCATGGCCAAATGACCACCTGGTCGGATGACCTCCTAGTATTGCCTTGCCTTGCCTTGTTGCCGCTAGACAGCGTAACTCCGGGGCTTTGCCGTCACTCTGGGTTGAATGAAAGAGCAGCTATGGGTAGCTGAGGCGGCGTGTGGGCGAGGAGGTAAAGGTGGGGCAGGGCTGCTGCTGCTGCTGCTTGACCGGGCTTTGCTGTCAAAGGGCAGTGGCTGCTTGCGAAGAGTTCAGACCCGGCCGAGTCGGCGTATTTGTAAGACAGGGGTCTGTGGGGCTGAAGACAATTCCTGGGTGAGGACTCGGGAGCAAATTGCTGATTTGTGATAACGTCGAGCCCCCCCCCCCGCTTTCTCTGTCCTCCTTGGGTTATGAGCAATCCTTTGGGTTGTGAGCAACCTTAAAAGTGTCAGAGGTTTTTCAAAGGTTCATCGATTGAACAGCAATAGGTGAGCTGTGGTTCTGGCTATAACTCAGCTAACTACCAGCGAGCCGCTCACTTCTTGCACATTGGAGCTCCCTCCCAACGCTGCCGCGCTCACCTACTCACCGGCTCCCAAGCGAGGCTCTCCTTCGGCCCCATCACGCTGCTGTGCTCCTCCCGTGTACTGCAGATATGCAGCAACACCTGCGGAGCGGAGTGATGTGGAGCCAGACGGACGCTGGGGATGAACGCCACACAGGGGAGGGTGAGGTGAGGGTGGCCAGAAAAGAGGTGCCAGGCGAGGGACTTCTGCAGGTCACTTCTTTTCGAGAGCTACCGCGGGCTTCCGTGGGCATCAACAGCTTGAGTAGCTCCGCTGTAATTGAAACGCCACCCCGCTTGCAGGCTCGTTGGCGGCATGACTCCGCAGCCGTGGGGAACTTAGCTGCGTCTCCGCCGGTCTCCTCCGCGTCTCCTGAGAACCGAGCAGGGCAGGCAGCAGCAGTACACATACACATTCAGCCAATGAAGGCAGAGAAAAAATGGGCAAGGGGTGGACCTTTGGCACGCACATAGTTTCCTCCTTGAGTGAATACAGCGCACATGCAGTGGCAGTGAGTGCAAAGACCGCACACCCAGTGAGTGTACGCAGAGCCCACTAGGACATTGAGCGGACCATTTGCATCAAGTGCATGTATTGCTTATTTGTTCAATGCACACGCATATCCAGTGAGTGCGTGAGGTACAGAGCTAGTGAGTGAATGAATGCAAGCAGGGCGCATTCGATGAGTAAATCCAGCATGTAGGGCACACCCAGTGTGTGCATTCGGAGACACACAGTTACGTAACAGGCAGTTTGCACTAACTGCACCGACTGCCTGTTTGTTCAGTGCTCACGCGCATGCAGTGAGTGCATACAGGGCACACACCTTCAGGTAACGGATCGTTTGCACTAACTGCACACATTGCCTGTTTGTTCGGTGCACACGTGAGTGTATGCACTAACTAGCCAGGGAGCGGGCCCTTTGCACTGACTGCCTGTTTGTTTGGTGCACTCGCTCATGCAGTGATCGCATGGAGGGTACACACCTTCAGGTAACGGACTATGTGAACTAACTGCACCGATTGCCTGTTTGCTTGGTGCACACGTGAGTGCACGCAGCCAGGGAGCAGCCCCTTGCACTGACTGCACCGACGACTACCTGTTTGGTGCACACGTGCATGAAGTGAGTGCAGGCAGCCAGGGAGCGGACCCTTTGCACTAACTGCACACATTGCCTGTTTGTTCGGTGCACACATGAGTGCACACAGCCAGGGAGCGGACCCTTTGCATTGACTGCCTGTTTGGTGCACTCGCGCATGCAGTGGGTGCAGGCAGAGCACACGGAGCAGGCAGACCTTGCAGTGCACAGAGAGCGCTCTGCAGTTATTTGCACACTGCACGCACGCAGGGACGGCCGCGGAGCCCTGCGGTGGGAGCAGACCGAGGCAGCCGGGGAGGGCTTCGGACGGAGCTTGGGAGACGGGTGGCGGGCGGGTGAGCCCAGATCTAGGCGGGCAGTCGTGTGATCCTCCGTCAGACCGCAGCGCGGCACCCACTCCCCAGCTGGGTCCTCCGGGAGACGGGCAGACCGGAGGCTGCGGATCCCATCGGGCCACCAAAAGCGACGGATCCCACCCTGGACTGGCAGTGGAGCGGATCTGGTGAAGTCCGTGGCTAGGCGGCGGGCGGGCAGCTCGGCGGGACCCTGCCTGCTCCTTGTTCGATGGCGGCGCAGCTCCGTCCGACCCGTGGCATGAACCCCCCTGAACCCTCAGAGCGGCAGAACTGCAACGAACAAAGGATGAATCTGAGTAAACAAGCTGCCGCCTTCTGGGCGCTAGGAGGTTGCAGCGGCCGGCCCAGCGGGCGCATCCCGACCGCTAAACCTAGAGCTTTGTTCCGAGGTTCATGGCGAACCGGCGAGCGAGGCTTGTGCAGTGCCTGAACCCTGAAATGCACTGCGAGCCCAGTGTGCAGAAAGGCGCCTACAAATGCAGTACTGTGAGAGGGGATCTCGTATATACCCCAAAGCATTTGTGTGAGCCCCCAAACCCTGTGCAAACTCCGGACCCTACTGGCGAAACATGCGGCACAAATACAAAGGGGGTTGGGGGCGGGAACAAAGACACGGTCAGCGGAAGGGGGACGGACAGCTGGAGGGAGGCAGGATACAACCACCCGGGACCAGGACGAGGTTAGCAATGACGAAAAACATCCGTGTAAAAAAAAAAGTAAACGCCCACCTCAGAATGACAAACAAAAAGGGGCGGGGCTTAAAAAAAAGCAATAAACGCCCACGTATCTGCTCCAGCCCCGAGTGACACACATCTCTTCCAATGGCTAGCCTCCATATTCGAAGCTAGCCAATGGAAGAGAGAGGAGGGTTAAAGCCTCACTGTTGAAGTTATTAAATCTTCGGCTCCGCCCCCACTGCTTCGCAGTGCAAAGGTAGCCTCGACCTAAAAATGTTGTAGAACACCAGTACAAATCTTTACCAGAGTCCAAAAACCCACTGAAAGAATTGATACTTTCATCACTGCGTTGAAAGTACTGGTAGCTAAATGTGAGTTTGAGAATTTTATCTCACAATTAATTAGAGATCAGCTTGTAGTTAGATGCCATTGTAAAATAATCCAAGAAAGCTTGTTAACTTGTAAGGATCCCCCATTAGACAAAGCAGTGGATATTGCAAAGAGCATTGAAAGTTCTATGGAGTATGCAAAACAATTGGAAACTGCTTTATCTAATATCACAGTCTCAGGTGTAGCATCTAATAAGACACCAGTCAACAAAAGTGATGATAACAGGAAACAAAATGTGTTCAGGGGTGGGAGAAACTATGTACAAAAAAAGAGCTTACAGTCAGAAGATTAGTTGTTATAGATGTGGTTCACCTTTGCATGTGTCGTCTTTTAAGAAGTGCCCTTCTGTTAGTCAACAATGCGGACAGTGTGGAAAAATGGGACATTTTACAAGAGTCCGTAGGGGAGCTAAACAAAAGAACATAAAGTGTGTTTTGAACAAATCTGATGGTCTTGATGAGAAGATATTATCAATCAAGAATACATTGTAGTAGTTAGGGATAATGAGAAATAGAAAACCTCTCTCATTGTTGATTTTGATGTTGATGTTGTAATTGAAGGGGTTCAAATTCAATTCCTAGTAGATACTGGACCACGTATTACCATTGTGTCGCGGGAAAAGTATTTTAGGTTTTGTGTAAAGAAAAACTTATTATCACCTGATGTACTTACTGTATCTTTTGAAGGTAGCAATGTTAAGTTGCTAGGTTATTTCTGGTGCAAAAGAAACAATTGATGGAGGGAATCCTGGACAATGCAAAAATTCACCCCCAGTCACAAGGATCTAGGTTTAATCAATCATTATTTTGCTCACACCACTCCAGTTTGGACCCAGCCATATGCAAATCAGTCTTGACCCTATTCCTTGTGGGTACAGTCCCGCCCGAACTGCCAGGTCAGGTCCTCCCTGGACCGGAAACAAACATCCTGGGACCAGTTTAAGGGCATCACCGTTCATCATCCAGGATAGCTTGAATCCAGTGGTGCTGTGAGCACGGGACTTACATTTGGGCATACCCTTCCCACTTAGTGCGACATATGCAACATAACCAATTGATAGAAGGAATGCTGAACAATGCAAACATTCACTCCCAGTCACAAGGATCTGGGTTTACTCCATAATTCTTTTGCTCACCACACCACCCCAGCTTGGACCCAGCCATATGCAAATCAGTCTTCACCCTGTTCCTTGTGGTAACAGTCCAGCCCGAACTGCCAATCCAGGTCCTTCCTGGACCAGAAACAAGCATCCTGGGACCGGTTTCAGGGCATCACCCTTCATCAGCCAGGCTAGCTTGAATCCAGTGCTGTAGTGAACACGGGACCCACGTCTGGGCATACCCTTCCCACTTAGGGCGACACATGCAAAAGAAACAATTGATGGACAGAATGCTAGACAATGCAAACATTCACCCCCAGTTACAAGGATCTGGGTTTATTACATCATTCTTTTGCTCATCACACAACCCCAGTTTGGATCCAGCCATATGCAAAACAGTCTTGACCCTGTTCCTTGTGGGAACAGCCCAGCCTAAACTACCAAGCCAGATCCTCCCTGGTCCGGAAACAAACAACCTGGTACCGGTTTCAGGGCATCACCCTTCATCATGACTGGGGGTGAATGTTTTGATTTGTTCTGCATGCCGTCAATCAATTATGTGTCCTTTGCTTCCTCGCCATAAGTGCGCCGGGTATGCCCAGATGTGGATCCCGGTCTCACTGTGCTACTGGAATCAAGCTAACCTGGCTGATGAGGGGTGAAACCCTGAAATCGTTCCTAGGATGCTTGGTTCTGGTCTAGGGAGGACCTGGCTTGGCAGTTCAGGCTGGATTGTTCCCTTGAGGCACAGGGTCAAGACTGATTTGCACATGGCCAGGTCTCAACTGGGGTGGCATGGTGAGCAAAGGAATGATGGATTTAACCCAGATCTCTTGACTGGGGGGTGAATGTTTTGATTTGTTCTGCATTCCGTCCATCAATTGTGTGTCTTTTGCTTCCTCGCCCTAAGTGCGCCGGGTATGCCCAGACGTGGGTCCCTGGCTCACTGTGCCACTGGAATCAAGCTATCCGGGCTGATGAGGGGTGAAACCCCGAAATCGGTCCTAGGATGCTTGGTTCTGGTCCAGGGAGGACCTGGCTTGGCAGTTCGGGCTGGACTGTTTCCTTGAGGCACAGGGTCAAGACTGATTTGCAACTGGGCAGGTCTAAACTGGGGTGACATGGTGAGCAAAATAACAATACATTTAACCCAGATCTCTCGACTGGGGGTGAATGTTTTGATTTGTTCTGCATTCCGTCCATCACTTGTGTGTCTTTTGCTTCCTCGCCCTAAGTGCGCCGGGTATGCCCAGACGTGGATCCCGGGCTCACTGTGCCACCAGAATCAAGCTATTCTGGCTAATGAGGGGTAAAACCCCAACACCGGTCCTAGGATGCTTGATTCTGGTCCAGGGAGAACCTGGCTTGGCAGTTTGGGCTGGACTGTTCCCATGAGGCATAGGGTCAAGACTGATTTGCACATGGCCAGGTCTAAACTGTTGTGGCATGGTGAGTAAAAGAATGACTCTTGACTCAGGGTGAATGTTTTGATTTGTTCTGCATTCCATTAATCAATTGTGTGTATTTTGAGTTATTTATGGGCCACTATCAGTGTCTTGGGAGAAGTTAATAAGGGCAAGGTTTATGTGGCAAAAAAAGGAATTAATGTTCTTGGTTTGATACACCAGGCTGAGTTTGGATCAACCATAAGACCTGGTTTGGATAAATCGTTTTTCATAGATAAAAAGGCTATACATTTGTTGTCCAGCACTGATATAGCAAGTCAGTGGGAGCACAGGTTCGAAAAAGTGTTTCAAGATCGTTTGGGCAAGGTAACTGATTTACAACATACCATCAAAGTAAAAGAAAATACTAGTCCAGTTAAGCACAAACTGCGTAATGTGCCCCTTAATATCAGAGCTGATTTGTCTAGGCACTTGATGGGTCTTTTTGATCGAGGCAATATTGAAAAGGTTGATGCAACTCTGTGGCTTTCACCCATTGTTCTTGTGAAGAAGAGGTCAAGGGATTGGAGGATGGGTGTTGACTTGAAAAGCTTGAACAATGCCATTTGGATTGACAATTTATTTCTACCACGCATTGAGGATCTGATTGCCAAAGTTGGATCTTCTTGTTGGTACACAAAGCTGTATCTTGAAGCCACATATCATCAAGTGGAGTTGGCCCCTCAATACTGCCATCTCACGGCTTTTGTAACTCCTGATGGCGTCTTTCAATTTTTCCATCTACCTTTTGGATTAGCTTCAGCAGCTGCTGTTTTGCAGAGACTTATGATAAAATATTTTGAGATATTCCCCAAGTACTAGTGTTTCAAGACCACATTCTCTTTTTTTCGAAAACAGAAGCAGAGCATGACATTGTTATTGATGAGTTGTTCACCATTCTGGAAAAAAGAGGTATACCTTTACAAAAGAACAAATGTACCTTTAAAGGGAAAGAAATGCAGTATCTAGGTCATATTATTTCAGAGCATGGCATAAAACCCAGACCGGGTCTAGTCAAAGGCATTGTTGAAGCTCCAGTGCCACAAAATAGAGAACAGCTTATGTCTTTTCTCGGTATGTGCGGATGTTATGCCAAGTTTCTGAAGGATTTTGCAAAGAGAACTGAATATTTCAGGGCGTTATTGAAGAAGAGGGTGACATTTCTGTGGTCTGAGGAATATGAAAGGGTTTTTCAAGCGATTAAAGATCACCATGTTAAAGCCCCAGCTTTGTAACCCTTCGTAGGGTAATTCTAGCAAAACTATACATTATTGAAAACTCGACACCCAGGGGAATCCAGGATGGTGTGACTGGATCAGCTTTTGCCAGGTTCTGCTTACCCAGAATCCCATGCAAACCTAAAAGATTGTCAAAAAAACAAATTTCCTCACATTTCTGTGGTGGAAACTTCTGGAATCTGCATGGCTCCACAAAATTGCACCCACCTCACGTTCCCCAAATTCTTCCAAGAAAAATGGTACCTCACTTGTGTGGGTAGGCCTAGTGCCTGTGACAGAAAACATATTAACAAGGAGGTGAGCAACCCAATATACCCTTGCGGGCTTGGGCAGAGAAGTATAATGTGAGTTGGGCCAGCAAGGGATTTTATTTGAATTGTAAATGATCAGCTGATGCAGAACTTAACTTAATTTGTTACTCGCACTGCTATAGACTAGTAGCTGAAGAGATAATAATCAATCATATGAGCAGATAATGTTACCACACTAACATTATATAGAATGATACACAAACCAGGTGTTTGGGAGTCAGAAAAGTTTGTTATTTTACTTGAACATAGAACACTTAATTATTTGATAAAATAGGGTACAAAACAATGCAAAATAAGATATACTGGGAATGTATTACATGTTCCACTGGTATATCAGTCCCGCCGTCGTCCTCCGGTAGGACGACGGCGGGACAACAGGTACAAGGCAGGCACTGACCAGAAAGACTGGTCATCCCCTTACCGCTTCCCTCCAGGAAGCCTTGGCTAATAACCAAAGCGCATGCATGAGAAGGGAATCCCCCTATCACATATAGAAAAACAACTTAGTGAGTGTATCACATAGTCTGTACCACAACACTAAGTCTGTTTTATTTCACCACACCTTTTTAAAAAACGGTCCTGAGGAAAGCCAGAATACTCTAAGGCACTGGCTGAAACGTGTTGACCATCTGAAGGACGCAGGCGGCAGTAACTCGCCACCCTCACGCGTCCTGTAGCCTTACTTTTAACCGCTGGTGACGGCCCAGTTATTAAAATGTAATTTACCCTCGGGTACTGGGACCACCACCAAGCCGTTTTAAATCACAACTCACCCAACCTCACTGCACTCTCAGCAATATACCTGCTCCTCTGTAATCAGGCGTCGTAGCACACCCGGGACATACTAGGTGTCACTGGGTGAGCCCGATGATGAAGCATGCCACCAACCAGGTTGGTGGGTGAGGGCTTCATGAATACACCAACAAGGTGCCCGTGACAGAACTAATTTGAGTACTGTAACACTTTGGTCAACTTAAGCTAGTCCTCTTTGTTTAATCACATATAAACCCTCGGAGACTCGGACTAGCTAACTAGTCCTCTCTCTCCCTTGTGTTACACGCACATTGTATTTTGAGTACAGTAACGCGCACAGTAACGAGCTAATTGGCCAGCATATCTGTTTCTCTTTGTTACATTGTCATCTCCTGATTGATGTGCAGCACAGTTTACAACTGCAATTCTTTTTGGTAACTGCAAAGCTTCCAGTAATTCCTTTCCAATTTTTCCATTGCGAATTGGGGAACCTAAGGAAGTCAGAAATCCCCTTTGCATCCATAACTGATCAAAATCATGTACGGCACCGAATCCATACTGACTGTCAGTGTAAATTATTACTTTTAGACGTTTGCCAATTTTCAGGCTTTGGTCGGAGCAACCAGCTCTGCAACCTGTGCAGAATGTACACCCTTCAAACAGGATGCTTCTAGAGCCCCGGATAGAGTACAGACAGTATAACCAGCACACAATTTACCCTTTTCGTTTCTCAAACATGATTTATTCACAAACAATTCACAATCTGGATCTTCCAATGGTTCATCTGCAATATCAGGATGGGGTTTAGTGCAAAGTTCTGTCACATCCAGAAAATAAGGTTCTGCTACCTCTCTCACTTCTTCACATCTCAAATTTAGTAACAATGTGGCAGGGTTCACAGTAGTGCATCTTATCACTGTCATATTTTCAGCACCTAGAATTACTCTTTCATATTCATCACCCGACTATTTGTCATATGTTGAGTGCAAGTGCCAGCTAAAAGAATTTCAACAGAGTGAGTTACATACCTTGTCATGTTCGCAACACCATCCAGTGTGCAATTAATAGTGCAATTCATTTTGCACAACAAATCTCTGTCCAAGAGATTAACAGGACTGGTATCACACACAACAACCCAATGCATGTCTTTAAAGTTTCCAATATGAACTTCTATTGGGGCTGTGACAGGAGTTGCAATGTGTTTGTTTGCAACACCTACAACTTGGATAGTTTCTCCCGAGAGGGGTAGGTGTGGGATTTCCGCTGATCTCACAGTGGAACAGATAGCACCAGCTTCCAACAAGAAGGTGATATCTTTACCTTTTACATTTCCATCAATAAATGGAACTGACTGATACCCCCTAAAGATACGCCAAGTACGCACTCTTCCTCCCCCTCAGGCACTGTCATTGAGACAAATCTGAATCACTCTCACTACAACACACCAAATACTGCGAAACTAATGGATTCTTACCAAACTGCTCTTCTCCCCGAAATGCCGAACTTGCACTGTACATCTGCATGTGAGCATTCACATTATGAGGTATAGGTGGTTGTGGCACCTGTAACTGGGAAGTAACTACCTGCTGCTGCTGTTTATTCCCAATCACCTCATTCTGCATCTGTGGATTAAAATTTTGATTTACTTCATTACCCTTTTGTCCATATCTACACGTGTTCTTCCAATGTCCCAACTTTCCGCAAGCATGACAAGGATATTTCTTTTTAGCCTCTTCCGTTCTCATTTTAAACTTTCCTCGTTTTCCACTATTTGCCTGTCCTGCCCGACCCTGACCTTGCGGGAAATTACTGACTTCCTGTTGCTTTCTGACCATTTCACTTGTGGAAACATCATGTTTCCCTTTTACCTTTTTAAGACGTGAATCAATATCATCACTACAATACTTTGCATATTTCAGAATCTCGTCAAATGACTTACTCTGCCAACATAGCATATGCTCCTGTATCATTGCACTAATTTCTGGTCTTAATGCATATACGAACCAGATACACAAAATGCCCTATATCCTTATATCCGATATTCTCAAATCCACTGTACTGCTTAAACACCTGCAACAGTCACTCATAATAGGCGTGAACTGACTCTTTAGGCTCTTGAGTTGTTCTGTCAATCATAACCCAATCTGCTTCTTTTGGAGAGATTTTTCCTCTCAAAAAGGTAATGCCTTGATGATATTTTTTCATCACTTGTTTTTGCATCCCTAGGATACTCATCTTTTGGCCAATCAACAGTAATCTTACATTCTGTCCACAAATCAGCCCGAACCACTATCTAAAAAAAAACATCTAAATCTTTCCACAATACCTTTAAAACCTTTACAAATCGTTCTACTTGCTTATACCACTCAACAGGTTTCTCTCGTTATCTGGGGAAATCATTTGTAAATGACAATATATCCTGTCTAGTCCAAGGTACATTCAATTATCCTCCACCTGGCACTTCTCTCATGGGACAGGCTCTGTCTACCTGCTTGGTCTCTTTTAATAGAAACATGGAAGTTTCCTTTCCAGTTGTTTCTTCCTTCTTTTTCTACAATTTACTCCTCCATCTTTCTATCATTCCCAATTTCTTCAAGATATTAATTAATTCCTCTATCTGCAGTCTCCTTCCTGACGTATTCAAACTCTCCAAATCTTTGTCAGTGAAAGCCATTCGGTACGACTTCTGTAACAATTTCGATTTTTCTATATCTACACCAAATTTACTAGCCACTTCCGATAATTTTTCATGGAAATTCTTCACTCTCCATGTAATACTTTTACACAAAAGCAACAGCTCTTCACCAGTATAGGTCCCCAATCTATCTGTACTTACTGTCCCAATAATCATTTCTTCTAGATCTACCTTTAATTGACTCATATTCACACTCTTAGGCTGAGCTTCCGGCTTTGACAATTCTTTTACCCAATTATGTAGCTCTTCAGGGGGCAGATGTATCATCGGAATTTTTAGTCGCAAACGCTGCGATTCGCAAAAAAGCAGCGTTTGCGACTAAACATTCGCAAATCGGTATGTAGTAGGGAAACGCATCGCAAAGTTAAGGAATCGCACAATTTGCGATTCCTTAATTTTGCGTAAGCATTTAAGGAATCGCAAATTGCAATTCCTTAAAGGCTATGCAACAAGTATTCAATTTTTTTCGATTTCTCCCTAAGAATTCGCAAATTTGCAATTTCTTTAACAAATGCACATTTTGGCATTTGTGAAGGTGCCATATGGAGCACATACATGCCCTAATGGCATGTGTGTGCGCCATATGGTCACACATGTTAATTTCAGGGGTGCATCAGGGTGTCCTTATGACACCCTTGCACCCTTGAAATTATTCTCAATGTGTGATACTCAAATTGCGAATCGCAAATTGAGAATGACTTCACATTCATTCCTATGGGCCTCCTGGCCCATAGAAATAAATGGGAAAGTATTCCTTAATTGCGATTACCCAATTTGCTAATCGCAATTAAGGAAAACTAAGAAATCGCAAAAAAAATGTGATTTTTTACATACATCCCTTTTTGCAATTCTCAAATAGCAATTCTCAGAAAATCGCTATTTGAGAATCGCAAACAGGGATTTTCATCCATATGCCCCCAGGTGAGGGACCCATCAAACTCCCTGCTATTGGAGTGGTAATTTTATCTATTTTCCTCGGGTCTAATTAAATACTTCTCTTCGGGGTCTCAGCCATTACATTTTCAACAGGTGATCTAACAGGGTGTTATTTTGGCCATCTTGACTCTCATTATTTGTTATTGTAACTATGTCACTCCTTACCCTACTTCTTGGTACTGCTAATGTTGGTATTTTCTGTAAGGTTGAGTTTTCCCCAAATAGTGGAACTACAGGACCAATAGTCACGGGTACCGTCAAAGCTTCTGCATTCAAGTTAAATTATTTCAATTTCTGTACTTTTCCAAGCTAGCCTTTTTCAATAGACTTACTTCATTTTCTCTTATTATTCTAGCTAAATCAGTGACTTGTGGGGTTACATTTACTATTTGCGCTGCACTTGGAGTCACCGCCCCTGAATTTTCTTCATATGGTGGAGGCCTTTTTGTCATGATTTCTTCTAATAATTCATCATCAGATTCATCCAAACCCTTTTTGGATACTTCCATATATTTCTTTTTCTCCTTGCATTTTGCTCCTGTTTGGCTCTCTACTGTCAAAACTGGGTATAAACCTTCAGTCACTACAGCTCTTCTCCACCTTTTCATTTGATCCTCCCCTTTTTTCAAATGGGTAACTCAAAAAATATCTTCTATATTTTCAACCACCTCTATCCTTTTCTCTCTCAAATGCTTATTTTTTCCACTCTACCAATGCTTCATACTGTGTAAGTCTAGGATTTGGCTCCAAAGAGGTCATTTTATCTCTCAAATATTGCAAAATCCTCACATTAAACGTACCGAACTCAGGGAAAGCTAACATTCCATCATTCTTTGTATATTTTTTCCAGGTTTCTAAACAAACACACGTATGGTACCGTTGCTCTATCTTCATATAAGATGCAGACATCTTCAGGGGGTGGAATGGGAATTTCCTCTCCTGTCACAATCTGTGTCCCCTTTTTAAAGAAATTCTTTCTTGTTTTTATCAAGCCCATTTTCAGACTTTTCGATTAGTAATTTCCACCCGACAGAAACAACGAGACCTTACTGTATACCTCTTTTTTGTCAGGGTGATGTTTCCTCAGGGCTTGCACGATGCTAGAAGGGTCCACCTCCAGGCAGCTCCAAATCTGATTGTTGTTATGATACAGATGATTGGAGTGGCCAGGTGGGAGAAAGGGTATTGGGGAAAGAACAGCAGGGAAGTAGATCTGTAACAGAAATCACAGGAGACGTTAAACAGGTTTGAACCTAAATAAAACCAAAACCTGATCGAGCAAATAATTCTGCCTGTGTTTTCCTACTGCTGGGCCAAAGAGAAAGTTAGGATTTAAAGAGGCTACCATAAAGCCCACAGAAATATTAACTGTTAACCTTTTTATCACAACGTTCACTAAGTGACCAGTAATGAGGAAACAGAGTTATACCTACTAAAAATCTAGCCTCTAGAATGTGGTATTAATTTCCCAGAGTTATATTTATTCTTCATATGTTAATATGAAGCAGGGCGGGACCAGCCATGCAACTTTTATATACAAAGTTCCTCTGTTCTTAAAGACCTTACCTCTTATTCCAGTGTTCTAATGTCATAAAGTTCTAATGTTCTAAATGTTAAAAATGTCAAATGTTCAAGTAGTTCCAAGAATTATACATGAGCTTTCTTGCTCATTGCATTGCTTCAAGACTACTGTAGAATTCACGAGCCAGAGATCAAAAATCAAATATGCAAATTGTGTCTTTAAATATTATCACAAAGCATTCACATTGCAATGCCCAAGAGCTCCTCAATAGAACTGTCATGAAAATTCTTACCACGAATCAAGGCACGCATTCTCAAGTCTCTCCCGATACTGCTCACCACCTGGAGACCTCGGATTTCCCGTTCCAATGCCGTCGAGCCGACTGCATCAATCAGCTGTGCCGTCCGGGAAGCGGGGACCGCATCAATCAGCTCTGCCGTCCGGGAAGCGGGGAAGAATAACGAGCGCTTTGTTTAGGGCATAGTCTCCTTTTATAGTGGAGACCCGCCCAAGGAACATCACCCGCAGCTAAATAGTTTGAGGGCGGCGTGACCCCTGAATACTTACTGACCAATGAAAGGAAGGACACAGTTAACAGACCACTTTTAACAAATAACATAAAATAAATCAAAAATACAGAAAAACAAATGTTCAGTTCAAGTGTAGTTGTCTTTAGCAAGCTGCTCAATTTCACAATATTGGCACAATGATCATTTTGTAGTTATTGGCGCAGAGCACAGTGACCACAACTGTTTCCAGGATGTTTTGTAGTACACACGGCCTACCAGACGCAGCCTTGTACAAAACAATAGCGGCTGAATGTTTTGCGGCATTGTCGGTGACAGATCAGCCAGTATCGTGCCAAGAAAGCACTGTGAATTTTGCCACAGAGTATGTTTACACTGGCAGTAACACAGCACAGTGTGGCGGTGCCCCTGGAGCCGCAGCCCATAGCCATTACATTTTCCCTGTTTGCTAACTTCCATCCTATCCCAGCGCGTCTCACACCAACCAACCAATCACAATAAACTACGTAATTTCAGTCTTGTTCAATATCAGCGCGTCTCACACTAGTCAACCAATCACCACTCTGTTCGCCCTGCTGTCTGACCAATGCCAGCGTGGATCTTTGTGACGTCAGTTTACTCCTGCTACTGACCCTCCCTTTACCATCTGTTTTTCGACACACACCCGCTGTATCCTCCAATACCAGCGTGGCACCTATGTGACGTCAGTATCACTCCTGCTACTGACCCCTCCTTTACAAAATCGTATGGCAACATTTTTCTGAATTTTTCTTAATCAAAATTGGTTAGTAACAACATATAAAGATGATGAAAGAGATAGTCTTCAACTTTCAGAGAGATATTCTGCAAGCAATATTAACAACCAGCGTTGTTTCACTTTTCTAGCAAGCTCCGAAGTGACCTATTACTCATCCAGGGATAAAACCGAGGTTTCACAAGAGGATCTTTTGACGTACAAAAGGGGTGTCCGCTTACTCCTCTCGGATATACTGCCAGAGTTTTAAAAGGTAACCCTTCACTATTACAGACTCTCCTCCTTCACCCGAAAATTTCCCTGAATATAATACCGTCAACCCTACCTAGATTTTCAGTATAATCACAACAAATTACTTCTGCAGCGTGATTTCTTTACCACACTGTTCTTCTGCCTACATCAGGCTAAATTCTTCCCAGGATTCCTCAGGCAGCTCTTGTACCTGTACTTCTGGACAACATATAAACGGGACACTAACTCTTCAGATTAAAATATATAATGAATACTCAATAACCATTACCTAATTAATCAATAATTAAACCATAACTCTGCTACCAAGAAACTGATCCAGTGCAAATACAGTATTTTGATCAGGGATAAACATTAAAAAAAATCACATACTTTTGCCCATACACATACACCCAAATCCCTGTTGCGCTGGTGTAATTGTAATTGTAATTTGTAGAGCGCGTTATCACCTTCTGGTCTCTAAGCGCTGTGAGAGAGTCCACCCTATGCATGTGGAGAGGTGTCACTTGCTTTAGCTAGTGCCCAAGGCTTCTGAAAACAGAACTGTTTTTAACTTTTCCTGAACGGGAGTAGGGCATGTTCCTTACGTACACTCTCTGGCAAATTGTTCCAGATGTGGGGGATTGAGGTTAAGAACGCCCTTCCTCCTTTGGAGGAAAAGTTGAAAGGGGGGCAGGCCAGAAGACTGGCCTCTGAGGACCGTAGCATCCTGCTAAGGGTGTAGTTGGTTAGCCGATCTTTAATGTAGCTGGGGGCTTTGCCATAGATGGCTTTGTGTGTGATACAGAGGCCTTTGAACTCTGTTCTTTGTCTGATCGGAAGCCAATGCAGTTGACGTAGCAGGGGGTGGCGTGGGTATGCCTCATCGCTCTATAAATTAGTCTGGCAGCATCATTTCTGGTGACCTGTAGTCTTCTTTACCCGGAAGGCCGAGATACAAGGAGTTTTCATTGTTCAGCCGCGACAGTATCAAGGCTGAAACGGCCATTCTGAGTGTAGCGAAAGTAAGGAGGGGGGTGAGTTTCCTCAGTTGTCCTAACATGCCGACACATGTTGCTACTACAGCCAACACCTGCTGGGTCATGGAGAGCTTAGCATAACATTTTGATACCCAGACTCTTTATGGCCAGGGCGGCTTCGGATAATTGCCAACCTCTTGTGGACAGAAGAGATCACTCCAGGGGTTGGAATCTGTAGAGATGGCCAGCACCTCTGTCTTGTTTGGATTCATTTTGAGGGAGTTGGCTGTCATCAAGATGATAGTGAATTTTTAGGATGTTTTGGGTTCTTGAGTGGGCAGACGGGGAGCTGTCTATCTGGATGATGTTCTGAGTGTTGTCAGCATAATTATAGATATGGCATTCCATTTGGTTCAATGCAGCTATCAGGGGTTGAAGGTAGACATTGAAGAGGAGAGGTGACAGTGCTGGGCCCTGAGGTACCCCACACAATAGAGTACCTGAGTCGGACATGTGGTCGGTCAGCTGTACTCTCTGGGAGCGGTCCTTGAGAAAGGATGTGAACCATGCAAGGCCGTACCCTGGATGCCCCACTCCGTGATTTGTGACAACAGTTGGTCGTGGTTAACCCTGTCGAATGTCGCAGATAGGTCCAGCAGGACCAGGGCACATGTTTTATTCTTCTCTGCCCTCAGTCTGAGGTCATGCAGCACGAACAGCATTACCAATTCCGTGCTGTGATGGACCCTGAACCCTGCCTGGTTGGATTGTAGGAAGTGGCTGTCCTCTATATGGTGTGACACGGATTTTAGCATGTGTTTTACAGTACTTTTGCTAGAAAATGGAGTTGGGAAATTCGCCTATGTTTTTTAGACTCTTTGTATCAGCTCCAGGATTTTTTAGAAGCTGGATGACGCGAGCTTCCTTGAAGTTAGTGGGGACATGCCCTGTTTCAAGGGATTGATTGAGGAGTGAGAGGACCTCACTTTCAATTATGGGTAGTGCCATCTTAAAGATGCTTAGTGGACATGGGTCTGCAGGGGACCCTGACTTCACCGGCCCTATTAGGGGGGACAGGGAATCATGAGTAAGCATTGGAAAGGTGGTGAGTGGTTTATCAAAACCAGGGGGTGGAAGTGCTGTGCCAGAGGGCAGGGGAACGTGGGAGTGAGGTGGATTTCCGTCAAAATGTTTTTTATTTTCTTTGTAAAGAAGGACTGGAACTTGTTACAGTCTTCCAGACAAAAGGAGGGCTTCTGTTCTGTATCTCGTCTAAGTTCTTTCAAGATCTGAAAGGTCTCTTTTTGAGGGTTACCAGCAGTCGCTATTTTAGCTTAATAAAATTCTGCCTTCCTCTTCAGGATAGCTTTTTTATAGACGGCAAACCTGGATAGATATTCTGACCAACACACTAGGGTCATAAGCTTTCCTCCAGGTTCCCTCGCACTGGCGGAGGGTTGGTTTTAGATTTCTTAAAGAATTGTTTAACCAAGGTGCTCCTTTACCCTTGTCTCTTATTCTTTCCCTGCATGTTGGGACCACAATATCAATTGCGTTCTTCAGTTTTAACAACTGGGAAACACTTTCTACATTGAGGTCGCCCTGTGTTGGAGTTGAGGTTGGGGCTTTATGTAAGATAACAATCAGGTTGTTAGCTCTGATTGTGTTCCAGCTCCACAGCACTTTCCACTCCTGGGGTGGAGGGGCTCAGGGTTTTGTAAGCGGGAGTCGTACACCAATTATAATGCGGTCAGACCAAGAGCATGGTCTGATGACTAACGGACTGGTGAACGGATGGGATGTCCAGACCAGATCAAGTGTATGGCCCTTCTCATGAGTGGGACCATTCACAAGCTGGCGGAGTTCTAGAGAGCTCAGTGCCTCCTCCAACTGTTTGGCCTGGCTATCTTTGGGAGACTGATCCCAGTGAAAGTTGAAATCCCCCATCACTACCACAAATTAGTATCGCGAGTGGATGTCGTTAATTAGTTCAGAGAAAAGTTCCCCGAACCTGGGTGGCATTCGTGGGGGATGGTACACAATCAGAAAGGGTAGACAGGCTGGCCTCGATGGTTTCAGCGCAGAGAGTCTCAGCCTTCAAAATGTGATTATACAGGATTGCCGCCCCACCTTCTCTGGAGCTGCCTTGTCTATTGTGGCAGTGGGCCCCATAGTTTGGGGGCATGGTGGCTATCAGGTCCGGAGTAGAGGACTCCTCGAGCCAGGTCTCGGAAATGCCTAGAACGTCCAAAGGGTCATCTTGAAGAAGGGAAAAAACCTTGAGGTTGCGTTTCTGCAGTGAGCAGGTGTTGAGGGTGGCAACCCTAAATCCCCATGGGTTAGTGGGCCAAGACGGCCTAGGATCACGTGTTATGTGTGTTTGTGCCCTCAACAGCCCTTCCGACTTGAGTGTGACAGCTATGTTGTTAGTAAGTGGTGTCCTGCCTTGGTTCAAGAGCCGAAGTTCCTCCATGGAGTACGGGCGACGGGGCCAGGGGTCCTGGTCCTTGGCCCCAGTCGGGCGTGGACGGGCGCAGACGGGCTTGCCTTCAGAGCGCCTGTGGCATGCCTGCTGTGCACGCGCGCTTGCTCCAGCTTTCTTTTTGAGTGCGAGACTCCTCCCACTCAGCTGTGGTAATTGTTCATGTGCACTAGACCGTGCCTAATACAGGAAGTGTGAAAATGTGGCTGGTCAACACACTGTTAACTCAGACTTAGCTGCGCACAACATTGAACGATATCTATCGATCAAACACTTTTTTCACTTTCTATACATGTTATTTATTCATGTTAACACTCAATGAATCGCCTTAGAAACATTGCGTTATAATTGTATAAACATGATTTCATCACAAATCCATTATCAAAGCAATACAATTCAAATTTTACATTAAAGAAAACATTAAACTCGTTTTTGTATGTTGTTATTCGCCCAATGCATTTCGGGACTATAGTAGGGGCCCTTCGTCAGGGGAAACACTGAAAAATAAAATAATGTACAAGCGCATAAATGAGTTGTACAAATTCAATGGTAACAAATTTCCAATTGGCTGCATTAACTCCTCCACCTGAAATTAGCACCCAAGATGTGAAGTAGTGTGAAGAAAAATAAATTCAAAATGAAAACCACTCACACAAAAACACGAGGGCCACTCCCTCTGGCTATCATGAGCTGCTATAAACTTAAACCGTCTCTTGTAAGAAACAATATAAATGTTGAAGTAACCAGTGTTAATCAAAACCTGTCATTGTACAGCGCTAAACGTTCGAACGCGAGTGCATACCTGCTGGTCTGTAAAGTCTGTGTCACACGTTAATCCAATACCACTCGAAAGCACTTCGTCTTCAAATTCCTGTCACACAAAGAACAGCCTAGTCACTCAAAGTCTACACGCGGAAACCAACAGAATGTAAATTTCACCCTGCGGCATCGGCTCTTACCGTGTACCAAAGTATGCTGCTCATAACCACTACCGCTCGGTATTCCTACGTCATCTAGAATCACCCGCGAGTGTTGAAAAAAACGTTTCCTGGTATAACTATACTCACGGCTCATTCTATTGGAGAATCACCAGGGATATCAACCAATCAACGGAGCTTTCACTGACTCGGCCAAGCTACGTCAAATGTAAATACAAGAAATGCCTATAACCGCGCTGAACCAAGAACGAATAAACTACCGCTGTTAACCGACGTGTTCCATAAATGGTTAATGCGAACAACTTAAACAATAAGGATCCGGAGACAGTGCTCAAAGTTCAGCCTGTAAATGTACCAATAAAGTTTTACCGATATATGTCTCCGAAGAGCTCCACATTCACAAAGCGGAAATATCATAACTATTACCAAAATGAAGCTTAATCCATAAATATACTACACTAGACACCTTACAGAAAAAACAAGTGGATATAAAGTAAAAAGAGTGTGGTAAGAGGGAACAGGTTAATTCGTGGAAAAAGAAACATTGATAATAAATCACAAGTGTATTACCATTTTTAAGAAACAGGACAACCATGATTACAAAATCATTGGAAAGCATTATTACAGAAAGCTGCTCAATTCAATTCGGTCATTAAGACCCCCGGGGGTCAGAGTACCAAGCATTTTAATCCAAAATGATTCTCTCTGCAGTAATTTTTTATTTGTATCAGTACCTTCTTTTAATGACACAATTTCAAGAATTGTAAATCTCAGTTGAGGTATGGAATGTTTTTTATCTTGCCAGTGTGTAGCTAAAGGTGATGTCATGAATTTATTATGTATTCTGCTTTTGTGTTCTGATATGCGGAATTTAAGCTTTCGCTCAGTCTTACCTACATATAAAAGCCCACATGGACATTTGATAGTGCATATGACTTGGCTGTTATTGCAGTCTCCTTCAAATTTTAATTTGATAGTTCTTCCTGACTGTGGGTGGGTAATTTCATTACCAACAATTACATTATTACAATGCACACAATTTGCGCATCTTCTCATCCCTTTGTATTCTTTTTTTCTAGGAATCTCTGTTTGCTGCAACAATTCTTTCAAGTTCTTGGAACGAGTGTAAGCGAATAGAGGTTTATCCGTGAAGCTGTTCTGGAAATCATTTTCCTGTTGTAAAAGTTCCCATCTTTGGTGAATAATGTTTTTGATCATTTGCGAATTGGTTGAATATTTAGAGACAAACACGTTATGTCTCTGTGCCTTCTTTTGTGGTTTAGATAGCAGAGATATACCTTTCTTTTCAAGTGCCTTGATTTGTGCTGTCTCAAGCAATTCTGTGGGATAACCTCTTTTTTTGTAGTTTTCCTTGTATTCATTGATGTGTTCAATGCATGCATTTTGTTCGGTCACTATTTTCCTTATCCTTAAGAATTGTGAATATGGTAGGTCAGCAGATTCTGAGGGTGGAAACTTTGGAAATGTAACATGCTATTTTTATCAGTGGGTTTCCGATGGAGTGAGGTGTTGATACATTCTCCCTCTAGCTCTACATTCACATCCAAATATGCAATCTTAGATCTGCTTGTTGTGTACGTAACTTGAATCCGTGGATTCCTTGAATTCAGTGTCAGTATGTTCTGGTCCAATTGTGCTTCTGTACCGGACCATATTAAAAAAATGTCATCAATGAAGCGACACAAGAATTCAAGATTGTCAGTCCAATCTTTTTGTGCAAAAATATGCTCTTCCTCAAATTTTGCCATGTAGGTATTGGCATATACTGGAGCCCCAGTAAAGCCCATCGATGTTCCGTTGAGCTGCATGTAAAATCTGTTTGACCACCTAAAGTAGCTGTTTTTTTAAGCAAAACTGGGTACACTCGAGTAAGAATATTGGGTTCATTTCCATTTCTGGGTGTTGTAACAACATCCATTCTTCAGCCTCTAGTCCATCAGTATGCCCAATCAAGGTGTACAATGACGCAACATCTATGGTGCATAGAATGTATTCTCTTCCAGCTTCTAATTGTATCGTTGCCAACTTGAGTAGAAAATCCATTGTGTCTTGTATATAGGTGTGCCATTTTGGATGAAAGTTTGCAAAAAATAGTCAATTATCTGTCCTGCAGGCTCAAAAATTGAGTTACAGCCCGACACAATAGGTCGAAAAGGTGGATCTTCCAATGATTTGTGCACTTTGGGTAACATATAGATTTTTGGTCTACTTGGATTTTTTACCATAAGGAATTTTGCCATATTCGGTGTAATCCAATCTTCATCTATGGCTTTGTCTATCAGTGACTGTAGTATCCTTTGTATTTCCACTGTAGGGTCTTGTTGCAGCAGTAAGTAAATGTTAGTGTCATTCACATGTTCTTCAACCTTTCTTTGATAGTAATCAGTGTCCATCAACACTAATGCTCCACCTTTATCCGCTTTTTGAAAGGTTAGCTCCGTTTTTTTACTTAATTGAGTCAATATGCTTTTTTCCAATCTGTTTAAATTGTGGACATTTTTCGTGTTTTGTTTGTAGTTTAATTTTTTCAAATCCTTTATTACCAAGGTTTCAAAAAGATCCAATGTCTTGTGTGAAGTTGGTGCTTCAAATGTGCTTTTTGGTCGAAAAATTTCTATCTTTTTAGTTGTTTGGTTTTCATCTGTTGGTACAATGTTGTCAAAGAAATTTCTCAGTCTCAGGTTTCTCATAAATTTATAGAAAGCAATTTCAACTTCAAATTTAGAGCCTGTATACGTAGGAACAAATGTTATGCCTTTATTCAAGATTCTCTCTTCATGAATAGTCAAAGGGTACTTAGAAATGTTTATTACGAGGGTTTCCCCTGTCTCCGTAATTCTTTTTTGGATTTCTCTTTCTCTTTTTCTTTTTCCTCTCCTTGTTTTTTTGTTAATTCTTGCTCTAGTGGACGGTCTGTTTCCGAGACCTGGGGTAAAAAAGACACCTGTGGTCCTGAAGTACTAGCTTTCTCTGCCTGAGTTGCTCCTGGTGGATGAGTTATTTTGATAGGTACTCGGGATGAGTCAATATCCTTGTCTGTGGCTAGACTTTCCTCTGAAGAGGTCGTGGGTGGACGTCGAGTAAAGCGTCTTTGGGCATACACCTCTGCCCAGGTGTATGCTTCATTCAGCTTATAGTCTATTGTATCATGTTTGAACTTTCTTAATTTGGTCTCCTGTAATTCTTTCCCATATTCATCCAGTTTGATATTAAGGTCACTCAAAAATCTGCCTAGTTCATCTTCAGGCATTCTTTCAGCAAGATCCGATCGTATAGTAGAGATTTCTGTTTTAAGCTCATCAATGGTTTTCGCTAGTTCCTCAATGATAAGAAGGATTAAATCCAACGAGCATTTGTTTAATATCTGGTACCATTTTTCCATAAATTGAGGATTGTTTTGTAAACGATAAAGCATATGTTTAATTGATAATCTGAGTCCTCTGGGGATCCGTTTGACCTTGTGGTATTGAACCAACATAGAAGCGTGTAATCTCTGGTTCAGTTCACGTTTAGCTGTTAATTCCAATTGTTTTAATTGATGTCCTATGGATCCACTATGCGCCTGTAGATTACTGACTTCACCGATTAAACCATACACTTCTGCTGCTTGTTCTGATGTGTAGGCTCTTGTTATTGCTCTACTATCTATTAGTGATGCTATTGATTCAAAAGACATTTTGAATTTTTCTTGCTTGGGTGCTCTAGAGCTAAGGTGGGTAATATTTAAAATCAAAACTGTTGTGTTCTGAGCACACCTATTTATCAAAATTAAATGAGTTATGATCAGTTCTATTGATCTGTGTGCTTCAACTAATAGAGTATACCCAAATACCCTAAGTGTAAGCATGAAAATGTGGTTGGTCAATACACTGTTAACTCAGACTTAGCTGCGCACAACATAAAGGCAGGACACAGCTCAAGCCCCCTTGTGACTGTCTAAAGTGAATGTTTATCCCCAGCTCCTTTCACTTCAAAACCAGGTGGTGAATATACAAACCGGAACAGAGATTGGTAAAGCAAGAAAATGCCCACTTTCTAAAAGTGGTCATTTCAAACAAACAATTTAAAAACCACCTTTACTTAAAAGGTAGGTTATACAATTTTGAGTTCAGAGATCCTACATGCCAAATCTCTAGCTTGTCCCAATTGAAAGTTACACTTGTAAAATGTTACAAGGCAGCTCCAATGATAACCTATGGAAAAGCTAGTCCTACAATCATGAAAAATGAAATGCACAGTATTTCACTATAAGGACATGCAACACACACCAGTATATGACCTACCTTTAATATACACTGCACTGTGCCCATGGGGGTACCTTAGGTCTACCATTGGGGTGACATACATGTCTGAAAAGGAAAGACTAGGGCCTGGCAAGTGGGTGCACTTGCCAGGTCGACATTGCAGTTAAACACTGCATATGCAGACACTGCAGTGGGTGGTCTGAAACACATTTGAAAGGCTTCTTATATGGGGGGCCCAACCAGTACTGCAGGCCCACTAGTAGCATTTGAGTTACAGGCTCTGTCACCCTCAGTGCACTTTACTAGCGACTCACCAAAAAATCAAATATGCCAACTATGAATAACCAATAATAATTACAATGTACACAGAGGCCATATGCACTTAAGCACTGATCAGCAATGGTAAGGTCCCCAGAGTCCTAAGACCAACAAAAACAGGTCAGAAAATAGCAGGAATAAAGGCAAAATGTGTGGGAATAAACCTCCAAATAGGCCCAGGTCTAACACTCACCTAGGTGAAATATGTATTGTTCCATGACAGTGGACAAAGAGCCCTAGGTATGGGAAGGATGTTTTCCTACTTGTAATGTAGGAAGAGTCAGATGAATTACTGCCCTGCTGTCTGAAAAACCTGGAGGAAGATTAGGCCATCCCCCCTTGAGTCCAGGACTCTATAAGTGACTCTAAAGGTCAGTTGGCTGATCTCCAGTTTGAGCTACAGGGCCACAAAAAGCATCCATAGTCCATTTTTCCTGCTTCCCAGCTAACCAGTGCCAACTTGACCTGAACTTGTCTCCTCCTCTAGCCTCTATGGGAGTGAGTCCTGACCCACAATACTTTCCCCAAGGTCCTAGACTCTCGGCTGTGGTCAGAGTGTACTCCTCCCTGCCTAACTAAAAGTTTCACTGGGCTCAAAACCATCCCAATGCCAAACAGCCTCTAATCAATGGCCTCACCGAACTCTAAGTTGAGCGAGCAGCACCCAATCGATGTGTTTACTGAATTCGATGCTGATCAACTTTCGAACAATGCCGAACAACCTCTGATTAAGCATGGGCGAATTTTGCGAATCTCGCGTTCGCGAATTTTGCGGATTTGCGAACTTGCAATCCGCAAAATCTGCGAATTCCCGCGAATTTGCGGATTTTTTTTTTTTGTGTTCGCCCGTGTTTCTGCCAGTTCGCGAGGGTTTTTACAATTTCGCAATTTGCGAACTTACCTGTCGGGATCGCAAGTTATGCGAACTTGTTGTTTCTACGTGTCCAGCCTGTTTGGGACACTCTTCTTCATCACTGCCACTCTCTGTCACCACTGCCACTCTCTGACTACTCATGCCACCCTCTGGCCCACCCATGCCACCCTCTGTTTCATCACCACACCCTCTGGTTGTCCAGTGTACATTATTTTCGGCAAAGCAAAGCACACCTTCCCTGCCTCAAGTGACCTGAATTAATTTGGGGCTGATTAATGTGTCACAGAATATTTTTTTAGCTGGCACCTGCTTCCTTAGTGCGCCCTGATTAGTGATCTTTTGCACTTGCTAAGTGCTTTCATTGTTGCAAAATTAGTTACAACACCTGCCCTGCCCCAACTGACAATAATGAATTAGGGGCTGATTAATGGATTTTAACTTCCAGCCTGGCTCCTGCTTGTCTCCCTTAGCTGTAATTCAGGACCTTTGTGGCATATGTGTAACTATTCTGAGGTTCAGAGCAGGGTCACATAATAGTTGCAACTGGCAACTGAACTCTGGAGGGGCCCCTCAGGAAGCACTACAGGAAATGGCTACTAATGATGAGCCTGAACTTTTGAACCTGGTAAGTAGTTTCAGTTTTGCTAAGATCGTATTTCTGCAATTTAGCACTTATTCGCGGGGCGCGAAGTTGTACTGGGAAGCCGCGAACTCACGCGAACAGTGCGAGCAGTGCGAGCAAAATCCGCTGCTCGCGGATTTGCGGATTTTGCGGGAGATTCGCGAATCTCGCGGATTGCGAATTTCCCGAAAATCCGCAAAATCCGCGAGCGAAACGGATTTTCCGCCCATGCTTACCTCTGATCAACTCAGAGGCCTAAAGCCCCTGATCAGTTCTAACTGGCTGCCTGAAATCGCCGAAGACTTTTGACCTACATAAAACTTTCCAAGTTCGAAGGTAACTGAATGGTCACAGTACCGGTGATCCATTGTGGTTGGCCTTAACTTTTGACTTTGACCAGATATAGTACGAATAGATACCAGTGGTTAGTGTTTTATGCTTTCTAGCACTATTTTTAACTTAACGTTTAAAAACTCATATTTCTGGTTCTACTTGCTGGAATGTTATAATTTTGATGCATTTTTAAAAAAATTAAAACATTCTCTTTGTTTCTTTTTTCTTTGCTTTTTTAATTTTTTATTAAACCAGTAGTCAATTACAGAATGCATCAAAAGATAGCAAACAGAAAACAGAAAAACACAACAAAAGAAAGAGAGCCGGGCAGGAGAATATGCAAGAAAAATAACATTTATACACTCTGAGATAATAAACATATATAAGACATCACCTAGGAGTTTGAGCCCCATGCACAATAATTAAATACTAGGTACCGACTGAAAAGTAAAAAAGGGCTAGACTAAAGAAAGTAAGTTGTGGTTCGTAATTAGCCTACGCCTACATTTACAGAAGGAGCATAAGATTTATACAGCAAGGCAGACAATGATCCTTCCGAAACAACAGGGTCTAAATATGATCTTATATTGCAGGTGTCATGAATTTATTTAAAGCCCCCCAGATTTTAGCGCCCAATCTTCGCTTCTGTATCCCTTTAATAACATATAGGTTAGTTTCCAGTTTGAATATAGCAAATTACCTTCCTCTCCATATCGCAAAAGTAGGGGGTTCCTTCTGGCGCCACAGTGAGGCTATACATAATCTTGCCACGGCGACAGCAATATATAATAAATATCTGAATGTATACATTCCCTGTGCAGAAATATTATCCTCTAACACCCCCAGCAGCATAATTATTGGGGTTATCACAATCTGCACCCCTGTGACTTCCGTTAAAAAGGTCTGCATCCTATTGATCAATGATTTTAGATCTGGGCATGTGGCGAACATGTGAACTATATCTGACTGATCCTTTCCATACTGGGTACATTAAACCTCATTTATCCCACCCCAACGCGCTATTCTCGCTGGTGTATAATGCAAATTAACCATAGTTTTATACTGCTGTGTTTTTAAGTTGGAGGATATTAGAGGTTTGTCGGCTAATATAATAGATTCTTGTAAAATATTACCCTCTACTAACAGCCTGGCATTCTATTTAGCATTTTGTGCCTCCACGTCATCCTTTTTCCAATTTCCCCCCGGCCCTTCACAACTTCTAATTAATTATTTTTCTGTGCTAGGCACGAGGCTTCCCCTTTTTTGCTCAGATAGTCCCGAATCTTTAGATATTTGAAAAAATCTGCTTTGGGAAGATCGTAATTGGCCATTATTAAAGTATATGCCCTAATACCACTACAGTCTACTGGGTTTCCTAAAGTCAAAATTCCTTTGCTTCTCCATCTGTTCATGATGCCATCCAAGAAAATAGATGGCAATAGAGCTGTGGCATCTGTAGGGGTATAATAATTAATCCTGCCGATCTTCAGATGTCTCCTAATCTGAAGCCAGGCCTTATGGGCGGCCTGAAGCACCTTAAAACAGTTTTTTATATAGTAACTCGGCTTGAGGATTTTAAAGAAAGTTCTCTCTGCCGTATAACCTAATAACAATTGAAAATTATGAGGAGTGTCCTCTATATCTTCCTCATTTGCCCCAACCAATAAAATTCCAATATACTACAGTAAGCAAGCCTAATAGTAAAACTGGAAGTTAGGAACTGCCCAGCCCCCTCGTTCATGCGGAAGGGTCATAAAGTTCCACGCTCTATGAGGTTTTCCCTGTGCCCACAGAAAACTACTGCAGATAGATTGCAGTCTCTTTATCTGTTTCTTGTAATTTCAAGTGGGACTGCCCTAAAAAAATGAAGAACCTTTGGTAAAATGTTCATTTTTAGAACATTACATCTTCCCAACATTGGTAAGTGAAGACCTTCCATCCGTTCCAATTCCTTTTAAATCTTGCATAACAGAGGCTCCCAATTAGACATGACCATCGAGTCAAGGCACGCATTCAGGCACACCCCCAAATATATTGCCTCCTCCATGACTCTTGGGTCATTAAACTGTGTTTGAGCAGTACATATAACTTGTGTCTTCGCTAGGTTTAGTTTTTACCTTGAGCTCCTCCCATAAATTAATGCCAATTGTTCGGTCTCTACCAACGTGGAGGCGGGATCTGGTGAGACTATCGCTATATCATCTGCGTATGCAAATATTTTAACCCGTTCCTGCCTAGGGCCTAATAGTGGTATGTTTAGCCTTTGTTCCAATAGGTTTAAGAGTGGGTTAATATATAGCGCAAATAGCAAGGGAGAGCAGGGGCAGCCCTGTCGGGTACCTCTTAATATGGATACAGGGTTCGACTCTAACACTAAGGCACAAACTCGCTCATTTGGTGATCTGTACATTGTTTTAATTGCCTGAATGAACCCAGCACCGAACCCATATCACCTCATTGTTGCCCATAAAAATTCCCAGGGCACACGGTCAAACGCCTTTACTATGTCCAGTAGTATCACCCTGCATGGCAATTTGCGTGTGTTGGCGATATCCAGCATTGTCGTAACTCTGCTTATATGGTTGACCGTGCCTCTACCTGGTTTAAATCCATGTTGGTGGACCGGAACTAATGGTGTAATTACATGAGAGAGTCGTGATGCTAATATCTTTGCATACATTTTCCCATTGCAATTTATGAGCGATATCAGTCTAAATGACCCTGGAAGTGTGGGGAGTTTATGTTTTTTAAGAAAAAATATGATACTAGCTTCATCCCAGGATGCAGGGGCAGCTCCTTTTGTGCCTCCTGAAAAACAGCTTGCATGTCGATTTGTATTTCTGGCAATACAAGTTTATACAGTTCTAGTGGAAGCCTATCGGGGCCAGCAGCTTTCCCTGCAGCTAGTGAACCTACGGCGTCCATAAGCTCTTGCAATGAAGTAGGTTCCTCTAGTATTCTCTGGTCTTCTTCATTCACAATTTTTCTATGAGGATCCCTATAAAGATCTTCCCCTCCTCTTTGAGCGCCAATGTCCTCTGAGTATAGTCTCTCATAGAACACCCTGAATACCTCTTGAAAGTCCTCAATTGCCACAATAGAGTTTTTCACCTCTTTACATATGATCTCTTTCGCATGGTATCTACTTGTTGCTTACCCAAACTTGAAACACTCTCTTTTAAAAAAGATTATATTTCTTTGCAATATCTTTGGCCCATTCATAATTTATCCTAGCTTTGCACCATAACACCTCTGTTTGTGCGTGTGTAATGTCTAACTTTCCCTGGACAGCTTCTATCAAGTTGCACTCAGAGCAGAGTAGATCCTCATAATGCATCATTTGGTGCTCTCTATGTTGTTTCTGCACATGTAGTCCAAAGCTTACTATCTCTCCTCTAAGTCCTGCTTTCATTGCATCCCTAACTATATCGTACTTAGAGTTGCGATTTATGGCCAGAAATTGTGTCACCCATTTTCGTACATGACTAACAAACTCTTCATTTAATAGTCATTTCCAATCAAAGGAAAATGTACTTCTGGGTCGTATTACGCCATGCATTGCAAGTTTCAACAGGACTGGGATGTGGTTGGAGGTTATAAGGGGAAAAATCTGTATGTGTGCATCTTTTAGGTACGTTTTTGTTACACAAAAAATAGCCCAATCTGGTTAACGTTTGATGAGGGCAGGAATAGTGCGTATACCCTCGTTCTGGAAGATTTATTCTGGGCCATACATCGACTAGACCATGTTTGTAAAGATGCTGCTGTAAAGCTTTGTGTATCTTAGGTTTCTTGCCAATGTATTTATCTGCACCCAACACATGAGTCACTTCTCCCAATTGGATATTAAAATCCCCCGTGAATATTAGAGAGGTTGCCCAATTAGCTAATTCAGTATTCAAATATTCAATGACTTGAGTTTCCTCATAATTACAGCCATATACAGAACATATTGTACACTTCTCATTAGCTGTGATATTTTCAATCATCGCCCATGTTTATCTGCTGAACTTTTCATGATTTTTAAAAGGCCTTTTTTAGCAAGTATAGCAACACCTCTAGTGGTAGTCCCTTGGGTAGTACACACCTGCAACTCATATTCTAGCTGCTTCAATATATTCTGTTTATTCCAAGGGACATGTGTCTCTTGGATACAGACTACATCGGGTGACATATTCCTTATTTCTCGTGCCACTGTTTGTTGTTTCCCCCTCTCATTAGGTCCCCGCACATTAAATGTACACACAGATAAAAATGCCATTTTATCCTGGTTTAAAAGAGCGAATATCGTTTCCTGTCCCTCTTAAGATCATGTCTCTTTCTTTCCTAGGTTCTGTAATAACTGCTGACTTTTTGGTGTTTTTAGTTCTCCCAACCCCACCCCCCTTGGTAGCCACCTTCCTCCCCACACTGAAGCGCCCCCCCCCTCCTCCACACTACTGCTTCCTCTACCAATGAAGGCCTCCCTCCCCTCCCCAAGAAGAAGGCTGATAGACCCATCGGTCTCCAGTGATGAAGAGCCTTGTACCCGCCCCTGTACCACCGTGTCCCCCCGAGTACATAATACCCGTAGCTTACAACAATATAGCAAACCCTAAGAAAAACGTTTAACCAGGAAATAAGAAAAAAAATACACTAGCATGCGGATCAGCAAAAATCTACAAAAATTGACAAGAATTACAAATATGACTCCTGCTGGTGTTAGCTAGAATTTCCCTCCATTATGTGTTATCTTCCCTAGGGCTTAATCTTGTTGTGTATCGATTTCAGATTCCTTATGCATTTCCCAATTCATGCCCTTATATCAGTATCAATCACATTGCCCTTATATAGGCATAGAAATCCAGTCCTTATTTAGGCATAGTTCATGCTCCGCAAATACAGGCATCACTACTTGCATCAGTTCATCTACGTCACAACGAGTTCTAGGAAAACTAGACTCTTAAGCCGTTAGGGACTTCCCCTTGCTTGGATATTGATTTCTCCAAGAACTCATTTATTATGCATGAACATCTATTCCTTAGGGGTTCATTCATGACGTTCATATGCCTGACTTTTACGTCAATAGTGGCATTTCTCAAACACCTTCAAGGTATAAATATACCTTCACTTGCAATGGCAAAGCACGGTGTGGTTCGGTGCAGTTCGACTACCTACTTGCACGATGCAGCTCGCCACAGCAAGTACCGGAGGAAGCCATCTCTCCAGCTGACGCACTGACTAGAAGCTGTCATCCTCCTGCTGAGAATCCAGCTCCAGTGTTTCTGACTCCCCTTGCGGGGTGTTGGGAGATCGAATCCAGGGAAAGAGATACCAACCTCTCTCATTCTAAGGTATGGAGATGATTATAACCTAGAGAAACCTTTGGCAATTATTGGCAATACTAAACCTTATGCTAAGGCAGCACCTACTTCTTCCCTAGTACTAGACTTAGGTCAGGTACACTGGGGTAGGTGTATTTTAAAAGCACCAGTTGAGTATTTAGCCTGCGTTATTTATGTATGTATTTTAATGGATATGTGATAGCCACAACACCATGCTATTACAGTATTATTTTATCTTACTGCCAAGGCTGTACATTTTATACTTCGCATTCTGTCTAACGATTGTAGCAGTACATATCTCTTTCAAGAGAAATAAGACTTTTCAATAAATCCTTTTATTGAAAAGCCTGTCTCACCATTTCTGTACAACTCTGAAGAAACAAAGCATGCATGATTGACTGAGTGAAATAGTTATCTATTGTTTCCACAACTCTAAAGATATTGTTCCAGTTCTGGGGGAAACAAAATTGTCATGGTTTTGTGGTTGTCAGAGACTAATCCCTTCTTGTTTATTCGAGAAAGTTTCTAGTGACCTCTGAGTTAGCTGGCACACACACAATTAAGTTTAATATACTCGATAGAGAAATACTAACCTCAGTCCTATGTCAAACCTATAGTGTATATTATTCCAATGCACAGAGACTATTGGGAATATAGGAACTACACTACATGGCACCCAACGGTTTGTTAATGCACTTATTTAACACTAGATACTGAAGTAAGTCAGTTGTGCTTTTCTCAGAGACCCCCTACTCATAAAACTCCAATATACGTCTGGAGTGGGTAAGGAAAAATAACCATGCAAATAACAAGGACACCCTGCAAATCTTCTAGAATTCCTAGGACAGGGTAATACTACAGTGGAAGAAAAAATTCCTAGGCAGTCTAATAATTCAGGCTACATTAATCTATTTTCAAACATGGCCAAAGTGATAACACGAACTCAGTGTAAAGGGCAGACAACTGTTTAAAACATATAGAAAATAGCTTTAATCATATTTATCTAAAAATAGGCATAAAAGAGGAGGTAGGAACACAGATTGATGGATCATAAATAAAGTACAGTGTGTTCAACATTTAGTATTTCAGGACAACAATTAATCCAAAACATTGAATGGACACAAACATGTGGTACATATTTATACATATGATTGTAGTAAAGATTTATAAACAGAGGCTGATATGACGTGGCTGGGTGATGAAAGTTCTCAAAGTGCGTTTCGGCACTGGAAGTGCCTTCATCAGGAGGGCCACAAATGCTTTTCCCACAGGATAATCAAAAGATACAAGTCTTTCAACCATAAAATAAAATTGATAGACATACACTGAGTTAAAAAATCTTAGGGTAAAACTTTTTACTCAAAAATTGCCATTAAGTGGCAGAAAATTACCAATATCCCGAGATTACCAATCACCAATGTGGGTCGAAAAAGAGTTGATATAAAAGTATAGATCACCCATGGTGGGATAATAAACAGTGAGAATCAAGAGTGAAACTCAAATCAACCAAGGAGAGCCAAGAGAAAACCGGTAATAAAAGAAGAAAATGCAGATAGAAGTTGCTAAACATCGCCATAGCCTGCACATTGAAGCACGTCTGCTCTATACATCGATTACTCATTATGAGTTTTAGCAACTTCTATCTGCATTTTCTTCTTTTATTACCGCTTTTCTCTTGGCTCTCCTTGGTTGATTTGAGTTTCACTCTTGATTCTCACTGTTTATTATCACACCATGGGTGATCTATACTTTTATATGAACTCTTTTTCGACCCACATTGGTGTTTGGTAATCTCAGGTTATTGATGATTATGTGTGAATTCTAGATTTTTCTGCAACTTAATGGCAATTTTTTGAGTCAAAAAGTTTACCCTTGGATTTTTGAACTCAGTGTATATCCATCGATTGTATTTTATGTTTGAAAGACTTGTATCTTTTGATTATCCTGTAGGAAAAGCATTTGTGGCCCTCCTGATGAAGACACTTCCAGGGCCGAAACGCGCGTTGAGAACTTTCATCACCCAGCCACATCATATCAGACTCTGTTTATAAATGTTTACAACAATCATATGTATAAATATGTACCACATGTTTGTGTCCATCCAATGTTTTGGATTAATTGTTGTCCTGAAAAACTAAATGGTGAACACACTGTACTTGATTTATGATGCATCAAACTGTGTTCCTACCTGCTCTTTTATGCCTAATTTTAGATAAATATGAATAAAGCTATTTTCTTTATGTTTTAAACAGTTGTCCGCCCTTTACACTGATTTCGTGTTATCCCTCTAGTCATATTTGAAAATAGATTGATGTAGTCTGAAATATTAGACTGCCTAGGAATTTTTTCTTCCACTTTAAGGGAAAATATCCGCCATAGCAGAGTTGGACGAAAAATCCTATGTATTAGTTTTTGGTTTGTTGAACGTTGAAGGATACAGTGTTCCAAAATATTGTGCACCTTATCTATGTTCCCTTGAAACTTGCTCTGCAAACTTTCAGTCACAAAATGGCCGACAAAGATAATCCCGGGGCCAGTGGATCCGCAGGCGAAAACTCAGTACCAGTTTCTAACCTAACAGATTTCCAAGAAACCGATGAGAATGCTATAATCATTCCTCCAAATTTAAGGAAAGCCATCACTATAAAACCTATAAAACATGGCCTGACATCGAGAGGTGGTGGGGCAATTTTTGTGATAGAGGCACATGACTATCACCAGACTCTATTCATGGATAGTCTTCCCAGAAGCAAATCCAGTAACACATATGTTTCACTTCTACAAAGATGATGATCCACCAGAGGAATATATTCCTTTCATGGATATTGAAATTCCACTCACAGAGCATGAACTCTGGTTTAATGGTGCCCCAAAACATTTAAATCACATTACCAGGCTCGGTCCACTAGTGAGACCAGGAGCAACATGGCCAGTTTTAGTTGGCTATACACCACATCCTGACAATAACAACATGTCAGACGTAGAATTACTCACTCAACTCAAAGAGTTAATCAAAATCTATAGACAATTGGTTCAATATGTCATGCGGACTCTCACAGTCCAACCTACAGTAGTTATTCTACAACAAACCTCCTACCAGGGGAATAAACTAAAAATTACACCACAGACTTTACACGCAGTCATGGGTAAATTACCTGCAAAACGTGAGCAAATTCCACTGTGGGTAGCTCAAAAAAATACTCAAATTGAAGCAGTATTTCCTAATAATAGCCCTCATGAGAAACACAGAATTTTAACAATCTGTTTTCGAATGGGGATGACACCACATCTGGAGGACTGCACCACTTGGGGTACAGTCTTCACTGCAATCTACACTAAAACATATGGTGTTCCATCTATGGTGGTAATATCTGATGTCCTGAAACATATTAAAAATGAATATGGGGCAGAGCCAGCTCTGAATTTAGGTATGGAATTACTAAAAAATGTCACCCAGGTCTCATCAATAATATTATCTAATATTAAAGGAGAAGTGGCATCAGTGGCGATTCACCAAAAATAGAGGAATTTGATGTAACAGAACAACTACAAGAACTAGCCAGAATAATTGAAAAATCCTATGAAGAATTAGGCAGAGACAGTTTTGGTGGGAAACCAGTTAAACCTCAACTGTCTGAAAGTCCTGAAAAGGTCTTTTTAAAAACACTCCTACATCTTCTAAAAAGAAGTGGGAAAATAATAAACAGCATTCAAAAGAGAAAGATTCTCAATCCCGAGGTAGGTCTCCTCAAAAGGAGCCCTCTGAAAGGAGGTATAACCTCAGCAATAGGGATAATTTGAGAAAACCTGATAGATATCAAGATACTGATATACGTTCCTCTCATACCTTTCAGACTTCATCACAGAAATCTGAAAGAAGAGGACGGTCAGAAAACAAAGAAGAACGCGTGAAGTCTGTAGTAACTTAGTCCACGTTTACTATGATATTTCAGGAGGATTTATTCAGATAAGTTACAGCATTGACGTATAGATGTAATCAGCCCCACCAGGAGCAGCCAGCAAGGCTGTCAGCCCTTCTCCAACTGTCTGCTTCATGCACCAACATTCTAAATGACATCAACATTATAGTGTTCTACAGATGGAGGAGTGTAATGCATGTAAAACATTTAACTAAGATATTACATATCCTCTTCTCTTCCAAATGAAAACAAAAGAGATGACAAAATGCATTCAGGTGTATTAGCTAGAAGAGAGAAGAATGCAAGAAAGAAACAAAGCAAAAGCAGAGACAAAGAAAGCAACAAAAGATAAAAGAAAGAAACAGATAGACATATCCTCCTTTCTGATAAATATGAGAAAGAAACAAAGCGAAGAAAAAGAAATAAGAAAGAAACCATCAATGATCACTCTCTGCACACCAACTGGCCAGGAAAGCATGCGAGTGAGCAATTCACATCAGGAGAAAAGAAGGTGAGAGAGAAAGAGAAATACAATGTAAAACTTCTTCTCCATACATTTTTAAACATTTGAGTAATAATTAAGGATAAAAAGTACTGGGCTACAGTGAACTGAAAGTTAAAGAAATAGAGAAACGCCCAGTCTTAAATGGACCACTGCAAAAAAAAAACTCACAATATGATTGTGCAGAGGTATCAACAAGAGAGAATAAAATTATTGTGCACATTCGAAATAAAACATACAACCTAACTAGACACCTTAAGTAAGGTTACAACGTGCACTGTAGCAAAAGGAAAAGTCATGTTCGTGTGAGGACGTACCTCGACCAGAGGAACCATGAAATGAATGGGACTAACACCCACTAAAACAAAAACATGGGACTAGAACCCATAAGAACGATGTAGATGGGACTGACACCCACTACAGAAACATGGGACTAGGACCCATAACACGAGGTAGATGGGACTGACACCCACTACAGAACCATGGGACTTGTACCCATAACAACGAGGTAGATGGGACTGACACCCACTACAGAAACATGGGACTTGTACCCATAACGACGAGGTAGATGGGACTGACACCCACTACAGAAACATGGAACTCATACCCATAATAACGAAGTGAGAAGGTAAAAACAATTGTGTACACCATGTTGAGAACAAAGACCTCACGACACTCTATGTAGGGTAGAATAAAAAAAAAAAACAATTTGGACTGTGTGAAGGTACCCTAAGTAGAGTAAATCAATGTATAATTGCCCTAAAACAACACAGATAAACATAGAAGAAAAGGGCAAACATACTAATGTAATGCATCAAAAACGACAGACCAGTCTGCAAAAACTTAGAAATGCACAAACATTGTTACATTTTCAAAATACTTCCATCTTGCGTAAGAAAGATGTATTTTGAGAAAACATTGCTGCAAACATATTTAATGTCAACCGACTTTACAATAAAATAAGAATAATGTTAAAGTCACTGATGTGCCTGTCACCGGAAAATGGACAGGCATGGGATATTTCATGACAATATGGAGACACACCATAATAGGCAGTAAATGACTGAACTTGGTTGTGAATCAACGAAAATTTTCAACAGATGAAAGTAATGGGCAGCTGACATCATGTCCACCGAAGATATACGAGCAAATGAGCACCATGAGAACCCACCACATGAGCTGAAGAGTAATGTGATTTTCACACAGGAAAGATCGTGGCGAGATCCAGCCTTCGACAACACTTAATTAGATGAACAGGATGTTTGGCAGAATACCGCATGAACTAACAGTATCAGAACACTGAAAAGAATCTTGACTGTCTGCTCCGCCAATTCCAAGATGGAGGCACGTCCAGGAACGCCTGTCCCGGGTGGCTCACAGTGCACCCGTGCACCAACAGAAAAGCAGAAAAACATCAGTTCCGAATGGTTTGAGAACGTGAGGAGAAACATAGGCAAAGACACACGAAGGTGAGTGTGCACGCGCCCATGTTTTAAAAATGTCCAGTTGCGGTTGAACTGCCGGTGTTGCCACCAGGCTGAAAAACAATGAAAATTGCAGTAACAGTCACTGAAATAATATGTTATAAAAAAACTTGAAAATCCCACAACTCAAACATGTGACGTGCTATGGCTGCGCAAGCGTGAGGGTGTTGAGTGTGAACTGTGTTCACACGTCGCACGAAACTGGGCATAAAATGACTGTTGTGCCCCACAAAAAAAAACAATAGACTCCCCGAGAGTACAGGCTCTTAATAAATGTTAGAAAGATACACCAAACACGCACAGGATCACAAAATACTGCGCAGGATCATGCTCTATCCCTGACACAAAGAGGTCTTGACTTTGAAGACTGAAGCAGGGCAGAGTTGGCAACGTAGGTCAAATAACAGTGACAGTTTGCTCACAATGTCAGTGCGAAAAGCTAAGTTTGCAGGGTTTATAAATGAAATGCCTCGAGCTGGAAAATGCAAAGTCAGTAGATTGATGTTGCAAACCTCATTCAGTGCTTAAAACTTTGGCTGAGGAAACCACAGCAGGCAGAGGCTTGAACTGTAAAAGGAAGTGCAACTCCTTGTTTCTTGTAAATAGGGAACTCTGTGAGGACACACACACTGAATCAAGAGAAGCTTGAGGTGCTGCCTGCGTCGATAAGAAAGTCTTTTACACACACTGTAGGAACAGCAGGCAAAGTGTGTAGGCAAGTAACAGGCAACAGATCACGCAGGACGCATACTGGCAGGCTTACCCTCACTGAAGAAACAGGAACTCGAACTGGCACTTGAGCGTTGAGGGCGACCGGTGAGTGGTCACTGGTGGGGCTGATGAGCCAGAAGAAGAGTTGGAGTAATTGAAGTTTCAAAACTTGTAGAGGTTGTGAGTAGGAACTCAGGATGTCCACAGCGGTCCTCAGAGGTAGCAGTTGCAGGTTCTTAGGTTAAAATCGTCGCCATAAAATATGTAGTAACTTAGTCCACGCTTATTATGATATTTCAGGAGGATTTATTCAGATAAGTTACAGCATTGAAGTATAGATGTAATCAGCCCCACCAGGAGCAGCCACAAGGCTGTCAGCCCTTCTCCAACTGTCTGCTTCATGCACCAACATTCTAAATGACATCAACATTATAGTGTTCTACAGATGGAGGAGTGTAAAGCATATAAAACATTTAACTATGATATTACAAAGTCCAAAGACGATCAACATGTTCAGAAAAGTAAAACAAAAACTCAATTCACCAAAAAGAACGTAGCATGTCTAAAAATCAGACATGCCGAGGATCTTGAGGGCACAACGTTGCCCTTTGAGGGAGTTGAGGGAGACAATGTTGGACAGCGCAGCAGAAGTGACAATAGCCCCCCAGAACCTGATGGGACTTCTGGAGACAGTGGACTTGAATGAAGACATTGAAGTTGAAACTGCAGATACCAGGGTTAGCTCTCCACATAGGTTATATGAAATAACATTCCGGATAGAGGGAGACATACCAAGAAAAGTGAAAGCACTCTTTTGGGAGCAACTTTCTATGGGTTACGATATACTTCTGGCTGAACAAGACTGGCCACCAGCATTTGAAGACATCATTATGCCAGCCTTCTCTAATCATATTCCTATATATTTAAAATATACTTATGCCAGGAAATGGGCACTGGCCCAAGCCCCGGCATTATACAAAAATCATGTCTTTTGGCCATAACCTACCTGGAGGACAGCACGCCACATCACGCCACACGCAGCCTCTGCCTCTGGGTCCGGAACGCTGTAGGTCTCGCCGCCATCACCATCATACGGCGGCTGGAGACTACAGCTCCCAGCGGGCTTTGCGTGGACTTCCGGTTTCCCGCTGCCTTCGCGCCCGGAGGCGCTACAAAGGCGGGGCAACCCCTCGGTGAAGCGGGGGTCTTTTGGCCATAACCTACCTGGAAGACAGCATGCCACATCACGCCACACGCAGCCTCTGCCCCTTGGTCCGGAACGCTGTAGGTCTCGCCGCCATCACCATCATACGGCGGCTGGAGACTGCAGCTCCCAGCGGGCTTTGCGCGGACTTCCGGTTTCCCGCTGCCTTTGCGCCCGGAGGCGCTACAAAGGCAGGGCAACCCCTCGGTGGAGCGGGGGTCTTTTGGCCATAACCTACCTGGAGGACAGCACGCCACATCATGCCACACGCAGCCTCTGCCCCTGGGTCCGGAACGCTGTAGGTCTCGCCGCCATCACCATCATACGGCGGCTGGAGACTACAGCTCCCAGCGGGCTTTGCGTGGACTTCCGGTTTCCCGCTGCCTTCGCGCCCGGAGGCGCTACAAAGGCGGGGCAACCCCTCGGTGGAGCGAGGGTCTTTTGGCCATAACCTACCTGGAGGACAGCACGCCACATCACGCCACACGCAGCCTCTGCCCCTGGGTCCGGAACGCTGTAGGTCTCGCCGCCATCACCATCATACGGCAGCTGGAGACTACAGCTACCAGCGGGCTTTGCGTGGACCTCCGGTTTCCCGCTGCCTTCGCGCCCGGAGGCGCTACAAAGGCGGGGCAACCCCTCGGTGGAGCGGGGGTCTTTTGGCCATAACCTACCTGGAGGACAGCACGCCACATCATGCCACACGCAGCCTCTGCCCCTGGGTCCGGAACGCTGTAGGTCTCGCCGCCATCACCATCATACGGCGGCTGGAGACTACAGCTCCCAGCGGGCTTTGCGCGGACTTCCGGTTTCCCGCTGCCTTCGCGCCCGGAGGCGCTACAAAGGCGGGGCAACCCCTCGGTGGAGCGGGGGTCTTTTGGCCATAACCTACCTGGAGGACAGCACGCCACATCACGCCACACGCAGCCTCTGCCCCTGGGTCCGGAACGCTGTAGGTCTCGCCGCCATCACCATCATACGGCGGCTGGAGACTACAGCTCCCAGCGGGCTTTGCGTGGACTTCCGGTTTCCCGCTGCCTTCGCGCCCAGAGGCGCTACAAAGGCGGGGCAACCCCTCGGTGGAGCGGGGGTCTTTTGGCCATAACCTACCTGGAGGACAGCACGCCACATCACGCCACACGCAGCCTCTGCCCCTGGGTCCTGAACGCTGTAGGTCTCGCCGCCATCACCATCATACGGCGGCTGGAGACTACAGCTCCCAGCGGGCTTTGCGTGGACTTCCGGTTTCCCGCTGCCTTCGCGCCCGGAGGCGCTACAAAGGCGGGGCAACCCCTCGGTGGAGCGGGGGTCTTTTGGCCATAACCTACCTGGAGGACAGCACGCCACATCACGCCACACGCAGCCTCTGCTCCTGGGTCCGGAACGCTGTAGGTCTCGCCGCCATCACCATCATACGGGGGCTGGAGACTACAGCTCCCAGCGGGCTTTGCGTGGACTTCCGGTTTCTCGCTGCCTTCGCGCCCAGAGGCGCTACAAAGGTGGGGCAACCCCTCCGCGTCGCGGGACGCGCGCGGGCGACGCCGGGCGGAGCCCGGGCAGAGGGCGGGCCGTCTGTGGCCGTCAGGGGCTCTCAAGGCTGGGCTGGGCCACGTCCCTTTCGTTTCCTTTTCTTCAGCAGTTTGCTCATACGGTTTGTGTGAGGCCCCTTGGTGTTCCCTTCAAATATGTCTACCCGCTCTGGAAAACTTCTCAGGAGTGAAGGTGAAAGAGGAGCAATTGCCGGGAGCCCTGTAATTGGAACTATGGACCGATTTATCACCAGGGTGGCGGCCGTAATAGAAAAGGAGATCGCTATGTCAGAGCGGCGTCTATCTGAGGTCTACCTCCCTTCGAGACGCTCATCATTGGGGGCTGCTGCACAGGCGCTTACCCCAGCATGTGAGCGGGTTCAACCTGCCCCCACTGTAGGAGATCCTGGTGATCCTGCAGACCTTCCCCAACTGCTTGAAATAGGGCAAAATATAGACAGGCTGGAACACCTGGCCGCGCTTCTCCCTAGTGGTATTGAGGAAGAGGGTGGTCTTAGTATATCATCTATACCTGTATCACCCAAACCCCTAAACGAACCCATTAGTCAGCCCTCATTGCCAAAATCGCCCACCCCCATTACTATATTACCAGATGGGGTGGCAGATGGGGTCCCCTCAAGTAGTCAGATTCCCGAAACTAGGCAGGATAAGAGAATCAAAAGTAAAAAGGCAGGACATCGGAAAAAGGGTAGACTGATGAGTCAGGCGGCTCTTTACCAAAAAACAATAAAGCCCCTGGGTTTTGGTGCGAAAAATGTAAGGGCCATGACTTTGGAGAGTAAAGTTGCGGCAGAAGGGGATGTTGTGGCCTCCCCCAAGGGGCCACTCACTAATGATATCACCGCTAATGTCTCCAAGCTCCCTGACCCTGTAACTATTGAAAACATCCTCGAGAGGATAAATAGTCTCTTGATGCCCCTGCTAACACAGGTTAAGAGCCTGGGGGCGAGAATAGACAAACTAGAGCAATCAACCCTCGACGGGTTCTACTCACTCAAATCTACAGTTAAACAACTAGCCAGAGTGAGTGACAACCCGGACACGGGTCTAAAGGAGAGCAAGCTCCCAACAGTTTCTTTACCACCACAAAGAGACCCCAAGCCTCCGAAAAGCCTAAATAAGGTCGATATTAACAGATCACAAACCCCAGTTTCCAAAACTTCTTCCCTTCTTAAAGTAGTGCCGAAACCTAAGGGGCCCCCAGTGCATGTAGAGGCTGCTACAACTAAGCCCAAACCACTTCCACAAAAACAGCACCAGACAGCCAGTGGCAAAGCAAAAGATATCCAATCTATAAGCTCACGTGACAAAGTGCAGGGACTCGCAACAGGGAAAGCCATCAGATCTGCCCCCCAACCTACGTCTTCAACTACCACTGCACTGGCTCCTAGAAATCCAGTGTGTCGGACCCCTCCAATAAACCTCCCGCCAGACTGCCAACCTTTTGTTGCAGTTCTGGTAAACGTCCCACCACTAAAGGAAGGCCAGTTGGAAGACCACCAATCCCTTAAGAATAAATGTATCCACTGGCTAAAGTCAAATAAACCAATTCCGCTGGGTGTGGACGGGATCATTTTAATTCTCCGTAGAGTAGGCTGGGTAGGGCAGGGCAAAAAAATCCAGGAGGGGGATTGCATAATAATAAATTTCCAAGACCCTAGAGTAGTGCCCTCCATCTGCACTCCAATAAAAAATATGGGGGCCCCAGGGGTTAAAGTAGTAGACCTATCCTACTTTTACCCCAGGCAAATTGTTACCCTAACTGGAGAAAACCTAAGCTCCCCTGACTCTTGCCAAAATTGGGAGACACCTTGGGCTGGGGCACCTGGGGGTAAAGGGATAAACCCCTTGTGGGTCCCAGGGTCACACTGACTGGAGGAGGATAACCCCAGGGTACGTACGAATGTAGCCTCAGACAAAGAATCAGTAAGTAGCCTAGACCCAATGGTAGCATTACCCTCCCAAATTGACTCTCCCCCAATTGTAGATATTAGCGGGATGGTAGCCCCAAAAGATATCCCGCTAGATCACTGCTCCCTTCAACCATCCTTGATGAGGACCAGAGACAAGGGTACTCTTGCAACCAGCGACATCTCAGTTGTGACGGACCTAGTATTTAAGGTTTTCAGCTGGAATGTTGCAGGGATCGCGAGGAAGTTGGCTTTACCCGATTTCACTGCATGGGTTGATGAACACTCCTTGTGTATCTTCCAGGAGACCTGGAGCTTAGTGCCGGTACACAGGGTGGGGTTTTCCTCCTACTCTGTCCCTGCACTAACCTCGGAAACCAGAAGAGGGCGACCTTCAGGCGGCTTGCTCATTTGGGTAGCAGCCTCCCTAGACTGTAGAGTAGAGGAACTCCATACAGGTTGCCCGGACATTCAAAACATTACTTTAACAGACCAACGGGGAAGACTGGTTTTAAACGTCTATAATGTTTATGCCAGAGGGACTAAGGGTGGAAAAAAGTCATCTGTAATATCTCTTCTTGAGACCCTCTTAAATAAAACCCCTTACAGGTTGCGTACACTGGTCGTGGGCGACATGAACTGTACGTTCGAGCCTCTGGGCTCGGATGTTGCCCTTGAACAAGATGAGGAGGATATTAGGTTGGGGATCCCTGTATTGGAAATCGCAACCATCAGAAGGTGGTCGGAAGTGGCGCTACAGTTATACTCCCTGAGCCTGGAATCAAACCTAAGGGCAGCTAACGGGAGGACAATCTCGGATAGGGGGGGTGCCCATACATATAATAGACCAGGACACACCTCCAGGATAGACTATATATTAGTAGATGTGTATCTATGGAACCATGTGAGGGACATGCTGGTGGTCCCCACGACTGAAAGCGACCACAACCCACTTTCCCTAAGCATGGACCTGTGGTGGCGACCTGTAATAGAGGACCATGACAACCCGGTAGTAGGGCCCCCTGACGATTCTGACGTCTCGCCTTGTGGCAGACGATTAAAATGGGCTAAACTGGTCCTATCGGAGGCAAGGGTCGGTGAAATTGTATGCCTCTTAAATCATGCAGTGACAACCCTGGGGTCCCCCTTAGATGGGGTGGGTAGGGCGAGTGGACTTTTTGTCTCCTTAGTAGAGGCTTTGACTAATGTGTTTACCATCCACTCTAGTAAGTTGGGTAACAAGAGAAGCAAAAAACTAGAAGATGGCTGGTATACTCAATCATGTAGGGCACACAAGGCAAGGCTGGTGGAGGCAGTAAAGTGCAAATCCCACAGCGACACACAGTTAGCAAGAAAGGCCTATAATAGATCCCTCAAAAGTGCTAAGAGGGAGTGGGAAGATAAATTCTGGGATGATCTGCTCCAAGCTAGTAAATGTAGGGACTCAAGGGCTTTTTGGAACCTTATAGGCTCACGGAACAGGCCCGAGGCAGCTATGAGACCCTGTAATATCCCGCCACAAAGTTGGGTAAAACATTTTGGGGCCTTATACCTCCCGGCTCACGGGGAACTGAACGTTAGGGCGAACTCCCCACTAGTAATTGAACCGCACGCCTATGATCTCTTTACCCCCTTAGAGATCGAAAAAGTAATAGGGTGGGTAGCCCCTCGCAAGGCAGCGGGTCCAGATAGCCTACCGGGGGATCTTATGAGGGCATACCCAAGGGAGTGGGGAAGGGTCATTGCTGCTCTCCTTAATGACATCATGATGGGAGGGCCAGTGCCAGAATCGTGGAAAGGGGCGGTGGTGGTACCGATTTACAAAAAAGGGTGTAGAGAATCCCCGGGGAACTACCGCCCCATAAGCCTGATAGATTCCACCCAAAAGATAGCGGGCAAAGCCATACTTGGGAGGATTCTTCACTGGGTGGAGGAGAACAAAATACTATCAGACTTTCAGGCAGGTTTTCGTGCAGGAATGGGGACAATAGAGCAGGTGTTCAGGCTGGCACTTCTAGGGTGGAAGGTGGTGGAGATAGGCAAGGGCAGTCTATATTTGGCCTTTATAGACCTAAAGACTGCCTTTGACCTAGTCCCCCGGGAAGAGTTATGGAGGGTGCTTTATGAGCTGGGACTGCCCTCTTACATCCTGTCCCTCCTCATCAGCCTCCATGCCCACACCTTCGCGCAGGTCCGCTGGGGTAAAAGCGGAGAGCTCACTGAGAAAATCCCGGTGTCCAGGGGCGTGAGACAGGGTTGCGTTCTGGCGCCCACCCTATTTTCACTATATGCGAATGGGGTGGTAGAATATCTCCAACTAGAACCAGCCGACGCCCCTTGTCTCGGAGGAGTGCGAATCCCCACTCTGCTATTTGCGGACGATACGCTTTTGATTTCTAAGACTCCTCAAGGCCTCCAAAAACTGCTAACCCGCTTCCAGGATTTTTGTGCTGCAAAGGGCCTAGTAATTAATGTGGACAAAACTAAATATTTAGTCCTAAATCCCCCAAGGAAACTGGGCCGCCCACCTATGCTCAACTCTGTGGCCCTGGAGAAAGTATCCGAATTCGACTACCTTGGAATTCGGATAACGGATAGAATGTCCTGGGCACCCCACATTGATAAGATGGTTCTTAACCATAAGAGGGTAGGAGGAGCTTTGCTGAGGGAATTCCGGGCTTCACCGAGGAGATCGCTCACTCCAGTAATTGAAATCTACAAGGCCAAGGTAGTAACATCGGCCTTGTACGGGGCAGAGCTGTGGGGTCATTGCCGCCTGGAGGCCCTGGCTACAGTGGAAAGTAAGCTACTAAAAACCATTATCGCCATCCCCCCGAGCACCCCAACTGTACCTGTGTTGTTGGACACAGGATGTAAAAACATCAAAGACCAGGCCCAACTACGCCCCCTCCTTTTATGGACACGAATCTGGAGGGGCGAAGAACTAAAGTCATATGCTGATGAACTGGCGGAACTAATGAGTTTGGGTGGTTGGGCAAAAATAAGATGGCTGAGAGACACTAAAAAGCTTCTGGAGGAAATTGGACTGGGGGACTGTTGGTTAACTCGTACAGCCCCACCAAAAGAGGTTGTGAAGAGTCTTTACTGGAAATGGACTGCGGAGCATCTAGTTACAAACCCGAATCATTGCAAGTCCACAGCTGCCTTTTTAGTAGTAAAAGATGTGGTGGCATTTGAGCCGTACTTGGACCTCATCACCCTCCCTTTTGATCGAGCACTATATTTTAAATTCAGAGTTGGTTCGCTTCCGCTTGGGGCTGTGGTATCAAAATGGAAATTAGCTGCACATATGTCCCCCAACTGTGCATGTTGTCCGAGTAGGATAGAGTCCACCACGCATATCCTGTTTGAATGCCCGGACTATGCAAAGCCCAGGAGTTGTTGGCTCAAACCTCTCTGCCGAAACATGGGTACACGTAGCTACTTAGTAGCTGTGCGCATTCTAATGACGGACACATCCCCCCCAATCGTATGTGGAATATCAAAATTTTTAAAGCAGTTTTGGATTATTCGATGCAAGAGATTGTCAATAGCGGTTTAATTCTTCTTTTAGCTAAATTAATCCGGGCATTCCATGCCCTTTTATCTTTTTTAAATGAGATCTAATATTGACTTCTTATGTAATGGTTTTTGTACTTTTGTAAATGACTGTATTGTACTTGTGCTTATAAGATATCTTGCATATCAAATAAAAGCTTATGACTGACTGACAAAAATCATGTAGGATGGGATGAGGATTTGCCTCACCGTAAAATCCAACTAAAAAATCAACCAACTGCACAAATACAGTACCCAGTTAAGCAAGAAGCTAAAAAACAGGTCAGGGAGATCTTAGATCAACTTGAATATCAAGGGGTGATTGAAACATGCACCTCCTCAATGAACATTACAATGCATATTGTCTAGTATTGGATTACAGACATCTAAACTCTTGTAGCAAAACATTTGCAGTTCAAAATGCACACAGTACAGCATTAATTAATAACATTGTGCGTAAAAAATATAAAACCACATTAGATATTTCTAACTGTTTCTTTTGTCAAAACATTGGACCTGAAGGTAGGTATTTGAACGCTTTCTCAATTATGGGGACACAGTGTCACTTCTGTCGTCTCCCCCAAGGATTCAAGAAAAGTCTGGGGTTATTCTCAGCATGGGTAACAGAGTTACTACAAACTTACGATGATGACGTATTGTCATATGTGGATGACATCTATTTTTCTGACAGATGATGACTTGGAAAGGCACTTGCATAGGGTGAGCACCATTATACTTGGCTTCGCCTCTGAGGGGTATACATTCAATTTTAAGAAATCGAGAATTGCCCATCTCAAGGTCCTTTTTCTAGGATATGAACTTTCAAGGAAAATCAAAAGCCTGGCAGCAAACTTTCTAGAAAAGTGTGTGCTGTTCCAACTGCCAAAAAGCTGAAAACCTTACAGTCAATTCTAGGTTTCCTGAATTTCGGGAGAATTAACTTTCTGAACTACGCAGAAAGGGTTAAACCTCTCTACGAATTAATCAAACCTGATTTTCAAACAGTAATTGGACACAAAAACACACAGAAATTTTGCATTCACTTCAAACAGACATGTTAGCAACAAAACATTTACAAACACCCGTAAATGTAAGCAATTTAGTTATCCGAATAATTCCAGGTCAATGCGGATTCACCTACTTAACTTTTAATGAAGGTGAAAAAGTTCAAATAGCTTACAAATCACATTTGTACACACAGGCAGAAATTCACTTCTACAGAAAAAATTCTGACAGCTGTTCAAACCGCTGTAGCAAAAGAAAGAGCCCTAGCACAGGGGAGACGCATTAGGGTCATAACACCTGTACCAGCCTTAGAGGCAGTGACAAAAGCGAGCATTTCAAATGCTTAAGCTTTACATGCGAGATGGATACAATGGGTTCATTCTCTTACTGCAACAGCTGTTGAATACGTTTTTGATCCATATTTGAAAACACAAGCATTTCTACAATACGAACAAGAATGTCCTCTGCCTACTGAAATTCTGCCTCTTGACCAGTATGTATGTATAATTTATACTGACGGATCAGCTCAACCCGCTACCAGGGGAAAAAAGCCTATAGTGCGGCATGCGCGATCGTTAAAGGTCATATGCACAATGATAAATTTAGAACAATGGTCATTAAAACACGATCTCTAGGAGATTGTACAGCTCAGCGAGATAAACTACAAGCATTAAAAATGGCACTTGAAAACACAAATCTCGAATTCCCCACACTCATAGTGTGCAATTCTTTCTATTGTGTACTACAAAACACTCACGTGATACACAAGCTGAGTCATCAAACTGATGGCATTCACGCTGAAGGGAATTCATTGGCTGATGAAGCTGCAAGGGCAGCTGTGCAAACGGCTTCCGTAGCTGCAATCACTCGTTCAATAGGAGAAGGCTAAAATGGTCAAATGTAGTCCCAGATAATTTCTTTGAAGAATTACTTCCAAAAATAGAGGGTAATAAGGCGATTTGCCAGGATTCTAATGCGGCAAATCATGAAATTATGGGGGCTTTTGAATCTATATGTGCACAAATCTCTAAAGATCTAACGGCCAAAGTAGGGCAAGGAGGTAAAAATCAGCACAGATGGTTTGGCTCGAACTGCTCAAAAGCCCATAGAGCTCTTATACAAGCCCTAAAACATAACCCGAGAGATAAGGCTGTCATTGCCTCCCTAAGGAAGGAGTATAAGTTAACTATTGAGGGCCGGAAAAACGATATAAAGCAGGCTGCTTGGGATAAACTACTTTCAACTGCTGTCTTACGCAACAGTAGCCAATTTTAGGCCAAAATCATCAAGCCCTTTTTCTCAGACTTAGACAACACGGTCATGGACTGTGTTATACCTGATGAGAAATGGTTGGGCCACTTCAGAGAGGTGTATGGAGTCTCGGACTCGGGCCCTCAAGGTTCTCCCCTGGCAGCACCTGAGTCCGCCCGCCTACTCTTTGATATAGCTGAAGTAGAAAGAGCGATTTCAGAGACTTCAAAGAACAAGGCTCCTGGGCCGGACGGAGTACCGGCCGACCTCTATAGACACTCACCAAAGCTTTGGGCCAGGGTAATAATAAATGTCTTCTCTGCTATAAATGGCAATCATTTACCCTCCTCTTGGGCTACCTCAATTATTGTGCCAATCTTTAAAAAAGGCCAGCGAGATGACCCGGGGTGCTATAGACCCATTTCCCTCCTGGACTCTGCGGTCAAGATTCTAGGCAGTGTTCTACTGGTTAAGTTAAGTTACAGTATTGAGAGAAGGGGGGGTCTATCAAACATCCAGTATGGGTTCCAAGAGAAGAGAGGCACGTTGGAGCAATGCTCTAACTTGCACTTGTTAATCTCTAAATATACGGCAGCCAAGGAGGGGTCTTTATTTTTGGCCTTTATGGACCTCTCCTTGGCCTTCGACTTAGTGAACAGGGTCAAACTGTGGGCTATCTTATTGGAGATTGGGATCGATGTGGCGCTGGCAAATTTTATAGCGTCTCTCCATCAGGAGTTATTTGCCACAGTCAGGGTCACCAAACAGGGAAGGTGCACGAGCCGCTTTAAATCAGAGCGAGGAGTGCGCCAGGGCTGCATTTTGGCACCCCTCCTCTTTACCATCTACATTAACGGCCTGGGAAATTATTTTGAGGCAGTGGAGGGGAACGTTCTGCGTATAGGAGATGCAAGGATATCGGCTCTCCTATACGCGGACGATGCAGTCCTAATAGCCCGCACTGGCATGGCCCTCCAGCGTCTGTCGGACGCATTTTGGGCGTTTATGGACCGGCTGGACTTAAAAATAACTGCAAAAAAGTCACACACGATGGTGGTTGGCCAACACAGAGATAAGGGTAAATCCAAAACCTTTATGTGTAAGGGTGAGGTGGTTTCTAGGGTAGCTACCTTCCCTTACTTGGGAGTTCTTTTCAATGAGAGAGGTTCGTGGGGCCCCCAAATCAAGGCAACGAGTATTTCTGTGGCTAGATCGACCTCTGCCCTTATGGGGTTCTCTAAAAGGCTGGGGACAAGGCTCATGGAGGCTCTTTAAAAAAATTATAACACCAAATGCATCCCAACCGCTTTGTATGGTTCACCTTTATGGGGGTATGTACTTCATGACTTGATCCTGAGGGCGGAAAACAGGTTTTTGCGATCATTACTGTCTGTCCCCAGTCCACTCTGACCTTTTCAATCCAATCGGAGGTGGACTACGTTACCGATAGGCTAAGCCTGGCCCCGTTAATATTTTGGTTAAAGACATGGCTTAACAAGGAACTAACCCTCAACCATGCAATTCTGACTGATGGCATGTCATTAGATCACGCTAAAAAAGTGCCCTGGCTGGAATTCCTGCGAAACACCTTTGGACAGTTGGGACGTCCGAAACTCTTTTCTTTACCATCTAGCATTAGGAGGGAGGACATTAACTTGATTAAAAAGCACTTTATGGACAGGGCCAGATTGGCCGGAAGGAACAAGAACTGCTGAAACCTACAGTTAGGTTGCATTGCTTGTTATTATATTCCCCCTCACTCGAGCCATACCTTAAGATCGTTTCCAGGCCATTTCACAGATTTTTACTGACAAAGTTCAGATTTACCCACAACACACAAAAAAGATAGATTAGGGTCAGAGGCCAACATTTAAAGACTGGAATATGTAGCCCCAAACTGACTTGTACATACAAAATAAACTCCAGCGTCTAAAGGAAGAGAGAACAAATGAAGGAAGTTCCTACTAAGAATCAGAATTGTGAAATGGCAAATAGACATAAAAATGTATGCATATGGTGTCAGGATTCCCCGGCCGCTGGTAGATCACTGCCTGCAGTCCGAGTCCATAACGGGGTTCGAAAACTACAATACCCATGATTCCTAGCGCGGCGCGTCGGGATGACGCTATGCGACCGGAAATTGGATAACACGGCACTCGCGGAGAGACGCGCTGCCGATTATTCCTCCTGGCGAGCAAGAGTGGATTGCTCGATTTACCAGTACTTGGCTGTGCTTTTGATGTGGGCTGAGGTAAGCTCACGCCGTCTGTCCGTGGGACCATTTGGATTACTTTGGAGGGGCTTAGGAAGCGCCCGTGGTGTTCTTAGCAGAGTGCTCGCTTCTTGGAGATTTCAAGTGGGGCTCTGTTAACTCACGTGACGCATCAAACGTTGTGCCACTTAACCCTGGATTACTTTGGAGGGGCTTAGGAAGCGCCCGCAGCTCGTGTTGGAAGCTTCGAATCAGGTTTACTCCGTGGAGGTGCTTGTGTAGTGTACATTCTTTCATACAATCTTTTCCTCTGTCCTGAAACCAGATAGGGGTTGGCTTCTGTTCCTGCCGGACACCTAGTTTTTGGGTGCCATATGACATGTGAGGAAGTTTTGTCCATGCTTTAACATTGCAGAGACGTATCTGCAGTGAAGCAGAGTTCTACCCCATTTGTTTTGTGCCGGGCTGCTTTTCTTTTGTTGGCTGGTAAAGGAACGTAAATTACAGACTCCATTATAGGTGGTGTATGAATCGTGAAGGGTGTTTGACTCCTATGCCCATACTGTTCTGACCCCTGACTGTGCTGATCATTATTCCACCTCGGAGGGGAGTATTGAAACTATTGGTGTTGTTACCCAGTACGTTCCGAGAATTGTATTAGATACTACCTGGAGAAGACTGATAGGTGATCATAACATTGGTCCTTTGGCTTCCAGGTCTTCCTCATTCCCATTTGGGTAGGTGTTCCCCCATATCCTATTCACTTGAAATACGGTCACCAGAGGTGGGATGGAAGTTGCATATTTATGTTCTTCTTTGTTTATTTAAGTAGGAAAACCTGGGGAATGAGAAGACGCCTATTGTATTACTCTCTGCTTCAGTATTCCTGTTTGATATTACAGGTGAGGAAAGGCTTAGCATATTGTGTAAATAGGTTATCAGCCTAGGGTGACAGCTCCACTTATCCCATGCTTTATATATTTTCAGGTTTCCAGTTCCAGCCGCCCAGCTGTTCCCCTCCGGACCTATTTTTTCCCCCGCTTGATCTCCTTAATAGTCTGTGAGCCTGATAGCCAGACTTGGGATGATCTAGAGGAGGGCCCCCTTTATAGCATCAATCCAATCCAGAGGATCAACAACGAAAGACCTGACAGAATAATCGGCCCAAGAGTTCTTATCCTCCTGGTTGTATTGATCAAAGGGATGGCCTCCATTGATGACGTAATGGCGGCGTTAGGCCTAGTACAAGCGGAACTAGCAGCCTCTCGGCAAGAAACAGCCGCGCTTCAAGCTCAGGTTGACGCCTTACAGCGAAACCCTTTTGACGTGGGTGCCCCTCAGCCTGCCTCAGTAGTGGTAGAAATGCCTTCCCCTGTTCCGTTGGCTCCCCCTGAACGTTTTTTGGGAGATAGAAAAAAGGTGCAAGTATTCATGACCCAGGTGCTGTTACATTTCACGTGTAAACCCAAATTTTTCTTAACTAATCAAGCCAGGGTTTCCTTTCTGATTTGATATTTGGGTGGAGAGGCAGCTCAGTGGGCAGTTCCTATAGTCAAGAGTAATGACCCTATCCTATATGATTGGGATCTGTATCGAACAGAATTCGAAAAGACCTTTGACAGGAGAGCCGAAACCTTTTCAGCCGATAAAGAATTGCTTGTACTCAAACAGGGAAATTCCGATTTAGTCACCTACTTGAATCACTTTAGGAGGTTGACAGCGGAAACAGATTGGCCAGAAGCAAAACAAACAGTCTTGTTCTACCAGGGACTCACATAGAATCTAAAAGATGTCATAGCCCAGGTCGAACCCCAACCTACGACGTGTGCTGCTCTTATTGATTTGGCCTTGAGATGGGATCACAGATTACGTGAAAGAAAAGGAGAGCAAGGAAGAAAAGACAGGCCGCTAATCTTGGGTGACAAACCGGCCAGTGGGGAAAAGCACGAGGGAAAGACAGAACCAATGGAAATCGGAGTGGTACGAGCATCCCTGACCCCGAGTGAAAGAGAACATCGCCGCAAATTTGGGCTCTGTCTTTATTGTGGGAAAAAAGGACACTTCTTACGTGAATGCCCAGTGAAGCCTAAGGGAGGTCGCTATCGTGCAGGACAAGTAGCAGTGTCCTCTGTTGAAAAGGGGTCGGAAAACTCAAAAGCTTGAGTCTATTAGAAGGGAGTAACTCGAGCAAGCACTTCATCCCTTCAGTAACAGAAGAGGACTTCGCGGGAAACCATCTATTCTTTCTGGACATGGAATTGTGGATAGACCAAACCCCCAAGAACATCAGAGCCATGGTAGACTCAGGAGCCACAGGCTGTTTTATGGATTTAGCGGAAGCTCGTCGATTGGGGGTGACTCCTGTCACAAAACAAGTCCCTGAGGCTGTATTTGCTGTGGACGGACATGAATTGGAATCTGGCCCGATCAACCAACATACACCTGAGTACGAGCTGTGGTATGGGGGTTACCATAAAGAACGTCTTTCGTTCAACCTTATTCATGCTCCTCATTATGGGGTGATTCTGGGACTCCCATGGTTGAAGAAACATGAACCAACCATTAGGTGGACGGATCAGTCCTTAGATTTCCACTCCACTTATTGTCAAGAACAATGCATCAGTGAGAATCCCCGACCTTCCACGGTTCTGGCGACTACGCATATCATTTCTACCGCAGCAGAAAAGGATGTATCATTACCAAGTTGTTACCAGGAATATGGGGAGGTTTTCAGTAAAAGCAAGGCCGAGGTGCTCCCACCACATCGAGAATATGATTGCCGTATCGAGCTGATACCGGGGTCTGTGATTCCATGTGGCAGGATATACGCTCTATCGCAACCCGAAACTGAACATCTTCGGGAGTACTTGGACAACCTCCTTAAGTTGGGATTCATCCGACCTTCCAGGTCTCCAGCGGCTTCCCGCTTTTTTTATCCCTAAAGCTAATGGGGAATTACGCTGTTGCATCGACTACAGGGCATTAAATGCCATAACTATAAAGAACCAATACCCGCTCCCCTTGATACCGGTGTTATTGGAACAAGTGCGAGCCGCCAACATCTACACGAAATTGGACCTCAGAGGGGCCTATCATTTAGTACGCATGCGAAAGCGGCGACGAGTGGAAGACCGCCTTTAAGACGCAGTACGGGCTCTTCGAGTACCTTGTGATGCCCTTTGGGCTCTGTAATGCCCCAGCCTCCTTCCAGTTCTTCCTGAACGAGGTTTTAAGGGACTTTTAAGACATCTTTGTAGTAGTCTACATAGATGATATCATGATTTCTTCAAACGACGAACAAGAACACCAAAGACATGTATGCCAAGTTCTTCACGCATTACAACAGAATCATCTTTACTGCAAATTAACAAAGTGCGAATTCCATGTTACCACTGTAGCATTCTTAGGAGTCATGCTCACTCCATCAGGTCAAGTGATGGCAGAACGGAAAGTACGAGCAATTGTGGAGTGGCCTAGACCTAACAGCATCAAGGACATTCAAAGACTCCTCGGATTCGCAAACTTCTACAGGAGATTCATCTCACACTTCTCTGACATGGTAACTCCGCTCACTAAGTTGACCAGAAAAAACACCCCATTTGTGTGGGGCCCTGCTGAACAAACCGCCTTCGACAGATTGAAGACCGCGTTCACTTCCGCACCGGTACTAACCCATGCCGATCCGAAACTCCCCTTTGTGGTGGAAGCAGATGCCTCAGAGCTAGCAGTCGGGGCGGTCCTCTCTCAAAGAAACGAGAGTACAGGTCATCTTCATCCCATTGCCTTCATGTCTCGCAAATTGAACATCGCGGAGCGCAACTACACCATTGCGGAAAAGGAACTGTTAGCAATCAAGGACACTTTCACCGAATGGAGGCATTGGTTGATGGGTGCTTCTCAGCAAATCGCGGTGTACACCGACCATCGAAACTTGCAGTTTATGCGTGCAGCCCGCCATCTAACCCCCAGACAACTTCGATGGATGTTGTTTTTTGCTGAATTTAATTTCATGGTTACATTTCGTCCTGGATGTGACAACAGGAAGACGGATGCTCTCACGCGTCAAGAGAATAACCCAGTGGTAACGTTAACACCAGAGAAAAGCATCATTGAACCCAAGAAGGTGGTGGGTGTGATACACACCGAGGAGTTTCTTCACAAGGTCAAAAGGGGTATACAAACTTTTGCTTGGAAAACATGGATCCGTCTACATCCAGAGTGGAGAATCCGACAAGGGTTGCCAAGGAAAGGCCCACAGTTGCTCCTTCCTACGCTAGCTTTGCGACAACAGGCTTTCAAATGGTGTCACGACATGCCCTGTGCTGGACACACTGGAGGAAAGAAAACTCTAGAGAAAATGCTTCGCACTTACTGGTGGCCTACTATTCGCCCTGATGTGATTGCGTGGGTACAACGGTGTACCACTTGTTCTCAGGCCAAGAGCGACCATCGCCCTGCACAAGGGCTTCTGCAAAGTATGCCCACTCCTGTGAGTCAGTGGGAGAGCTTTTCTGTAGACTTCGTAGTGGGTCTCCCTAAGGATCAAGGCATGACAGCTATTGTAGTAGTAGTGGAAAACTTAACTAAAATGGGGCACTTCATTGCATGTAAAGGGGTTCCAACCGCTAGCCCATTTTTTGCTCCTTCATGTAGTCAGGTTACATGGACTTCCAACGGTCATAGTGTCAGACAGGGGAGCACAGTTCACAGCTAGGTTTTGGAAGGTCTGGTGTGACAGGTTAGGCATTGCTTCTTCCTTGTCCACTAGCTTCCATCCCCAAACAGACGGTCAAACCGAAAGGTTAAATCAAACCCTCAAACAATACTTAAGATGTTTTGTAGATACCACTACTGAGGCATGGGTTGACTGGTTATGGACCGCTGAGGTAGCGTATAACGATGCTATACATACCTCTACTTTGTACACCCCGTTTTTCTGTACCTATGTGTTTCACCCTAGGTTTGCCCCTTTGAGTGTCCCATCCACAGAGGTTCAGATCCCTAAGTTGCACTCTCGATTGGTGCAGTTACGGAAAACCATGATGCTAGCACGAAAGAACCTTGAGAAAGCAAAACAGAAGTATAAGGCTCAGGCTGATAAACATCACAGGTCATGTCCAGAGTACGGTAAAGGGGATTGGGTATGGTTGTCCACTCGAAACATCCGTTTCCGCAAGTATAGTGTATTCAACCCTAGGTTTATTGGCCCATACCAAGTGATCCGCCACATTAACCCTGTGGCTGTGAAATTGCGTCTTCCAGCACATTTCAGGATACATCCAGTGTTCCATGTATCGCTGCTCAAACCGGCGAAGTGTCCCCGTAGTAAAACCCCTGCGCCTGTGAGAGTGCAACAAGATGTGGAGTATGAAGTGAGGTGCATCTTGGATGCACGTAGAGTGCGTGGTAAGCTCCAGTATTTGGTGTCATGGAAAGCTTATGGACCAGAGGAAGACTCCTGGGAGCCTGTAGGTGCTGTTCATGCCCCTAGACTGGTGCAGAAGTTCCACCTGTCTCATCCTGGCAAACCTGGTGGCAGTCAGTGAATTTTGCGAGGGGGGGGTGTCCTGTCAGGATTCCCCGGCCGCTGGTAGATCACTGCCTGCAGTCCGAGTCCATAACGGGGTTCGAAAACTACAATACCCATGATTTCTAGCGCGGCGCGTCGGGATGACGCTATGCGACCGGAAATTGGATAACACGGCACTCGCGGAGAGACGCGCTGCCGATTATTCCTCCTGGAGAGCAAGAGTGGATTGCTCGATTTACCAGTACTTGGCTGTGCTTTTGATGTGGGCTGAGGTAAGCTCATGCCGTCTGTCCGTGAGACCATTTGGATTACTTTGGAGGGGCTTAGGAAGCGCCTGTGGTGTTCTTAGCAGAGTGCTCGCTTCTTGGAGATTTCGAGTGGGGCTCTGGTAACTCATGTGACGCCTCGAACGTTGTGCCACTTAACCCTGGATTACTTTGGAGGGGCTTAGGAAGCGCCCGCAGCTCGTGTTGGAAGCTTCGAATCAGGTTTACTCCGTGGGGGTGCTTGTGTAGTGTACATTCTTTCATACAACCTTTTCCTCTGTCCTGAAACCAGATAGGGGTTGGTTTCTGTTCCTGCCGGACACCTAGTTTTTGGGTGCCATATGACATGTGAGGAAGTTTTGTCCATGCTTTAACATTGCAGAGACGTATCTGCAGTGAAGCAGAGTTCTACCCCATTTGTTTTGTGCTGGGCTGCTTTTCTTTTGTTGGCTGGTAAAGGAACGTAAATTACAGACTCCATTATAGGTGGTGTATGAATCGTGAAGGGTGTTTGACTCCTATGCGCATACTGTTCTGACCCCTGACTGTGCTGATCATTATTCCACCTCGGAGGGGAGTATATGAAACTATTGGTGTTGTTACCCAGTACGTTCCGAGAACTGTATTAGATACTACCTGGAGAAGAGTGATAGGTGATCATAACATTGGTCCTTTGGCTTCCAGGTCTTCCTCATTCCCATTTGGGTAGGTGTTCCTCCATATCCTATTCACTTGAAATACGGTCACCAGAGGTGGGATGGAAGTTGCATATTTATGTTCTTCTTTGTTTATTTAAGTAAGAAAACCTGGGGAATGAGAAGACGCCTATTCTATTACTCTCTGCTTCAGTATTCCTGTTTGATATTACAGTTGAGGAAAGGCTTAGCATATTGTGTAAATAGGTTATCAGCCTAGGGTGACAGCTCCACTTATCCCATGCTTTATATATTTTCAGGTCTCCAGTTCCAGCCGCCCAGCTGTTCCCCTCCGGACCTATTTTTTCCCCCGCTTGATCTCCTTAATAGTCTGTGAGCCTGATAGCCAGGACAATTAAGCTATTTACAATACATCAAAAAGGGATATGGTGTGAGGACAGCATCTCACATTCCCGTTTTCCTCTTTATGTCTTCAATTTTCCGAAAAAATAAATGGAATAAACAAGCACAAGCCACAGATCAAGAACAGTTTTACTGCCGCCCCTTGCTAGTAAAAAGAACTGGTTTGTGTCTCTCGAACTGATCAAACAACACTATGTGATCGATACTAAGCAGTAGGCCAAGTGGACTCTGACCAAGTAGCAGACGCACTACTCTAGCTACGATACAAGAGGTTCAAACTGAAAGACTCATCACCTTTGAAGAATCTGCAGTGAAAAAGAAGGACTAAGCAGCAAAGCTATGGAACTTGTACCTGTTGAGACCCAAATACCAGTTTGTCAAGAAACACCTTTCTACAACGAAGTAACAAGTGATCAAGCGGTTCGAGCGATTTCAACGAATCATGATGCAATCCCAACAACTGACAGAACTGCCTCTGGCTATTTCATTAACTTTGATTCGTTTTCTGAGGATTCCAGTGAACCTGAAATGACGCCAGCAAAAAGAACTTTCAAAGAACAAGCAAATGACTTTTTTCATCACCTGGAAAATACTTATCTGGTTTCACCTTGGATTGAACTTTGGATTGTGTTGGGAATATTTTTTCTTCTTCTTTGGTTAGCTCTGGTGATACCTCTGGGTATGCTGATAAATTAAAGATATGTCAAAATGGACACAGCAAGTAACATCAACTTACTCCTCAAACCACACAAATGATCTCATCGTGAACAAAGAGACTTGTCAACAGTGAACATCACAGCCGTTCCTATACCGGATGGTATAGTTTGGGACAGAATTGAATATGACATTTTTGGCCCGTCTGAACTGTTGAGGATTCCACACCAGTTCAATATTTCAGTAAGTGACTTTGTTTAATCTACTACCTTTTCTGATGATTGGGACTTCGAGACTGTTAATAATGGTGTGCAACGGTTACCACGCATTTTTTACAACGCGGTACCGTTAGCACACTACTTTTACCACGCAGGTCACTACAACGAAATGCGCTGGGGGGCGCTCCAGGATAGTAAATACTTTAATTTACTATCCAACTCCTTTCCCTAGAGTCCACGGGGACTGGAGTTGGAATAGTAAATTAAACAATTTACTATCCAGCGCCCCTCCACGCAAGTCGTTGTAACGACTTGCGTGGTAAAAGTAGCGTTGTAACGGTACGCGTTGTAATAGTACGCGTGGTACCGTCATACATCCGTTAATAATACAATGTCGGACCTAGAAATGTCTGCAGTGTTCACTAATCATGAATATTTAGAAGGTTCTTCAGACTATGAACAAATGCATTGTTATAACCATTATGGTCATCATTTCTTGCACAAATCTGCAAATCCTAGAAATGTATTAATGTATAACCAATGGGAACATTGTCCTACGCCACCAAAGCGTAGCTCAAAAACTTTTGCTATGAAGTTTCCATACTTTTCGGGATTCAATGTATCGAATGCAGAATCGTTTTACTTGTAAAAATGTAAACAAGACAGGAATGAAAAGAATTTTGACCAATACAAAACAAATGTATTCTGCAGCCTTTTATGGCCAACTGTCTAGACAAGGTTTCAATTTTTGGAAAGACAACATTGAGACAAAAATTGTCTGTGGTACGAAAGATTGGCAAGTGCAGAGGGGTGGAAGCTTTGTTTAGAGCCTGTATCATCCCTGAGCAAATTAAGTTTTTGAATGACACTGTCCAACAGACGTCTTGCCTTCGGTTATACAAGATTGAAGACATGAACAATCCGTCCATACCTATGAACATTTACTTACTCGCACTCATTCTTCTTTGCAGGACACTTGAATACATATTTTATAAACTATGTTTGAGCAGCTAGTTGTCTGACATGAATATGAAGGAGCCCTTGTTCCGTGAGTCAGATCAGATTCTCTTGAAGAGTTCCTTTGTGTTCTGAGCCCTGCTTGACACATAGGAGGAGCCCTATATTCATGTCCTCAATGTTTGAGACACAAAAATACTCATTGATTTCTGAACAATGAGAGTAAAAGTGTAAAGGGAACATGGCGTTCCTGCTTATATTTTGCTTGCTTTACATAATCCTGCATTCACTATGAGTGTTTGATTTTTCCGGAATGTTGTTATTCTTTTTCAGGCAGTGAATAATTTGAAATGAGTCACATCCAGGTGTTTATAATAGGGCAGAATTGGGTTGTAGCTGAAGACAGTGCGAGTTTCACTCAGTCGGGCAGAAGGGTGTTTGGTGGGGGTAGGATGGGGCACTATGGAAAGAGCTACATAATTTGGAACTGGGAAACCTAGTTCAGACTTCATGCCGAGTCCATCAGACCACTCCTGAGGGAGCACATTCCCATGATAGACCTTAGAAGCCCCCACTAGACTTTAGAAGCCCTGGTCACTTAGCACCAGCAGGGGAACCCTACCGGTGGCCAGTGTTGGTTAACCATGAAGCCCTGTCCACCACAATCCATACTGAAGTTCACCTCCAGTCTTGCAGGCAGGCCTACAAAGCAGCACACCCTACAGCAGCAGTGACTTTGTCACTGAGGTCACAGGACCCTTGAGTCCAGTCCACCTCACCAATTGGTGCCTCCATTGGTCTTGTTCCAGTAGTACTAATGCAACTCACCAGGGATTTGCAATGCAGAATTTGCATGCCCACCAGACAAAGGAGCATGTTTTCAAGGGCCTTGCATCATGCTTGCACCTTGCTATGTGGTACATGCACAATACAAAGCTCCAAGTCATGTTTTAAAAGCCACATAAAGTCACTTTGCATGTCTTTAAATAACTTCATAGATATTGAGTAGTGCAATGCAGTACAAACTGCTGAATTGCCTTACTGTGTGCAAGGGAGGTGTTGTGGTAGGTGTTGCATGGGAGACTGGTTTTGTAACTGGGGACTGCTTTCACAGCAATGCTTCAAAATCGTCCCCCAGTACCAAAACCAGCAGAACTGTGCAGCATAATGACTCACTCTTAAAAACGCATAAATCGGGGCGTGGCTTGAGTGGCGATGTGAGCGGACGTGCTCTTGTGGGGCTCCTGCTGCCACCGGCCTTTATTTCTATTTACGCGGAGTCGGGGCTCTCCAATCTCGTCCCCGAGTACCCTGGAGGTGTGGGCACACTGTGCTCTGGTGTCCGGCGAGTGGTCCGTGTGAGCGATAACGGCAGAGCGCCACCAGGAACGGATGGTTGGACCCTCAGCAGCGGCGCCCGCCATTTTGGGAGCCTGGTGACGGCGGGCTCGACCTCTGCCGCTGGACGAGTGCGGCTTGCTGGAGCGACCGGAGACAGGATCAGTGACACCCTGAGTGGCAGACATCACTGGCGGGTGCCGGGGACTCTCCTGCGCAGCCCTGAAGGCGTGCGGGCGTTGGGGCACGGAGACCTGCAGCCGGAGCCTGGGGCGGGAGCCCGCCACTTTTGGACGCTTGGAGGTCGGTGGATGTGGTGGCCCACCCGCCCTGCCCCGCGGGAGACGGAGCCTTTGTCCCCTTGTAACGTGGCGCTCTGAGGCCCGGGGCCCGCCGGCAGCCCATGCGGAGAGCGGACAGCGGACAATAGGGCAGAGGTGGCCAATCATCGGGAGTGGAGTCCCGCCATCCCCGGGACCCGGTGGGAGATGGCCCCTGCCCCTGCCACGCTGGGAGTGCGCCCTGAATGGAAGAGGAGATTGTGTGCTGGGGCCGGTTCACGCGGTGGCCTGCCCTGACGGGCGTCCGGGAGCACACGACACACTCCACTCTGTGCTCGGGAGCACTACGACTGCTTACAAGGGTTGATGCCCGTGGGCCCGCCATTTTACTGGAACCCAGACCCCTGCGGCGACGACCTGGCCGCCTGCCTCTGCTAGAGACTTAAGCGTGTCCCCTGAGGAGGTGTGAGGGAGCGGGGGCGATCTGACGAGAGACCTCCGTTGGCGACCCTGGCCTGTTGGTAGGCGAAGAAGGGTGCAGTGAGAGCCTGTGGTGAGCGGCGACCGCCATCTTGCAAGTTGCGGTGTGCAGCGACCGCCATTTTGCGGACCAGGAGGGACTGTAGCAACCTGTGGAGGTGACCTGCAGAGGGTAAGCTGCACGCGGTGAGGGGCAATTGACCGCGGATGCGCACCCGAGTCCTTCCGCGGCTGGCTCTGGCGAGACCAGCATCGAACTGTGAGGGAGCACCTGGCAGTTGATCGGAGAGTGGTGACCGGAGTTAGCCCTCAGGTGCCTTTATGCAGTTGGGCTGAGCACCAGGAAGGAGGTAAGCTGCTTTGACTGTTTGGGGGGGGTGAGGGGGCCCATTGTTGCTGTCCTGCGGCGGGGGTCCGGTGGCCTGCGTCCGTGACCCTCGGGGGCTTGGGTGTGCCTGCTCCCTGTTCTGCGGTCTGACTGGTGCGACTTTCCCGGTGGGCCTACCTAGCCCCCCCCACTCCTGCCATCGTTGGTTGTTCGAGGCTGTGTGGAAGACATGGTGTGCAGGCCTGACTCGCCTCCTGGGCCGGGAGGTAGACTTTTCCCCTGGTTCATCTGGCCAGAGAGACGATGACGCGCTCTAATAAAGGCGCCAAGAATGACCCGGCGGGGGCCCCTAAGGAAAACACTGTGGTGGCCATGTGGGGTAAGGCTGGAGCACCTGCGGCCGGAGAGGGCCCGTCCCGAGCGGCGGCGGAATCCCCACCAGTCACCCAGGCCTTCATGGCAGCTTTTATGACTAAACTGAAGGCGGAGATAGGATCCCTGAGATCGGAGGTACACTCCTGCGTCACAGAGCTTAGGAGGGAGGTAACAGAACTCGGGGACCGGGTCGATGGCCTAGAGAAAACCATAGACGCGTGCACGGAAGATCAGGAGCAACTGTGGCAGCGCCTGTTGACCCTTGAGGAACAGAATATCGAACTCCAGATCAAGCAGGAGGACTTGGAAAACTCCGTATCCGGGGAGTTCCGCTTGGAGAAGAGGGGGAGGACACGATGGACTATGTGGCGCAACTCCTTCACAAGGTCCGGGGCGATGACGACGTGTCACCCCCCACCCTAGACAGGGCGCACCGAGTGGCGGCTCCAGCGGGAAAACCGGGCATCTTGCGGACATTCTGACCAGGGTGCACTTCTTTTTGGAGAAAGAGGCGATATGGAAACGTGCGCGTGACCTACCTGACCTCCAATACAAAGGCACCAAGATTCAAATTTTCCAAGACTTGGCGCCTAACACTTTGAAGAGAAGGCGGGCTTTCCGACCGGTGATGGAAAAGCTGCGGAGCATGAACATTCCCTATCAGTGGGGGCACCCATTCGCATTGATCTTCCAGTGGGAGGGTAAACGCAGGGCTCTGCGATCCTACACCGAGGCGGCGCAGCTCCTCCCCCTATCGGCGTCTCCCCCGGCGAGCCCAACCCGACCACCTACGCGAAAGAGGACGCCAGCTGGACCGGACTGGACAACGGTGCAGAGACGGTGGCGTGCTCCCTCAGCTGTAGAGCCTACTCACAGCCAGGTTAAACAAGATATTATAGCCCACATCCGATCCTTGGAAGGAGACAAGACTGAAGTGGAGGGGGCCCCCCTCACGCCCTGACGGCGGACTTGACCATGCTGCATTCCTCCTGATGTGCTGATCCCATGTCTCCTTTTACTGGCCTCTGGATCGGGCTGCGGGGAGTGAGTCCAATACGCCCCAGACCCTGATGGCTGAAGCCCGGGGCAGTGGGAGCTCCTTGGTACTCTATGATCACCACAACCCCCCTTGAACTGCCCCCTGGGGAGTGACATCCTGGAGAGCGTTCAAACCTGCGGGTGTAGGATGCCCTATACTGGGGACAGAGAACTCCGGCCCTGTTGGCCGTGTTTGTTGGGTTCGATCGTCCAGCCTATCCGGTTGACTGATTTTTGTTTTCTTATCTCCTTTCTTTCTCTTTTCCCTTCAGTCTTCTTTTCTGTTTCTCTCCTCTTCTGTGTGGGACCTGGGAGGGGACTGTTGGTGGTGGGGAGGGGGGACGGAGGTTGGGCTTCTGACTGGGGTGTGAGGGTTGTGTGTGGACTGGCGACGATGGTCACGTTAGGGACTCCCGATGGTTCCTGATATGGCTGGTAGTATGCGTGGCCCCATAAAGATCTTGTCCCTTAATGTTAAGGGCCTTAACTCGCCCAATATGCGCAAGCAGGTGTGGCATTATCTTATCTGTTAGAATCCAGACATCATTTTCCTGCAAGAGACCCATCTTCTCCAAGCTGATACCCTGCGCATGGCACACCCGAAGTACCCTTTACAATTCTGGGCGGCTGCCGACACAATGGGGGTGGCGATACTGTGCAGGGCTGGCATCAGGCGGGGTGTAGGCAGGCCCTACAAGAATGGTAATGGGCGCTTTCTCAGGGTGGGTGTGGAGGTGGGCCGGAGACGCCTCACCGTATGTAATATCTACGCTCCTAATCAGGAACAGGACCTTAGGGACCTTTTGAGGGAGCATGTACCACAGAACGACTCCTCGCTTATTGTAGGAGGAGACCTAAGCTTGGTGTGGGACCCGAAGTTGGATAGGAGTGAAGGCTCCTTTAGTGGAACTGGGGCGATGTCCTCGGAACTGCGTAACCTATTCAAGGACCTGGGGCTCTACGATTCCTGGCGCTATTTCTCTCCAGATAAAAGGGAATACTCCTATTACTCCCATGCCCACCGTTCCTACTCCCGAATCGACTTCCTCTTCATATCTCCTGATCTCTCCCGCAACATTTTGGGAGTGGAGATGTCCGACATGCTCTTACAGGACCCGGCGGCCGGCCCTCCCAGAGTGAGGAAGTGGCACCTTCCGCCGAGTATTTTGCAAGATGCGGCGGATGTGGAAAGCATCCGTGAGGCCATCGTTTCCTACTTTGAGCACAATGACAAACCGGAGACGCCCTTCCCGGTGGTTTGAGACACCTTCAAGGCAACAATACGGGGCCATATCACGTCTCTCTCGATAGCGAGGACAAGTGAGGCGCGAGCCCTGGAGGACAGACTGTCAAAGGAGTTGGGGGAGACCGAGGCGCGCGATCAGCGCGGCTCTACCCAGAAGTTGAGGAGACACCTGGCCAACTTAAGGGGTCAGCTCCGACTGCTGCGTACCAACTGGGATGAAACCGCCCTGGTGGCGCTGAAGCAAAAATACCATGAGGGTGGGGATAAGGTGGGGAGAACACTAGCCAGGCGATTGAGAGCCAGAGCCGCTAAGGCCCACATATCTAACGTGCAGTTGCTGGACGGGACTAGAGGGGCGGCGGCTTCCGCTAAATGTGAGACCTTTAAAAATTACTACGAATCCCTTTATACTGAGGAGAGACCCCCCCAGAGCGTGTGAGGAAGTGCTGGGGAACTATGGGGGCGCGAAGCTTCACCCCCACTTTGCCCAACCCCTAGAAGAGGAGATCACGCAGGAGGAGATGGCGTTGGCGATGCGCGAGCTGCACCTGGGGAAGACACTGGGCCCTGACGGCCTTCCATTATCTTTCTTTCACGTTTTTCAGGCCCAGCTGGGCCCTCATCTGCTCAGGCTGTTCAACTCCTTTGCCGAAGAGCGAGGCCCATCCCTAGACATGAGGATGGCTGAGATCGCCCTAATACTGAAACCTGGGAAGGACCCATCCCTGTGCTCATCCTACCGCCCGATTGCTCTATTAAATACTGACTTTAAAATCTATACGAAGATTTTGGCGAAACGCCTGGACCCCCATATGCCGGGCCTGGTTGACCTCGACCAAGTTGGATTTATTAGAGGGCGGCAGGGAGCTGACAATGTGCGAAAAGTGGCGCACCTTGTTGGTAAGGCTCACCATTGGCAGATCCCGGCCTGTCTCCTCTCTTTGGATGCTGAGAAGGCATTTGACCGCGTGGATTGGTCTTTCCTTAGAGCGGTCCTCCATAAGATAGGGCTCGGCCCAAAGATGATTGCTAGAATCATGGCGCCCTACATTGCGCCGCGGGCCAGGATTAGAGTAAACGGGAAACTCACGGAGCCATTCGCCATCGGCAGAGGAACCAGGCAAGGGTGTCCGCTTTCACCTCTCCTATTTGCCTTGGCGATTGAACCCTTGGCCGATATGATTCGTCGGGCCCCTGACATTCATAGTATCCCGCTAGGTGGTCTTGATCATAAAGTGGCGCTCTTTGCGGATGACCTCATCTTGACGTTCACGAGACCATGCGACTCCCTTCCGGCACTACACTCCGCGCTTGGTTTATTTGAACGTGTCTCGGGCTTTAAAATCAACCATGATAAATCTTGGGCGCTTAATCTTACCATTCCGCAGACAGAAATCCCCCATCTTGAACAGATAGCGCCCTACCGTTGGACGGGCCAGCACATCCGATACCTTGGCTTACAGCTGACTCCCTCGCTCGAGGGTTGGACGCATGTCAACTAGAAAGATTATAAGCGAGCGGTGCTGGAGGATCTGCAAAAATGGAAGGCGCTTGTCCCATCCTGGCTGGGGCCAATACATGCCATAAAGATGTCCATCCTACCCAAAATACTATATCTGTTTCAGTGCTTGCCTACCCCCATCCCACTACACAATATCAGAACCTTGCAGAGGGATTTAACCAACTTTGTCTGGGGAGGTAAGAGGACCCGCTTCTCGCAGGCGCTCCTCTTGACGCCCCAAGACCGAGGGGGACTGGGATGCCCCAACCTGGTGGAGTACTACTGGGCTGCCCATCTCCGCTATGTGGTGGAGTGGGGTACTACTGAAAGCGTGAAGGGGTGTCTGCATATGGACAGAGCCGTGAATGGACACACCATATGGGACCTAGCATGGACACATAGGGTGGGGCGCTCCCCAAGCGCTTATATGGCGGTGCCAATGAAGATATTTAACGAAGTGCTCGATATTTGGGATCGGGTGGCGGTGCATTGGGGCCTTACCACCATTCCGTCGCTGTATACTCTGATTGAGGGGAATCCATGGTTCCCGCCGGCCCTCCACACCAGAGCTTTCCGAAGTTGGTCCAGGGGTGATTGCAGGGTACTTACGGACCTCTTTGACGGGGGCGCACTGAAATCCTTCGCGCATTGCAGGGAGGAATTCCGTTTACCACCTGAAGCTGAAATGCAGTATATCCAGCTACGGCACTGGGCGATGGGGGAGGAGACCTACCGGGCAGCCACTCGTGCCTTTACACCACCGTTCGAGAAATTGGCCCGCTACTTCACTGACTCGAAAGGACTGATTTCTAAGATCTATCATATTCTTTAGCACCCCCAGACGCCGCCCTCCCATACCTATCAGACTCGATGGCAGTCCCTCTCGGGTGCTGACATCACGCCTGTGCAATGGGTGCGGCTGTGGCGTGATATACCCACGATCTATTGTAGCGTACCTCAGCAAGAAAATGCCTACAAAATGATGACTCAGTGGTACTACACTCCACAGCATTTACATAAGATGTTCCCGGCTTCTTTGCCTGTGCGCTGGAGGTGCCGGTCCGCGACTGGGGATTTTTTACATATCTGGTGGACCTGCCTATCACTAACCCTCTTCTGCAAGGAGGTCCTGAGCCATATCAGGAGGGTCCTGGGGTTTCCTCTGCCTGATGCCACTAGCACTGTTCTCCTCGGGATCAAACCACCTGGGCTCCTGGCACTTACCCATCATGACTGGATGCTAGCACTTCAAATGCTGGGGGCGGCCAGGCAGCTCATTGCCCTTTATTGGAAGAGGACGGAGGCGCCACCAGTGGCAGCATGGTTTGTGCACCTCTGGCATGTGCTGACCATGGAACTCCTTACGGCCAGATTGCAGGCCCGTGACACGCGCTTCAACAAAGTGTGGCAGCCCCTGGTAAAATACCTATGCAAAGTAGAGCACACGCGCCATGTACCCCCTCGATTGCGAACTTTGCGTCTGGTTGAGGATGCCCTACTCCCTTCACAGTAACCCTGAACAGTTTGCTGTACGTGTGCGGGGGAGGGTGGAGCTCCCCGGCATTGCCACTACCTGATCTTACTCCCTGGGTCCTTCCTCTTTCTGTCCCTTGCTCACCCTCTGGTCTTTCCTCTTCTGCCTCTTCTTTCTCCTTTTGTTTTTACCTGCTGATTTTTTAGCGACATTGCATTATTGTTTGGGCCCGTTTGGCCTTACGAATTCACTAGTTCTTGTTCCTAAGTTGATCCTGGCCCTTGGGACTGAGCGATTACGGCCAGTGACTCTTGTACATGACACTACTGCTGACAGCGAAGGATTGCGCCGCCGGCCCTTTCTGGGTTGTGGGCATTCTTCTATGCTTGACACATGCTTTGTTATGCCTCTCTACTAAGTTTTCTGTGCATTCCTCATGACGCGGCCGGCCCGGAAAAAACAGGGTTGTAGGCTTATCGCTGTGTTTCTGTCACTGACAAGATATTCCCACTTGTGGGGCCTCAATAAAAAGAATAGAACATAAAAAAAACGCATAAATCACTGCAGAGTTCCTTTTAAACCCAGTAGTTTTCCTGCAACAATGAAAGTCTCCCACGCAACTCCCATGGTTTTTGATGCATTCACAGATTTACAGGGACTTGTAATCCTGGGAATGTGTCAAAATCTTGCGCTGCCCCACGGGAGGCATAACTAGGAGACATATCTTTATTTCTCCTTGTTTTTTCCTCTTCCAAAGTGTGCGTTATTCTGCAGCACACATAGAAAGAGGAAATAGCCTCTCAAGATTGTTTTTGTGCAGGATGGTGCCCCTTCCTGCACAAAAGCAATCCTGCATGCAACGGAAGCACCCTTGCACCATTGGGCAAGTGTGCCTGCCTTGGCGGTAGGCTGTCGAAATGGCGCCAGTGCAGGGGGAAAAAACAGGAATGCACCATATTGGATAAATACTGTGCATTCTTGTCCTTTCCCTGTGATACAGGGCAGTGCAGCAAAGTAACTTGCTGTGCTGCCCGGCGCCACCATTCCCATGAATATGCCCCTAAGCTCACAAACTTCATGGCCTCTCTGCTTCATACACAAGCACTTTTAGCATGTGCTGCCTGCTTGGGGGCCACTGCAATTAGGCAGCAATGGAGGACAACATTATGTTGCAGTGTTGACTAAATTATGACGCAAAAAAGACTGCAGTGTTATGTAGTACATTGTCTGATACTTTATTATTTTGACATTTTTACACATACTAACAGTCTCTGGAAAGCTTTTTCCTCATTAATCCCATTGTAACATGCAAATGCAGCGGTGAGAAAGGTGGCCAGTCACCCTTTGCACACGGCCTGCCACTTCACAGCAACACAATTCACATTGTTTATTAACTTTTGCTTTGTTAAACAACTTATATATTAAACCTCAAATAAACATGTTTATCGATTGTTTGAATTAAATAGCGTTATAAGCTGTAACTGATCAGTGAAATACCAAACATACTAAAAATTGGTATGTTTTGCTATTTCTAGCCACACCTCCGACTCCGCCCACTAATCCAATCTTCTGCCTATTCCCACCCCCAGAGTCTCCGCCCACAGTTCTCCTACTTTTTTCTCCCCACTTCGACCACTGGGTAACATAGTATATGCAGGAAAACCCAAACTTCTTGTGGAACACATGTAATGTTCTAGAGCATTTTTGCAAATCCTTAAATTTCTTGATTGTTAATTAAAGGAGACTGTGGGCTGTATAAAAAACTTGACGTTCCACTGGGTATGACTGGGTTACAGTCGAAATGTTTGGATTTCCTTTCCCAGCTAGAGCATTCACATTGTCAGTACACAGGTTACAGCCGTAGGTGACATTCAACATGACTTTGCTTATAATGAGATTCTAAATTTAAAGTGGTTCAAATAAAAATTGTATTTATAACAGGTAATGCATCAGCGGGTAGATGAGCTTCATGCTACGGTGATGTATTACATAGCAGAGAGCACGTTGTTAGGCGAGCGCCATTTGTTACAATGACAGATACAGTAACACACTGACACTTGATTCAGGAATACTTGCTTGATACAGCAGAACATGGGAGGAAATGAAGGCTGACTCAGCTTTTAATTCAGCCATTAACTGACAGTTTGTGTTGAAAGACATTACGAAAGAGAGTGCATCATTAAAATACGTAGGTTTAGTTCTCGCTTACTCCTATAATTCAGGAGTAAACCAGAAGTACTACAAGAGTAAGAAACAACAGAATCCTTGTGAATCAGGTCAGCATTGTACAAAGGTTCTTTCAGATCTTTCACACTTACAACTACTACTAGGAAGGGGGGCGTGGCTTGCGCGCCGCTGTGGTATGGCGTGTTGCGCTTGAGCTCCGGGGTGAGTTGATCCCGTCGAGCGTTTCTCTCCGTCTCTTCGTGCCCTCTTGACCGGAAAAACCATACACCTACGGCGGAACATGTGCTGATCTCCACGACGCTGTTTTTCCGCGATTTAAATCATCGGAATTATGCGTTCTGCTTCATACCTCGCAGGCGCTCGCATTCCTGAGGAGCGGCCGCCATTTTGCCGCGTATGACGCTCCTGTCATCTGTCTTCTGAGGCGCCGCCGCGGATACAATTTAACAGTCTTTCGTGTCTGTCTAAGGGTTTCTTCACACAACGGCTACAATGGTAACATTTATGCTTTTTTTCTAATGTTACTTCTTGCTGCTTGGCTGGGTTCGAAGCTGCTCACAGTTTTTGTTCTCTCTTAACTGATTCATTGAGATGCTCATGTCGCTATATTGAGGTGTATTCCTGTTTATTTATGCTCATATTTCAACCGCTAGATTAGCGTAGCGTGTTTTGAGCGTGAATTGCCTCTTTTTTCACTGTTTTCTGACTATTTTGCGCAACTCTGGTGCTATACTCTATTCCAGGGGTATTTTTGTTAGTCTTCTGCTACAACACTGTCATTATGAGTCGCTCCTTGAACACCAAAGACTCTAAGGACCCGGGCACATCTTTGAAGCGACTTAAGTCAGTCTCTCCGACTCCTGAATCGCCTCAGGCGGACAATACTTCCACATTGGACACCATATTGGCGCGCCTCAATGAGGTTCATGATATTGCGCAGTCAACCAAAACTAACACTGACTTACTACAAGTGGAAGTGTCTGCTATCAGGAATGATTTTAAAGCCCTTTCTCTACGTGTATCAGCGACAGAAACTCGGATAAGTTCCGCAGAGGATGGTATGCAAAAGCAATCCAGGTCCCTCTCTCAAATGGAGCGGTCTATGGCGGCGATGCGCAGAGACCTCACGGAGCAGGAGGACCGTAATAGGAGATCTAATCTGCGTATTTTTGGCCTGCCGGAGGACTCAGAGAAATCATCCTCCTCCATGATTGAGTTCTTATCTCATTGGATTCCTGATACACTTCAATTATCTTTCCACAGAGACTTTGAGATTGAAAGAGCACACCGTGTTCCAACGTTCCGTTCTAAGGCAGCCACCCAGCCAAGAGCAATCATTTTTAAGCCCTTACGACATCAACACACTGAGCTGATTTTGTCTCATATGCGCAAGATTAAACAACTCAACTGGGAGGGTCATCGCATATCCATTTCCCAAGACTTTGCCAGAGACACGGTCATAAGACGGAAAGGATTCTTGAATCTTCGAAAACGTCTCACTGACTTGGGCATTCCTTTTTCCTTTTCTGGTCCATCCAAGTTTCGCATTACATATAAAGGGCGTTCCAGAATCTTCGATGAACCGGCAGACTTGACAACGTTCTTGGACAACCAGGAGGAGATAGAGATGGAGATTCAAAGAGCAACGACGCAGACTCCTGGGGCCTCAGGGACCTGATTTGTTGTTCTCTTTACTTCTGGTTATGTCTTTTTCTGGATGGTTACCTTCTCTTTTTTCTCCAGCCATGTTTTCATGTTGATCTACACCTCCGCTATTGTATGTCCTATCTCTGTTCTTCTTTCTATACTACTCTGATAGATCTCCTTCTTTCTAGTATCCGACCTCTCCTTCTTTTTTCTCTTCATTATCCTTCGAGAAACTTCTTGTAGATCCTTTCAATTTTCTCTTCTTCTTTCTTTTACCCGTCTTCTCTGATTTCGTGCGTATTTGTATCTCTTTTTCAACTCCTTCTTTCTTGCTCCTATCTATTTTTATTACGGTGTATTTCACTTATATTGTTGCTGTTTCTACTTACTAGTTACCTGCACTTTTTATAGTTATTAGTTGCAGATTTATTGTCTATAATTCAAGTATTATTACTTCTTTCAATAGCATCTTGTATTATATTTGCATTACACTATGTAGCATTGTAGTATCGTGGTGTAGACTTCTCCTTTTTCTTTCTGCTCTTTTTCATCTTCCCTCTCGGTTTCTTCCTCGTTTCTACATGCTGTTCTCATACACCTTTTTTTCTTTCCTCTTATGTACCTCCATTTTATAGTATAGTTATAATTAGGTGTTTTTGTATGATTCATATGCGATTTCAGTACATATTTGTTCCTCTAGTCACAAAATGATATATGTTTTTTTAAGATGTTTCGTACATAATTAAGCTTTTCCTACGTTTTATAGTATTGTTATTTAAGTCATGCTCTTGCGCTTGCTGGGGTACTGTTAATATACTCTGAGTGGTATTTTTCTTCTATTAGCAATATAGTATCTCATTATAAAATGTATCTCTATGTGTATGGTTTATCTATTGCTTTTTAGCTCACTGACAGTTGTTTTTTTTTTCATAATGGGCTATTCTTCTTTACCAATTTTTGCTCCTAGTACGGGTCTTCGACTCGCCTTTTCCACGTTCTCCCTTGCATGATATGGGTCTCTTTTAGACCTCCCCCTCTGCCTCGTTTCTCTCTCTTTTCTAATCTTTCTTCTCTCCTTCTGGCTTTTCTTTTTTCATGGTTCTCCCACATGGTTGCTCCCGTAACATCTATTTTGTTTTGTGGTTGGTCTACTATATTTTTGTACTTCGTCCTTTCTCTGTTATCATTGTTGTCTTCGTGTGTATCCCCTTCAGTTATATGCCAGGTTTAAATGTATTATCCCTTAATGTTAAGGGTTTAAACCATCCGGTCAAACGGTCTAAAATCTTAGATTATTGTAAATCTCTCTCAGCGGACTTAGTATTATTTCAAGAATCTAAGATCACTAGTAGAGAAGCGTTATTCTTGAAGAAAGAATGGGTGTCGGATGTGTCTTGTTCGGATGCATCTGGTAAACGCAATGGTGTGGTTACGTTGGTTTCGAGAAATTCGGGTTTATCGATTCTCTCTTCTGAGCATGACTCTGATGGTCGATGGCTCTTATCTAAACTATCAGATGGACAACATGATCTGTTTGTTATGAATATCTATGCTCCGAATATTGATAACCCTGCTTTTTGGAAATCCATTTCTAAAAAATTGCATGATACCCCACATGCGGGTAATCTTATTGTTGGTGGGGATTTTAACTTACCTATGGATCCTTTATTGGACAGAAATTCTGCATTTCAGTTTCGTCCGCCTAAAGCACACAAACAGATGCTTAACATGTGTTCCATTGCTAAATTGCATGATATTTGGCGTCTCCATAATCCCACTGGTAGTGACTTTTCTTTCTTTTCCTCCCCTCATTCCTCATTCTCGCGCATTGATTATCTCCTAGTCCACTCTTCTCTTGTCGCAGCTTCTACTTCCCCGCTTATACATCCCATTGTCATCTCCGACCATGCTGCGGTCACTTTTACGCTATCGTCCTTTGCTCCGAAACCACGTGGTCGTTCCTGGAGACTTAATACGGAGGTGTTATATGACTCTACCCAAGTGGAAGAATTTTCCAAGGATATAAACACTTTTTTCCGTGAAAATGAGGTTTCTGTATCTTCTCCAATAATTCTTTGGGACTCTTTTAAATGTACTTTCCGAGGCCAAGTTATTGCATGCATGTCCAAACGCAATTTAGCGATTAAAAAAGAACTTACTGATTTATCATCTGAAATCAAGACTCTGGAGGCTTCCTTTAGACATACTAAAGATCCGACTATCCTACAACAAATTAAGCTTCTAAAATACAAATATAATACAATTGTCACTAAAAGAGCTCATATTGGTTTCCAAGCACAAAAGTCCAAAAAATTACTCTTAAAGAATCGGGCTGGCAAACTTTTGGCTGCTACTTTAAAATTCCAAGACTCCTCCTCTAAATCCTCTCAGATCTCTTCTATTAAAGATCATAATGGCTCTAAAAAATTCCAAACTGAGGAAATTCTTGAAGTTTTTCGTGATTTTTATAACAAATTGTATACCCCCTCTAACCAAGCCTCTTTTGATAAATGCCAAGATTTTTTAAAATCAATTCCGATTCAATCAGTTTCAGAGGAAGATCGCTCCACTCTAAATGAACCTATTTCACCTGAGGAAATAGTTTCTGCCATCAAGGCCACCCGTTCGGGGAAAGCTCCGGGCCCTGATGGTTATCCGATCTTATTTTATAAAACCTTTCTCCCGTTGCTTGTTCCTAAGTTGCAGGCTGTCTTTGACGCTTTTGTTCGTAATGGTTCTGTCTCTGGTACGGCTGCCGAAGCCACCATAGTGGTGATCCCAAAAGAGGGGAAGGACCATTCGGACCCTAAGAATTTCCGCCCTATTTCGCTTCTCAATATGGAAGCGAAGATTTTTGCTAAAATCTTGGCTAAACGTCTAGAATCCTTTATTCCCAACTTAGTCCATCCCTCCCAAACTGGTTTTGTTAAAGGTAGGCTAGCAAGAGACAATATTCGCACTTTCTGCCATATTATTGGGGCGGCCAAGCGATCCCAATTACCTGCCGCGGCCTTGGCCCTCGATGCGGAGAAGGCCTTCGATAAGGTTTCTTGGCCTTTTCTTCGAGCTGTCTTACATGCACATAACCTTGGGGAATCATTTATTAACATGGTAATGTCTTTGTATTCCCAACCTAAAGCTAATATTAGAGTTAATGGTTCTACATCCTCTTTTTTTAATCTTTGCCAGGGCACGAGACAAGGATGTCCCTTATCCCCTCTCTTGTTTTTGTTATCTATCGATCCTCTCCTTCGGCTGATTGATTTACACCCCGATATCAAAGGGTTCTCTTTTGGCCCTCATTGTCTTAAAACTGCAGCCTACGCTGACGATGTTCTCATTTTCTCGGACGATATCGCGTTAGCCATTCCTGCTATCTCTGACACCATTTCTTTGTTTTCTAAAGTTTCGGGATATACCCTAAATAAAGACAAGACAGAAATGTTCCCTTTAAATGCCTATTGCTTTCCTGCGCATATGGGTTCGGCTGGCTTTAAATGGCAAGCTACCCATCTCAAATATCTAGGCATTTATTTCTGTTCGACACTACATACCACGGTTACGTATAATGAGTCTCAAACTCTGGCTAAAGTTCGTCGTCTTCTGGACACATGGTCTCCAAAACATATTTCATGGTGGGGGCGCCTACAAACCCTTAAAATGATGATCACGCCGATTATCAATTTTGTCTCTTCCATGATTCCGATTAAATTATCTGACTCTTTTTTTCGGGATATCGATGGTATCACCTCCAAATTTTTATGGAGCGGAAAACGGGCTCGGTTAGCATACAAATATTTACGTAGACCCTGTGATATGGGAGGTTGCAACTTCCCGGATTGGGAAAAATACCAGACTGCTTTTTTGGCCTCTCAAGGTGCCCTATGGTTTTCTCCCCCAACCCGTCATATTCCTCTATGGCTACGCATAGAACAGGATTTAGCTGCTCCCTTACCACTTGCCTCTTTTTGTACTACTTCCACTCTACATATTCTGTTCTCCCGATCTATCATTATTGATACAATTGTCGCAATTAAGAAAGTGGACAGGAAGATGGCATTTCCTCTGCACAAAACTAGATGGTCTTCCATTTGGCGTAATTCCAAAATTAAAATCAATATCACTCCCACTCTCATGTCGTATTGGGCGATGAAAGGTGTCTCTCTTGTACAACATCTGTATAATGATTCTGGTGAGCCCTTACCTTTCTCTACCTTAGCGCTCAAATACTCTCTAACAAATCTAGACTTCTATACTTTTCTTAAAATCAAGGTTGCGATCTCGAAAACTCGTCTTCACCCCTCCTCGTCCACCATCTCACTGTTTTCTATCTGGCTCAAAGCGGGTCATGTTGCTTCCCACATATATAGGTTTCTATCCTCTACTTCGCTTCCTGATCAGACGGTTGCACAGCAAAAATGGTCGCGTCATTTTGATCACAATATTACGGATCATATCTCCTCCGAAGCTTGGCAATCCATTGGCAAACTAGCGTTACGTAACAAAATAGCTCCTTCCTTAATACAGTCCAAGTTTTTCTCGATCAATCTACTCCACTGGACTCCGGTACGTCTTCACTCTCTCAACCTTAAAGAGGATGACCTCTGTTGGAGTTGTGGCGTTGAGGCAGGTGATTTTCCACATATGTTCTATAACTGTTCCTTACTTAAATCTTTCTGGGACCTTATTCAGCAACATTTGTCTCTTATCTTTGACGTTGAGCTCCAGCTCTCTTTTCCTTTAGTTATTTTAGGCCCCTGGGCGGCTCCTACGCCTCTTCCCCTTGATCCATTACAATTACAACTGTTAGACCTTCTTTTATCTGTAGCGATCAAAGTTATCCTTATGGATTGGAAGTCTTTCTCGTCTGTCTCCTATCATACTTGGTGGGCATGGGTTTCCTTCTTACGCAGTGCTCACACCTCAGTAGATCTAGCACACCTGTCACCTTCCATCTCTAGTGGGGTTTGGGCAACTCTGGATGAATATATGGAACTTTCTGCGAATGGTGTAGTCCCTCAATTTCCTGCTGTTATGTCTACCTAATTTTTGTCTGGTAGTTGCGTTACATTGGGTTGTTCCTGTGGGATTCCTTCTTTCTTTCTTCCTCTTTCCTGTCCTCTCATCCCGTTCCTTCTTTCTGCTGCTTTTTTCCTTGCTCTCCTTCCTTCTTCCTGTTGTTCCTATTACCTTCCCCTGCCCCTATCCTCATCTTAGGGACTGATACGTTCTACGTTCTGAACAATGTATCCCTCTATTGGCTCAATTCATTACCTTCATTTTAGGTGCCTGTTATCCAATTTTACTTACATTGAGCTTCGTTAATGATCAGATATTACCCATGGTTTCATGTTTTTTCTCATATTGGAATGTATCGCCTCTTTGTATTTTGTTGGATATTATTTGGATCATTATTTCTCTCAATAAAATCCTCTTGAAATGAAAAAAAAAAAACAACTACTACTAGGAATAGTAGGAATGGTAGCAACTGTGAAAGTTTTTCAAAAAGTGTAAAGGGAACAACTTGCTTTCTACAGTATAATGACTTACTGTAGCATGAAGTTCAACTACTGCTGATGCATTACCTGTTATCAGCAAGTAGGGGTAGTGTGGCCTGGCACAGCCCTTGCAGACATGAAGTGCAGAGTGGCAGTACAAAGGTGGTCTCTATAGTGGTCCTAGATTTCTTGTGAATGGACGCTAATGTTGATTCCTTAATTCTTCCTAGGTCCTGCTTTATGGTTTTGACAGATGGTACTGTCCTTCAGGGTGGCGAGGACATTACCTAAATCATCCTCACACTACTGTCTGTCAGATTTAGAAATTTCTGCCGGCCCAGCAATTGCCCAGCAATTGTTTCTGTACACCAAAAGGAACTGCCATCATGGCAGTTGCTTAAGAGTACAGAGCGTTTGGTGGATGGCCAGCATCAGTTTCGATGGCCGTTCACCAAACGTTTTGCAATATTTTGTTTTTCTCATGCAAACTCAAAAAGCAGTAGTTTGTTTAAGAAAATAGAACGAAAGATCCCCACACCTTGGGAGATTGAAGATCATATTGAAAGATGACAAACATTAAAAAAAGCTCATGAGTGTGCAAGTATACATTTCAATTAAAGGAAAAAAATCCCCATCCACTATTACATTTCATAAACACTAAGAGCTCATAGTTGTGCAAATGTATATCTACCCTAAATTAAAGCTCAAAACTCATCAAACCAATAGGCTTTCCAATTATTACAGTAATAGTAAAAGTATCTGAAAATAACTAGTTATAAAATTTCATATTAAAATTTAAATATGATAAAACCCACAGTCATAGAGAGATACAATTGAGTTAAGGAAGTTCCACCTGCAGATTTGTCCTTTTTTTAGTACCCGTCATAGATATGAGCTCATTGCACAACAAACAATATGGCATTTAGTTGTTGCAAGAATAGGAGAGCTGGTCTTCACTGTCGAATAGTGTATATTTTAAAGAGAGGAAATACACATTTTTCCCTGGGGAGTTTATAGTACTGACTGAAAAATATAGTATGTAAGTTTGTTAGGGGGAATACACCATCACAAGGGCACGGGGAAAGATCTGCCAGGGAATAGCAATTGGCCGGAAACCCCTCCATCAATAACGCTGTGCTGGGCATTTTGCACTAGGGTCACATATGTTTCTAGGCCCTCCTGAGGGGACAGAAAACTATAGACTAGAACAGATGACTTTACGTTTTCCACTTCCTATCTTTTACTCATGGCCAATCCGCTCACATCAGGACTTACAGATCTCCAGTGCATGGCCTACGTTCAGGCTGTCCATGAGCATTAATTTATTCAAAGACATTTCCTCTTGCGATTATATAGAGTGCACAGCAAAATCGGAGCCATGTTAATCCTATCTGTTATGTATGGAGCTCCATTTTCAGAATGAGAGATAACATTTGAACAACATGAGGAAAGAGCCAAGATATATTTAAATAAATATTTTTAAACCCTTTGGATACTCTATAATGTTTTTAACTATTTTCTAACTAAGCATTGCGCCGCATGACCAGTTGTGTTACATTCCCGTGTGGTTTTTGCTGATTCTAGATAACGTATGGCACACCCACTTGTGTGGCTTATTTCCACACAGTGCGCCACATGACCACCTCTCGGTGGCCTTTTCCGGCTCGTTATAGCGTGCAGTGTGACCATATGCCGCACACAACGTATGTTCTTCACAACGAGCCTTGTAACCAACTGGACCTCACATGAAGTTCTTAGGCTTCTTTACCACGATAAGCCAGGGGCGATCATTATAGGCTGCAAATCATTATTCGCATGCAGCATGCTCCACTTTATCAAGGCAAAGCATACAATCACTGTGGTAGTCATCCAGGCAATGACTATAGCACCTACGTAAGATTGCATTTTTATGTTGCTTAAAGTAATGTGTATATATATGTCTTGTCTTTTCTTCCCCCATAGGTTTTTACAAGTATCCGTAAGTACATTGACACTTAGACCATACACCTTAGCGCGTGTGTAGGCATTTCACTTGTTTTTCACGTGGCTCGTTCCACTTTTGCCACTCACTAGCCTCACTAACCGGTCCTGAAGAAAGCCCCTACCATATACCTTTTCGCAGGCTGAAACATGTAGACTAATCACATAGTCAACTAAAGACAATAATTTCCTACTAGTTGCCCCACACAGTTTTTAACCATATCCTGAGCAACCACTAATGAAGTTAACAGGCAAGGATTCTCAGAGATATTTCTAAGAGTAATTCACGTCGCATCACAAATTCACACCACACCAGATCCTCTGTAATCAGGCATTGTAGCACAACGGGGGGCATTCGGCCACCCGGTTGGGACCCCAATGATGAAGCATGACACCAACCAGGTTGGTGTGTGAGGGGTCTTTCAAACACACCTAATGGGTCCATTTACTAACCATATTAGTGATTGTACCATCCCGACATAGTGGCTCCGTCCACATTTGTTTAGTCTTCTCTTTATATTGACCATTTCCCAAACCCCAGCACCATATGAGGCCACCGCCATGCTTATACTCTTGTATTTAATGAGAAGTTACCTAGTCACCTTAAAGCCCAGGTTTTGTTTATAAATAAAAACAACCCATTAATGGATTTCTCCTTTAGCTCACACCTATTCGCTATCATCGGGTCCAGAAGTTATTACTATCGAAAAGTTTCCCCAGGTAGGAAAAGGTAAAGGTTGCACTCAAAATATGCCCTTCTGCATGAAAGACTGTTCTTTTTCCTGGGTTTAACCCCATGGGTCATAGTATAAGTCTTGGTGCCATTTACTCTCTAATCTAAATTGGACATAAAAGTGATGTATTTATCAACTAGACTCTGCAACCCTTCTCCCTGTTCTGGCGATCAATAGTAAATCATCTGCATAGAGAAAAATAGGGAGGCGCGCAAGCCAATCTTCTCGGTGCCCCTCGCACATATGCATAAAGCTGATTCTACCCAGTTCATATATAGGGAAAAACAAGAAGGGGGCCAAAACTCACCCCGCCTAACCCCTTTTTTGATGTTAATACTGGCTGAGCATTCCCCGTCCCTACTGAAACACACTCTGGCATAGCATTGGAATACAATTTCCTAATAAAGGTGAGTATTCCTGCCTCAACCCCTAAATCCTCTATAATTTTCCACAGTTTTGAGTGCAAAACATAGTCAAAAGCTGCTGATAGAGCAATGAAAGATAGGTATAATGTACCCTTTTAGGCACTGTATATTTCCCTAAAATAATGCTTAGGTTCAGACATTGATGAACTGTGCTATTTACCTTGAAGCTTAACACAATTTACATTGTTGTGCTCTATAAATAATAAGCTAAACTCAACTATTTTCTGTATCATTGAGTTGATCTGTCCACTGAAAGATGGCGTCCTCGTCGTGATGGCGCAAGTTTACCAGCTCAGGATATTTCTAAACAAAACACTCACCTGGGCCCATATACACACTTTAAACCGGTAATCTATTTTCCTCTGCCTATAATGAGTTTTTATAAAGTATACCTGAACAGCATAACTTACCAATTCCTTGTCACTTATTTTCTAAATCACTGAAGAACATAGATCTGGCTGTTAGAATGATAGGTAATATGATCATTTGCTTTATCATAAAATAACCACAGACTTGGGGACGTTTTAAACACTTTATGTATGCAATATTTTGTGAATCAGGTACCAGCACAGAGCAATCAAATACATTTAAAGTAGAAAAACAACGATCAAGGAAAAAATCTTTAGAGATTAAGCAGAATTATTTTTAGACATTGGTACCTGGGAAGGGTGAAAAAGGGAAATGGTACAAGGACATACCACACAGATTTATATTTACCTAGAATGGTGCAAGGACCAACCCCTGGCCAAGGGCTGGAAAAGCAAGGGACTCCTGACTAATAAAGAGCCAACAGGACAGAACAGGTGCAGGACAGGATAGGTACCCTCTGCTAAGTGTAACACCAGCGTTACACCCCTCTCTACAGCTACTCTTGAACCCCAACTGGGTAGAACGATTCTTCTCCCTCAGCAAACTCCCGATTCTTCTGTCATAGTATTCGACCAGCAGTCTGCTCTCGATTCTCCTTCAGCATACGTTGGGTCAGTGACAGGTCTGTGACAAGTCAGAAAATATAACTGACTAAGCCTACCTTAGTTATACTAATTTCCAGGGTATGTACAACCCCACAAATGTTTAAAATTTGTGTATTCCTTTAATTTGATTTGTCAGAAAGACGGGAGAGGTCATCACACCATACAAATAGGAAGTCATTTTCCCTTGTTGTAATTAAGCTAAATTCCAACCCATAATTTTATTTTCCCATGTCTTTTATTCCACCCAACAACAATATTTGCATTTAATATTCAATGTTAACAATTTTTCAGTTCTTCTTCCTTTCTGCGGGTCATGGGGTGAGACTCTCAGGCACATCGCTGGTAAAGTGAGACTTGGCAGGGGTTCAATGCCAGTGATTTCAAGACTTGCAAAGTTTCAGTGCGTATGCACCGCAAATCCAAGATGGAGAATATAGTTATTCATCAGGCCCAAATACGAGCTAACAATAAAGTCAATGAAAGAGATATTAGAATACAAAAATAAATGAATGCACTGTATATCACTTATTTCTACTCTAACCCCATTAGTTTTATTTTAACTATTGCATTAGCAGTTAAGCAAAACACACAAGGTTTAGTTAAGGCAAAGCATATGCATTAGCATGTGATATTCAAAGCGGCCATTTCTGGCACTACTGCACAGCTGCAAAGAATCGTCACCAAAAGCAAAGTACGCCATACTACGTAGATGCAGTAGACGCATGCACAGAAAGATTAGTTTAGCACATAGGAAAGCTTCCCCAATAGAAAAGAAATATCATGTGGTGCAATTATTAGTATTTACAAAACATGTTGGTAATTTCGTTACATGTTATTTCGAGAGGACTGAGTCCGAGCAAGTTTCTTTACGTATGAAACCTTGCTCCATCAATCCCCTCTTTGATGGCATTCTATGCCATCATTAACTTTCTAGAACCAGATGCCAACTTTTAGCAGTTTCCCAATTCAAATTCTTCTATTAATTTTGAGTTTCCTCTTTCTCTTTTCTTTTGGAAACCTTTCTTCCTTTTGTAAATATCCCCTTTCAAATCCTCAAATTGAATTTCATCATATTTTCTCTTCTTTCCTTTTTAATTCACTGTATACCACTTTCTGTATCTGCAGCATTTGCACCAAATCATTCTCATTATTACTAATAGAGCTATTACTATTATTGGCATCAGTATTCATCCTACAATGCTTCTTCCAACATTAGAAAACCAACTACCTACAAAGGAGAGACCATCTGTTAGTCTCTTCCATGCACCTCCAGTGGTTTCAATTCTTCCTCCAAATTCATAATGTTCCTGACATATCTTCAAATTTTGATAGTTTTGTCTGGTATGTAGGTGCAACATTTTACAGACTCCACCCTCTTTTGCCAATAATATATCAAGAGCAAGTCATTTTGCAAAACCAAAGATCTTACAGCAACTGTAAGACCTGGCACCATTGGCGTGGGTCTCCCTTCCATTTTTTGCTGTTGTCTCATGTGTTTTAGCTGGTGTTAGATGCTTTGGGCACTGTGCCACTGCTGTCCAGTGCCACAGTGTGAATGCTCCCTACTGCAAATTGATGTATGAATTGGTGATTCCATAATTGACTAATTGGGTTTACTTATCAGGCCCTAGTACGACGCACTGAGTGTGCTCAGGGCGTGTAAATCCAAATGCTGCTAGTGGGCTTGCTGCACTGGCTGTGCCACACAAAGAAGCAGCCTTGTAAAATGTGTCTAAGGTCTGCCATTGCAGAGCCTGCGTGCAGTCTGGTACTGTCATGCTGACTGGGCAAGTGCACCCACTTGCCAGTCCCTAAACCTTCCCTTTTCTTCATTTCAGATACCCCTATGATAGGCCCAAGGGCAGGGTGCATTGTAAGTATATGGTAGGACAAGCCCTGATGTGTGTGCCATGTCCTATTAGTGAATTACAGCCATTTTTGTTTTTCACTATTGCAAGGCTACCTCTTCTCCATAGGCCAGAATGGGCAGTTAGATTATTACATTTTATAATCCTAACTGACTCAGGGAACATCGTGGAAATTCGAGTTTAGTATGCCTGGACTCAGAATGAGAAAATGCATCTTTTAGTGATGTTGGTTTTAACATTCTGTGTTTGAATATACCACTTTTAGAAAGTAGGTGTTTTCTTGCCTAACCTTTCAAGCCTGCCTCTGCTAGGTTGTGTATTCCTTGTCTGGTGTTTTTGAGTGAAAGGGCTGGGGGATTCCAAGAGACAGAGTGAGTCATCCCAATGATGAATAGAGAGATCTGCATCTAGATGGGTGGGAGGAGTTGCATCTGCGACCTGAATAGGGCTGTGCCTTCCCTCCACAATGCTGGCTTCACCTACTGGGGTGCGGCTGATGTATCTGCCCTGCACAGAGAACAAAGAGAAGAAATCTTGTCAACAAAGTGATCCAAGGCTATGCTGTCCCTCCACAATGCTGGCTCCACCTCCTGTGGGGTATCTGATGTTTCTGCCCTGCACTGTGAAAGGAAAGAAGGAGTCCTGTAAACAGAGTGCTTCAGAACTGGTTTGCACTGGACAAAGGCCCCTCTACCTTCAGGGTACATAGGATTTTGGGGTATAAATATTGGGACCCTGATCCCAAGAAATATGATCACTTTTGGACTACAAGAAAAAAAACTTTACCGAGGAGAGGAACCTGAAGAAACTGAGGAGAGACTATCCCTAAGCTGAAGTGCTGCTTGGGGAATTGATAGGGTAAATGTACCTTCTAGGAATCTAATTTAGAATCTAGTTGAATTATTTTTACAATTGAATTTTCAGGCCAAACAAATGATTGCCTCTTCTCATTAATAGCTTTCAATAACTAATACCACTGTATAATTTCTTAATGTATTGAGTCAAAATCACAAGAGAGAACATTAATTATCATGCAGAGTTAAAATGAAAGAAGCCTACATAAAAATTAGAGCAGAAACGGGTTTATATAGAAAAATATTCACTTTATATGTTATCAAAACAGAAAAGGGTACTAAAAAATACAATCAATGTGACAAGAAGGTAACAGTACAGATTTAAATTCCTTCACTGTAACAGTTGTCAACACTTTTCTTCTTAATTAAAATTAAAACAGAATAATAGAAGAAAAAATGCGTAGGTTGACGTTTCGGTCTCTACTTTTTCATAGACAAGACCATCTTCAGGACTGCACATTATTTCAATTGTTGACCCCTATTATAATGTAGAACAAAAAATAATGACTATTTATTATACCACATATTGAATATAAAAACATAATAACAATATATCACCCGTAAAGCAATTATACACAATCACATGATTATTTAAACTCATAACCTTTTGTTTGTGGATCTTTTCATTACAATCCCTTATCGTCATATCTTTTATTAAATCTTATCAATATATAATATTTGATTTGTAGTTCTTATATTCAGTGTCTCTTTAGGTTTGCACATAGCTTAATTCAAAAGTGACTAGAATACAGACATTGATGCAATGCATTTAGAACTGGACATGCCTAAGTTGAATATATCTTATAGTTATAAAAGGTTTAAAATTGTATATCAATCTCTTCTAGATTGGTCATACAGCTCTGTTTAATTGTTAGCCTTACGACCATGAACTTCATATTTTCAGGCAGAAACGCTGGATTACATCACATTGTAATGACGCTATAGCTATTGTTATTTACACTATAGCACATCAGTACCTGGGTAGAATATGTCACTTTCTTTTGAAGAACATTGGATGGTTGGGTGAAGGGCAGCAAAGGTATTGATTTTCAATGTCTCTTTGATTTGATTGCATTGAAGCACTTGTCTGATAATTGTTTTTCAGAGCTGCGCCAGCATCTGATAGATAGCAAGCTGACTAACCCTAGGAAGCTTGCTCAGGAGGCGGACCGCTGGTTTAGTACCATGATCCACAAGGGTTACATGGGAGACTCAGCCAAAGGTGGGAAGAGTCCCCAGCAGAAGAGTGGGGGGACAAGGGTAAACAGTAGGAGATCCGTAAAGGGCCCCAAAGTAATCCCCAAGGGAACCAAGGGAAAGGTTCCCAGGTTCATCCTGAGAGATAGCAAGGGGTCGCGACAGGTAGTCCTGTTCCACAGGGGTCCCTGAAGAGTTACAAATGTGGGGACCTGGGTCACAAGGCGAGTGATCCCAGGTGCTGCCTATTTGGAAAGACAGCACCAACTGGTGCTCCGCCCTGGCAGATGGCTAGTGTAGCCTTGGGGGAGGAGATTAATGTCCAAGGTGGGAGGGGTCCCACACATATGACAGTTGTCTCTTTAGGAGACTGTGAGGTGGTTCCAGACACTCAGCTGCACAGGAGCACTAAGATAATTGAGCAGTGGGTGACCATCAAGGGCCAAAGGGTGGAGGCTCTTAGAGAAACAGGAGCCAGTGTGACAGCTGTCAGGTGTCACCTAGTGTCTAAAGAGCAGATTGCCCCTCATGCATTTTTCCGAGTTGTTGCCGCCAACAACACAGAGAGCCATTGCCCAATGCCTCCAGTTCCCTTTGAGTGGGGGGGTCTTTGGTACTCTTCAGGTAGCTGTGAGGCCCGCCATGCCTGTTGACTGTTTGTTGGGGAACGATTTGGAGAGCTCACCTTGGGAAAAGGTGGAGAAGAGTACTCACTTGAAAATGGTGGGTCTGCCTGACTGGGTCTGCCTGACCACTTGGTCAATAGCAGCCAGTTGGGGTGCTCAAGAGGACTTGGAGCTTGAGAGGGAGGCCCAGGAACCTGCCTTAGAGAGTAGAGGCGGGGGGGCGGGAAACCGGTCCTAGAAGTTCCCACGGCCCAGGAGGAGGTAGACCCTGAGGGGGATGCCCTGGAGCCTACCGGGGAGCAAGTCGCTGAACTGGGGGACCTGCCTGAGCTGACTCATTGGCATCAAGTAGGAGGCCTCTCCAGGGAAGAATTCTGCTGGGAGCAGAGAGAATGCCCTTCTCTTGAGGACTTGCGGCGACAGGCTGTAAGCCAGGCAAAATGTCAATTTTTAATAGGGGTTCCTGAAAAAGTCATGAAATCCCTTTGCATCCAGAGTTGGCCAAAGTCAAGCACAACTCCGTAGCCATACTGACTGTCAGTGTAAAGGGTCACTCTCCAATTTTTCCCAAAATTGCAAGCTTTGATTAAAGCTTCCAATTTGGCTTTCTGTGCAGACTTGACTCCTGGTAAGTAAGATGCTTCGACTATTCCAGCCAATGTACACACAGCATATGCAGCACTCAAACCTCCTTCCTCATGACGCATGCATGAACCATCAACAAACAGCTCATGTTCTGTATTCTTTAAAGGTTCTTCATGTATATCTGGGCATGGTTTAGTACTGTATTCAGTAAGGTCGATACAATCATGTTCAACTTAATTTTTTACTTCTTCAAAGTGTGAATCAGATAACAAAGTTGCAGGATTTAAAACAGTACATCTGACTATCGTCACATTTTCTGCACCTAGTATAACTCGCTCATACTTAGTCAGCCAACTAGGAGTAAGGTACTGTGTGCGAGTACGCGTCAACAAAATCACGACTGCATGTGGGACATATACTGTTACAGGGTGTCCCATTACAATGGATTCACTTTGTTCCAGACTCATGCAAGTTGCAGCTACAGATTTTAGACATCCTGGTAATGCAGAAGCTACAAGGTCCAAAGTGGCAGAAAAATATGCCACAGGACGTCGCATCAGGCCATGTGTCTGCGTTAGGACTGAGAGAGCACAATTGTCTCTTGCATCACAAAATAATGCGAATTCTTTAGAATATTCTGGCATACCTAATGCAGGTGCTTTGCATAGACAGTTGCGTAATTTTAGAACAACTGCCATGCTTTCATCATCCCATTCGACTGGATCTCTTGCTCGCTTCTTTGTTATTTGAATCAATGGTTTTGCTAGTACTGCAAACCCCACAATCCACTGCCTGCAATATCCTACAACTCAGAGAAACATACTGATCTCTTTCTGAGTCTGAGGTAATTTCATATTTCTGATTATTTTTATATTTTCTGAAGTCACTTTTCTGATTCCCCTTTCTATTTGGTGTCGCAAATATTTGACCAAAGTGGTACAAAACTGCAGATTCTCAGGTGACACTTTATGTCCACCTTCAGCCAGGTGATTCAACACTGCAATTGAAGAAATGACACAATCTTCTTGGTTCTTGAAGGCGACTAATACGTCATCTATGTACTGCACAAGGACAGATTGTCTGGGCAACACCTAAGATTCAAGACACTTTTTAAAAATCTGATTAACGATCAATGGACTTTTTTTGTGTACCCTTGAGGAACACGATTCCAAACGTAAACATGCTCATCAAATTTAAATGAAAATAAAAACTAACTGTCTGGATGCAATGGAATGGAGAAAAAGGCATGGCACAAATCAATTACAATGAACTATCCTGCACTCCATGGTATCTGAAATAAAATAACTGTTGGATTTAATACTATTGGACAACATGGCACAAGAATTTTATTTATTTTCCTCAAATCTTGGACCACCCTATATTTGCCATTTGGTTTCTTTATGTCAATTTTAGGTGAATTAATGGGTTTTAATTAATTCATGCAAGTTTGTAAATTGTGCAAACCTTCCCATTAAATGTTCCGTACTCTGGGAATGCCAATATTCCATCCTCTTTTGTGTACTCTATCCAATTTTCTAACCACACACAAGTGTGGTAGCCTTCTATCATCATGTATGATACAGGCGTTTTTGGAGGAGGAATAATAATACCTTCTCTTGTTTTAACAGGCTTATCCTTTTTAAAATAATTTTTTAATTTTCTGCATGAATGAAATTTTTCTCTTTTCTCAGTACAAAATGTTCGGTCTTCTCTAATGTACTGTTCGTGGGAACAACCTATGTATCTTCCATCTGGACGAGTCCCTATTATAGTTGGATCAGGGTTCCACATAAAATCATCACTATCTATTAACACTGAAAATTCTATTTTTGCAATTTAATCAATTGTTTATTTCTCTGAAAAGGTCTTCTCCAATAACAGTGTGTCTCTTAATTCATTGAACATTTGATTTACAGAAACACTTTAAACAATGCTTACGCAGTTTTTCTGTGACATGAGTTTTGCTCTCTGCACTCACCCCTTCCTTTACAATTTTACCTCTACTACACACCCGCTGTTTCTACCACTCCCTGCGTGGCTCCTAATTACGTCAGTGCAGCACAGGCGACTGACTCCTCCTTTGCAAGGTAATTCGAAAACTCAATTTCTTTTAATTTTACTTACGCATTTCATTAATTAACACATATAAACATTCACTACTGTGCCCGATTGACTAAATTCAAAGGAAAGACATTTCATTTACTGAAAGTAAAACCCTTCCGTTCATCCTCATACACACAAGCAAAATGAACCTGCTACTCCTTCATTCTTACCCTTTCTAGGTGATATAAGATCAAAGTTTCACCAGCGAACTCTTTTGCTATCAATTATTCTCACTTATACACAAAGAAATAATCCCTAATTAGTGCTTCAAGTTTTACCTAACTATCTGCACTTACTTCATCAAGCCAGTAACCTCACTGCAGTGTGGCTTCCATTTACCACCCGTTATTCAATATCCCCGGGGATTTCCTGGACATCGAATAACAATACAACTGGGTTTGCTTAATTACATAAAATTAATAATATACAATTATTACTAACTACCTATCTTAACTAACACCTAACCATAGCTCTGCTACCAAGAAATTACTGATGGCGCAAGATTACCAGCTCAGGATATTTCTAAACAGCACACTCACCTGGGCCCATAAACATACACACTTTAAACCGGTAATCTCTTTCCTCTACCTATGAGGAGTTTTTATAAAGTATACCTGAACACCATAACTTACCAATTAGTTGTCACTTATTTTCTAAATCACTGAGGAACATAGATCTTGCAGTTAGAATAATAGGTAGCATGACAATTTACTTTATCATAAAATAACCACAGACTCGGGGAAGTTTTAAACACTTTATGTATGCAATATTTTGTGAGTCAGGTACCAGCACAGAGCAATCAAAGCCTTTTCAAGTGGAACAACAACGATCAAGGAAAAAATCTTGAGAGAGCAGAATTATTTTTAGATATCGGTACCTGGGAAGGGTAAGAAAGGGAAATGGAACAAGGACATACCACACAGATTTATATTTACCTAGAGTGGTGCGAGGACCAACCCCTGGCCAAGGGCCAGAAAAGCAACGTACTCCTGAATAATCAGGATCCAACAGGACAGAACAGGTGCAGGACAGGATAGGTAACCTCTGCTAAGTGCAACGCCAGCGTTACACCCCTCTCTACAGCTACTCTCAGACCAGAATAGGTAGAATGATTCTTCTCTCTCAGCAAACTCCTAATTCTACTGTTAGAGTGCTCGACCAGAACTCTGCTCTTGATTCTCCTTCAGCATACGTTGGATCAGTGACAGGTCTCTGACAAGTCGGACAATATAACTGACTAAGCCTACCTTAGTTACACCAATTTCCAGGGTATATACCACCCCCCAGTGTTGCAAATTTGTGTATTCCCTTTATTTGACTGGTCAAAAAGACGGGCGAGAGGTCATCACACCATACCAGTATGAAGTAATTTTCCCTTATTTTAATTAACCTAAATTCCCATCCATAATTTTATTTTCCCATGTCTTTTATTCCACCCAGCAACAATATTTTCATTTAATATACAATATTAACACATTTTCAGTTCATCTTACTTTCTCCGGGTCATGGGGTGAGGTTCCTAGGCACATTGCTGGTAAAGTGAGACTTGGCAGGGTTTCAATGCCAGGGATTATAAGACTTGCAAAGTTTCAGTGCTCATGCACCGCAAATCCAAGATGGAGAATATAGTTATTCATCAGGCCCAAATACGAGCTAACTATAAAGTCAAAGAAAGATATATTGGAATACAAAAATAAATGAATGCACTGTATACTACTTATTTCGACTCTAACCCCAGTACTTTTATTTTAACTATTGCATTAGCAGTTAAGCAAAACACAAAGGGTTTAGTTTAGGCAAAGCATATGCATTAGCATGTGAGATTCAAACCGGCAATTTCTGTCAGTACTGTGCAACTGCAAATAATTCCCACCAAAAGCAAAGTACGTCATACTACGTAGATGCAGTAAAGGCATGCCCAGAAAGATTTCGCATTTTCGGCAGCCATTTTAAGACGCTCGGGTTACTGATTAGTAAAGCGCATATTAAAGCTTCCCCAATATAAAAGAAATGTCATGTACTGCAATTATTAGTATTTACAAAACATGTTGGTTAATTTTTTACATGTTATTTCGAGAGGACTGAGTTCGAGCAGGTTTCTTTACGTATGAAACCTCTCTCATTCAGTCGCCATATCAAAGGTGCCCGGACTAAGGCACTGATTTAGAGTTTGGCAAAGTAATGCATTAAACATTTATATGTAGTGTGACAATAAATAGACAATGCACGATTTCATTTCAGTTAAGGTTATGGCTTAATTAATTTTCTCAACATGTTTTTGACTCGAAGCTTTCCATTACTGTGTGATTATGACAGTTACAGGTTACAGCAGTAGTTTTATACTGGAATGATAAAAAAGCACAGGTTGTTGGCCTGGTTTATGAGGGTTCTGAGACCTGTTTGTTTATATTTTTCAATCATCAGAAAAGTAAAACACCACTTTCATGACGAATTTATGAGAAAAATGCAAATGGCTGCCAATAGCTCTGTCATTTGTTGTTCTAGCGTGCAAGAGTTACTCTCAGCAATTTAAAAGGAATACTGGAGAATGTGGGGGCTCCGGAGCATGAAGTGACTATCCTAAAATGAGAAGAGATCGATTCTCAGCTTTTAAGAGTGAAACTAATGTGGGATCAGGGACTGAGCTTGAGGGAAAGATGAAACAAATCCAAAGAAGAATTTGGTCAGAACTCTCTGGGTACGTCTGGTTGATGACCGATGCTGCAGGAAGCAAGCCCTGGGTTGAGGTACATTACTAGTAATTGGCCCCAGGACAAAAACTAGCAGACGCTATTGGATCCACCAAAGAGCCCCCAATACAGCCAACTGTTGTGCCCCTAAATAAGAATTCATCGAACCTTCAGGTAACCAGGGTGCTCTCTTGGAACATTGCAGGTCTAAACAGCAAACTAGATGATCCGGATTGGGAAATGTTTATTAATCAATTTGAAATCTGCATGCTCCAGGAAACTTGGGTAAGAAGAGAGGTCCCCCAACAGGGATATGCCACCTTCAATATTTCAGCAACATCAAGGGGAATTGGGAGACCATCTGGGGGTCTCACTACTTGGGTGGGGTCGCACTTGGGGTGCTCTGCGGAGCAAATGGATACCGGGTCAATTGACATTTTATCGGTTCTGCTACGGTTTTCTTTCAAGCCCCCCGTAGTCTTAATAAATGTATATTGATGATCCCCTGCTAAAGGCAGCTAATCTAATACGGTGGAAGAGTTATCTACCTTTCTGGGTTCTATTGATGATAATTATTTTATCATAGTAGGTTGGGATTTTAACGGTCAGTTTGAGCAACTAGAAGGATTATCATCTGATAGTCTAGATGATGAACATTTTTTTTTATAAAATCCATGAGTCTAGATGTCCAATAGTTAATAAATGGTCTCCATTGGTGATCCAGATGAGCTGCCTCACATTAAGGCATTCCATACGAGCTTGCAATGGGAGAGCCCAATCTGAATCATCCAATGGGTATATGTTCTACAGTAAAAATTGTGGGTTTATACTAGACTATATTTTTATTAATTCACATTTCTGGGATAGGATGTTGAATTTTAGAATTATCCCACGTCTAGACAGCGATCACTATGCGCTAGCATTAGAACTTTAAGCTTTGAGCACGGCAGGTATGTCTCCTTCAGATAATCCTTCTGATTCTAGGGTGGTGGTCTCCAACTGCAGGAAAAGAGTGAGATGGTCCTATTTTTGTCAATCTGAGGACAAAATGAGTAGTTTATATGAAGCCTTGCTACCTGTTCTCGTGGAGGCGTCCACCCTATGTTGTCCTAGTGAGAACGGTATAGACTTGCTGCAGGCAGAAATGATCAATGAGAAACTAGGGAAAGCCACATTTGACTTTTTTCATCCGATTAGATGCATGAAGCAGGATAAGCCACCCTCCCACCCCTGGTATAATTTATTTGTCACACAGCCAAAAAAGTTCTAGTAGCATCTATCAAAGCCAAAGACCGCCCTTTAATAAGGACAGCTAGAGCAAATTACAAAGCGGTCATACTAGAAGCTTAGAAGAGGTGGGAAGATGAAAATTGGACCACCCTAAAAAATGCACTAGGGGAAAGGGATATGAGGACTTTCTGGGGAGTGGTAAATATAGGATCGACATCCCTCTGTAGTGCGACTGAACCAAATTTGGATGAAGAAGTCTGGCAGGAGCACTTTGAATCCTTGTATGCCAAGGAGCAATTGCCCGGAGCTGCTCTCGCCAATAGCTCCACAGCTAAAAGGGATATAACCTTTCTGGCTGATGGTGCGGTGGGTCCCAGCATGAGCTTAAATGAAATAAACTGAGCCTTGGGGAGGATAGCCCTGGGCAAGGCTCCAGGCTGAGACAAGAAACCTGGAGACCTTTTTAAGACTGAACCATCCATTTGGGCTCCATGTCTCTGGATGCTTTTTAATGCAATCATGCAAGGTATGAAGATTCCCCCGAGCTGGCTTAGTGCGGAAATAATTCAGATTTTTAAAAAGAGCTCCCCTCTCCTCCCTACCAATTATAGACCAATTAGTTTAATAGATATACCACAGAATGTATTTGAACGTGTTTTACTCCTCAGGCTACATTCCTGGATGGAAGAGAAGGGGGTACTGTCACCTCTGCATGCAGGGTTCCGGGAAAAGCTGTTGACCCTGGACCAAGTACTGAGATTGCAACTGCTGTACTGGAAGACCGTTAGCCTGCAGGGGGGCAGTCTCTATCCGATCTTTGTAGACTTGAGGTCTGCATTTGATTTAGTGCCCAGGGAGAAACTATGGATGGTCTTGAATGAGATGGGGGTCCCTGTATATTTAATTCAACTTTTTTAAACGTTTGCATGAGTCTAATTATGCGCGCATTAGGCATGGCAAGGACGGTAATCTCACAGCACCTATAGCCATCAATCGTGGAGTATGTCAGGGCTGTGTGCACGCGCCAACCCTTTTCAGCCTCTACATTAATAGCTTGATTGATGCCCTGCTTGTAGAAAAGGACTTGGATGCCCCCAAACTAGCCTCCCGCAGAATCTTGGCAATGATGTTTGCGGATGACACTCTACTGATAGCCAAATCGCCAACCGGCTTACAACGGGTTCTGGACAAATTTGAGTTGTTCTGTAGGGAAAGAGGCCTAGAAATAAATCTACAGAAAACAAAATTCATGGCATTCAATTTTCCAAAAAGTACATGGCCTAACCCGTCTCTAAATGGTATTCCTCTTGAGAGAGTGTCCTCCTTTGTGTACCTTGGAATTACAATTACTGATGCTATGGGTTGGGAGGCTCACATCACGAAATCTACGCTAAAATTGTCCCAAACCTCAGGTGGCATCATGAAGGTACACAACAAGTCTAGCAAAAGAATAGTTAGCCCGGCGATAGAAATTTATAGGGCACAGGCTAGAGGTGGGGCATTATATGGTGCAGAGCTATGGGGACATTTACAGCTTGACAATTTAACTCAGGTGGAGAACCAATTTTTAAGACAGTTATTTAGATTGCCACGCAGCACTCCGCTGGACCCTCTATGATTAGATTTGGGAATTTCATCAATTGCTGATGTGGCGAGCATTAAACCTATAATGTATTGGCGCCGCATATGGACCACTCCCGAACTCACATACTATAGGGAGGAATTGTTAGAGGTTTTGAGGGTTAGGGCCGCAGCAAAATTCCCTTGGTTTAGCCACATTAAATCCTTGCTAAATGACATGGACTTAGGGGATTATTGGTGAGACCCAGAGTCAGCGTGTTTTCTAACTTCTAGGAATAAAATGAAGACACTTTATAACGAGTATAGGTCGGCTCAACTCCATAATTCCTCAAGTATTTGGAAACTTACCAGAGTCTTTTTAGAAATAAAAGATATCCCTTACTTTGAGTCAGTAATAGACCTAATAAATCCGTTGGTGGCTCGGAAGCTTTATCTCCAGTATAGATATGGGGTGCTACCTCTTTGCTGCTTTACATCTAAGTGGAGAGATCAGCAAATGCTCCAGTGCCCGGTGTGTACCCACCCTGAGGAATCTGAGATCCACGTTTTCTTTAGCTGTCCAGGATATCAGAAGGCAAGGAAACGTTGGTTGGTTTAGATCTGTAGAAATCTTGGTGATAGGCGCTGCCTTGAAGTATTTAGGATACTGAAATCTGATTCAAGCATCGCAATAGTTTATTCAGTTGCAGGCTTTTTGTTCTCCATGTAGTGCACCAGAAGGGGTTTTTTGAAATCTTGAAAATGCTGTATTGATCCCTCCACAATGAATTAATAGTGTTATTATAGTAAGCTGGTTTAAACACTTGTAGCCTTCTTTTTATATTTTTTTATATTGGAGGTTTATTGTCCTCCTTCTTTTAATATTCTGGTTTTAGACAAATTATATATTTATTAATGTACTCCGCCCTTTCCGGAATTAACTTTGTGTCCTTTGTCTAGCTGCAATATACCATAAACTTGGATGCTCTGAATGAATAATATGTGTTAATTCCTAATGTGATTCTTAATCACTATGAATTTTTGATGTATTTTAAACTTGTGTGATTATGTGTATTGTATTTGTTAGGTAATTCTGACCGAAATAAAGTTTATATATAATACTAATACTAAGGGAAACATCCTTAGCAACGCGGGCATTACCCTGCGCTGCTATTACGATGCTGCCTTTACAACGCAAGTCGTTACGACGACTTGCGCTGGAGGGCGCTATTGGATAGGGAATAGTTAATTTTCTATTCCAACACCTTCCCTACAGTAACGTGGGCTGGAGTTGGAATAGAAAATTAAACTATTCCACTATCCAGCCCTTACAGCACAAGTGGTTGTAACGACTTGCGTTGTAAAAACAGCGTTGTAACGGCACGCGGTGTAAAAGCCCGCGTTGTAATGCCGTACATCCAATACTAATAATACTAGAAATCTTTGGCGGAAATGCTAGTCTTGATATCTTTATGAAATATATCAAGACTGCAAGCTGTATTAAGGACATTTGTAACCGTACACATACCCAAGTTGACTTCTTTTCTGTCCAAGTGTGTGCAGCAGGTTGACGAGAGGAACATGCCCTACATGCATGGGCTCGCTCCATGATGTCCAAGGCCCACCTACAGTTGAACTGGAACGTTTAAGTGATAATGTCTTTCACTCAGATTTATCATTCAAAGTTAAGATTTCTCATGTAGCAGATGAAGTCAACAGGATGCCGCCTTGCTCTATCACAAGAGTTTATATGTAGGGGTAATTTTACTATCACAATAGGTAATCAGCTTGGCTCTCATGATCGGAAAGGTCATACATCTGCAAACAATAGGAACGTCCCATGTCTGATATGTTTTGCACATCTGCCTCCAAAGGATTACCACATTTGCCCCTGACATAAGACTGAGCACGGGGAATGATCTCCATCTTTTCATGGAACATCCTTGGCATAGATTGAGGGCACTGACAGTAAGCCAGGTTGGAGAATGTTCTATATTGATGTTTTGTGAGACCTGGTGATGGCATCAGCCACGTTATTGGACCTTATAGGATTCTCCATTCATACAATACATAAATCCAAAGGAAAGTCTTCTGGGGATTTAGTGCACTTCATCACGAATACATTTAAATGTAAAGGTCTCAGGATAGGATTTAACTCTAATAATTCTAAGAATTGCCTTAAGTACAAAACATGTTTCCTTTCGTATTTTAGAACTCTGTCTATATGGCTGACTGTTTTTATTATCAAATTAATGTTTTTTTAATAGGAGTAGAGCCTCCCAACTAGCACAGGAGGAAATTGTGACTTGATCACATTACCTACCCTATCCCTTTGTACTATAAATATCTGGACTAAAATAGGTTGTGGCCCCTTTCATTTATTTGTTTTTTATGCAAATTCGTGTTTCAGAATCCCTTGAACTGTTTAATTGTTTTATTCAAATCTATGTATATGGATATATTAGGTGATTTGCAGTTGTTTTGCTCTACTTCTATGGATTGATACAGAAATCCGAATGAAGATTTTGACTGACTGTCTCTAATAATATCTTATTTGTGTTACTGCAAATGGAGAACTGTTCGCTGAGGAATAGATTATCACTTATAAATATTTTATTATGAATTTAGGCCAAGACCTTCGGTCTTCGCAGCTCAACGCCCTGTAAGAAAGTGGTTTGACATGCATACCAAAACTGTAGTTTTTCTGGGAGGCGACTTAAATACAAAGATTATTGAAACTGTCATATGTTGACTGATTTACAAACAGTGCTTGAATGATTTGGGGATTAATATGTTAAATGGCTACTTCCTAGAGAACCAACTGACCAGAAAGAAGTTTAATAAGAGTAAAATAAGGCATGCGATTCATTGCAAGTATGCTGACATGTTGATGATTTTTATACATCTTAAACGTTTTGATGTTTTGTCCTGCAGTGGCATCGAAAATTGCTCCATCTATACAGTGTTATCCTCTCCGTACGGCTCTCAGTTTATGGGTGACATGTTAGGGCATAGTGTTGGTCAAGTAGAAAAGAAACAGGGAATTGAATATTGTTGAGAATGTGTGTAACTGCCCTCATCGCCGCCACCGATGACATCAGGGCCCTGCTGGACAACGGCGAAACCACGGCCCTCATCCTCCTGGATCTGTCATCCACCTTCGATACTGTCTGCCACCACACCCTACGCACATGCCTCCACGACACTGGGATCCGAGACAAGGCTCTGGACTGGACCACCTCCTTCCTCTCCGGCAGAACCCAGAGTGTCTGCCTCCCCCCTTTCCGCTCCGAAGCCACCGAGATCATCTGCGGCGTACCACATTTTTCAGACTGACATTGTTCAACATCTACATGGCACAGCTCGCCACGTCGCCTGACTACATGACCTCAACACCATCTCCGACGCCGACGACACCCAGCTGATCCTATCCCTCACCAAGGACCCCCTCACCACCAAAACCAACCTTCACGAAGGAATGAAAGCCGTCGTCGAGTGGATGAAGAACAGTCACCTGAAGCTAAACTCAGACAAGACAGAAGTCCTCATCCTCAGCTCCACCTCCAGGGCCTGGGACAACTCCTGGTGGCCGACAGCACTGGGAACAGCACCAACACCCAGGGGGTTCGCACACAACCACAACCGGGGGTTCATCCTCAACTCTACTCTCTCCATGACAAAGCAGGTCAATGCGTCTCGTCCTCCTGCTTCAACACGCTCTGTATGCTCCGCAAGATCTACTGGTGGATCCCCACCGAAACAAGAAGAACGGTCACCCCGGCCCTCATCAGCAGCAGGTTGGACTACGGAAACGCCTTCTGCGCAGGAGCCTCGGTCGAACTCTTGAAACGAGTACAACACATTCAGAACGCCTCCACACGCCTGATCCTCGACATCCCTCTCCTCTGCCACACCCCACCCCACCTGAGAAACCTGCACTGGTTCCCCGTCAACACGGGGATCACCTTCAAGCTCCTCACCCATGCACACAAGGCACTCCACAACACCGGACCTGCATACCTCAACAGACGGCACACCTTTTACACCCCAACTGCCCGCAACACTGACCTCGCCCTTGCCACTGTCCCCCGCATCCAAAAAGCAACCACCGGAGGCAGATCGTTCTCCCACCTCACCGCAAAGACTTGGCACACCCTCCCCATCCCCCTACGGCAGACCCAGGACATGCTAACCTTCAGAAGACTACTCAAGACCTGGTTATTCGAGCAGTAGCAGCACCACCCCCCCAGCGCCTTGAGACCCCCACGGGTGAGTAGTGCGCTTTACAAATGTTCTGATTGATTGAAAACACTGCAAATTGGCACCACACCAGTTTAGAAAAATAAGTAATCTTTATCTAGACTTAACACAAGACCAAACAACAAAAATCCACAATATAGCATTCAAAATATGACTTTAAGATGGTAGAAATAGATTAGTTGAATGTAGATGGTAAATGCAATCCTTTACTCTCAAAGTACCTTTGATGCGTAACGCAATATAAACAAAAGGGTCACAGGGAAGGTGATGCTTCAGTTCCTTGCTTCGGGGGAGGTGATGCATCGGTTCCTTACTGGAGAGGAGGCAATACATCAGTTTCTTACTGCGTTCCGGTCACGATGCAACAAGATGGCACCTCAATGCGATGTGAAGATCCGGTTTGATGCGACAAAATAGCGTCTTTGATGCGATGTGCCAATGTGGATGTGATGCGAGCATGCCCTACGGCCGTGCGGCGAAAGCGAGGGTTTCTTGAGCAGTGACAGGCCCTGCGATGCGCTTCTCTGGTGATGCGACGGCATCCTCTAAAGCGGTGGCACGCTTCTCCGGTAATGTGACACACTTCTCCAGCGATGCGACAGCAAACAGCTGTGGTGGCAACACGCTTCTTCAGTGATGCGACGGCAACAGCTGCTGCCGTGACATTCTTCTTCCTTGTTGCGTCGCGCTTCCAGGTCCCCGAGACACGCAGTCTCTAGAGAGCCAAAAAGAACAGCAGCCACCTCTCTGCAGGTAGAATTCCCAGCAAGGAAATTCAGGGGGAGCTGGTGGTGAAGTGTTTGTGTCCCTGAGACTTCAGAACAGGAGGCAAGCTTAGCTTCAAGCCCTTGGAGTTCTTCCTCAAGATGATAAAGTACACACAAAGTTCCTCTTCTCCTTTCCTTGGCAATAAGTAACCACTGCAGGCCAACCTCAAACAGTCACCAGCACGGGAAGTCTCCTTCTTCAGCTTCCTTGGTAAAGGTTTGTCTTTATTTATTTATTTATTTATTTAGAATTTTGTAGAGCGCACAGCTACCTCCGACGGAGGTGTCCCGGCGCTGAAGACCTTATCTCTGAAGAGTCAGGGCAGTGTGAGAGGGGGCATTTAGGATTACATTTGGGAGAAAAACCAGGTTTTCAGTTTTTTTAAGAATAGGTATTCTGATGTCAGCAATCTTAACTCTGTCAGCAGTTGGTTCCAGAGTTTGGATGTAGCAACTGCAAGAGCCCTTCCCCCCGTGCGTGCAAGACGATAACGGGGGCATACCATGAGGCGTAGGTGGTTGGATCTGAGGTTTCGTGGGGCTTGTGAAAACCTAATTCTGCGACGTAGGTATGTGGGGCCTCGATCATTGAGAGCTCTGAAAGCCAGGGTTAAGGCTTTAAATTGGATGCGCAGTCTGATTGGAGCAAGTGGAGTTTGATCAAGTGGGGTGAGATGGAATGGCGGTAAGGGATATTGCATACCAGCCTGGCAGCTGCGTTTTGGACTCTCTGAAGTTGGTTGATGATGTAGGTGGGAGCACCTACATACAAGCTGTTAGCGTAGTCCAGGTGGGTGGTGATAAGGGCATGGACTACTGTTTTCCGAGAGTCCAAAGGTAGAAAGGGGATGATTTTTTTTAGCATTCGTAGCTTCCCAAAACAGGCTGATGTTACTTTGTTGACTTGGGTTTTGCAGGAGAGGGAGGTGTTGAATTGGAAACCAAGGTTTCGGGCGGCTTGGACTGGTTCAGGAGGACGGTTGAGTTGGGACGGCCACCAGAAATTGGAGGGTAAGGGAGATTTCTGATTGAAGAATAGGACTTCTGTCTTGTCTGTGTTGAGTTTTAAATTATTCGCGGACATCCAGGAGGCGATGTTCAGCATGCAGTGGCGAAAGTTGTCGAATGATTTTTCAGAGTGCTCTTTGAAAGAGAACACCAGTTGGGTGTCGTCAGCGTAGAAAGTTACTTTGAGCCCCATGATTCCACCACTTTTGCTAGAGGTATGAGGTATACATTGAAGAGGAGCGGGCTAAGGGCGGAGCCCTGCGGGACGCCCCAAATCAGTGATTTTTTGGAGGAAAGAAAGGGTCCCAGCATTACTTGTTGGGTTCTGTTTGTGAGAAAAGATTTTACCCATGAGAGGGGGGCCCACTGATGCCTATCTCATGTAGGCGAGTCAGTAGTAAGTCATGAGAGATGGTATCAAATGCCGCGGATAGGTCGAGGAGGACCAGCATGGCCTCCTCTCCCCTGTCCGTGCATTCTCGGATCGACTCGGATACCTCGAGTAGTGCCGACTCCGTACTGTAGTCCGGTCTGAAACCCGATTGGGTATCATGGAACAAAGCGTTTGATTCTAGGTAATGTAATAGCTGTGTTTGAACAGCTTTCTCAAGTACCTTGGCGGGTTTGGGTAAGAGTGAGATCGGCCGGTAGTTGTTTAGGCAGGAAGGATCCAAGCCTGTTTTTTTTTGGATAGGGATTAGTAATGCATGTTTCCAGGCTACCTGGCCCAGGTAGCTGAAAATAAGTCTCCTCCCACATGCTTTCACATGCTCAGGCATGTGAAAGGAAATCTCCTACCCCTAATCTCTATTCAACCCAGGTCCTATTCAGCCCAGCCCTGACTCATCAGACTGCTGGAGCCAAAGCCCTCTCCAGCCCCCTGTCACTCACAAACTAGACATGGAAAACACAAACCTAGCAGAGGCATACTGGATGGTTAGGCAAGAAAATACCTACTTTCTAAAAGTGGTATTTTCAAACAAGAATGTAAAAATCACTCACACTAAAAGATGTATTTTAACAGTTCAGGCAAACTAAACTTTATTTTCCTAATTTGTTCCTATGCTCAGTTAGGATTATAAGATGTTATAAACAAACTGCTCATTCTGGCCTATGGGAACAGATATCCTTGCAATAGTGAAAAAAGAAATTGGCTGTAATTCACTATCAGGGCATGCCACACACATCAGGGCATGTCCTACCTTTCAGATACAATGCAACCTGCCCACAGGTGTACCCTGGGCCTACCTTAGGGGTGACTAAAATGTAGAAAAGGGAAATTTTAGGGACTGGCAAGTGTGTGCACTTGTAAAGTTGACATGGCAGTCTCCAACTGCACACAGGCTCTGCAATGACACGCCTGAGCCATATTTTACAAGTTGCACCTGTGGGTGGCACAACCAGTGCAGCAAACCCACCAGCAGCATTTGATTTACAGGCCCTGGGCACACATGGTGCACTGTACTTGGTTCTGACAAGTAAATCAAATAAGGCAATCATGAAGTCACTAATCCCTTGCAACAACGTACAATAGGAAGCACTTGCACTTTGGCAATGAACAGCAGTGGCAAAGTGCCCAAAGCATCTAGACCAGCAAAAACATAGCAAAAGCACAGAAAGCAACAGCAAAAAATAGAAGGGAGACCCATGCCAGTGGTGCCAGGTCTAACAGTCTGATTATGAGCTTGAAAGTCCATTGGACTGCTGAACCTGTCCTGGGGTGCAGTGGTCGTTGAGGGCTGCCGCATCAATGGTCCAACCACTGTATTATGACTATGGTGGTCAGCCCGTTGTGAGATCAATTCAATTCAATTCAAATAAACTTTATTCGGTTACACAAAGGCAACCATTAAAGTTAAAAATTTACAATACATAGAAATATTCAGACATTAAAAACAGCGTAAAAAACAAGCCGACTCCAAAATACTACTTGATGTAAAGTGCGAGGTGCCAAAAATATCAAGATGTACATAGCTGCTAATTCCTAAAGAGCGGACGCCCCATAAAACATCAGAAAAGTTAGAAAAGTTCAAAATGGGCCTGCTTTCTGTTTACACCTTTAGAGAAAGCTAGGTCAACATACTGTGGAATGCCCGTAAACCAACAGCCCCCACATTATACATCCATACAAGCCCTTGATTTCTTTGTAGATTTGAAAAACCCCAGAACAAAGAACAAACAGTCATCATTCAACAGTTGTAAGTGCAAGAGGGCTGGGCCAACTTGTCTAAAATTCAACTTTTTCAAGAGAGGGAGCAGGAAATATTTCCGTGGAACAGAGTAACATTTGCAGAAGAACATAAAGTGCAGCAGATCCTGTGGAGACAAGCCGTCGCAGCCACAGGACGCTAACACTTGACCTCTGTGAGTGGGTCGAGCCAGCAAAAAATGGAACAGATTCATCCTGAACCTGGTTAGAAGAAACTTCTTGTGAGTGGACAGGGACCCCAGGAGATAGGGCTCAGTAAGTGGGGTTGTTTTGAGCATTATAAACCTACGGACACTTACTTTCTTGAGTTTCTGCTTGTCCCTATCCAGTTTCTTTAAAGACAAATAGGCTAACTTTATTGACTCCACATCCCTCTTGGTGATTGTTTCAGGCTTATGAAATAGCTCTACACGTCCTATTACTTCCAGGCTTCTTTTGATATAGTTAAGCCATGGAATTTGGAGTGCTTTATCTAGAGTCAAACACTCCCTCATTATAGTGTGAGTAAGATTTAACTCGGTATTGAGCCAACATTTTCACCAAAATACAATAGAGTGCAAGGCTAGAGTATCACACAAGAACGGTACCCCAAGTTCTTTGTGGGCCAAGAAATTAGAAAGGCTTTGTAGGGCGCACATCAGGCGCTTTAAAAACGTGTTCTCTGCCACCTGTAAGGGGCTCACCATGGTGTGACCCAAGATTCCACTACTGTAAATGGCTAGGCCAGCCTTTTAGCCAGATATACCTTTAACATAGCACCTATTGGTTTCCTCCCTATTTTTGTGGAAAAATACAAAATTGCTGCATTGGCCCAGATCAGAGCCCCCTGTTCTTAGAAATTTGGGGACCCCATTGTAACTAATCATCCAGGAGAACCCCTAGGTATGAGAAGACATTCGTACGGGGGATGGAGGGAGAGCCAACCCTAAATTGGAAGCTTTTTTTGGGCGCAATCCCACTTGCATAACATACAATTTTGTGTGGTTGATAGCCAGATCTCGGTCGGACATAAAGCTATAAAAAGCCTCCAACAAAGTTTGGGGGACTAATGCTGTCCTCGCTATGACGACGGCATTGTCCACATACAGTAGAACAGGTAGATCACAACGCCCTACATGTGGGAAATATACCTCAAGGTTACTTAAGTCTTTATCCTAATCATTTATATATAGGTTGAATAAGAATGGGGCCATTATACATCCCTGTCTAACTCCCCTTTTAATGTCCTGTTCCCTGATAACCCTTAGGTCCTGCGAGAACCTAACATTAGCCTTAGATGACCTATGCAGATCTTCCAGGAAATTGACTGAGTTATTCTCTACCCCCATTGCCCTCATGGCCTGCCACAACTTGGCCCTGTTCACACAGTCGAAAGCTGAGGACAGGTCCATGAAGGCAAGATATACAGTACCTGGGCGAGCAACAGTGTATTTACTCAGTATCAGGGAGAGATTGAGGCATTGAGCCACCATGGAATGCCCAGGACGAAAACCAAACTGGATGTCTGAAAAGATGTTATGTTCCTCCGCCCAGCTAGACTATCTGTCCAAGAGTATACGGCCCACGACCTTGACCACTGAATCAAGAAGGGATATAGGCCTATAGCAAGATGTGCTATTCCGGCTCCCTTCTTGAAAACAGGGACAATGGTGGAGTTCTCCCAAGACTCAGGGAACCAATATTTTGCAGCTGCATTAAACACTGCCACAAGTATAGATGCCCAGAATGAAGGGTCTGACTTAAATAGGTCAGGAGGGATACCGTCAGGTCCCAGGGCATTGTTGCATGTTAAGCCTAAAATACCTTCCACCACCTCACCCAATTCTTTTTCATCATGACCAACCTCTGGAGTGGGCTCCATAGGGCTCTCAAACATTGGTTTAAAATGGAGCACTCATTCCTCCTCCGTTATGTGAGAATCAAGGGCCCTCACTGAATCCTGATAAAGAAGGGGCCCGTACACAATGCTCCAGAACCTGGAGCTACTCCGCATGGTACTTGAGTCTTTTAACTCTTCCCAGGCTCTTCCTTCATATCTCCTTTCATTTTTGCCAGGCAGTCCTTATATTCCTTCTGGCAGGCTCGCACCAGTACAATGTTTTGGGGGTTAGCTAACAAGGATTCCCTTAATTTTTTAGCACCCTTAGATCAGGCAGAATCAAACCATCTTGGACCGTACTGCGCTGGTCTACTGCCCGGGATGCTTAATATCTTTCCCACTTTTTTTACGATAGATGTATAAGCATTGATCACCATACTTGGCAAAGGGCCCTCATCCAGACACAGCCCTACCTCTGTAGTGCACAATTGTCTGACCTTCCGATGGAAATATTCTGGGGTGATCTGTGACCATTTTAGACGGCATGAGTTGTCATTTGCTGTAAGCATACCTGACGGTGTTGCTCCTCCGATCTGAGCTTACAGTGGTCCTGCATGTACACATATAGAGGATTGTGATCGCTATATAGACTGTCCTCTATATGAAAACCGCTGAAAAATGTTTGTAAGGACGAGGAAATTAAAATATAGTCAATAAATGACCCCCTCCTTTTTCCATTAAAGGTAGGTACAGGGAAAGACTGAAGTGGATCAGAAATGGACATAGCGCACGTCATGTCCAGTTCACTCAAAAGTTTGTTTAGTGCCTCCCCTTGTGTGGAATGTTCAAAATGAAACCCCATGAAACGAGGACATCCCAACTCTGAGACTCTGGTAAGCATAGGGTTACCGCAAGGGTGGGTATTGAAGTCCCCGGCAATCATTAAATTGTGTAAAATGGAATCATACGATTGATATATAAGTGTACTCAAGGTGGCAATATTATTTGCGCCAGATGGGCAAGTCACCGCGTAATAAAAGTTAATTGATCCCCAGCTGTTAGCTCCCTTTTTTATTATCATTGGCAATATACCTGGGCTAGGAGAAGGGATTACCTGGAACTGGCAATCGACTGTCAGGGAGATATAAGTTAATAGTCCCCCCTTAGGTCTGCCCCTGCAGAGTGAATGGCTGCCACAAAAAAAGCCCTATATCCCTCCAGAAAAAGATCACATTCTAACGACCAGGTTTCCTGGAGGTTAATAACAAGAAATTGCCTCACAAATATGACCCACAGCGGATCCTTAAATTTACTACCTAACCCTGCTATATTCCAGGACAAAAAGTTCTCATTTATTACTGCAGTTACACCTACAATATCATTCTCTGTCTCTTGTAGATGCAGAGTATTGACATCATGATCAGGACCCTCACTTGGATCTTTTCTCTTATAATTTCCTAGTCAGTCACAGCCCTCCATCCCAGTTAATAATGAAAATCTGTTGTGCAGTTTTAACATAGAATCCACACCTTGCTGTACAGCTGGAAACACTGTAGGAAGGGCCAAAGGTGCCAGCTGTCGTATATGATTATGCGCAGGGATTGTGCCATGTGACCACCCACCTTGGGCCGCTGGCATTATATCATTACCTGGTCTTGTTCTTGAATACTGGTAGAGTTATTCGCTGCACTTCACTATTCTCTAAATTCCCGTCCCTGGCTTGAGGGTGTTTGCCAGCGGCACTACTATGTCTGCTTCCACTGCTACAGGTGGATATAACCCTACTTATCCTATCCTCATGCCTTACAGAGGCTTCGGAAGAAGGTAATGGATGGGGAGCCACAGTAATTGGCTGGCTAGGTACTTGAATGATCCTAGACCAGATACCCTTGAACTGCTCTGACCAGGGTCAATATGTAAACCCCCAGCAGAAGATGGCAAGGGGTTTCTGGAGTGCAGAGATATGTGCTCCTCAATCCGGGTCAGCCTCTAAATGATAGGGCCCAATTTTGCATCTAGTAGATTAGACAGAGAAGCCTGCAGGGTCGCTAACACCCCGGTAATAGCCAAGGATGAGGGAATGATGGGGGGGGGTCTACAATAAGTCCAGAAGGTTTAACACCCAAGGCAGATTTAATTTTTTTTGGGTGTCCACTCATAGATTGCATTTTTCTTTTAGTGCCACCCCCGACTGCTGAGCCCCTTTCGGTGTCTGTGCTACCTTTTCTCTCGTTGTAATGTTATTTGAGGACCTCGAATGGTGCCTATTTAACAGCTCAATTTCTTTATCCAACACAGAGGCTGCCCTTTGCAAAAAGGAATCCATGGTAGAAACTGTTGTAGACAGGCCCGACTTCCCCTTTGCCATGTTAGCAGAGACAGGCACACCTTTGCGCTTGTCCATTATTGGTATGAAATATAAAATCCGTTAAGAATTAAAAGAAATTTAAAAAACAGGATGTGAACAACAATCATAACTTTATTCGACAGTTAAGTCATAAAAGCATTTAATAACACATTTAGTATTTACAGATAAAACAGTAAGATAAGTACCAAAGTACATTTATATAAATATATTAAAAATGTAATTAAACTTCCACAAGACAGCTGCCGAGTATGATCACTACATAAACACAATCTATAATTTTTTTTTTTTAAATCAAGCAATCTCTTCATTGTTATTCAATAGTTGATTCAGTTTAAGCTAGTCAAGGCCAATAAACAAAAAGCATCATTACCTATACAAAACTAATGCTTCGATCGAATAGCCCATGTCCATTTCAGGAACTTTGCTACAGCTATAGCAATAGGGGGACTTGGATCTGTAACTAAGATTCTTAATGCCTCCCTATATCTACATGTTCCAATTAATCGGCAAATAGGTTTCACCCACTTTTTCGAGGTGCAGCATAGCGGGGAAAAAAAACCAAGACATGGCATTCTGATTCTCGCTGGTCCCTGCACCATGGGCATTTGTCATCGCCATATCTTCCTGGCCATTGTTCTGTGGACACCTTTATTGGAAGAGTGCCTATCCTAAATTGTAAATAAAGCTTCCGATCAATCGGATTCTCTAAAGCGTCCCAATATGGTTCCATCATTGGTCGAGCTTTAAATTCAAGAAATCTACCTGTAAGGTGAGAGGACATACCTTTGGCAAATGTAGTTTTAATAGTCATCTCCCAATATCTAGCTTTCAAAAGCTTCTTAGAGGGGAATACTGCATTTGCAGGGTCATCCCACAGTTCTATCAGGATGTCATGTAGCCACTTCTGAGTAGCCACTAGTGGGCCGGAAAAGAAAAGGTGATCAGGGCAGGAATTGCACACTTATAAATTGCTTCAAACTTATATGTCCTTACACTGTGGCTTGAAGTTCGGCCACAATAATATTATTAAATAAACACAACTGGAAACTATGTGAAGATGTCATGGCAGTGGCAGTGTTTACCCCTGGGACCCTCGTCCCACCAGGGGTTCTCGTGGAGGCAGATGCGGGCGGAAAGAAATCACCATGGGCAGGTGGCAGCCAGGCAGAAAGGCTGCGGAAAGTCTCAGCGAGTAATCTTAGACCATGGAATCACCCTGACAGAGAAGGAGTTTCCTTTTCCCTCCGAGCACCATTGTGAGATCACCGCATTGCTGGGAAACTACAATCCCCTGTGGTGGAGCGGCAGTCTTGAGGCCACAATAAGCTTGGTGGTGGCGCTGCTGCACCACCAAGCATATTCTGAGTTTTCTAAACAAAAGCAGTTTTATGGTGGTGAACCCTCCATGAAAATGCTGGCAGTGAGGAAATAAAGGGAGACCACAGGGCCCTGCGCAGGAACAGACTTTGATGTACCCATTGCTGTGCCGTTTTGAAAGGCACCGGTGTGGGAATGCCACAAGACTGCCCATAAAACTTAAAAAATACTCATAATCTGGTGGACTGTCGGTGGCCCCGTTTGAAAGTCCCGAAGCTGGAGCAGGGTGGCTCTCTCTAGGACCGCCTAACTCGGAATTGGGCCCTTAGTGTCTAAGGGGTTTGTAGCTAATTGGCCAAAGAAATATCAACCAAAAACTGCTAACGATCAGATCTCCTCTCCTTCTCAATTCCCCTGGCCACTGACCCTAATTCCAACACCAAATCCTAGGACATACCCATCGTCAAATAACGAGATCATCCCATCCAGCTAGACACCTCTTCATAGGTAACTGTCGATAAGGGTTCGATGCTTACAGCCTCTGGCTAGATTACCTTGATTCCCAGGCCTTCTCCAGTGAGAAAGAAAACCGTCCCACATTATCAGCACTGCTTTTTCAAATGCATCCTCTCCTCCCTCAGCCTAGCTCTTAAAACAAACCGGTATTCTAACTAACAAAGATGAATTTCTCCACCTGCAACAGAAACGTGAGAAAGAAAAAGATTCTGCATGCACATGAACATCACGAACAATGAATTTTAGAGAGCCAGAGAAAAATACACATGAGGGCTACAAATTCGGTTAACATAAGAATCAATATACACATATACATGAACATTATTACTGTGCATGTTTAAATCTGTGTGCTACATGACAACAAATTAATTTCTTATTACTCAAATGTAAAATCGAACATTAAACTTCATCATGTAAAACACAATTACATTACCTTCACCACATTGCACAAAATATCTCTATCACTTCACTTTACATGTTATTACATTACATATTCTAATAACCAAATATTAACACGACAAGAGAATACTTGCAGGTGCAAACTACATTTGATTGTAATGCACACCTACAAAAATTGAAGAGCACAACAATCATGCTCTATCAGTTATCACAATCAATAAGAATTCCCTGCAGAAAAAAACGACCTAAACAGAAGTTGTAGCCAGTCTTCCCTGTTGAAACCTTTCTAGGCTCTTGAGATTCTCATAGTGACTGTCCTGCAGTCTCTCCATTCTCCTCTCACGTTGCCTAAGAGAATTATCAACATGTCTCGCCTTATGCCACTAATATATTCTTATCACTATTATGATTGGCTTCAAGATATAACTAAGGAATCCTTTCCCAAGATTTTCAAACCAATTTCCAATCCTTCCAAATCCTTTGCCAACTTTGTGCCAAACACCTTCTGTTGCCAGGTCATGTATTTCATGGTGTATCTCAGTAATGTTTATATATTTTCTCCGATCCTTGCTATGGTCTGGGATATAAGTATAACACTGTTGAAACCGCAGTATTTTGCAGACTCCGCCCTCTTTTGCTAACAACACATCTAAAGCAAGATGGTTCTGTCTCACCATAGCTCTTATCAACACCATCTCTCCATCTACAAATAACAAAGACTGAGCTGTATTTGCAGAAAACGTATCCACAATAATTGTCAACCTTCTAATCTGTATGTCATTCAAAACCACTTCCAAACTTGGTATCATTGGTCCAAATACATCTTAACAATCTCTCCTCCACTTGTACCTCGCTTCTCTCTATGGGATGATCCCGCTACCAATGGCCTTCCTTCAAAAGGTACCAAAGCTTCAACGTGGTTTATGGTGGATGTTAGATTTGGGGTCTCTAGTTGGCACAGGTAGGTACTTGTGACAAATAGGGACCCTTGCCTCTAGTCGGGGTAAGGGGGTACGCCCCTAAAATAACTCCTGCTCACCCCCTTGGTATCTTGGCACGAGCAGACAGGCTTATCTCAGAGGCAGTGTGTAAAGCATTTGTGACCACATACAATTATCAAGTGACAACACTACAGATGGACACCAAACAAGTTTTATATAAAAAATAAGTATTCTTTATATAGACTTAACAAAAGACCACCAACGACAAAAATCCACAATACTGTACTTAAAATGGTAGTTTTAGCTTAGTTCTGTTCAGTTCTTAAAATGCAACACTTTAAGTCAATGTACCTTGCGATAGGCTACGCTTCCACAACAAAAGCGTTGCAGCTATGGAAATGCAGCAAAGTTCCGGTGCAAAGAAATAAAGACCTGAAGATCTTGAAGATGTGGCACGCTTCTCCGATGTTGCGAGAAGTCTCAGCTCGATGCGTCAGCTGCAGCGGCTACACCCTTGTTCAGAGGTGCAACCAAAGCGGCTTTGGCGGTGACACTCTTCTCCCTTGATGTGAGACGCTTCCGTTCGATGCAGCAACTGCAGCGGCGACACCCTTGTTCAGAGATGAGATGACAGCGGCTTCGACGGCGGCACGCTTCTCCGTGGATGCGAGTTGCTTTTCTTGATGCAGTACAATGCACCAGCTACAGAGGCGACATCCTTGTTCAGAAATGCTACGGCAGCGGCTGCGATGGCGACACGCTTCTTCTTCGTTGCAAGACGCTTCTCTCGATGCGGTGCAATGTGCCAGCTACAGCGGTGACATCTTTGTTCAGAGATGCGACGGCAGCGGCTGCGACGGCGACACGCTTCTTCTTCTTGAGTCGCGCTTCCAACTCCTTGTGACACGCAGTTCCTCAGAAGGCCCAAAACAGCAGCAGGCATTTCCAAAGGAACTCTGGGGAGCTGAAGGCTGACATCTGTTGTCCCTGAGTCTTCAGCAGGAGGCAAGCTCTGTTCCAAGCCCTTGGAGATCCTTACAAGTTGATGAAAGTACACAAAGTCCCTTTCTCCTATCTTTGGCAGTCAGGCAACCACTGCAGGCCAATCCCCCAAGCAGCACTTCTCTTCTCAGTTTTTTCTGGTTCCACTCCTCAGAAAAGGTTTCTTCTTGTTGTCCAAAAGTGAACTAAATTCTTGGCATCGGGGTCCCAATACTTATACCCCAAAATCCTTTGTCCTCTGAAGGCAGAGGGGCCTTTGCCCAGTCCAAACCAGTTCTGCAGCACTCTGTTGACACAACTCCTTCTTTCCTTTCACAGTGCAGGGCAGAAACATCAGACCACCATAGGAAGTGTAGCCAGCATTGTGGAGGGAAAGCACAGCCCTGGAGCACTTTGTTGACATGATTCCTTCTCTTCTTTCACAGTGCAGGGCAGAGACATCAGACGCCCCACAGGAGGTGGAGCTAGCATTGTGGATGAAAGGCACATCCCTGGAGCACTCTGTAGACATGATTCCTTCTCTCCTTTCACAGTGCAGGGACATCAGATGCAACACAGGGGGTGGAGTCAGCACTTTGGAGGGGCAGGCACAGTCCTATTCAGGTCCCAGGTGCAACTACTCCTTCCCATCTAGATGCAGATCTCTCTGTTCAACACTGGGCAGACTCACCCTGTCTCCTGGAATCCCCCAGCCCTGTCACTCAAACTCCAGACAAGGAATACACAACCTAGCAGAGGTAGCCTTGGATAATTAGACAAGAAAATACCTACTTTCTAAAAGTGGTATTTTCAAACACAGAATGTTAAAACCAACTTCACTAAGAGATGTATTTTATCATACTGAGTTCAGGCATACTAAACTCGAATTTCGACCATGTTCTCTGAGTCAGTTAGGATTATAAGATGTAATAATCTAATTGCCCATTCTGGCCTATGGAGAACAGGTAGCCTTGCAATAGTGAAAAATGAAAAGGGCTGTAATTCACTACTAGGACATGCCACACACACCAGGGCATGTCCCACCTTAAACTTACAATGCACCTTGCCATTGGGCCTACCATAGGGGTGTATGATATGAAGAAAAGGGAAGATTTAGGGACTGGTAAGTGGGTGCACTTGCCCAGTCATCATGACATTACCAGACTGCACACAGGCTCTGCAATGGCAGCCCTTAGACACATGTTTACAGGCTGCTTCTGTGGGTGGTACAACCAGTGCTGCAAGTCCACCAGCAGCATTTTGTTTACAAGCCCTGGGCTCTCCTGGTGCACTGTACTAGAGTCTGACAGGTAAACCAAACCTGTCAATAATGGAATCACTAATTCATTCATTAATTAGTAATAGGGCGAGCATATGCACTTTAGCACTGTTCAGCAGTGGTAAAGTGCCCAGAATCATAAAATAGCCACCAACAGGTCAGAAAACATATAGGAGGAAGGCAAAAAGTTCAGGGATGACCCTGAAAAAAGGGCCAAGTCCATCATTGGGAAACACAACAGCCACATAACATGTTTCATATGAATTCAGTGGCAATCATACAAATGTATTTTTCCCCACACATAAAATACACGTTCGGCACCACTTGTACCGCTTCTTGCAAAAACTTCTTTGCAGTGGCTTCAATTGTGAAGATATGATTACACACACTCTGTCCAAAAAAATCTCATCATAGTAGGTTTGTACCTGTCTAATGCAAAGTTTTCTACTCTTTTCAAAATCTAAAGCTATTGGACCATAATTCCCTTTCGTCTTATGTGCTAACTCCTCCTTGGTCCACTCAAATTTTCTTCCTCTATTGTTAAGCTTGTTAATTGCTATATCTAGCCTCTACTTGATCTACAAACTTCTTCTCTATATCAGTCAAAGTACAGGTCAAATTGAGGCGGTGCGTGTAAGCTCGGTCTGATGTAACAGTAAGCATGAAGTGTTTTCCTCTCCTCTCTTCCTGCTTAAAATAATAGTACATTGTGCTTGTAATCTGGAACTTCTGAAAGCACAACATCATAGTTATAGAAATAATATTCATAATGACCCTTGCCATAAAACATGCTAGGCAATAAGCCACATGTGATGCCATATGTTAGAAGCAGGTGATGGTAACAAATCCCCTCTTCAACTGATGCAGGCAACTGTATACACACATAACATTCTCTCACATCCATCGTATTCACATACTCATATAACAGCTTTGCATAAGCATTCAACGTATAATCACCCTTAGACAAATCTACTTGCAATAAGCAACTAGTTTGATCTAGCATAGCTTTGTCAGCTCCTAATGTACCCTCTTTTGCTTAAGAAGCGGTAGGTGTGGATGTCCCTTGTATTCCAACCCCATCAACTTCTGCTTCATGTGACATTTTTACAGACATGATAATGACTACTGCTATAACTACCATTACTCCTATCATAACTGTACATATTATACACGTTGCTCTATGTTTCTGATTTCCAGACTCCATCTTTGACTCAGTTTGTGTTATTACAGCAAGAGAATCAACACAAAGTCTCTTTCTCTGCCTCTTGCTGTCGATCAAGAAACTTCTTGCACAGTTCCTTGAAGTCCTGGAAACCAATTTCACGTTATTTACACAGTTTAAAAAGACTACCTTAGCCCTCTTTCTTCTTCTATGGAAAGTCCCTAAATCTATTCTTCTTCCACTTGAACCTAGGTTATCTTCTTTAAACCAAAAGCATTCTATTTACTGTTCACAGTTCAATCAACAATCCCTCACAAGGTCAGAGCCAAATTCATCAATGACACACTGTAAAGTGTCAAGGTGAACTGCTACAATCCCCTGAGCTAGCGGCTGATACCAAAAGGTTGGAAACAATAGATCTTGCAGAATGAGAACCTTTAGGTCACTCAATATCGGAGGATTTGGAACAGTCGCTTTCAACACTCCATTGGCTTCTATTCCAGTGACAAACAGTTCAATCTCAATTATCAGCTCTGGAGCTCTGCTGGTCACTCGTGCTGACCTCAGTCTCTTTGGTCCCTACTGTTCCCGACATCTGTAATCAGTAATCTGGGGTAGCTTTTCTCTGGCATGATACTCTTGCTCTCCTCGATCTCCTTAAACCCTCCTGTGCATGCTTGAAGTCACTTAGCTCTGATTAAGACTTTTCAGACACAGGGGCAAGGTCTCTTTCAGGAGCAAGTCTCAAGTCCTGCCACTTCTGTCTCACAGGCCACAATGTTCTTGAAACTTCTGCTCTCATTCTCTGCACTCAACCACTTTCCACACCAGTACCTTCAGATGAGTAAGACTCTGTACCACTTGCAACATTAACGTCTCCCTCAGAGTCGATACCTGGGACTTGTGTAGCCTGACCCCCTCAGCTTGTTCTGATGGGTAACCTGCCTCATCAGAAACCCCCACAGCTTGGATTGTCCTCTCCCGTGGCCTCACAGCCATGACTGGACTTATTTCAGGGAGAGGAGTTGTTCCTTCAGAGGGTCCTGAAACTCTGTGGGTATGGGAGGCATGAATCTAGTTTGGCAAGCCTCCACACTTCACAGCTGTATTTGTCATCAAAGTGACCTGGTAACAACATCACCAGCGAGCTTCAAGACAGTTCTTCCTCACATGCTTCCGGACAAGTACCCTCTCACCTTAACACAAATCATGAGAGAAGTCCTTTGAAGTCAACGCAGTCACAGCTTCAACCAGACTCAGAACAGACCTCATCAGCCAGTCCTTTCCAATAACCAAGGATCAATTCATTGGTGATGTTTATCAATGCTGTAGATGACACTTCTGACAATCACCCTAACCATCAATATTTCATGGGGCGAGAGTCCTGCTCTATCTTGAATGCTACGCACACTCATTAACACCAAAGGCAGTGCATCCAGCAATTTCAAAGACGCGGAAGAACACACCTTTGCCAACCTCATTTTGAGAGTTCTATTAATCTGCTCCTCAAGACCAGATGCCTCCAGCCTATAACCACAGTGCAACCTCTGATCAACTTGTAAGGCAGTACACAACAGCTTCATAATCTCACTGTGGAAATGCGTTCCTCCATCCGACTCCATTGAAGGGGGAAATCCAAAGCGCGGTATGAGTTCACTGAGTAACAACTTTGCTACTGTGAGACTATCACACCCTCTTGTTGGATATGCTTCTACCCACCATGAGAAAACACACACCACAACCAGAATGTATCTCAATCCATTGCACCTAGGTGTCTCAATGAAATCAAGTTGGATTCTGTTAAAAGGACCCCCGGACCTTCCAATGTGCCTTAGTGTAACCACAGTTTTATTTCCAGCTTTCATCTGTTGACAAGTAACACATCTGTGACACACCACCAGCAAGCACACGGAATTGTGGATTGAACCACATTTGACTGAACTCTCTCACCAGGGTATCTCTCCCAATATGGACTGCTCTATGAATCTGTCTTGCCATACGGCTCATTAAACAATCCGTTAACACTGTTCGACCATCAGTTGAAACCCAAATGCCAAAATCTATTTTCGCACAACCTGCACTAATCCATCCAGCTCCTTCTTGATTTGACACTTCTTCCTGCAGACGCTTGACCTCATCCCAAGTGCCTGCACTTGATGATTTGGACTACCTCCATTTATGGATCCGAGTCTCATTACAGTATTTACAACGTCAGGTACCTGCACTATCTCCTAATCTTGAAGCTAATTTGCTGGATTTAATCGACACTCACACTTCCAATGCCTGATTTTGTGACAATATTTACTTGCTTCTTTAAGGTATCAACCTCGATTCCTGACTTGGGATCTATTCCTCTTCCTCTTCCCTGACCCGCCTGAGCCAACGCGTTCTGGGTCCCTCCAAGATTATTTTCCTGTTTCAGACCCAACATTCCTCAGTTTTTCTGCACTTGGTCCACCCTATCTGCATTCCTCATCTGGACTAGCCTCAGTTTATCCTTTAATTTCCATGCTTAGTGTCCATTTTGTCACTACAGTATCTGGCATACCACAGATTCTCGTCCTCTGACTTGTTTTGCCAGCAAATCAAATGCTGTTGAATCATAAAGCTAATTTCTGGTCTCAATCCCAAAACAAACTTGCAAATGAACTGTCCCATGTCCTTAGAAGCTGGCGCATCCAACCGCTATACTGCTTAAAGGCTTGCAAGTGTCTTTCGTAACAGGCATGTACTGTCTCCTTGCGCTCCTTAGTGATTTGATCTATCTTAACCCAATGAATATCTTGTAGCAAGATCTTAGACTGTAACCATGTGATTAACCTCAAACCTCTTTATGACCAAGGGTGAAGGAACATGTGTTATGGGGTCTTGGTGTGGTTCGGCAGACAGTCAATCAACAGCAATTTTGCAAGCAGACTATAAATCACAAGGTACCACAATTTCAAATAGTGTTCAGATCAATCCACAAACCCTTAGAAATCTTCACAAAATGATCAAATTGCTTGCACCATTCAGCATGTTTCTTCCTCAGCCAAGGAAAATCATTTGTGAATGTTGGTAAATTACCCCTGCTCCAAGGTACATGCACATACCCTCCGCTCGGTACCTCTCGCAATGGGTAAGCCTCTGCTCCTGCTGTCCCCCCTCCCAGAGGTGGCGTTTCACCTATCTCCTTCTTGACATTCTTTTTCTTTGACCATCTTTCCTCCCAATTCTCAAGCATGCTCCCTTCCTCCTAATTATCCTCAATTCCTCCCAATTATCAAGCATGCTCCATGCGCTTAACCTTACAACCAGTTCTCAAATGTGTGTTTTTAAGCATATGACTCTTTTACTCTTCCAATTCCTGATCACTATTATTTAACCTGTGACTTCCCTGTAACATTTTTGTTTAAGACAAATCCACATCATACTTTTGTGCCATTTCTGTCACTTTCTCATGTGCTCGCCTTGCCTTACGAGTAACATCCTTCACCACAAACAACAGCTCATCTTGCTCAGAAAGTTCTCCTATGCAAGGGCAGACTTTCACTGATTATCTCATCTACTTCTGCCTTCAACCTTACTATGTCTAGCACTTTGCCTGTTACTGCAGTTTTGATGGTTCCCCGACTTGGCATGCTACTTTATTCTTCTCTTTTGCTGCTCTGATCCCTGTGGCGATTTCCTGACGCTGTATTCTGTGAGACATGCTGCTTTTAGAAACTCCCTCATCGACACCTACTGCTGACATCTTTACCACGGGTCTTCTAACTGGAGCTTCACACATCCTCAAGTGTGAGTGTGAATCACCAATGACACTGATCATACTGCACTAGACCGAACACACACTCTAGAGGTTTTCGCAGTTGCTGGTAATGGAGTACTAGGTTCTACAGGCACCAAATGTGGACCACTTCCATTTGCAGTAACATTTCCTTCTAAGTTGACCCTTTCCCCAATCCTGACTGTGGCTGACTACTGCTTTCCCCTTTACTTGAGTCATACACTGACACTATAGGTCCAATAGTTACCAGCGCCGTATGGGCTTCTGGTAACCACATAGCAGCATTAAATCCACTCATCTCTGTACATCCCTATGCTATTAACCCCATTCCTTCCATTCCTGTTGAAATCTTTCGCACTAGGGTTCGTCTGCAGTACTCCCATTCTCTCCATGGTCACTGCATTTGCCAATTCTCGACCTCCCTCACCTAAATCTGGATTGTATGGCGGAGGACGCTCTGCTAATAATCTATCTAGAAATGTGTCATCAGTGTCACTATCATCATCTTCCTTCCTGCTCCGAGCATCTCCCTCTTTCACTAATAATGGGTATATCTCTTCAACTGTGCATCCCATCGCACATCCTGGTATGCCTTCATCGCTTTTTTCATCCTCCCTTGACTTATTTCCCTGCTCTTAGCCTATGCTGCTCACATCCAAGCATCTAATGCTTTGAACTGTGTTGGTCTAGGCAGAGAAAGTAATGAAGGCATCACTCCCCTCAACGTATATAGCACCTCCAATCGAAATGAACAAGAACGTGGAAAAGCCAAATCTCCCACCTTCTCAGTAATCTTATGCCAGTATTGAAGCCAAACTCTAGTATGGAGTCCTGCATTTGTTGCCATGTGATGTGCTGGTTTAACCTCGGGTGGTGCTTCCTCACCCGCTCGATTTACCACTCCTCTATCCCCCTACGTAGATCTCATAATACTTTAAAGCATTGCATGATTAACCCAATTCTTTTTACCGACGGTATTCCTCTTTTTCATTTCCTGATGACAACCCCCCCACTCCCAGGTGGCGTTGCACCATATTACCTATCGCAGTGTGGCATACTCTGAGGTCACTCTTCCCCCTTACAGCGGTTCCCCCGCATTCACAATCCCACCTTCCACATTCACACTCTCAATCATAGAAGCAAGTCACTGTCTGCCTACCAATGACGCGTAAAGTCACATAAACTAGTAACTGTCTGCTTACCAAATGACCGGACAGTCACATCACAAGATTGATAGAATTCAATAACTGAGGAACATTCATACACCATGACCCTCGACCTGCGCTGGCCACTCGAATCGCTGTAGTCCACCCCTGTACACAAGGCTTCCCACACGATTCTAACAAATCCACTCACACAAAGTTCCCTGTCTCAGGCAGGTCGTCAAAAGTGCTTCACGACTTCCCAACAAACCAATGGTCAGACAACTACAACAAATCAGTGTCTTCTACACCACAAATCTATCCTGGGATCCTAGGCTACTCTTGAGCCTGACATCAAACAAAACAAAAACTCATGGACCGTGCATTTGGGGCCCGAAACCACACTCACTCGACTCTCATCCCAACTCCGCAAGGCATCTCACCATCAATTCATCACTGCCGTCTAACACACAACATGCCTATTCATACTCAGTCCACCGTTCACCACTGTTCTCGCCACACTGTTAATCTCCGTCGGTCTCCGCCAAAGTACTTTGTTCTCCACTCTCAATCTTTTGGGCTCTCATTTTTTGGGTCTCTAAGGGCTAACCTTTTCTAGAATTTTCTAGATACTTCCCTCACTTCAAGAGGAAACCATTCGCTGCTACCAACTGATGGGGCAGGGTTCCAAGTTCTAGATTTGCTCTTCAACGGTTGGTCAATGGATCGTTGGATCCTGCTTAAAAGTGTAGAGGGGAGGAATATCTTGCCCAATCAGATTTGCAATTCTAATAAACCCCATCTTCGAAGAATCACTGACTCCTGGGTCTAAATTTAGCTAGTTTATGTCAAAGCCAAGAACAATTGGACATACAAGCACCTCAATATGAGGGTATTAAAATAAATTGGAACCAACAAAAAAACAAACCTACAGGTGAAATTTAGTCTGTGACGCATACAAAGAATAAACAGTTCTAGAATCAAGATGCAGAAAATAACTGTGCCGACATTGAGTCTTCTTCATTGTACGTTCATAAGTAAAAGCATTAGTCTGTGCCTACACTACCATTAATGTGACATCCCCACTTATCATTTCCCAAGGCAAGTTCAGGAATAGGGATCAGTGCCTGAAGACTTCCTAAGAAGTACACTCATGTTGAATGGGTCAAATAACATACAGCTATGGAGCTCGTTCTAAGATGCTCCTTCTTCCCTTCCAGTCAGATTTCTCCTACTCAATTCCATCTGGCACTGGCCCTCATCCCAACATCAAATCCTAGGAAACACCCATCATCACATCACACGATCATCCCATCCACCTTTACAGCTCCTCCGAGGTAACTTTCCATAAGGATTTGATGCTTCAGCCTCTGGCTCCATGACCTTGATTTCCAGGCCTTCTCCAGTGAGAAAGAACACCATCCCACATTATCAGCACTGCTTGTTGAAATGTATCCTCTACTTCCTAAGGCTAGCTCCTAAAACAAAAGAGGTATTCTAACAAACAAAGATGAATTTCTCCACCTGCAAAAGAAACGTGAGAAAGAAAAAGATTCTACATGCACAAGAACATCCCGAACAACGATTTTTAGAGAGCCGGGGAAAAATAAACATGCGGCCTACAAATTTGGCTAACATAAGAATCAATATGCACGCATACTTGAACATTATTACTGTGCATATTTAAATCAGTGCACCACATGACAACAAATTATCTTCTCATTAGTCATATGTAAAATTAAACATTAAACTTCAGCATGTAAAACACAATTACCACGTTACCGTCTCCAATTTGCGCAAAATGTCACTATCACTTTATTTTACCCATTATTATATTACACATTTTAATAACCAAATGTTAACAAGACAAGAGAAAACATGTAGGTGCAAACTGCTTGTTATTATTATGCACCCCTACAAATTGATGAGCACAATCACGCTCTATCAGTTGCTATATGTGCCACCCTGAATTTGTGATTACCCATAATATCAGGTGAATTGTTCAAGAATAAAGTAAGAAGGGCTAGCACACATGTTTCTTCTCCCAGCTTGCCGCATCTAACTTGCATGTAGGTCTTCTGATATATTATCTCAATAATGGCACACAAATAGGCTGGGCCTCCGATCTCAACTAGTGTTCTCCACAGCAGGGCTCTGGGGAGCATGTCAAATGCTGCTTTAAGGTCTACAAAAACAGCATATAACCATCCCTTTGGTACACTGATGGTCTTCCAGTATTTCATCTGCAACCTAAATACCTGGACAACGGTGTGGGTATTATAACAAAAGCCCACATGAAGCAAGCAGAGTACCTTGTTCTCTTCAAGCCAATACTGAAGCCTGCTGAGTATAATCTTGCTAAAAAGTTTTTGTGTGGCATCTTTCAAGCTAATGGGCCTGTAGTTGGGGGATCCAAGGGACAGCCCTTCTTAAATATTGAAAAAATGTCAACCCCTGCCCAAAATGTAGAACTACTGAGACAATTTGAAATGGAATTAAATAGCTCTGTAAAATAAGGACTCCAGATATCAATATCAGATAGAACTAGGACCCCAGGAATCTTGTTGATACCAGAGACTTTGCATGGTACGATCTTCCTGATAGCCTCTTTCACCTCCATACAGGTTATCGCGAGGAAAACCCCCTAAGATCCTCTTTGGTTCAGTGTACTATGGAATTACTGCTGCTCCATCACCAGGCCTTGCTTGAGACAAGTTAGTAAAATGTGCTATCCAGGCCTGAGCTGCAACATTATTATCAAACCGAATTGATTCAACCGGGTCATCCAGTACAGCTCCAATCGCTCAGCCAGCCGGGTGAGGCTGCAGCCAGCAGACCACGTCTACCTCTGCTCTCCATCCTTGGTCACATTGGCATGACAGGTCCTGCTACCAGAATCACTGCAGGCCTCAATGACTCAGTATCGCAGGTCAACTCAAGACAAACGTAGCAACCCACACCTGTCAAATCCAGTGTCATCTGGGTTCTTCTTCTTTGATTCCTGACTAAGCTTCAACCTGCACCTCGTACCTTTTTCCTTGCATTGAACAAACCACTGACAACACCGGAGATCCAGTCCTCCAGCTATGCTCCGGCTCTTCGACGCTGACTCCAGCTGACTTCCAGGAACACACCCTCCTCATCACTTCTTGCTTCCCGGACACTTTGTCTAGTTTAGAAGTACAATGAGCCAGCTTGACAGGCTTTGGGGGCCAGAGTATTTCAATAATTTAATGGGAGTTTGGATGTAATTGTCCTAAGGCTAAAAAGTAAACTATGATAAGCAAGAGTGCTGTTGTGTAGTTCCTATAAATCTATATAGGATCTGCATGTTTAGACAACATAAACTATGGGATCGGTGTCCAGACTAATTCCAGACACCCCCATTGGATATGGTTGCCCATGTACGAGCAAGCTCACATTGCCACTATGAACTCCTCTTACCAAGTAGCAAATAGTTTCTGGCAAGTATCGAACATGACAACTCTGACCCCTCAGAGATTGTGGAAGCTGTGCACTAGTTTTCGCTCAGTCACTCGTGCTCAGAGAAATACACAGAATAAACGATAGGGACATTTTCAAGACGCATTTATTGAACCAGCATCATTAAAGTGTATAATACGTGTGCTGCCCAAACATATGACAGAAACAGATGTATACTCGTGTAAGCACCAACTGAGTGAATAGATAGTGGAATTCTACCATAATGCTAAAACGTGTATATGTTGGAATATGAATACATGACAGTAATAATTCATACTCCTATGATGCTATTCCTAACTAGATGTACCTGAGGGTGCCTAGCATGTATGCAGGTGTATAGCCAAGATTCCCCCTAGGATAGGCCAACCCCTTTACCCGATGCGAGAGAGCAAAGGAACCCCTCTTGGTCTCGAGATGGACACCTGACAAGGGATGTCAGACTACTGCGGGCTGGACTGTCCGTGTGCAGGGACTTCAGTGTCTCATGTCAGCTTGTCAGCATGAAAGCCTTTCTTCTCTGCCTGCCTCAGCAAAGATGTGGTGCTTATATACCCAAAAGGTACCCTCAGTGTTTTTACCTTGCTGTGTTATGTCAGCCGAGGGTGACGATGGTGATGAAACTTATACACAGTTCTTATGCAGAAAATGGTAATCCTGCTGTGATTCTGAGAATCCTCATGCCTAATAAATGAGGCTAGTTTTCGGAGAAAACCATACAACATTTTTGCAGCATCTAACTAGGGAAAAGGTCAGAACCAAAACACATTACGTAGTACAATTGCAGGGTAATTGTAAGTAAAAGGTTAGGAGACTACCCAAACCTATATTGGGGTACATTGCGATTCATAACAGTGCCATTAGGGTCCACATTTCAGTAGGTTTTTATCTAGGGCGATTTGCTAATTTTCTGGAATTATGCCCCGCTTGAGAGGTCAAAGCAAAAGACATACAAATGATGGACGGAATGCAGGACAATTTATTCACCCATAGTAAAGAGATGTGGGTTAAATCTATTAATCTTTTGCTCAACATGACACCCCAGTTTAGACCAAGCCATATTCAAATCAGTCTTGATTCTGCTCCTCCTGGGAACAGTCCAGTCCAGTCTGAGCTGCCAAGCCAGGTCCTCCATGAACCAGGAACAAGCATCCTGGGACCAGTTTCAGTGTATAACCCCATATGAGCAAAGCTAGATTGAATCCAGAGTGGAACAGAGAGCCTAGGACCCACATCTGGGCATACCCGTACACTTAGGGTCAGAAAGCAAAAGACACACAAATGATGGGCAGAATGTGAATAAATCAAACATTCACCCCAGTCAAGAGATCTGGGTTAAATCCATTGTTCTTTTGCACACCATGCCACCTCCTCACGGGAACGGTCCAGTCCAAACTGCCAAACCAGGTCCAGCCCGGACCAGACACCAGCATTCTGGGACTGGTTTTCTGGTGTCACCCGTCATCAGCCAAGCTAGCTTGAATCCAGTGGCACAGTAAGCCCAAGACCCACGTGTGAGCATGCCTGGCACGCTTAGGGTTAGAAAGCAATAGACTAAGTATGGGCGAAATTTGTGAATTCGCGGTCCGCGAATTCGCATGAAATCGAATTTGCGGTCCGCAAAATTCGCGAATTTGTGTGAATTTGCGGATTTCTTTTTTTTTTGCGTATTCGCGGGCCGCTTGCAGCACATCGACCGCGAACTTGCCCATGCAGTCTTACATGGGCGTGGCCATCTTGTTATCATTGCGTATTTCCGGTTCAGGGGCTAGCTGCATGCTCGGGTGGTGCGTGTGGCGCTCTTACGTGTTCGCAGGCTTTTTTGCATGCTCGCGGGGGAAATATCACACAACCTTACCCACGCGGTCCTCTATGGGCGCGACCATCTTGTTTTTCATTCATTGCTATGGTTTTGGGCATGCTATCCTTTCAATCGATCTCTAATCTTTGCAATCCTTCGTATTTCCGAACTTTTTATGCTTATTATCTATCTATCTATTTGCCTTCATCTATATTTTGTGTTTTTTTCAACTTTTTGTTACTTTATTACCTACTTTATTTGTTTAGCTCTCTCTCTTATTTTATTTCATTTTCACACCTATTCTTTACTTATTGTGCCCAGGACCATGGCAAAGGGAGCCGACAAGGGCAAGGGGAAGGGCCCAGCACCCCGTAGCCGGCTCCCTTGCGGGCGTTTGAGGGGGGAGCACGTCCAGGCCAGGTAGATCTTCTCTGCAGTGGAGGTGTCCGCCTTGATGTTTTATGTTCAGCAACACCTCCCTAAGACCGTGGCAGCAGGGGGGAGGATTGCTTCCAGTTATGGCCTCCGGGAGCATCGCCAGCTGTGGGAGAAGGTGTGATGGCCCATGCATAGGGAGTCTGGGGTCCGGTGCACCTACCAGCAAGCGACGCACCATTGGTCAGACATCCCGACCGGGAGCCGGACATGCTCCACCTGCTAGGATTTGAGATCCCTGGCCTTGGTGAGTAGCTATTTAATAACTACTTTGTTTTCTTCTGCTCTGTTATATTGCTAATCTATTTTTTTCCTGAAGAGTACGAATGCTGATGATTCGATGACATTGCAGGTAAACTAATGTTTAAATAGCTTCTGTCATTGCAGGTGCTCGCCTGGTTATTGGCGTTGCTACTATGCTTACTTGTTTGCAACTTTTTGCTCATTTGAGAGCATTACTGCGTAATGCTAGAGACAGTAGACTCAAGTCTAGTCCTTCTTTGTACTCCTGCTGCTGCCACTTTGAAGAGATAGTGGTGGACTGATACGTTGAGTATATTATTTATTACTTGTTATAGGACATTTGTTAGTGGTCTGCAATCATGATGACGGGCTGTGTCTGTCACGCGACGTCTCGTGCTGCTGAGTGATGGCAGTCGTAGTAGAACCTTTTTGTTGTTGGTGTAGTTAGTGGATTACATAACTTTCCCACTAGACGGTCTGCAAATCCTGCAATACTGTACTACTATCCTCCTAGTTGACCTGATCAGATGCAATTGTTGTTCATTTGTTTCCCCGAGAAAATTTTAGATTGTGTTCAAAGAAATAAAATATTTCAAAACAACGATCATCCATGTTGTGTTTCTTTATTTCATGATCATCAGCAACTCCCAGGGGCAAGTGGACAGGATCGGTCCCTTGCAGGCTCTTTTGCTGGCCCCAGTAAGTTGTTCTATTGTTATATTAATACTTATACTTCCCTAACTTTTACAGATCCTATTCATTACAAACTGTTTCCAATATCTATGATTTACAAAATAGTTGTTGATCTTCTTTTAATCTAGACTACTTTCTACATTCTTATCCTGCCTCTACCATCACTCTCTGTGCTACTACTATTTACGATTATGAGTCGGTCTGTGTAGGTAGCTAAGCTTGCCCAGTCGGTAAACGGTGTTAAACAAAACTCTGATCCAGCAATAGCTCTAGGCACTTAGGGGCATATTACCAAGGGCCATTATCGCCGCCTTGGGGCCCACTTTGCATGTCAGCGATATTTATCGCTAATGACATGCAAAGTGGGCGTGCCAAGGTGTTAGCAAATGGAAACAGTCGCCAATATCGCTATCTCCAATTATCAATAAAGCCTTGCTTTTGAAAATATTCGTGCTAAGCGCGAATATCTCCAAAAGCTAACGCCTGCCCAGAGCAGTTCTTAGCCATGTTATCCAATGGAAGGTGGATAACATGGCTAAGAGCATTGTCACGATAATGCATGAAAATCGCTGATTTTTCAGCGATATTCATGCATTTTGCAGGCTTTTTACCGCTTTTGAGATAAACCTTGATAATATCAAGGTATCTCAGCGGTAATAATTGTCGGAGCGCGGCAATATAATTTTAGCCGCTAACCATGCATAGCGATAATTATCTCTATTGCTTGGTAATATGCCCCTGAGCGCAGTCCTCTGGGTTGCCCTTGCTGTCTATTCCAGTCTTCTTAATGTAAGTGCTTTGACAATTTACAACAACAAAATGTCATTGTTTACACCGAGTAAAAAGTAGCAGTTGCCTTTTTGATTTGAGAGGAGCACATCCCATACCGCAAGTGTTTCAGGGACTATTCTGCACATAAAGAAGTATGAACAAGAGAAATAGGACATTGTTGATGATAGGTGCAGTTCGACTTTCAACATACCTCAGTCCGAACAGAAGGTGAACCCCCAATCCCCTGACTGGCTATCTAGTGTGTCTGACCAAGGATTCTACGACCTAGAAGAACAGAAGAAGACTACCGCCGAGTCCCAGCCTATCTGAGTCATTGAAACATGACTGCCAAGTGCAGTAGTTCAAACCCTTCCGCTCACTCACTCATGAACAAAAACCACACAGTGTTTGTTAGTTTTAACCACATCGCTGCTAGCGATATTTTCCTCCTGTGCTGGATTTTTCAAAAGTCCATCATATATGACGAGCTGGGCTCGTCATCAGTGTTTGAGGAGGCTACACCATGACGAGCCCAGCTCGTCATGAGCCTGGAAGGGGTTAAAGTTTTATTTTCAATTAAGAAATGAAAACATTATTTCTTTATTTTTAATAGCGTAGTATTCGGAGCGAGCAATGGTGATGGATGAAGATGACGTTAAAGTTTAAACAACATTCCCAAGAATGAAATTAGTATTACTCAAACTTAATAATAGTTAACCGACACATGAAATTATTAGAATAGCTGTGCGGGAGCCCCCACCTTCTTCAAAGTACTTATAGTACTGCTGGTGATGACTCACTAGTAGTTGGTGAATTGTCCTGTTGGCAGTGTAGTGTATTTCCTATTTTCCTTATAGGCCCTGCGCATTGGAATAACATAAGCAGCAGTGTAGACGTAGGACTGAGGTCTTCTAGGTCTCTACTGACTATGTTAGACTTAACTTAGGTTTGCGTTAACTAGCTCAGAGGTCACTGGAAACTTTCTTGACTGAATAGGAAGTGATCAGCTTCCCTGGCTCAGACAAGAAGGGATTCAGTTTCCGACAACCGCATAAACATGACAACTTTTCTCCCCAGAATAAGAGTCAATCTCTAGAGTCGTGTGAAACAATAGGCAGCTATTTCACTCAGTCAGGTGTGCATACTTAGTTTCACCAGGGTGCAGAGAATGGAGAGACGGGCATTTTCAATAAAATATATTATTTATTGAGCAGTCTTCCTTCTCATGCAAGAGAAATGAATTGCCACAATTGCAAGACTTGTAATAAAGTAAAGTACGTTCAGTAAAAGGAGTATTATGAAATAATACTGTAAAAGCATTGATATGGTTTCTTAGCCATAAGACACTTTAAAATGGATAAAATATATATACATATATACATAGGCTAACGTGCTCAACTGGTGCTTCTAACTACGCCTACCCCGATGTACCTGACCTAAGCCTAATACGTGGGAGGGAGTAAGTAAGTAGCAGTTTAAGTTAAGTAGGTTTTGCCAAGAGTCTGATTCAAGAATTCTCTCTAAGGGTTTAGTCAGAACCGTACCTCTGGAATAGAATGTGGGAGGTCTGATATCTCCCTTTCAGGACCCGATATCCCAGTCACCCGCAAGGGTAGGCTGGAAACGCCGGAGCTGGATTTTCTCGGCAGGAGAAAAGACAGCGTCTTTCTCAGGGCGTCAAAGAGGAGGGGCAGCGTCCATGAGCTTCTCGCGTCTGCTGGGCTTTCTGCAAGGGGACAGCTGTTCTGCTCCAGAATTCACCACCACCGTGTGTTTGCTTACGGCAACGGGGGTATATTTATACCTGAAAGGTGCCGAGTTTGACGTAAGTTTTGGACATAAGACGTCAATAAAGATGTCACTAAGAACTGGTCGTTCTTACAGTGCTCGCAGGAGTTCTATGACAAATCAAAACAAAGCAATAGGGGCTTTCCCAGGTTGCTGGGGGTTTGGTGTGTCGAAAGAACTTGGTGTGCTCTCTAGGAATCTAAGGAAGTAGCATCTGCTGTGTCATGAACTGCAGAGGCGAGTTACTGAAATATGGCTCTGATTATTATGCCATTATATGGATATTCATTGATTATAGCCGTATAAGGGCATAAGGTCACAATATTGATCGGGTTCCTAGATAAAACAGATCAGCAGAAGGGCAATGGAATCTTCTATCTGTAATTAGAAAAATGGTGCATGTTAAGCAAGCATTCATCAGTTGTCATAAGAAGTGTAGCATTTAATGTAATAAGCATATAAAAGGTTAACACCCTCCACAAAACCGTTGCTTTTTTTCAATCCCAGTAATAAAAAATGTGTTATGTAACATTTTCTTCCATTACGAGACAAAATAGGGGGTTGTGTTTGGCATCTGAAAATATGACATGTTTTTCCTAGACGTCACACATCTGATGTGGCACAGATGACCACCAGTGCCGGGGCCAGCAGTGCTGAGGGGTCCACTCTAGGGCTGGATGCGGCGACGCCAACAGAAGGAGCTGGGGGGGAAGACTCAGCAGCGGTGGGCGGTGGTAAGTTATTATACTCCTTACTTATTGAATTTTTTTTGAGTAGGCTCGCAAAGGAGTGTATGATGTACTGTACAGTAGTACACAGTACACTAGTATAAGTACACTGTACTGTTAAGAACAGTTACTAATTTAGAACTACTTTTTGGGCTACCACAGAGAAAACAGTCAACCTTGACTTGTAATAGCATTAGCGGCGGTACTTCTCGGGTAAGTAATGGCCCCCTCTATTTCACTTCAACTCAGCTGGCAAATTTTTATTGTGAAGCCAAGTCATATCAGATGTAGTTTAGGGATGTGAAGAACGAAAAGTGAAAGAAGGGTTAAACGAAGGACGAGCGAGTCTTAATATTTAAGACTGTAAAGAATGTTTTTTTTTATGCAAATCAAGATAATAAGACGGTGGATTCCAAAATATAATGAAAAGGGTCTTAGTTGGTTGTTGACAAAAATAAACTTTGGTACATTTGAGACATTAAGAAGAATCATAGACGTACTTTGGAAGCCTGTATGTTATCTTCTTTTTCCTCATCGATAGCAGAGGTGTATGATGTAGTAGAGCAGACGCTGAGTGGATGAAGTATGGCCAGTGGCAGTGCCAACCCTATAGAAAAGTAATACCTTCCTATCCCCACCTGCATGTACTGCTTAAAGTACTGCGAGTCTGCGTCATCATGGCTTGTGTCTGTATTTCTTGGGTGCAAGCTGAGTGAGCTGCCAATTATGCCGGATACCACAAGTTCACGTACTAGTAATTTCTTTTGTAAAACAAGAGAAAAAAGTAAAAAGGACTTTTTTTTGTACTCTCTGACTATGTATGTAGTAGTGAGTCCACCCATAGTGCTGCTAGTGGAATTCCTGAAACTCCCAATAATGTCACAGGCTTACAAAGACGGCGGAAAGATACATGCCAAAATGTTATACTGTGTTTGCTACTTGCTGGTGTTACTGAGAGTCAATTTTCCGTTGAATTATTTTAACTTTATGTTAAAGACAATTGGCTACAGTATTTTTCTTTCTTTCTTCATAGATGCTACTCCAAAAAAGCTCACCCGCAAGGAGATGGCAGTCCGGGCCAGGGCCCGTAAGCTGGAGGCTATTTGTGCCAAGTATCGGTGGCTGTGGGCTCGGGAGCAGGAGGAGACAGCAACCACTACATCCTCCTCCAATGTCCCCGGGTCCACCAGCCAGAAGCCTCCAGCCAAATAGAGCCCTGGCCCGACAGCCTCCCGCCGCCGCCGCACAGCAGCAACAAAATCAGCTACCCCCCCCCCCCCCCCCCAGATCCTGGATGGTATGTCAGCGCCGGGTCCATAAAAGAGTGGAATACCTGGAGCGGTTGGGCGAAAAACATCAGGGCTAGCTCCAGGACCTCAGCAAAGAGCTGCGGGACGTGTAGCACCAGCTGTCCACACTACGCCACCAGAGGAAGTGGCTGTCCCTTGCCCCTTTTTTAAAGACTGTTGGGGGGGTGGGAATTGGGTGTTTGGGAAAGGGGACTTTTGGACTTTTGGACATTGGTTTGGTTAGTGAGGGGGGGTGAGTTGGGGTAATTTATTTTATTTTGTGGCAACAACATCAATAATATATATTTCTTAGTAATTATATTTTTTATGCTTCATTATTTTGTGTGGGGGTTGGCGGTGGTTACTGGACGTTTGGTTTCTTCAAACTTACCAGCATGAATGAAACATCTAGTCCTGAAATGTACCAAAATGCAAGTAACCGAGTTAGTGAATTCAGTAGCCCAACTTCTGTACTTTACTAGTAGTACTGTCAGTCTCTGCTCTCCTCCCAGTCCTAGCCCATTATTCTACCTCTCCAAAATGCTTATCCTACCTGTGATTTGTGTTTGTGAATAGGGGTAGCCACAGGGATGCCTGCATTGGAAATGGCGATTAAGGTTGGTTGTTGACTTGAATCCTCGACGGATGCAATATAATTGTTGTGCTGGTAGCAGTAGTGGTACACACTGGCAGTAGCAGCATATGAAAAAAAAGGAAATGAAACATTGAGTGGCCTGAGCGTAGCATTAGAAACAGTACAATAGATAGTACGGTAGAGAACAGTGCCATAAATTGTAGCCTAAGCAGTGCTAAATTAATGTAAATATAAGTATTAGTTGCGTGGAGTTTGACTGCTATAAGAAATTAAAGGCAAAGGACACATCAACGTAACGTGAGCATTAAGCATTTTATTCTTCACGTCGTGTAGGAGGAGGATGTTCTTGATGATCATCAATCCACGATGGCGCAGATGAACTTCTGATTGGAATGATTTTGGTTGCTTTGACCTTATCCTCCCCAGCAAGTGTGTGGAATTTATTGTTGTTGTCAGTCATACCTCAATGAAATACCACACAGCCCGGGGGAAGAGGGTTAGGGTTTGCAAATTGGATGGGAATGGGGTTTTTTGGGAAAGTGTGGTAGAGAGGAAAAAAAACACAGCATGGGCAAACAACAAATGAAGAGAAACAAATCTTAGGATTTGAAGATATTGATAAATCTTAGGGACATAAAGGAAGTGCACTACTGCATGCATGAAGTTGTTTGCTAAATGGATGGTTACGTTACTGAAAAGTAGTACTACTACTTACTGCAACTTACTAGTAACTACGAAGAAACAAGTTGACAGTACCGGACTGCAGTAAATACGCAATTTCACTTGCCTCTCTGTCCTCAGAGAGAATAAAGACTTATTATTAGAACATTAAATTAGTTTTAAAAATAGCAAAGACGTATCAAATAGATGGAGGGATGAATTTGAAGCAGAGATCAAACAAACGCACAGAGTCACACTCGTAGAAGTAAGTTCAAGTTCACAACAATATCATTTAAAAGATACGGAGAATTTAAGAGGATAATGTAACTGTATGTTGTAGTTGTCCTGTTGAATTTGTGTGAAGTTGATGCATCCAGCCATTCCTCTTATTCGCAGTACTCCTTCATTCCATCGGATGCTCCGTTGATCAATCTTGGTGACCAGACACACTGTCCACTGCCTGCATGATGCGGAATTGCGGATCGCTAATGGTAAGCCTAGTACATCGTTCAATGGCACAGGGTAAAAGTCTGCCTGTACTTGTTGATGGAAAAACACAACAGTAAGAGATAAAAAACACCACAGATTAAAAACAATATAAGGTACGCTGTGTAGTGCAAAAATAACACTTTCAGTTTCAGAGGTGACAGTATCACTCCCCAAAATCTAGAACACCCCACATTACCCTCCCAAAACGTGCAGTATACTGCTACCTGCCTACCTCGCCGAGGGCTAATTTCAAATCGTGCCAAAATGCACTCAGAAACTATGCCCAAAACCCCCCTTTCCCACCATGGATTTTCTTCAAACAACTTGCAACCAAAATTAGACATTCCCACGAGTGCTCCAAGACCCCAGAACCCAGTCGCAAAAATCTAGAACACCCCCAAACACATGCAATACTGCTAATCCTAACGAGCCCTAAGTCAAAAATAGTGCCAAACGCTTTTGGCAACTAGGACAAATCCCCTCTTTCCCACCATGGATTTTCTTCAAACCACTTGCAACCAAAATTAGACATTCCCACGAGTGCTCCAAGACCCCAGAACCCAGTCGCAAAAATGTAGAACACCCCCAAACACATGCAATACTGCTAACCCTAAAGAGCCCTAAGTCAAAAATAGTGCCAAACGTTTTCTGCAACTAGGACAAATCCCCCCTTTTCCACCATGGATTTTCTTGCAACCAAAATTAGACATGCGCAGCATTGCTCCAAGACCCCCCAACCCCCCCCCCACAAACACCAGGAACCCCCCAAACAGCCCCCCAAAAACACGAAAGTGAGCGAAAAGTCTTAAAAGTGAAACATTTTTCACCATGGATTTTCTCCAAACACCTTGATTCCAAAATTAGACCTTCCCTGCATTGCCCCAGACCCCTGAACCCACCCGCAAAAAAGCAGAACACCCCCAAACAGGCAAAAAGCAAAAATGCAAAATCTCACACTTAGAAAAATGTAGGTCTAGTTCCCAGATCACTCCATGCGCGTTCTGCAGCTAGGCCCTAACTCCCCTTTCCAACCATGGATTTTCTCAGAACCACTTGCAACTAAAATTAGGCATGCCCAGCATTGCTTCAAGACACCCCAAACCCCCAAACACCAGGAACCCCCAAACAGCCCCCTGAAAACACGAAAGTGAGCAAAAAGGCTGAAAAGTGAAAAACTTTTTCACCATGGATTTTCTCCAAACCACTTGATTCTGATATTATACCTTCCCCACATTACCCCCAGACCCCTGAACCCACCCGCAAAAAAGTAGAACACCCCCCAACAGGCAAAAATGCAAAAAATCACACTTAGAAAATTTCGGGCCTACCTTCAATTCAGTCCAAATGTGCTCTGCAGCTAGGCCCTAACTCCCCTTTTCCACCATGGATTTTCTGACAAACAAATGCAATCAAAATTAGACTGTGCCAGCAGTGCTCCCAGACCCCAAAACCCACCACCAAAAACTTAGAAGCCCCCCAAACAGCCCCCCAAAAACAGGCAAGTGAGCAAAAATGGAAAAACTTTTTCACCATGGATTTTATCCAAACCACTTGCGCCCGATATTAGACCTTCCCGGCTATGCCCCCAGACCCGTCGACCCACCCACAAAACAGTAGAACACCCCCAAACAGGCAAAAAACAAAAATGCAAAAACTCACACTTAGAAAATTTTCATCCAAACAGTCAACATCGGTACAAACGCGCTCTGCAGCTAGGCCCTAACTCCCCTTTTCCACCATGGATTTTCTTCAAATCACTTGCAATCATAATTATGCTATCCCGGCAGTGCTCCCAGACCCCCAGACCCCCCCAAAAATCTAGAACCCCCCCTAACAACCCCCCAAAAACACGCAATACTGCTAGGCCTCAGTTTAAATTGTGCCAAAACGCTGTCTGCAACTAGGACCAAACCCCCCTTTTCCACCATGGATTTTCCTCAAACCACTCGCAATCAAACTTAGACTATCCCAGCAGTGCTCCCAGACCCCCCCACAAATCTAGAACACCCCCAAACAGCCCCTCAAAAACATGCAATACTGGTATATTAAAAACATGGCAAATTGCACTGTTCACAAAAATTTGCTGTTTTCAGCACTTCCACTACTTTGATCCTCTTGAAACTTACCTGGACACTTGTTCCAGCGATTCCCAAGAATCTCAGCAAGGCAGAACAAAATGGAACCACTGCGCTCTTTGAAGAAGAAGAAGAAGAAGAAGAAGAAGGTCTACGGCTAGTTTTTACTTAGTTTTCACCCAAACACAAGCGCCCGCAAAACACCAAAAAAGGCCAAAATTCTGCCAATTCTGGACCAAAGAACACCAAACCCCCCTAAAACCTTGCCAACATCAATATGAACGAGCCTGCACTGAGCCCTGAGCCCTAGACTCACCGGGAACCCTACCAACTTAAACCCCAAAACCCTAGTAAATCGCACTGAACTCTAAAGCCTTGATATGCTTTGTCTGTCTGTGTCAAAGAGCCTAGGTATGCTACATCAGGAGGATGCTTCTCTCTGTAGTGCCTGCCTTGACCGTCTGCATGGCCCTGCACAAGCATGGGCCAAAAATCCGTTCCGCTCAAGAATTTGCGATTTATCGGTAATTTCGCGAGATTTGCAAAAAAACGAAAAACTGCAAATTTCGCAAACATAACGGATGTTTGGCCCAAGCTTGAGGCAGTGCCATGCAGACGGTCAAGGCAGGCACCACTGAGTGAAGCAACCTGATGTAGCATACCTAGGCTCTTTGTCAGACAGACAAAGCATATCTAATTGTATGCAGCAAGCCACATAGCCCCAATTTTACATGAACTGCTGTCTGGAGTGGACTCTGCCTGGCATAACAACAACAGTACACTGCCTCGCCCTCGACCACTACATACCACGAATAGACAGACATGTAGTTCTGCTGTAGTAGTTGTTGTAGACTGGTTTACCTGTTAGCCACTCACGAATTGGCCATAGTTCTTCCGTAAACCAACGCTGATGATCCATCCATCCCAGTGAGTGACTGTAAAGAAAAAAGATATAATATTTAATCAATCATCATGGTATATTGGCATGTGAGTCCACACCAAGGGCATTTTGTAAAATGCAACATAGTGGCCCCTGAATTTGAAGTACAATTTGAATTAAACAAGGTAAAAAAAAACAGAGTAGTTGACATGAGTTACAATTACTGTGTAAAAGATTAAATAATAACTAAGAAAAGACATATGATTCATCATTTCATGCACACAAAATGAACAATCCCGTTTTTTCCTCTCCACAACCGAGTTTCCCCCAAAATGGTATGGAGAAGAATACCGCAATGCTACACCCAACCATCTCATGGCCTCCTTGTAAGCCCTAGACCTAAATGCGGGGCCACAGTCAGAATGTAATGTGCCAACTGCGTATGTCCCTTTGGATGCAGTTCATACTGCCCCCTTTGCCGCTTCATCAGCCAATGAATTCCCTTTAATGTGAATGCCATCATGTTGATGACTCAGCGTGTGTATCCCTTGAGCTCTAGGTAGCTCATTTTTCAACTCTGCTTCCTGTTCCCAAAGCATTGTGTTCGTTATTGTTCCACCTTTTGAGTCTTTAATCCTATTTTGTCTCCAACAGTATATATATTCATTATATGACTGACTGGACACAGTAAAATGAATCGCACACAATTAGTGTGGGTAATTTTTGGTCTGTATTAATCAGTGGCAGTAGAAGAGCTTTTAGTTCTGCTAACTGAGCCGTGCAGTCTCCCAAGGACTAAGTCTTTGTACAGCTCGGATGGAATCTGCCACCTTTCATACAACCTTTAACAGTCGATCTCTAGGCATTATTTAATTTGGGAGATGATATTCTTGCTCGTATCGCTGTAGCATTTGGAAGGCTTCCCTTTGTAGCAGCCTTCAAGGCCGGTACTGGAGTCGTGACTATAATGCGTTTCCCCTGAGCCAGTGCTCTTTCTCTCACTACAGCACTCTGTACTGCTGTCAGAATTTTTTCTGTGGATGCAAAACGCATCTCAGCGTTTGTGTAGAAGTGTGATTTGTAAGCTATCGGTACAGATTCACCTTCATAGTATGTTAAGGAAGTATGCCCAGATTGACCTGCAACTATCTGGATCACCAGGTTGCTGACATTTACGCATGTCTGTAAGTGTTTGGACGCTATCATGTCAGCTGGAGGGAATCAAGTGTCCATTGCCTAACTGAAAAATTAGGTCTTATGAAGGCGTCAAAAGGTTTATCCTTTCTGTGTAATCCAAAATGTATTTTCTGCCGAAAGTTAGGAACCCCAATATTGATTGTAAAATCCTCAATGATTTCAGAGTTTGGAGCAGCGCACACGTTTCAAAAAAATTGGCTACAGGCTTTTCCCTCCACTTTAAAGTTCATATCCTAAAAATAAGACGTTGAGGTGGGCTATTTTTGATTCTTCTAATTTAAACTTGTACCACTCAGAGGCAAATCCTCAAATTATGGTGCTTACCCTAGTCAAGTGTTCCTCCCAGTCATCATCCGTCAGATAAATGTCATCTACATAGGACAATGCCTCTTTGTCCAGATTCTGAAGTAATTCAGTTACCCTGCGGCAAAAAACTCTGAGCTGTTTTTATACCCTTGTGTGAGTCGGAAAAATTGCTGGTGTGACTTCAGCGCTGAGAATGCTGTCAAATATCTGCTCTCAGGCGCTATATTATGGCAGAAAATCCATTTGAGATATCCAATGAAGTTTTGTATTTTTTCTGCATAATGTTATTTATTACTGCGGCACTATGTGCGTTTTAAACTGCAAATGTTTTTTTGCATGTTCAGATGCCTGTAATCTAGAAGTAGACAATATGAATTATCGGGTTTCATTACGGGAAACAAAGGATTATTCACTGATGAGGTGCAAGTTTCAATCACACCTTGGTATTCAAGTTGATCTAGGATCTCCCTGACCTGTTTTTTTGCTTCCTGTTTTATTGGATACTGTCTCTGTGAAGTTGGATTACATTTTAGTGGTATCACGTGGTAAGCGGATTGATCATCCCACCCAACATGGTTGCCATATAACGCAGGAGCAAGGGCCACTGCCCATTTACACACGTATGTGTGTTTTAAGTATTGGGGAACGAGGTCGGAAAAGGCAGGCATATTTACCATCCCTCCCTTTGGGCAATCCATAACAATAACAGGCGGCCAATCTTTCTCAGCTAAGAGAATGCCATATCCAAAAGTCAGGTTCTCCCAAAGAGACCTTTAATTTTCCTGGGGTTATCCCCTTCCATTTTTAGTATTATTTAATTTAACTATGTGGGGGCTTGTCCCCTTCCATTTTTAGTATTATTTCATATAACTATGTGGGCCACTTACCCTAGTATCAGGTGTTTCCACCCTGATATACTCACTCAGCTCCGCTATCATCAGAAAATCCATCAGGATCTGGTGAGCTATTGCTACTTCTGCTGCCGTGTCTAGCATCTTTGGGGCATTTCCCTGTTCAGTAGATGAGTCCTCATAATTCTTGGCATGTCTAACTTTGAGACCTGCTACTTTCTTTTTTTTTAATTGAGGTTTTGCTTTAGGCTTTCCTTCTTTTTTGGAACCGTAGTCCAAAGTGCATTGCGGGTGTCTGGATGTTGTACACTCTTCTTGTCTGTGTTGTGATCATCCTTCCCTCTCTGAGTTTTTTGACAAACCCTGAAAGGAATGAGAGGAACATGTATCAGTGTCCTGATACCTGTCAGGTAATTTAATGTTATTTCTATTCCTAAAGTTATATTTCCTTTCGGGGGGCTCCTGCTGAGGAAATCTGCCCCTGGATTGAGATCTATTCTTTTGTTGTTGGTTATCGTCCCATTTCTTCTTTGAAGAAACTGGTGTTAGTTTTGCCTGTTCTTTTTCTGGACCTCCCACTAGTTGAGGTTTTACTGGTCTAGCTTCAGAACTATCTCTACCTAATTCTGCATAAGCAGTTTAAATTATTTTTGGTTTTTCTGTCTCCTGTTGGAAAGGAGTGAAGTCTCTCAGGCGTTGGCATATTGCAACTGATGCTGAATCCTCTTTAATATTTGCTAAAATATAGCTAATACCTGGACAAAGTTATTTAGTAACTTCATCCCTAAGTTTAGAACAGGTTCCGCTCCATACTCGTTCTGTATTTGTCTCAATACACCCGGTATTACCGCTAATAAAGGGATACCATGAGTCCTGGCATAAATTGCAGCGAAGACTATACCCCAAGAAATACAATCCTCTATTGGGGGAGATATCCCCATCGGCAAGCAAAGTGTTAGTATTCTATGCTTTTCCTGTGAGCCAGTATGTGGAAATACTGCCTCCAGCTGTGTTATTATTATACCTAGCCAGAAAGGCATTTTTTAAGGTTTAGTGGGCATTTACCCATTACTGCGTGTAATGTTTTTGGTGTAAATTTGGTTGTCGATGTTTGGACTGATCCTGGCTGTGTAGCCGGTATTGGCTGAAGTGTGGGTGTTCTCATCACAAACTGTGTACTGTTTCTGTAAAGTTTTAATAATTATTTATGATGTACAAGTGAGTCTCCTCCTGGCATTGTGTCAATGTCAGGATGTGGAGTATAGGCTGCTAGTACCGGCCATGTAGTTCAGTCTCTTCCGAGCGGATCTAGTCTTATTCTATTTCTTGTATGGGGGAGGGCGCCTTTAAACCAGTGTAAATGTTCATGGTAAGTTAGTGGAATTTCAATGTCATCATACAGACAATATTCGTTTGGTATGTCATCTTCGACATAGTAATGAATTGTCTTTGTTTTTGCATTTGCCTGTGGAAATTTTATCCATGAATAGAATACCTCTGTTCTATTTGATTTGTGTGCCTCAATCAAGAAGGTTACTTGCCCATCCCTAGCTGTAACACCGTATGCTACTAGTTGGCATTTCTAAAATGTTCTGCAATTTGTATTGCATCTCCATCTTCGTGTTCTGCTGAGAAGTTTAGCACATTTACTTGCTCATCCTCTTCAGCCATTGTTTTTAGTAAGAAAGGCTTTTCAAGGGTACGGAGATAAGGTGTTATGCACAATGGGATCAATGTATACTTCGAGCTTGATTAAACCAACAGCCAATACATAGGTTTCTGCCTACTCAGCTGCTGCGGATTTTGTTCCCTCCCACTCCAGGCGTGTCTGGGGAAAGTGTGAGTAGGGGTCTCTGAGAATAGCACAACTGAACTACTCAGATTTGACCGTTAAATAAGTACCCAATCAACTTTGACGGTGCCATGTCGTGTAGTTCCTATAAAACCTATACAGGGTATTTACATGTAGACAATATATACTGAGGGCTTGGTGTCCGGACTGAATCTAGACACCCCCACCGGGTATGTTGGCCTGTATGCCAGCTAGCTCACAATACCACTAGAAATTCCTCTTAGCAAGGAGCGAATAGTTGGTGGCAACAATCAAACATGACAACCCTGATCTCTCAGAATCATGAAAACAGTGTAATTCTTTACCCTCAGTCACTCGTGCTCACTTTGCCTCAGAGAGATACATAGAATAAACTATGTAGATGTTTTTCAATAAGTATTTATTGAGCATTTATAATTCTAGTATAACAAATGTGTGCTGAAACAATCATCAGACAGAAACAGATATAAATGATTAGAAGCACTAAGAAAGTGAAAGGATGGTAGATCTCTACCATTTTGCTATAATCGTGAATAAAGGAAAGCATGTAAAATACATGACAATAAAATACGTACTACTATGATGCAATCCTAACTAGATGTACCTAAGTGTACCTAGCATGTGTGTATGTGCTAAGCTAAGAATCCCTCTAGGATAAAGTCAACCCCATTACCTGAAGTGATCTAGGTCTCAAGTTGGACACCCCGCAAGGGATGTCCAGACCACTGCGAACTGGAGTATCTGCATGTAGGAACTGCATTAGTGTTTTGGCATGGAAGTCCTGATCTCCTCTCCCTATCTCAGCAAGATGTAATGTTTATTTACCCAAAGGTATCCCCAGGGGTTCTACCTTGCTGTGCCATTGTCAGACTTAGGATGACGTCAGAAATGAACCTTGTACACAGTTATAAATAATGCAGGAGAAGGTAGTCCTGCTGAGTTTCCAAGAATCCAAGGATCCTCACGCATAATGTATGAGGCTAGTTTTCAGGGAAAACCCCACGTTCTGTAAGCAGTACTGCCCCAGCGACCTTCTCTCTTGTTGTGCCCATTTTTTAATTTCTGTGTCAACAGTGTTAAACTCTGCCCACTTTTTCTTGTCCAAATTTGACTGTTGTTCCTGTTTATTTATTGTGCTTTCTGGTTATTGTTTTCTGTTTTTGCTGGGACCCCTCCCCCTGCTGCCCACACTTCCGCCTCCCAGCTTAGCTTTCCCTTCCTCCTGCCCTACTTAATGGCAGCCGCTGCTGGGACGAGCGAGCAAGACTCCTGATCTCTGGTCAGTGACCTGCTCTCTCCCCCAGTAGCTACACCATTGTGCCTCCGCTGCTCTGGTAGGGTTGGAGCCTCCCCCAGCGACCTTATACCTTGTGTGCATGTTTTTTATTCCTGTGTCACCCATGTTTAACTTTTCCCACTTGTCTTTTTCTTGCCCAATACTGAGTGTTGTTCGTGTTTATTTGTTGTGCTTTCTCGATAATGTTTTCTGTTTTTGATGCAACCCCTCAACCCTGCTGCCCAGGCTCCATCCTCCCAGCTCAGCTTTCCCTCCCTCCTCACCTACTTAATGGCAGCTGCTACATGGCGGTGTCAAAGGTGCATCTAAGGCAAGCCTGTCTGCACCCGTCAGTGACCCGACCACGACCAGGTACAGGAACCAGAACCATGGATCTCGAACCACCTACCACTACGATTCAGCCACCATCCTTGCACTCAACCTCAGGAGGAACAACAACTGCCAACTATCCACGTCGGACACCACCCATGGACAGTTCTCCTGTCTCCATTGCTGCCAGACCTTAAAGACCATCAACACCATCAGCACCCCCACAGCCACTGCCCGCACACTGAACGCTGACACCTCTGAAACCCTACAGTGCATCCTCCTCAACGTGCACTCCCTGCACAGACACACCGTTGAGATTTAGGCACCTTCTTGACACCCTCTCACTAGACGTTGCCTTCTTCACTGAAATCTGGACCAACTTTACCTCTGCCCCTGACATCGCTTCAGCCATCCCCAATGGATACAAGATCCAGAGGAAGAACCGCCCCAACCACCCAGGAGGAGGACTCGCGATCACGCTCAAAAACTCCCTCTGACTCTCCACCTCGAATGAATCCCTCACCACTGCTGAACACCTCCACTTCCAAATCAAGACCAGCTCGAGAACCACACTCCTCAGCACCCTCACTTACAGACCCCCAGACCTCGTGCCACGTTCACCGCAACTATCATCGACCTCATCGCACCCTACTCCATCGCCTCTATGGACTACATAATGATCAGAGACCTGAACTTCCACCTCGACAACCTCTGGGAACCCAACTCTGCCACCCTTCTGGACAATCTTGCCAACATTGAACTGAAACAGCTCATCACCACACCTACCCACAAGGCAGGACACACCCTTGACCCCATCTTCGAAGGAGGCAACAACATCCATTTCAGCCACAGAACGTTACCGCCCTGGATGGACTGCCACTGCGTACACTTCAACATCAACAAACACACCACCCCCAAACCTGCACCACGCCCCCAAAAAAGAACTTGAGCAAAGTCATGGAAGAGTACCTCAACTCCAACTTTGACTGCAACACCCCCACCACCTCGACCGACGCCAACCTCACAGCCAAAGAAGTCCACAGATTGATCTACAACTGCATGGAAAAACTCGCACACCTATGTGGCCCTGACAGACGGCACCCAAAAAGGCCACCTGGTAAAACCGACCTCCAAGCAACCAGACCCACCTGCAGACGCCTCGAGAAAAACTGGAGAAACAGAAAAACACCAGAAGACAACACCACCTACAAGAACACCAGGACGGAATACCACCAGTGCCTCAGATCCACCAAAGGACCTTCATCCAGAACAAGATCCTCGCCAACACCAGAAACTCCAAGGAACTCTTCAGCATCATCCAGGAATTCACCAAACCACGGATATCACCCCCTCCTATGACCTCTGCGACAAGCACAGATCCTTTTCCCATTTGAAAATCAAGGGCCTCTACGAAAACTTCAAAAGACCAGACACCTTACTCCAAAACCTCCCCCTCCTCCAGCAACACCAGACAGCCCACTGTTTTCTCCTGGACCCCAGTCACCACTGAAGACACCACCTTGACCATGAAAGGCACACACTCGGGGACCCCCACGGACCCCTGTCCACCACACATCTACCACAGGCCCGCAACCGCCATCTCCCCTGAACTATGTCACACGATCAAGACCAGCTTCAAGACTGGCATCTTCCCCAATGACTGGAAACACGCAGACGGCAGACCCTTGCTCTAAAACCCTCAGCTGACCCCACGGGTCTCAAGAATTGCTGACCCATCTCCCTTCTTCCCCACGTGGCCAAAGTCACAGAGAAGATCTTCAATGCCCAGCTAACAAAATTCATTGAAGAAAATTCCATCCTCGACCCCTCCCAATCCAGATTCCCTAGCAACCACATCACCGAGACCTCTCTACTTGCTGCCACAGATGGCATCCGCACCCTCCTCTACCAAGGACACACTACAGCCCTGTTCTTACTCGACCTCCCAGCACCTTTCCACACCGTCTCCCACTGCACACTCACCGCCGGACTCCACGAGGCCGGCATACAGAGAACCGTCCTCAACTGGATCCATTCATTCCTCACCGGCTGAACCCAAAGGATCAGCCTACCACCCTTTCTCTCTGAACCCACGGAAATCAACTGCGGAGTACCCCAAGGATCATCGCTCAGCCCCACACTCTTCAACATCTACATGGCTCCCCTTGCCGCTATCGTCAAACAGCACTGTCTCAGCATAGTATCCTACACCGACGACACCCAGCTCATCCTCTCCCCCACCAAAGACCCCGTCACCACCAGAGCAAACTTCCAGGAAGGAATGAAGGATTTTGCATCCTGGATGAGCAACAGCTGCCTGAAACTCAACTCGGAGAAAATAGAGATCCTCATCCTCAGACCCTCCCTCTCAGTATAGGACAACACATGGTAGCCTTTCGCCCTCTGCACCTGCCTTCACCTCCGTCTCATTCTCGACCCCTCCCTCTCCATGACCCGACAGGTCAACTCTGTCACCTCCAGATGCTTCCACACCCTCTGCATACTCCGAAAGACCTTCAAATGGATCGCCCCCAATTCAAGGAAGAACCCACGCACTCATAACCAGCAGACTGGAAACGCCCTCTACGCCGTGATCAACAAGTCTCTGCTCCACATGCTCCAGGCCATACAGAACAGCACAGCCAACTTGTCCTCGGCATCCCCCGACACAAACACATCACCAAACACCTGTGTAACCTACACTGGCTCCCTGTCAAAAAGAGAGTCACATTCAAGATGCTCACCCACACCTACAAATGCCTCCACAACACCGGCCCGATACCCTAATGGGAGAATCTCCTTCCACATACCCAAGTGAAACCTCTGATCTGCCAACCTCGCCCTCGCCAACACCCACCGCATCCACAGAGCCAGAGCAGGTGGAAGAGTCTTCTCCTACATCATGACCAAGACCTGGAATTGGCTCTCGATCGACATCAGGCGCGCCCCCTCCTGAACCTCTTCAGGAAAGCTCTCAAGACCTGGCTTTTCAACTGAGCAGAGCTATTCTCACCCAAGCGCCTTGAGACCATCACGGTTGAATAGCACACTTACAATTCCCTGATTGATTGATTGTAACTAGCCCGTTATGTATGTAATGTAGGGACGAATAAAGGTGAAAGATTGGGTTGTTTCCTGGGCCTATTTTGGGGTTTGCAAGCGCTAACACACTTTTTGGAATGTACTAAATAATTCAGAAAATGTTTTCCGAATTGTTAAATGGTTTTAGGAAACAATTCCAAATAGGTGTTTGGAAGGGAAGTTCTTTATGATATGTATTAATGTTTTGGGACTAATGTCCAAATACGAACCATTAATATACCAATAACTAAAAGGAGATATTAAGCCATCCGCAAGGGACCCCTTCACCAATGAGAAAGCTTACAAAAATGTTTGTTTCATTTTTAATATATTTTTATAAATGCATCCTTTCATTCCTCAAGGAAAACGGGATGCATTAAAAAAATTACTTTATTCAAAATCAATCACAGATATGGTCGTTTTTTGACCACAGCATGCCCCTATTCCTGTGATTATGGTCAATCGTAGTGGGAGCAATTTGCTATAAACCTCCTGCTGTTATTTGTGACCCACGACAATTCCGTATTTTGAGAACCGACCTATTGGTACATAGGTTACTTCACAAAATACCAATGAGTTAGATAGAATTTGGGGCTATATCTACAAAGGTACACAGTATTTTAGTTTAAAGTTCAGTCCTATAATTATTATGTGCTATTTATTAGTCATTTTTTAAGAGTGTTAGTACAAGTTCATGCAATCTTCTGTTATCATATCTTTAGTTCACTTTTTTTTTTTTTTTTAACATCATTTTTATTGCATCACCAATATAAAAGTACAGACAAGATATTCAGCAAAATGATTATGACAAGGATCAGTTCAGTTGAATACATTCGTTTTCCGTCCGGGGAGTTCTCGCCGCTTGCGACGTGGGCGGCTTCATCTCCGTCTTGAGCTCATACGTCTTACATTGTCTGACCGCTTCATTGTGCACATAACCCTGGAATGCTTTTGTGATTTACGCCCCTCCCCCTCCCCAAATTTCGGTACCCCAACATCCCTCCAAACCAGCTTCCTACCCGCCCTCCCCCGTGGTCGCGCTGCGCTTGAGTAACCTTGTATCAGTGCCTGGTGTGTTGCAGGAGGAAGCAAACAATCGCTAAGGTGTGTTCTCCTGTGTAATGTTAGGGTCTGCTCCAGCTAGTTCGCTCTCGCCTTCCTGCCCCTCATCGTCCACATCCCTGAGCGCCTGCACCATCACCTCCCATGCAGTCGCCCTTTCCAGTGCTTTCTCATCATTCGACCTCCAGGCCATTTGGTATCGTAGGGTACTATCACACGCGGCCCATCTCAGACACTCCCCATACCATCTTTTATATATGGGCCCCACTCTGGACTTCCAGTTTCGTGTGATCTCCCGCTTGGCCAGGATAAGCCCTAAATCTATAAATTTACTTGACATCGTATTTCTAGGTGTGTGTGGGAACCAGTGAAGGATGCCAACTGCCTTAGTGTATTGGATATCCCTGTCCGTCGCCCCGTTAAGGGCCCGTCCAACTTCCTGCCAGTAGTCGCCTAAAGAGGGGCAATCCCACAGCATATGACAGAAATCCGCCCCCGCTGTATTACACCTGGGGCAAGCAGCGTCGGTCGCCCCAAAGTACTGTTGGATTTTTCCGGGCGTAAGGTATGCCCTGTGGATAACATAGAAGTGGATTAATTGGAACCTGGCATTCCTCGAGCTCTTCCGCGCCCTCCTCAATAGTTGGCCCCAGGTCGTGTCTGGTATCTCCACCTGGAGGTCCAGCTCCCACTTGGCCTTCAGGGCTGCCAGAGGTTGCAAGGCCTCCCGCTGTATCCGCGAGTACAGGCATGTGACGGCTTTAAAGGTTCCCGCCGCCATCATGGCGTACTGGCAGGCCATTGAGGAACCTGGTTCCTGCAGCCCTTCTCCCCAGTGGGCTCGCATGGCGCCTGTGACTGCCGCGTGCAGCAGATAGTCACCCCTCGGTAGGTCAAATCTCTCTTGCAGGTCCCGAAACGGCAGCAACACCCCATCTTCGTAGAGGTCACCCAGCACGTGTACTCCCGCCTCCTCCCACCCGAGCAAGCGTGACCAGTCACCTCCATGTGGGAGGGCTGTGACCATTCCCAACGGAATTTCGGGGGCATACATAAGGCGGACACCCGCCCGCTTACGGGCCCGGTCCCAACATAGACGGAAAGTCTGCTCCTCGACCGTCAGGTCTCCCACTCGGAGTTTCTGGTGCAGCGTGATATAAGCCAGAACGTGTCGCGGGGTGCCTTCGACTCTCGCGTCCTCGGGACCTCTATAAACTCTTGCCACCTCCTGAGTAAAAGTCTGCAGCTGGGCAGCGAGGTAATATCCTTCGAAGTCCGGCACTGCCATACCTCCCTCATCTTTGGGGCGTAGCAGCGTGTCGAGCGCTATCCGTCTCCTACCCGTGCCCCACAGGAACGCTATAATCAGTGACCTCAGGCATTTGAAAACCGAACTCGGGATCCATACCGGCAGTGTCCTAAAATAGTACAAAAGCCTGGGCAGGGCTATCATTTTAAGCAGGGAAATCCTACCAGCCAGAGAGAGCGGTAGAGTCGCCCAGAAATCCATAGATCCACGCAGGGCGTTAATACAGCGAGTTACGTTGCCATCCAGCAGGTCGGACGGGGAGTGGTAAACATAAACCCCTAGATAATGTAGGCAGCACGGCTCCCACCGGAGTTCCTGAGCAGTGAGTGGGCACGGCTCTCCCGGCCTCAGGGGAAACAGACAGGATTTAGGCCAGTTGACCCTCAGGCCCGATAACCTACCGAACTGCTCCAGTAGCCTCCGCGCCCCCTGAAGTTCGGCGCCGGCATTGGCCAAAAACATCAACAAGTCATCCGCGTAAAGGGAGATGAGGTGCGGCCTCCCCCTAAAAGGCAGACCTGCGTAGTGGCGGCCCAGTCTGGCTACCGCAGCGAAGGGTTCCATTGCTAACGCAAACAGTAGCGGGGACAGGGAACAACCCTGTCTAGTGCCACGCCTGATCGGGTATTGTCTCGAGATCAGCGCACCCACCCGGACCCTCGCCACCGCCTCCGTATAGAGGACCTTGGTCCACTGTATATATCCGTCTCCCAACCCGAAGCGGCGCATCACCTCATACAGGTATCCCCATTCGAGGCTGTCAAATGCCTTCTCAATGTCGATGGACAGGACAAATGGGGAGACGGTGTCTGGCCAGTCCACACCCATCAGTCTCGTGAGTCTGCGGATGTTATGGGTGGTGTTGCGTGTCGGTATGAAACCGCACTGGTCACCATGAACCAGGCTCGTCATGTGCACCAGCAATCTGTTGGCCAGTATTTTACTGAGGATTTTGTAATCCGTCGTCAACATAGATAACGGACGGTACGAGGACAGCGCCGCACCGTCTCTGCCCGGCTTCAAGAGTGGGATCATAAGGGCCTCGCACATAGAGCCCGGGAGTCGGCCCTTCTCCTGCGCCTCATTGTATACCTCGCGCAGCCGAGGAGCAAGATGCTCTAGGTATTTGCCATAAAATTCGATCGGTAGACCGTCAAGGCCCGGGGTCTTGTTTCTAGCCATCTGTTTCACAGCGCAACCTATTTCACCGAGGGAGATTGGCCGCCCTAACTCTTCTGCCTCCGAGTCCTCCACTCGCGGCAACTCTAGCCCGTCCAAGAAGTCCTCAAGCTCCTCCGTCCCTCCCGTATCACCACTCAAATAGAGCCCCTCATAATAAGCTCGGAACTTGTTCAGGATCCCGGGTTGGGTGTGGCAAGGCTCCTCCCCTGGTTCCTGTATCCCCATGATCGGCCCTCCCCCCCGGATAGGGTTAGCAAGCCAAGCCAACATCGCCCCCGCCTTATCACCTTCCGCATGCGCCCTCGTCACGTATGCCTTGTGGTCGAAGCTACGCAGCCGCTCTAGCTCTACCGCCAGCCCCTCCCGCGCCCCGCTAAGCCCCTCCTGCAGTTCTGGGTGATTCGGGCGCCTCTTCTCAAGATCCCTCAGCCGTGCCTCAGCCTTGTCTAAGTCGTCCAACAAAGTCTTCCGTGCCCCTGCCGTGTGCCCAATACAGTGTCCCCGCACCACCACCTTGAAAGCATCCCATTCAACCGCCCTCGTGGAAGCCGAACCACTGTTCTCCATCTTTAGTTCACTTGTTTACAGATGTTATTACTGTATAATTGTATACTCATATATTCATCTGAACAAAATATTATATTTGTATTTCTGTATTCTTTATCTTCAATTAAAATTATTTAACAAAAAATATCTACAAAGGGCCTGATTCTGTGAATTGGGCCATTTGTAATCGCAAAGAAGCATTTTTAAATGTACAAAAGTCAAAGATCCATTTGTTAGCTTGTTACCAAGGGCCATATGTATCAACATTCCGTTTTGAGATTCATAAATAGCGATTTTTAAGGAATCGCTATTTAGAAATCGCAAAATGGTATGTATGTAGAAATTAGCTTCTTTTTAGCGATTTCTTAAAATTCCTTAATTGCGATTAGGAAATTTCTAATCGCACTTAAGGAATAATTTCCCATTCATTTCTATGGGCCAGGAGGCCAATAGGAATGAAGGGGAAAATTGTGATTCGCAATTTGCTAATCGCAAATTGTGAATATTTTCAAGGGTGCAGGGGTGTCCAAAGGACACCCTGTTGCACCCCTGAAATCGGCATGGGTGGACATGTGGTGCACATACATGCCCTAAGGGCATGTATGTGCGTCACATGGCACTTAGAAAATAGAAAAAATATGCATTTGAAAGGAATTCGCAACTTACCACCAACTAGAGGTTGGTGGTAAATTGCGGTTCCTTAAGGCCAATTTGCTATTTTTTTGGCTTCTTACATTGCATTTAAGGAATAGCAAAATTTGCGATTCCTTAAATGCAATCGCAAGATAAGGATTTGGCTTGATACATATGGCCCCAAATTGCAATTTAGGTTTGCGATTCGGTATTTGGAAGGGGTGTGTTTAGGGCATCCCTTCCAAATACTGAATCGAAGTGGTATGCATTGATGTTTTGCAATTGAATTATGCTTGCAAAACATTCCTATTGTAAGGACTACTGAAACGAAGTAGTAACCATTTACACATGGGAAGGGGTCCCCATTGAAACCCCTTAACCTTTGAGAATGTTTAATAAAATGTTTTTAAGAACAGGCAGTGGTTTCACAGATCAAAAACATTTCATTATTTAAAAATAGTCACATACAAGTAGTTTGATGACCCCAGCAAGCTACCCTTTTTGTCATGGCTATAATTCCTAATGAGTCTCAAACTGCAACCTATCTCATGAATATTCATTAGGTAGGTCAATTTGCGACCCACTAGCAATTGCTCAGTAGGAGTTTTTAGGTTTCTTGCATTAGGAATAACAATTTACAAATTGTGATTTGCTAAGGATGGCATTTTGAAAATCGAAATTCCTAATTTTTGAACATCTGGTCCCAGATGAGCATATTGTAAGTATTTTTATGAAATCCATTTTAGTACATTCCAAATAAGAAACTGAACATTGCGAATTGTTATTATTCACAATTTAAAATTTCCTTTTAGGAATCTTTGTACATCAGGCCCATTATTCTTTGTGGCAAAGAGTGAAGCTGCTGCAAGACTACTTTAAAATAAATCATGTTTTAAGTTGCAGTGGTACATTACAACTGAACTAACAGCATTATTGCAAAGTAGAAATGCCAACTAATTTTATGAACCTGATGTCATCCACTGCTGTTCAACTTAACTTTAATTAGGCGCATTTTGCTAAGATCCACAGATTTTTAATTAAGTCATTTTCACTAAGGATTTTCAGCTTTAAAAATAACAACTTGAAAGGCAAGGGTGGGCCAATCATGCGTCTAAAGAGGCGGAATGTTGGTATCTCCAACAGAAGGGGTCAGAAGTAGGCAGGTGCTCCTATTTGTTTTCTGATCTCTATCTAGTTCAATTACTGCCTCCTTTCATTTGGGATACTCACTGGGGAAGTGACTGCTGATGAAGCAGCTTTAGGCCAGCTGCTGCCCCTGACTAAGTTTATATATGACACATCTAGTCCAAGCAAATTATGGAACGGAATATGTGTAGGAAGAACGATTTCCTGCAGGTAATGTCTCTTCACGAGTGCTATAAGTCAAACTGCTGACAGTGCATGTTAAGGAAAATTGTGTATCCGAGCAATCAGATAACATTTAAATTCATTAGATGAATATATTTTCTTTGATTATCTTGTGATAGTGACACAGTGTGAGATGCATATGGCCATATATGTATACCAATGTTGGCAACATATACCCGTCAATGTGGTGACATCTGTAGCGATGTTGTCATATTTGAAACATTATTGGTTGTGTTTGCATATTACTGCAATTATGTTTGAATATGGATGTGGCCACATTTGCATAGCTTGATGGTTAGGATTCATACTATTATGATCACACGGGTGGATTATGCCCATCACCTGCATCCAATATCTTTAAAGCCCTTTTAAAGGTCATGCCCTGTGGGTATGGCAGACAGGATATATGAAAATGAAAATATCTGAATGCCATTACCTCATACAAGGCCTAGAGGGTTGTACAGGCGTCCAGGTCATATCTCTGTGCTCTGCAAACATGGGGCCAGAAGTACTAAGGGAGCTTACGGTTTCAAATCCTGCGATTCACAAAATACAGCATTTGCAGGTTTTTCAGAATCGCAAAGTGAGGTAACTGACCCATACAGAATCACAATTTGGAAGGGGAGTATTTTCATAATGAGGTGGTGTGGTATTTCAACGGTTTACACTGGTGATTCTGGTTGCCAATCATTAATCAGTTACTGACTTCCAAGTTGGGGGGGTACCTGATTAGCAAAGGGGAAGGGACGCCCGTGGAAATTGAACTGTCATTCTGCTCTAAAGGAATGTTTCCAAATTGGAAAACTTTCTTTTTTTAAAGCAACACCCTTTCATTTTTTAAACTTGGACTGATTTAATATGTATTCCTTTATTTATTTTGAAGGTTTTATATAGCGCAGACACGACCCTTGCGGGTATCAGAGCGCTTTACAGAGCAGAAGTAATATAACAGGGCAGATGTAATATAAGTGAAACTAATACATAGTGATAGCTAATACAAACTAGCGAATAAAATATCCTGAAATGTAAGTAGTTTCGGTAAATTTGGTCATGAGAATCGATTTCACTTCTTTTTTGAAGGAAGAATGTGGAAGGGTTCAGTCTTGTTTCTGGGGGCAAAGCATTCAAATAAAAGAACATTTTCCATTTTGGAATGCAATCACAGAGATTGGGGTTTATTGACCATCCCATACCATCATCCTTGTGCTTGTAGCCAGTCTAAAGTTATGGGAAATTCGGACCTGTCTAATTAACATTAATTAGGCTGGTCTTTCTGCACCACGAACCCCCCCCCCCCCCCCCCCCCCTCCCAGTGATTGCATATTTTGATTGCAAACCAATTCGTACACAGGAAAAAATGTCAAAATAAAATACTAATTATAACAAGTGGCTGTGCAATTTGCATCCAGGTTTTGCGAACTGGAGATTAACATATTTAGAGGCATGTGTAGGTAATTCACATTTTGTGATTCTCAAATAGCGATTTTTAAGGAATCGCTATTTGAGAATTGCAAAATGGAATGTAGGTAAAAAATCGCTATTTTTTTGTGAATCTTAAAAATTCCTTAATTGCGATTAGCAAATTGGGAATCCCAATTAAGGAATGAGTGTCCCATTCATTCCTATGGGCCAAGAGGCCCATAGGAATGAATAGGGATACATTCTCAAATTGCGATTTTCTATGAGAAAATCGCAATTTGAGAATCGCAATTCCAAGGGTGCCAGGGTGTCCAAAGGACACCTGTTGCACCCCTGGAATGTGCCTGTAAGTACATGTGGTGCACATACCTGCCCTAAGGGCATGTCTGTGCGCCACATGGCACTTTGAATAAAAAATTAAAAAATCATTTTGAAAAGAAATCGCAAAATACCATTTACTTGGAGTAGGTGGTATTTTGCGATTCCTTAAGGCATACTTGCAATGTCAAGGGCACTCCTACATAGCATTTGAGGAATCGCAAAATTGTGATTCCTTAAATGCTTGAGCAAAATAAGGAATCACAAATTTTGCGATTTCTTATTTTGATATGTGGCACCTACATACCCAATCGCCGTTTGTGAATCGTAAACGCCTACCTACATATGCCCCTTAGCCTTTTATTTGGCAGGAGCAAAGGGTATCTTCTGTTTCTTGTAACAAACCCATCATCAACGTGACTGAATGAATGCTTGAAATAATTTCTGCGACTTGCTTATTGCTTTTTCTAGTGTGCACTGTTATGGTAAGGCATGGCCATCAGCCGTGTGCTGTGGATGAGGTGGGTCTGAGTGCTGGGCCTAGGGAAAGACTGAAGACCACAACTTATGTCTTTTCCCTGCAAGGACATGACCAACCGACATGCACTTTGGGTACTGTGTTCATAAGTATGGAACAAGATGGACTGGCCAAATGCAATACTTTGTCCTCTGTTCCCACTGGGCATAGCCACAAGTCAGGTCAATAGGGTGATGTGAAACTTTAAGACACTGACCCCCAGACACAAATCTGGATTGACTCACTTCGCCACTCCAGTTCAGACTCAGCCATATGCAAATCAGTGCTGACCTTGTTCCGCAAGGGAACAGTCTAACTCGAACTGCCAAGACAGGTCTTCCTAAGTAGTGTGAGAGCATTCTGAAATAGAAATTTGATAAGCAGTAAAGTTAGACAAACAAATATTGATTTTTCCTGCTATTAACAGTACATCATTGAATCGTAATAATAATATACCTAGTTATCATGGTTAATTGAAGGGATGAAACTATTTGCGAATTACAGTTTGCACAGCTTTCAATATTAAATTTGAAAATGGAACAAATGTACACTCTGGTATTGGTATACATATAAACCCTTCGAATTGTATGACAGTGGAACTTGACTGAAGGCAATTTATGTTCACAAGAGTAGCTAACACAGAAGTAGTCTAAATTTAGCTGAGTTTTGTCAGCAATGTTTTGTAGAATAGCCACCAGAATTCCTGCCCATCTTGCTGTTCATTAATAGAAAACTTAACAGTGTCTGTGCAAACATCTACCTTAACGCTAATGAAAATGGTAGAGTGACCTATTTGTGTGAGACCATCTGTTTATAAAGGGTTATGAAAGATTTGCATAAGGGTTTAGCTATGTGTTGCTATATATCTTTTTTCACTGGTGGTAAGTAAAGAAGCACATTTACCATAACTGTGCTGCAAAAACTTACCTGGATGTTTCCCGTTCCTGTGGTTTGCTGGCCACAGAGCTTTGGGGGCACTTCTAGGCATTGCTGAGGTGCGAGGATACATAGCGCCGGTCTCCCCCGCTGCCGCTGCCTTTAGAAACCTGGTGTGCGGCCGTTGAGGGGGGAGACTACATCTACCAGGGGTCCTTGTGGCTGGACGCCGTCCATATGCCCATTTTGCGCCAGGTGGCGCCTAAAAAGAATGTTGGAGCTCCTGCGTCGCGAGACGCATGCGGACAGCGCTAGGCTAAGCCCGGGCCAAGGGCGGGCCCGTTTTAGCCCGTTCGAGACCATGAGATGCCGGGCTGGGCTCCCTCTCTTGGTTCCAGTTATTGAAAATATTGGCCATCTCGCCCCACCAGTAAGTGGACTTTTATTCTCCTCTGCTTTTGGATTTTGGGCATCTTGAAATTTAAAAAATAAATAAGTCATGGCAACAAGGGAGGGTGAAGTAGGAAAGTGGCTGGAGCAGGCTATGTCATAGGGACTTTAGACCAATTTATCACGAGGGCTTCATCTGTTTTGGCTCCCGAGATAGAACGTATGGAATGTAGACTATCTATGGATCCTGTTTGCCAAGAGGTCGTCCTCGGGGGGGATTATGAATGTTCCTTCACCACAAAGAGTTTCCCAGACCCTCATCTCTCCTATGCCCCAGATGTTAAGTCATGGTCCCCAACAAGATGATTGCCTAGGAAAAGACAAGGAGGTGCCAAGGGGTGAAGCATTACAACACAGCCCCAATAACATTGTATTATGCAACGTCACGGTTCACAAACAGCCAAATGTTTTGAATGACAGTGCACAAGGGGCAATCCCTAAAAGGAAGCAAGGGGGAGCCCAGCAGAAGGGAAGGAAACCCAAAATGCCCAAACTAGGTAAATTGAATGAAAATAAAACTGCCAGCCGGGCAATCCTCGAGGATTCACCACAAAGGCCCCAAATTGTAAATAATGAGAACCCAGATGGAAGTGGTACTGGACTGCCAGTGTTGATAGATGAATATCTGTTCAAAATGTGTACCATAATGAAATCGTCCTTGGAACACATTTTAACGAGACCTATGCTAATTGAAAATAGGCTTGCTGGACTCGAGTTATCAATAACCAATGCTGTAAATGCCACGAATGCCACAAATAGTATTCCAGTGAGCGGTGGGCATGATAGAGATTCCACGAGGGTGGGGAATGGAGGTGGGTCTGCAGTTTTCGCAGTCCTGGCAGATTTATATCTCATTTCAACTGCAGGCGTGGGACCCGGTCCTACTGTTAAAAAATCAGTTAGGCCGGGAACACCTACTTCCTCAGTACACGCAATTACAGAGTCCCAGGGTACTCCCTGTAATGGTAACAGAGAACCACAGGGACAGCCAGAGCCTCGGTCAACGGGCTTAGCCCCTGGGGGAAACCGGAATGGGACTGAGATAGGAAGTGAATGCCAACACCTAAACCTTCCCCCTGAGTGTTCGCCCTACGTTACTGTTCTGACTGGCGTTCCTAGACTTAAATCAGGGCAATTAGAAACCTATGAGAACCTGAAGAACAAGTCAATCCACTGGCTAAATGTCAATAGACCCCTTCCCCGTGACATGCAGTCAAAAATTGTATTTGTCAGAAGGGTGGACTGGGTAGGACCTATGAAGAAAAATATCACTGGTGATTGTATTGTGATTAATTTTGATGATCCCAGGGTTGTTGAACACGTCTGTAGGGGAGCACGGGCAAACCCAGACACCCACATAAAGCCTAGGGACTTGAGCTATTTTTATATATCCCCAGCCCCTATGCTAGATTCAGAGAGTTTTGAACTAGTGAGAGGTGGGAGGGGGCACCGTACTAGGATGACAACTAACTTAAATGGGGGTCAATAATTTTCAATTCCTCTGTACTGTTGTGAATGTATCTAGGACCCTAATTAAATATTCCAGATGTATGCCCTTATATGGTTATAATAAATCATGTCCTTATAAAGGCATAATAATCATACCCATATTTAGTCATAGCCCTTGCAGCCCAAATACGGCAAGGCTACTTCCTTAGATTCCTAGAGAGCACAACGAGTTCTTTCGACACACCAAACCTCCAGCAACCTGGGAATTCCCCATGCCTTTGTTTTGATTTGTCATAGAACTCCTGCGAGCACTAAAAGAATGGCCCGTTCTTAGTGAAATCTTTTATTGACGTCTTATGTCCAACCTTTCGTCAAACATGGCACCTTCCAGGTATAAATATACCAACACTTGCCTTAAGCAACACACGGTGGTGTGGAGCAGAGCGGCTATCTACTTATCTGAAGCCAAGTTGATGCTAGAGCCAAAGGAATCCGTCCCGCCCTTTGACACACCGGGAAAGAAGCTGCCTTTTCTCACGCCGAGAAATCCAGCTCCGGTGTTTCCAGTCACCCATGCGGGTTACTGGGAGATCGAGTCCTGGGAACGAGATACAAGACCTCCTTCATTCTATAACCAAGGTACGGAGCTGATTAAAACCTTAAAGGGAATTCTTGATTCAGATTCTTGGCAAAAACCCAACTTAACTTAAAACTGCAACTTACTTACTCCTTCCCATGTATTAGGCTTAGGTCAGGTACACCGGGGTAGGCGTATATTAGAAGCACCAGTTGAGTTCGTTAGTCAATGTTTTTATGTATGTAAATATTTTATCTGTTTTAAAGTATCATATGGCTAAGAAACCATATCAATGCTTTTACTGTATTATTTCATAATACTCCTTTTACTGTACGCACTTTACTTCATGATAAGTATTGCAATTGTGGCAATTCATTTCGCTTGCATGAGAAAGAAGACTGCTCAATAAAATAACACCTTTTATTGAAAACGCCCGTCTCTCTATTTCTCTGCACTCTGATGAAACTAAGCATGCACGATTGACTGAGTGAAATAGTTGTCTATTGTTTTCACACAACTCTGGATATATACTCTTTATTCTGGGGGAGCAAAGTTGTCATGTTATATGGTTGTCAGAAGCTAATTCCTTCTTTTGTGAATCAGGGAAGTTAACCCCTCCCTGTTCATTCGAGACAGTTTCTAGTTGCCTCTGAGCTAGCTGACAAAACTAATTAAGTCTAACATAGTCAGTAGAGACCTAGAGGACCTCAGTCCTACGTCTACACTGCTGTTTATGTTATTCCAATGCGCAGAGCCTATTGGGAATTTAGGAACTACACTACAGTACAATAGGTTTGAGCGGCTGGACTCGGTGGATTGACTGATTCCAGCTGGCACTGATCAGGTTGTGAGTTTTGCTGGGTGGAAGGAATTGACCAATGAAGGACCACAGGGGGGGTTGGTGCTCGAATTCCCAAGACCTGCAGAAATAGGGATTAGCCACATCGAAGGACAACTGATAGTGCACAATAGCCCTGAGGGTTGTATCGAAGGATTAACTAGATTAATCAAACCAAACCTGCCAGACCTTTGCCAGCATTCTGCCTGTGACCTTACTTGAGCCAAAAGGGAAGCACAGCGCCTGGGGTCCTTGCCTGCCCGCCTCCAGCCACCTAACTCCCTCAGCCACCGTGGAGTAGGGCAGCCGAGCGGAGCGTGGGCGGGCCTTAAAAAACAACAAACCCCAGCAGCCCTAGTGGCACCAAACAACAGCGTGTCGCGCCAGGAGGTGCTCAAATACAACGTCACCCCTGACGAGTGGGGAAATCAAACCAAACCTGCCAGACCTTTGCCAGCATTCTGCCCGTGACCTTACTTGAGCCAAAAAGGAAGCACAGCGCCTGGGGTCCTTGCCTGCCCGCCTCCCGCCGCCTAACTCCCTCAGCCACAGTGGAGTAGGGCCGCCGAGCGGAGCGTGGGCGGGCCTTCAAAAACTACAAACCCCAGCAGCCCTAGCGGCACCAAACAACAGCGTGTCACGCCAGGAGGTGCTCAAATACAACGTCACCCCTGACGAGTGGGGAAATCAAACCAAACCTGCCAGACCTTTGCCAGCATTCTGCCCGTGACCTTACTTGAGCCAAAAAGGAAGCACAGCGCCTGGGGTCCTTGCCTGCCCGCCTCCCGCCGCCTAACTCCCTCAGCCACCGTGGAGTAGGGCCGCCGAGCGGAGCGTGGGCGGGCCTTCAAAAACTACAAACCCCAGCAGCCCTAGCGGCACCAAACGACAGCGTGTCGTGCCAGGAGGCGCTCAAATACAACGTCATCCACACCTCGCAGAACGCGAGCGGGATGCCGGGCGAAGCCCGGGCCAAGGGCGGGCCCGTTTAAGCCTGTTCAAGACCGGGTAAGACTGGACTGGGCCACACCCATTAACATTTCCCCCTTGAGACTATGCACCTCATCATACCCATTTATTAATTTTATATACCGCATGCTTTGAATTTAATGGTTGGACATAGGGTTTTGTCTTAATTATTAGGTTTATGTTTTTTCCCTTTATCTGTTTATATTATTACCACTGTTTGTGTTATAATTGTTGATATCCAATTTAAATCATGAGTACAAGGGGAAGCAGGAGCAAGACAGCTCAGGGGCTAGGTCAGATTACTGGACCGATCGACCAATTCATTACGAGGGCAAATGAGGCAATAGATCAGGCATTATCCTCTTAGAAAGAAGAGTATCCCAAGATCTGGCGATAGCGCGAAGGTCCTCAATGGGCCTATTGGCGCTATCCAAAACTCCCACACAGGCAGGAGCTATTGGTCCACTTCTGCTGGAAGTTCCTGCAGACATTCATACTATCCCCAACAATGTAGACTTATCCACTTCACAACTATCGATGGACTCTGAGATAGGGGAGGATCTAGAGAAAACCCCCGTCCTGGTTATGAGTCCAACTCAAGTTGTACCCCCACCCCAACTAGAACCCTCAAGTAATCAGGAAATGGGGAGGAGGGAGGGAGCTATTCCGAAACTAAAAGGTGCCAGGAACAAGATCGAGCGTAGACAACATACCTCTAAGGGTGTTACAAACAACCAAAGATCTCGAAATCCTCCACCTAAATGTAAACAAAATACTGTAACCCCTTCAAATACATCTATAGTCAACCTTTCTTTAACACAGCCAAGCCTAGATGTTGCAGATACGGGGGGTAGATGTGAGTATTATAACTGAACCAAACAAGCAGTTGCTAGTTAGCATTGGAGAATTGATTAAGATTCACTTACTTCCCAAGGAGCGAACACTAATGAACATCGAAAAACAAATAGCCAAGTTGTTCAGTCACCTAAACAAACCGATTAACCAGAATACATTAGGAATCACCAACGTGAGCGGTGATAAAGGCAACACCGCACAGAAATCTCTAGGGCCAATATTACAATCCAAAAAACCCCCAACTATCCCAAAGCCACAAGAAAAACCGAAAGCTGTTCAGGTTCCCACACAGATAACCCACAATACATCTAAAGGACCCACCCAACCAGACAAACAAAAGTCAATGCCACCTAAGACACCAGCATTACAATTGGAGGGAGATAAAAAAAAGGGAGGGAGATTTAGGCGGCCCATTAATCTCCCCCCAGAGGCAAGCTCTTTTACCGTGATCCTCACGGGGGTCCCAGAACTTACTGAAAACATGAGAGAATCCACTTGGTCCTTAACAAATAAAGTGCAGCAATGGCTTAGAATTAATAGACCCCTCCCCCCAAACTGTAACAGTAGATTTTCAATGGTGCGAAGGGTACCCTGGAAGTGAAACAAAGAAAAAAATACAGGGGGACTGTGTCATCATAAACTTTGACGACCCTGGTACAGTCAATTACATCTGTTCATGGTCAACATTGGAGAAAAAGGGGGTATTGACGCCAACCGTCTACCCTTCTTTTACCCCCCAATGTATGCCTATAACCAAGAACCCCTGTATAACTGGAACCAATGCCCTGAATGGAATTGGACCCAGGTAGACTCCTGAAACAGGAGAAGGGACTGGGATACTTGGTCCTGGAATCCAAGAAGGGAGCACCCATACATGGAGGGGTGGAGGGGAATACCAACTAGCAACCGTTTTTCATCCCTAGAAATGGTAGATTGACCATCACCTACCCCAAAAACTACTGAGACAGAAGTTTCATACCCCAGGATTCCTATAGTACCCAGGACCCATACAAATGAAAAGATCTATTACCTACCCAATCATAATTTAGGGGAAAATATTAAAGATGTGCATCTCGAACAAACATCTCCCAGACTGCACCTATTACCAATAAACGATATCTCTGGGGAACTTAACAAGCAACCCAGCAACCAGGGAGATGTTGAATCCTCGTTTAAAGGCACCCGAGATAACTTAATAGCCCAGAGAGCCAGACCAGGAAAAAATAGAAGTTTTACTAAGCCAAAAGTGGGGCCAAATTCAAATATGGCTAAATCAAAATACCTCTAGGGTAAATCTATCCATTGTAACATGGAACATCGCGGGACTCTCTAAAAAAGCCGCAGACCCAACCTTCTTGAAATTTGTTAACAACTTTGACTTAATATCTCTTCAGGAATGCTGGGATCTGGAGCCCACTGATCTAGACGGCTTCAGTACTAACTTTACCCCAGCTATTCGGACCAGTAAGGGTAGGAATTCAGGAGGTCTCTGTCTGTATGCCTCTAACAGGGCAAACATAACATTAGAAAGTATGAATTTACCTCAGGATAAATGCAAGAATAAAAAAATCAGACATTCTATGCAGGCGTTCTTAGTGAAGGGGAAAGGGGCCCTTAGTTTCCTCCTGATTAACTTATATAATAACACTAGCAGCCCGTCCCGACGTTGTCCGGGGATGAAATGTAAAGTGTGTAATGTTGTTACAGATGAAGTATAATTAGTTTTTTTCTGGTCACAATTATCACTTTCCCCTCATGTATCGTAAGGTGTGCTTTTGTAATCTGTTCACGTGTAATGTGCTCCTTATGTTTATTGTAACGTGCACACTTGTCACGGTTTACTCCTGGCACTTTTTGCTACCTCATGTATTTTTTTTTGGTCACAATTGTCAGTTTTCCCTCATGTATGTTAACGTCTGCTTTTGTAATCTGTTCACGTGTAATGTGGTCCTTATGTTTCCTGTAACCTGCACACTTGTCACGGTTTACTCCTGGCAGTTTTTGCTACCTAATGTATTTTTTGTGGTCACAATTGTCACTTTTTTCTCATGTATGTTAACGTCTGCTTTTGTAATGTGTTCACGTGTAATGTGCTTCTTATGTTTATTGCAACCTGCACACTTGTCACGGTTTACTCCTGGCAGTTTTTGCTACCTAATGTATTTTTTGTGGTCACAATTGTCAGTTTTCCCTCATGTATGTTAACGTCTGCTTTAGTAATCTGTTCACGTGTAATGTGGTCTATATGTTTCTTGTAACCTGCAAACTTGTCACAGTTTACTCCTGACAGTTTTTGCTACCTAATGTTTTTTTTCTGGTCACAATTGTCACTTTTCCCTAATGTATCGTAAGGTGTGGTTTTGTAATCTGTTCACGTGTAATGTGCTCCTTATGTTTATTGTAACCTGCACACTTGTCACGGTTTACTCCTGGCAGTTTTTGCTACCTCAGGTATATATTTTTTTGACAATAGTCACTTTTGCCTTATGTATTTTAACGTCTGCTTTTGTAATTTGTTCATGTGTAATGTGCTCCTTATGTTTATTGTAACATGCACATTTGTCACGGTTTACTCCTGGCAGTTTTCCTAATGTATGTTTTGTGGTCACAATTGTCACTTTTCCCTCATGTTTCGTAAGGTGTGCTTTTGTAATGTGTTCACATGTAATGTGCCTCTTATGTTAGAATTATCCTTGTACTTGTGTTTAGTACCTGTTTGTAAGTTGCACACACCTTTTTCCCCTTGTAACACACAGTATGGTACCTCTCACATTTTGTTTATTGTTGATACTTGCACCAGTGCCACCATTGTCTGTGTATTGTTTATTATTGTGCCTGAGTGTGCCTTTTGAATTATCCTTGTGCTTGTGTTTAGTATCTGTTAGTAAGTTGGAGACACCACTTTTCTCTTTTAATACACAGTATGCTACCTCTCACATTTCGTTTTTTTTTATACTTGCACAAGTGACACCATTGCCTGAATATCGTTTTTTGTTGTGCCTGAATGTGCCTTTTGTGAAGCAGTCACAGTATCACGTCTGTGCTTCTGTCTGTTTAGAAACTCCTGCACCTACGTGTTTGACGAAATAAGCGCTTAAAACCCAACTCAGTTGTGATTTCAGCTGTTTGAAAGCGAATTGCATCCGCCTGCCTTTTTAATTTGGGCACTTCAATGCACAGAGCACAGAGTAGACAGGCTGCCACCGCGTCTCACCAGACCCTGCCTCGCAAACCCTGCGTGCATAAATGTGACATAGTTGTGTTTTCTGCAGGTTGAACGTGAATTGCAGCCGCCTGCCTCTTTAATTTGGGCACTTTAAAGGACCGGGGGAGCGCAGGCAGGCTGCCTCCACGTCTCACCAAGGGTCTGTTAGTCAGCCAGTGGCAGAGGTTAAGAAATTCTGCTTTGAGGCACTATGAGGCTGCTTCCTCGACCAGCACCACAGAAGTAGTTGCTGGCATGGCTGTTGCGCTATATATAGACGCCTTTGTGTAGAATTATGCTGGTTTTAAAGTATGTGATATGAAGTGCTCTTTCACTATGGGCCCGCGCTATCTCAAAAATGCTTTTGGAATGTCCACACTGTCTAAAGACGCATACATCAGTCCTCCTCGCGTTGAACAAACAGAGCCTTGTTTACTTCCTGCCCCCTTTATGACGTAGATGCCCAATGGTTCCAGAGTTCGTATTTGTTTTATTGTAAGTTGTGTGTGTGTTTTATTAGCAGAGTTGTGATTGGTGACTAATGTTATTAACCCAGCCCCCCTGTGACGTCATTATGGAAGGCACTCCCGCTTTAGCCTTCGAGTGTAATGCATTGTAATTTAAATATGGTGTTGCAGTACATGAAGCCGGCAATTTGAAATATGGCTACATGAAGACGTCTTTTGGTAATTTCGGCGCTATTTTTAAACGCATAATTAAATCCTTAATTGCGTTGTGGTGATAGCAGCTGTTGTTTTAAAATCGTGTTAAATTGGCAAAATGTACATTTCCGATCTCGTTCGAGTATATGCTTTTAAATTCTGTGAAAGCACATTTGCGCTGTAAGGGTGCAATGTAAGGGGCGCTCTATGTGTGCAATATATGGAGCGCTCTATGTGTGCAATTTAAACTTGCCCTCTTTGCCTGTGACCACATATTTTGTTTTTTGACGCCCACAGCCACGTTCTTACACGCGACCACGCCCCCAAGGGACTACTTTTTACACTTTTGGGATTTATTCTTTTTGAATATATATGGTGTACACATTTATAGCCTATGTCCTTCTGCTATATCTCCCCTTTCAAATGGTGTATTGGGTGTAGTGATTGGTGCATTACTTTTGTAGTTTACCTGGCTCAAAGGTTTGTGTTCTCTCTTTATAATAGTAGTATAGATAGCAAGGGATGAACAAGCAGAATTAATAGATGAACTATCAAATGCCCTGAAGAGGGGAATTGGAAGGGATAAAATGGAAAGATGCGCTATAGTGATGGGCGACTTTAACTGCCACTTATGCCCTCACAGTGGAACAAGTGTTTGTGATATAAGAAGCCTTAATGGCGAATTCACTACCCACTTTGAGCACACGCATTTTGGAAATCTAATGAATAAATTAATACACGAATGGGACCTAGGCTTTTTTAATGAGTTAACTGAGCCAATGACCGACTTCCAACCTACCTTCCATGGAAGGGGGCTACATACCACAATAGATTTTATGCTGATGTCAAATAGCCATTATTGGAGTGCTATGGAATTTAAAAAGGAGGACATAGTCATGAGCGACCATTATCCGATCAGTGCGAAACTCGATGTCGGCTCGTGTAGTAGCCAGACACCGGATGTAACGGAAAGTTTACATTGCAACTCTATTTCCCTGGCACGCACAAATGGCTATTCTATAAAATGGTCCAAGGTAAACACAAAGACCTTTCTGAAAGATCTGATCATGGAAGACTCTGATCAATTTGCGACTTGCCTTGAATACCCCCTTAATCCATGCACAGTAAAAACTGCTTTTGGAAAAATAGCAGTTACAATCAAGAAAAACCTCACAAGGAAACAAAAAGATGTTGCCAGGATTAAGTGTATAGGTTGGTTTAATTCCGAATGCTCAAAAGCCCATACTATCCTTAAAGATACGTTAAAAAAACACCTAAAAACCAATCAGAAATCAGAACAGCCCGACTGGCATATAAGCAGTCAATTATAAAAAGAAAAAGGGAACTTAAAGATGCTGCCTGAGAGGCGTTAGTAAAAGCTAGCACCTTAAAGGACAGTACGGCTTTTTGGAGGGAAGTGATCGCTCCTTTCTTCCAGGAGAGGTCGACAGACCTCCTAGAAGTTGCTATCACAGAGGATGTTTGGATTAACCACTTCACAGAGTTATACAAAATAGATGAGTCGGTTGAACCTCATAACCTCGATCCTAGGAGATTACAAGAGAACGACTCACAGAGTCCCCCGACAGATACATTCCCGTTACTCACACATTTTAAACTCCCAGAAATAGAGCAGGCAATTCTGGAAAGCGCTAATTCTAAAGCTCCTGGGCCTGACGGAATCCCAATCGACATATTTAAAGATAATATGCCCTTGTGGGCCCCCCTTCTCACAAATGTGCTAAATTCTTACGCTGTAGAAGGTTTCCCCACAACATGGCAGGAAGCCATTATAATTCCAATCTTCAAAAAGGGGAATAGAATGGATCCAAAATGCTACAGGCCAATCTCCCTTCTTGGCTCCATGATGAAGATAGCTGGAAGAGTTTTGCTGAACCAACTACAAGCCTGGGCCATAGATATTGAAGTCCTCTCAAAATTTCAATACGGATTTGTTTTTGGCCTTGGCACGGTAGAGCAATGTCTCAATCTAGCTTTGATTACAAAAAAATACGCTGTGGTAAAGAAGAACAACCTATACATGACTTTTGTTGACCTAAGTTCAGCATTCGATTGTCTTAACCACAGCATACTTTGGAGTACCCTCACAGAGCTAGGGATTGATGAAAACATACTAGCATTTATAAAGGAATTATACCGAGGGGCGGGGGCAATGGTTCGGTATGGGAAAAATGGAAAATGCACCAAAAACTTTCCCATAAAAAAAGGTGTCCGACAGGGATGTATCCTCGCCCCGTTCCTTTTTAATTTATATATAGTGTGGCAGACTATTTGGTAAAGCTGGAAGTAGAATATCCCAAAATTAATGGCACGGCAGTCCCAATATTACTTTATGCAGACGATGCCGTTATAATGTCTAGAACACAATTAGGTCTGCAGAAAGCACTGGCTGGATTTTCCACATTTATGGGCCTTAGAGGGCTCAGGATAAATGTAGGTAAAACCTTTACTATGTGCTGTACTTTAAAAAACAAAGTTGAATGTAATACTTTTTTAAATTCTACAAAGATAAGCCTAACAAAATCCTTTACCTATTTGGGTATTGTTTTTAATAACAGGGGATCATGGAGCACAGCCATCGATCACACAACCTGGCTTTTTCTCGAGAAGTAGGGGCTCTAAAAAAGTTCCCAAAAAATTGGGTCCAGATCCTGCTCAATATTTACGCAGCTAAATGTGTTTCCACTGCTACCTATGGCGCAGGAATCTGGGGCATGGCGGATTGCCGCGAGATCCAAATCAGTGAGAATGCCTATTTGAGTTACTTGCTAGCAGTACCTAGATCTACCTCTACCACCATCTGCCACAATGAACTTGCCCGGTCCATATCACTGATATAATCAAGGTAAGCCCAATATTGCTGTGGCACAAGATATGGACCTCAAACAAAACAGATTTTAGCAAGGATGTGATCAGAGACTGCATGGGCCTAGCCGCCTCACGAAAAATACCGTGGCTCGCATATGTTAGCAAATTTCCAAATTCTATAGGGCATTCTGATTTGTTTGAAAACCCAGCATCATGCTCCTTAATTACAAAAAAGGCCCTCAAGGAATGTTGCTTAGGTTTACTTGAAGATAGGCGCTCCTATCTAGAAGGTAATAAGTTAACCATTACCCATCATCATCTCCTGTTGAACGGGGTAGGCATACCGCTTTACTTATCTCCTGTATACTCTGTCTATACCAGACTATTGCTAACAAGGTTGAGGATTGATTGCTTTTTCAGAATGATAACATTTCCTTCTGTCTTCCAACTTGATGAATTGTCCTTGCGAAAACATCTCTAAACAGACAAATATCCATTGCATATTATTTTGTAAATATTATGAATGGGGGAGAAAGAGGTATTTGGCCCCGCTGTTAAAATTATGGGGCATAAGGCAATGCAGACCAGCTATGACTAAATTATATATACTACAGGATGAAATTACTGTGGCTGCAGTAGCTACATTTCTGAAATACGCAGTAAAATGTAGAGCGTCGATGACAAATATTTTATGAGTTTTTATACAATACTTTCTGAAAACAGGATTCCTTTTTTAATTGCATAATTTTCTATTTTATCTATAATGTATTAAATGAATGAAAATATTTTAAAATGACAAATTTTGTATTTAAATGTGCTTTTATGGATTTTTATCTTCAAAAATCGAATAAAGCTATCTTTGAATTGAATTTGAACTAGATTAACAACTAACAACCCCAGTGCAGTTATTTTATATTCTGAAGCTCCCCATCATGACCCTTCCTGTCTTACTGATTTAGGTGTACAAGAGAACGTTGGGCCCGTTGTTAATGCAGGGAGTATCTTAGTGGGAAAAAAGGTGGCATAAAAGTGCTGTCATGGAATATCGCGGGTCTTGTGTCCAAACTCGCTCTGTGTGGATGGGGGACTTTATTGATTTACATGGGATCTGCCTATTACAAGAAACTTGGACCGCAACTCCTATTCATAGAGCGGGGTTCGTCACATATCACGAACCAGCTGTTAAGGGACCTAAAGGCAGACCATTGGGAGGATTGTGTATATGGGTGGCAATTCACCTTGGACTAGTTGTAAGGAGAGTTGACATTCATTCCCCTGACATAACTTGTATTTTTCTGACAACCATGAATTCAGACAAACTGGTACTTATTAATATCTACTCTCGTCCAGTTCAGTATGGAGGGACCTCCCCAACCCTGGACTCTTTGAACAGCTTCTTGAAATCTCTCCCAGGCGACATGCACCTTGTAATCAGTGGGGATTTTAACTGTCATTATGAACCCCTCAAGGGTATCTCGCAACCTATAACTGCTGACGAGGATGCAACTTGGTCAGTTCCACCACCTAATACATACCCGGCCAAGGGGTTGACCCCAGTTGTTCTTCAAATGTTTTCCCTTACCCTAACCTCATCTATAAGGGCTTGCAATGGGCGCTTCCCGAAAGACAACCCAGGCTAACCAACGTTTGAAAGAGCAGGCCAAACATCTGTAATTGACTATCTTCTAATCAGCATAGATTTATGGCAAAACGTTTTAGATTTTAGCATTGTGCAGCGTATTGAAAGTGACCATAACACATTGGTCACTCTTTTAGATATTTGTTCCAACAATGCAGACCAAGGTCTTACAACTCCACCCAGAAGTGATTATAGATGTTGGGGCTGGAGAGAGGAGCATTCGCTGGGCCACCATTACCCAATTTACTGAAACAATGGCTAGAAGGTATAAAAGTATAATTCCATTGTTAGAAAAGGCACGCTCTATTTCAGAAAATCCCCTTAGCAGTGCTTGCCGTGAGGACCTGGCAGAAATCCATCAGGAAATGGTTGTAACTCTGACGGAATTCTTTTTTAACCCCAGGCCCAACATGAGTAAACAATTAGGTAACAAGATTCCATGGTTTAACAAGGGATGTAGGGCAGCAAAGCAAACCCTCCTATCTTCTCTTAAGTAGGGAAATCGTTTACGCATTAAGGAAGATAGGGTAGTTTAAAAAAAAAAATCATTTTAAACGCGAAAACTGAATGGGAGGTGGAAAGATGGCAGACCATTAAGTCTGCGTTAGATTCAAAAGATGGGAAGGCCTTCTGGAATCTGGTGCACACCGGGTAGGCAGAGGGCAAGTCTACCATCGACCCAAATATATTCGAAGAAGCATGGCACTTACATTTTAAAGAATTATATTCAAACCATTTAGTTGAAGCAAGTGAGCTGTCTGCTTGTCTTTTAAATCCCGATCCCACATGGTGTATACCACCTTGCACATTGGCCGAGGTACAATCGGCCTTAGTTAAGCTCCAAAGGACTAAAGCACCTGGCTTGGATAGAATTCCAGGGAGATTTATGTAGAGAAAAACAGACAGTGTGGGCCCCATATTTACAACTATTATTCAATGCAATCTCAGAGGCCTCCCAGCCCCCTGTACGTGGGTGGGGCGGAGATTATCTCCATTTACAAAAAGGGTTCTCCTATGGAAACGGCAAACTATAGGCCAATTAGCCTGATTGATGTATCTAAAAAAATCTTCGCTCCAATGTTTGCAAGAATGGATGAGTGACCAAGATATCCTGACACCTTTACAAGCAGGCTTTAGGGGCAAATCCCCCACAATAGATCAGTCATTCAGGCTTCAGTTAATCTATTGGAAGCATGTCATGTTGGGAGGTGGTAGTCTATGCCTAACCTTTGTAGACCTGAAATCAGCATTTGACATGGTGGACAGTAACCAGCTCTGGAGTATCTTGCTGGCTATGGGGGCTCCTCCATATCTATGCCATCAGTTTAAACTTCTCCACGAAGGTGCGTTTGCGAAAGTGAGGTTTGGCAAGGATGGGTGTCTGATGGCCCAATTCCCTGTGGATAAGGGGGTCAAGCAGGGCTGTATACTCGCCCCGACCCTCATCTCTCTTTTTCTAAATGGGTTGATAGAAGACCTTCTTGCTATCAAGGATATAGACTGCCCAAAACTGGCATCACGCAGTTTTCCTGCTCTTATGTTTGCGGATGACACGCTGCTGCTCTCAAAGTCATCTATGGGCATGCAGCGTGTGTAAAACGCGTTTTCTCAGTCTTGCCAAAAAAGGAATCTTGTGGTTAATAAAACCAAATATATGGTTTTTAATGCTAACTCTACCAATTGTCCTCATCCAATGATGGAGGATAGACCCCTGGAAAGGGTACCCGTCTTCGATTATCTGGGCCTCACATTGAATGATAAAATGGGGTGGGGCCCACAGATGGATAGGGCCAATCTGAGATTAACGCAGGCCATGGGGGGGAATCCTAAAAGTACAAAAGAATTGTGTTTTGAAAACTATAAAACCACCTCTGAAAATCTATAAAGTACAAGCCAGGACAGCATCCCTATATAGGGCGGAATTGTGGGGGCATAAACCCTCAAATACCCTCACATTAACAGACAACAATTTTTTTAGACAAATTCTGATGCTGCCGAAAAATACTCTATTAGTACCACTTAGGATGGATTTAAATATTCTTCCAATTTCGGATGTCATTGTAACCGGTCCACTGCTTTATTGGCGGTGGTTGTGGTGCACCCCTGAGTTGGCCAGTTACAGGGAAGAATTGAGAGCGGTAATGACAACATTAGGGGCAGGTAGTATACCCTGGCTAGCCTTTATAAGGCACTCTTTTAGTGCAATCGGTGTGGAAAACCTCTGGATAAAACCAGAGGTCTTCTGTCCGAAGATATAAAAAAAACATTGAAAAATGCACTCAAAGAGCTGAAATTGATGGAAATTTTTGGGTCTGTGAAGTTAACATGCTTGACACACGGGTTTTTGGATTCTAAGTGCCATTACGAATTTGAGCAGGTGCTAGGTACCATCCAGCCGACTTTAGTTAAAAAGCTTTTCCTACAGTTTAGATATGGCACCCTACCGCTATTTGCAACTACTAGTAAATAGGCGGGAATCCCAAATAGTCCCTGCCCTGGATGCCTTATAGAAGAAGAAATAGAGGTCCATTTAGTACTCTTCTGTATCTAGGGAGAAATGGATAATACAACTGTGTAGGAATCTGGGTATTAGGAACCATGCCGTTTTTTTTTAGGATCCTAAGAACGGATACTAACCCAGCTTATGTGGTTTCAGTAGCAAAGTTTCTGTTTTCCATGTGGACAATTTGCAGAAACTTGCTAAAGTCGGCTTAGTTCCTTATTGGTGCATCGCACCCCCTATTCTGTAATAGAATCACTGCGCATGAAATCCTGGTTTTAGCTAGAGGGTGTACAGGCTGTATCTAGCAGGGGTCGGGAGATTAGTGCGATGTTTTTAGTAGTTTTACTAGTATGGGGCGGGAGATTAATGTGATGTTCTCACTATTTTAGAATTGTACATATAACTTACATTTTTAAAGTGTTTTTGTGCATTGATGATATTTTATGCTCAAATGTTTTTTAATTCTATCATTTGTATCATGCCCTAAATTCCCATGTACGTAGCAAATTCTTATCTTCGAGACACCATGAATTTGTAATTTGTTGGAAATGAATGTGCTTTTATGGTTATAAATGACTGCAATAAAGTTTTTGATTGATTGATTGATTGATAACTTTGCTATAAGTTTATAATTGTATGTTAATATAATTTATTGTTTAAGAGGCAGTTTTGATTTTGTAAACATTGGATATTCACAGAGATGAGAAGCGTATGTTTTTCATAAACAATTGCATTCTCACACACAGCTACTGTCTGCATTAATTTTATGTTTCATCTACATCAATATTATGTAGTACTGTAAATTTTCTTAATGCAAGACAAAGCCACGTAAACCATTCCCTCTTTGAATATTGTAGATCCAATGTTAAGTATCGAAAATCTAAGCTTGGCCCTTGTGATTTGTCTTAACTTCTTTACTGGGTAAATATTTCAACCATAAAAGTACAAAAACACATAAAAGAACTACAATAAAAATTACCTTATAAAGACATGTTAGAACTCACACAACAAGGCTTGTCAAAAATAAGTAAGAAACAAAAAACAATAAAAGATATCTCTAACAATCACATTTCATTCAGGCTAGGATAAGTAAAACAAATAGCTGCGAAGTAACCCAGCCCCTGAGATATCACGAGGCCAGACTAGTCCCTATAAAAAAACAATATACACAATAGTACAAAATAATGATAACTAGTTATAAAAGGGCCATTTACATTCTTTAGAGATGCCAAATTAAGAATACAAAGAGGCTGACGATGCAAGTGCTTTTGCTCTGCCAGACCAGCTTCAGCGAAGATATTTGGAAACTGCACATGTAATCATTTGATTAGATTCCATGTGCAGTAGCCACAGGGCATCCTGGTACTGTCTACATCCCAACTGTTTACACAAATTGATAATCCATCTCTTCCTAGGGAGTTCATAAGGGGGACAAAAAAATCCGAAGTGAGACAATGATTCTTCAGTCTGCAAACACGTGGGACATACAGAGCTCAAGCAGCTACAGGGATTCCATTTCACTTGGAGCACCAATAGTGGTCGAGTACCTTATAGGAGCTTTAGATAAATCTTCATAGCTGCTGGCAATGATACATAGTCTAAAAACACTCACATCTCACAGGGCACTTAAAACCAAAGAGTCAGCTGTGAGAGAACCAACTGACATATTCTTGAGCGCCTCAATTTATTTAAAGTCCCAGAAAGCCTTCTTAAGTGTAAACTTTGAAAACTGCTTGGAGGCATGAGTAGAAGACCAAAGGTCACCCAACGCTATTTGAGATAACATACTCTTAACATGCAAGAGCCATTTAACCGTGCCAGGTTTATCACAGGAGACTACATCCAAAAAATAGATGAAGGATGAAACATCGACATCTGGTGGTGATAAACGAGGTACGCTCGATAACTTTGTCATCCGTTCTACATCAGCGGCTGATTGAGAACTCGCTCTTTCTGAGCGACGCTCTGCGAGACGCCGCTCTGTGTAACTCCTTAAGACTAATCGATCCTCCCTCAGAGGCTTACAACATGCCGTCTCACCACCACCCTCTTCACCTATGACCTATGAACGTGAGGGGCATGAAGCTTCCCTAAATGAGAGTATCCCACTTCTCTTCCGGGACATAACCTCCACCTTGGCAGATCTTAATGATAGAACCATAAGCGCCCTAACAACCCCGTGTAACTCTATTCCAAATTCTGATGTACAGATCCTGCCTGACACCTTATCTCCGCAACCAGGTACCACCCAAATCACTCTACCTGATTCTCCACCAGAAATATTACCACCTCAGGCAGAGTCTGTTCATATTTCTTAAAACCAAACACAAATGCCCCCTAAATCCGAGGTCAGCCACCAGCAAAGCGTAGGAGAAAGGGTTTAAGTAACCAGCCTGCTCAGACCAAAAAGAGCAGAAATAGCCATCTTAATTTTGGGAAGAAAAACAGCCCTGCACCCCATATACCTACAACTTCTGGCACTGTAACTCCCCCCATTCCTAAATCGAACGATCTAGTCATTACCGACAACGAGGGTTCAGTGGAAAAATTACTCAAATCTCTGCTCCTACCCGTAGTCTAGAGACTTAAAAGAATAGCTACACAACTGGGCACTATAGAGCAGTTATTGGCAGAGAATAAGCTCAAACCCAACAAACAACCAAACTCTGTAATAATGCCCACACCTTCCTCTATAGCAATTCCCCAAATAGCTTTAAAACCCACAACTCAGTGTAACCTTAACCTTGTGAGATCCCAAACCCCAAAGCCAACAGGGGAATCTACTAAAACAGCAGTGAGAGATACCCAAGCTGGCGGAAAGAAAAAACCATGTGAGAGCAATCGTGACAAAAGGGTTGCACCTAACATCAAAATACCAGCTGACCGCCCTATTCCCCCACCATCAGTAATAAGACAGAACATTGATAGGCGTAGGCAAATTAACCTTCCCACGGAGGTGGACCCCTACGTTATAGTCTTAACTGGAGTCCCTGAATTATCTGAAGGCAGCTTTGAAAATTACCAAACCTTAAAGAACAAGATAATGTACTGGCTGTGTACACACAGGCCACTACCTCCTAATTTAAATGGGGAAATCCTCCACGTTCGACATGCAGGATGGCTGGGGAAGAGGCCTAAAACAATTACTGGTGATATCAATCAATCAATCAGTGACACTTATAAAGCGCGCTACATACCCGTAGGGTCTCAAGGCGCTGGGGGGGGGCCGCTACTGCTCGAACAGCCAGGTCTTCAGCTTCTTCCTGAAGGAGAGGTGGTCTTGGGTCAGGCGCAGGTCGGGAGGGAGGGAGTTCCAGGTCTTGGCGGCCAGGTAGGAGAAGGACCTTCCTCCTGTGGTCGCTCTTCGGATGCGGGGGACGGCGGCGAGGGCGTGGTTGGCTGATCGAAGGTGGCGTTTGGGAGCGTAGAAGTTGACTCGGCTGTTGAGGTAGCTCGGGCCTTGGTCGTGTAGGGCTTTGTGTGCGTGGGTGAGGAGGCGGAAGGTGATTCTTTTGTTGATGGGGAGCCAGTGAAGGTCTCTCAGATGTCCGGAGATATGGCTGGTTCGTGGGATGTCGAGGATGAGTCTGGCTGAGGCGTTCTGGATCCGCTGGAGTCTCTTCTGGAGGTTGGCCGTGGTACCGGCGTAGAGGGCGTTGCCGTAGTCCAGTCGGCTGGTGACGAGGGCCTGGGTGACGGTCTTTCTGGTCTCGGTGGGGATCCACCAGAAGATCTTCCGTAGCATGCGTAGGATGTTGAAGCTCGCCGAGGAGACGTTGTTGACTTGCCTGGTCATGGAGAAGGAGGAGTCCAGGATGAAGCCCAGGTTTCGTGCATGGTCTGTCGGTTTGGGTGCGGTGCCCAGGGCGGGAGGCCACCAGGAGTCGTCCCAGGCGGAGGGTGAGGAGCCCAGGATGAGGACCTCTGTCTTGTCCGAGTTCAGTTTCAGGCGGCTGGTCGTCATCCACTCGGCTACCTCTTTCATCCCTTCGTGCAGGTTGGATCTGGCGGCGGCGGGGTCATTGGTCAGGGAGAGGATCAGCTGTGTGTCGTCGGCGTAGGAGATTATGCTGAGGTTGTGTTTGCGTACGATGGCCGCGAGGGGGCTCATGTAGACGTTGAAGAGGGTGGGGCTCAGAGATGATCCTTGGGGGACGCCGCAGATGACTTCGGAGGCCTCTGACTTGTACGG